>NC_139558.1:35826475-36439111 GCF_965112155.1 Podarcis liolepis
TTATATTATGGGAAATGGCCATATATATATATATATATATATATATATATATATATATATATGCAATATCACATCACATTCTGAAATGTGCATACACACACTAAAATGCTACTGAATTTTCACAAGCCCATTGTTGTTATTTTGTTTTTAAAAATGTGACAAACTCAACCTAAGACTGGAAAACAGAGAAACTGAAATAAGACAGATTTGTCCATCTAGCTCAGGAGAAGGAAAATCAAAATTGTGACCACAATGGATGGGAAGAGGGTTTCTAATGCTTTTCAGCACAGTCCCAGCAAAAATCTGCCACCAGAGTTGTCATTTGCTGAGATACAAGGGCTCAGGTATCCTGGCCCAAGTTGTTCAGGGCTCTCCATACTGTATTAACCTGGCCAGGTAGCAGATGGGTATCCAGTGTAGATGTTTTAGCAGATGTTTTACATGCTGTCAGCTGTCTGAGCCCATCAATAGTCTAGCAACAGCATTTTGCACCTGCTGAAGCTTCCAGACCAGACCAGAGGGCTTCACTACATAAAGCTCAAATTAAGGAATTGCTTGACAGACTACATCATGCTACATTCAAATGGTGCCTATTAAAACACTGGTAGCTGCTCCTTCTACCTCCCCGCAAATAGCCTAAAAGGGACCCAGAGAAATAGAATGGGGCACTTGACTGCTGCTACTCCCCCAAAGCACTGTGGACTTCCAGATGCACATTTGTTAGGATTAACCTGCATCTGAAACACCATGAGGAAGCAATGCTTCGGGGGTTCCTGCAGTGGGGAAAGTGGCATGCAGAGAGTTAAGCACCCTCTCCTACCATCTCTTCTGCATTAAACATTGCTTCCTCCGAAAACCACTAATCCCTGGGAAAACCAAACATCAGGTTTTCAATACTCACATTTTGTATGATATTCAGTTTGACTCTTCAAGTCCCCAAGCTGGTTAGACTTTGCTCATCTAAGTAGTCTCTGGATATAAGACTGTCCAACCTTGTCTTTCATCACAGTGCTATTAATGAGAGTTCTTGATTTGATTGCATGTGCCTCCTTGTGTTAGACACTCGAGAAAGAACATCGCCAACAACACAAATTGATGTAGCCATTGCTGCACCAGTACATCACACGTACAAATTAAGGCTGGTACTCCTCGGATCTGATGTTAGTATTGCAGATAAATATCCCAATGCAAATATTTGTGATTTGGCTGCATAGCCCATGGACTGCAATAGGCCTAAGTAAACATGCAGGCAGAACCATCCTATGGATGGTGTTAAATTGTTGCAACCTGCCCTGGGACTGGCTGGTGAAGAGTGGGGAATAAATTTGGTGGTGTTGGTGGTAGGGGGTCAGATATGCCACTGCAACACTGGCAGAGCAGATTCCATATCCTACACATGCTTAGTCCTAAAGAAGGGGTAAATTGTAGACACACAGACACACACCATCACCAGGAAGAAGAAGAAGAAGAAGAAGAAGAAGAAGAAGAAGAAGAAGAAGAAGAAGAAGAGGAGGAGTTTGGATTTGATATCCCGCCTTTCACTCCCTTTAAGGAGTCTTAAAGCGGCTAACATACTCCTTTCCCTTCCTCCCCCACAACAAACACTCTGTGAGGTGAGTGGGGCTAAGAGACTTCAAAGAAGTGTGACTGGCCCAAGGTCACCCAGCAGCTGCATGTGGAGGAGCAGAGACGCGAACCTGGTTCCCCAGATTACGAGACTACCGCTCTTAACCACTACACCACACTGGACACTGTTTAAGTCCACCAATCATGGAGTGCACCAGTGATGCTGTGATTCTTCCTGCATGCCTCCTGCTTACAGAGGGAGCCAATGAACTTACAATGATAAGGGTATCCCCCTGGCAGCACCACACCCACAACATGCACAACAATATATCCAGCAACCTCAGCTGCACAGCCTGCAAGGACTCCAGCACGGCCAGTCCCCAGCCATCTCCCTGAACATGGATTGTAATGTTCTTCCATGGCTCACAAGCACCATTCTAGAACACACAACCGAATCAGGTAAGAAAGGAGAGGCCACACAGCACAGCAACCATACAACTCCCTGGGTGTTAGACAACAGATCAACAGAGCCAGACTGATACCCAGAGAGAACTTGCTGCAAGACAGACCCAAAAAAGAAAATAACAGAACACCTCTAGTCATCACATACAGCTCCCAAGTTAAAACAGTACAACGCATCATCAGAGACCTACAACCTCTCCTGGACAATGACAGTTCTCTTTCTCAAGCTCTGGGAGGAAGACCTTTCATTGCCTACAGACAGCCACCCAATCTTAAACAACTCCTAACCACAATAATACTACAACCAGACTTAACACGGACACTGGCACCAGAGCCTGCAATAAACCCAGATGCCTACTTTGCTGCCACATACACCTGGACAACACCATTACTGGCCCCAACAACATCACACATACCATCTCGGGACTATTTAATTGCTCATCGTCTAATATTGTGTATGCCATCAAATGCCAACAGTGTCCTTCAGCTCTCTATATTGGACAAACAGGCCAAACCTTACGCCAAAGAATAAACGGACATAAATCAGACATTAAGAATCACAAAACAGAGAAACCAGTAGGAGAACACTTCAATCTCCCAGGACATTCTATACAAGATCTCAAAGTAGCTGTTTTACTACAAATGAATTTCAGAAATAGACTGGAAAGAGAAGCTGCTGAATTGCAACTCATTACCAAACTTAAAACCATGGAGAGACCTGGTCTCAACAGAGACATTGGATTCTTATCTCATTATACATGACTAGCCATTTTTCACCTTCTCACCCCTTGCCTTTTCCTGTAAGACCTATTGCAGTCGTTAAGAGTCGTCAACAGGCTCATCTCAGCTATCTGCCAATCACCCATTCCCACCACCCTTCTGAGTAATACCCCTCCCCACCTTCTCACTATATAGAAGGATCTGGCAACTTCTGTTTCAGTGTATCTGAAGAAGTGTGCATGCACACGAAAGCTCATACCAAGAACTAACTTAGTTGGTCTTTAAGGTGCTACTGGAAGGAATTTTTTTATTTTGACTATGGCAGACCAACACGGCTGCCTATCTGTAACTCCCTGGGTGTAAGGCCTGCAGAGAGCACACAAAACCTCTTGGCCTGGGACAAAAGTTCAAGACCCAACCAAGGAAGGAAAGACCCTCTTGCCAAGCAGTCAAAAGGAAGGGCTTGAACAAGCAACAAGGGCAGCCAAGCATGCACTGACAGCAGCAACCTCAGGTGGTGTCTTGCATAGGGATAGGAGTTGGCAAGCAGAATATTCAAGCCCTGCAGCACCCGTTAAACTTGTGCTCCCTGAGATGCTTGCCCACTCACTATCCAGGGAGTCTGAGCAAGCAGACAAAGGAGGGGGTCACTGCCCCCAGCCTAGGGGTAGATGAATCTGTTAGTTTGGGTTTCTCATTTATCCAGTCTTATGTTGAGTCCATCCATTTTTAAATTATCGCTGGCTGGCAGCAGCTCTCCAGGATTTCAGACAGGGGTCTCCCCCTGCCCTACTTGGAGACGTTGGGGATTGAACCTGAGACCTTCTGCACATAAGACAGATGCTCTACCACCAAACTACAGGTAGAAATTCTATTTGTGAATGAGTTCAGAAGGTATGTGTGGGGTTGCCAACCAGTCACTCTAGCAAACCTTCTCTGCCTTGGCTGATCACTCAACAGAGACAGCATTGTAGCAGGTGCAGCATCCCACATCATCACCATCATCGTCCAAATGGAAGTCCCATGAGTAGTGGAGACCTCTCACTTCATGAATTGGAGGGCAACAAATGAGTGCAAGGGAAGTGAGCTTAACTAATTCCTACTCACCCTGCTTGCATGTAGGATTTACATGCAAGCAGCACACTGAGGATTCAGTTTAAGACTGGATCCAACTCAAAGTATGCATCTGGCTTAAGAATTATTGTTTCATAAATGAATGCAGATACAGTGGTACCTCAGGTTACATACGCTTCAGGTTACATACACTTCAGGTTACAGACTCCGCTAACCCAGAAATAGTGCTTCAGGTTAAGAACTTTGCTTCAGGATGAGAACAGCAGCAGGCAGCAGGAGGCCCCATTAACTAAAGTGGTGCTTCAGGTTAAGAACAGGACCTCCAGAACGAATTAAGTACTTAACCCGAGGTACCACTATATAAACAATTATTAATCAATTAGGAGAACTAACATATTGACTTCTTTAACTTGATGATGATTCTAAGAGTAATAGTAACTAACTCGACTGGAACTTACAAAGGAAGGATGCATTGAGGGCTAGTGAAATTTGCACACAGGAAGGAGAGTTATTCCCCCAAAAGTGTGCCCACACACAGTTGACGTCAGATACATTAACTAGCATGGGGTCTAGCTGGCCCCAACTGGCAACCCCTCATGCAAATTTTTAATTCAGGATTTGTGTGAACCCTCTATAGGCAAGTGCATACGAGAGAAGTTCTTGGGAAATGCTTTTTCTGAGCAGGATAAAAACTGAACACCTAATGTGACCTAATATATTTGTCATATTTATTTATTTTTATTTTTATTTTAAATGTGCTTGCAGACTGAGACTTTACATGCCAGGTTTCAGCCTAAAGCAAATTTTAACAACGGCAATTGAAACGCCTAAAAATAGGCGTTTTGTTATGGAAGTGCTGACACAATGTTATCTCTAACAGTAAAAATAGCACAGTGATAATTAAAAGTGCATAGTGCACTTTGACAAACAAGGATTACAGCCTGATCTTGATAAGCCTCTAAGCCCGTGCTTGTGCAAATAAATATATATTGTTGCAAGACACAGTGCTTGCATTGTGAGCGCAAAATCCATACCTGTTGCCCTGGTGTTGTTGTGAGCCAACCTAGGATATTATTGTGTGCGTTGTAGACGACAGCTGCCTTTGTCAGCTGCTGCATGGTGCCCAGCTGTTGCATGGCACAGCTTTGTGGAGGAGAAGGGATCATAGGGATGTCACACCGAGAAGATGCCAGCCTCAACTCATCGACACAGCATTCTAAAGCCATTTGGACCACCACAGAGTCAGATGCTTTGGTACAATGCTGTGCACATAATAATTGGTATCCATCATTTAGAATGGGATAGCTGCTGACATTCATCACAAAGTAGTCAGGATGCTGTTGCACAGAAACTGGCGCGAGCCAGTCTTTCCAGCAGTTCTAATATGTGTATCTCTGGGTTCAGAGTGTCAGGACAACAAACAGCACATTTTTCTTAATATTCAATCAACAACACAAAGAAAGCATGTTATGATTTGCACCTATGATGTACAGTGGTACCTCAGGTTACAGACGCTTCAGGTTACAGACTCTGCTAATCCGGAAGTAGTACCTAGGGTTAAGAACTTTGCTTCAGGATGAGAACAGAAATCGCATGGCAGGCGTGCGGCCATTAGCTACCTCAGGTTAAGAACAGTGTCTTCTTTTTTTAAAAAATAATATTTATTAATTTTCAACAATTTAAACACAACACTACAAAAAACCAAAGAAAAGCAATACAACAATACAATACCATACAAAAAACACTATACAACACAAGCAATTAACAAAACAAAACAAAAACCATTCAAAACACAATCCAATTTCAATATCTTATCTTTCATTCACATGTTTCCACGACCTCCTCACACCTCCCTTTTTGTCTTCCACTTCTATTAATTGTTTCAGCAATTCCTCTCCATCTTCCTCTATTTTCTATCCTATAATTATCTTAACACATTCTAACCTTATTTTTCCCTTTAATACCCTATTAATCTATCTATACCTAATTCCTTATAACATTTCTACTAAAGCCATATAACTTCATTCCAACATTTTTCTAACATTCATTAATTTTACAGTATTTCTGTAAGTAGTCTTTAAACTTTTTCCAATCTTCTTCCACCGATTCTTCTCCCTGGTCTTGGATTCTGCCAGTCATTTCCGCCAATTCCATGTAGTCCATCAACTTCATCTGCCATTCTTCCTGTGTGGGTAAATCTTGTGTCTTCCAATACTTCGCGATAAGTATTCTTGCTGCTGTTGTTGCATACATAAAAAAAGTTCTATCTTTCTTTAACACCAATTGGCCGACCATGCCCAGGAGAAAGGCCTCTGGTTTCTTCAAAAAAGTATATTTAAATATCTTTTTCATTTCGTTATAAATCATCTCCCAGAATGTCTTAATCCTTAGGCATGTCCACCAAAGGTGGAAAAATGTACCTCCAGTCTCATTACATTTCCAACATTTATTGTTGGGCAAATGGTATATTTTTGCAAGCTTGACTGGTGTCATGTACCACCTATAAATCATTTTCATTAAGTTTTCTCTTAAGGCATTACATGCCATGAATTTCATACCCGTGGTCCATAACTGTTCCCAGTCAGCCATCATTATGTTATGCCCAACATCTTGTGCCCATTTAATCATAGCTGATTTCACCATTTCATCCTGAGTGTTCCATTTCAACAGCAAGTTATACATTCTTGACAAATTCTTAATTTTTGGATCCAACAATTCTGTTTCCAATTTTGATTTTTCCACCTGGAAACCAACTTTTTTGTCCAAATTGTAAGCCTCCATTATTTGGTAATAATGGAGTCAATCTCTCACTTTGTTTTTCAATTTTTCAAAGCTCTGCAATTTTATTCTATCACCGTCATGCTCCAAAATTTCCCAATATTTCGGCCATTTGGCCACCATATTGAGTTTTTTCTGTGCCTTCGCTTCCATTGGTGACAACCATCTTGGAGTAGGTTAAGAACAGTTTCAAGTTAAGAATGGACCTCCAGAACGAATTAAGTTCTTAACCTGAGGTACCACTGTAGGTTGTATTGAAAGCTGTGGTGCAATTACAGTAAAACATCCAGCAACCAGAAGACACCTACACCTGTGATTTCTTTTACATGTGCACAGGGGATCTGAAAGCATCCTCAATTTCAATCTGTCTGTCTGTCTGTCTGTCTGTCTGTCTGTCTCTCTCTCTAATACATCCGCGCGCACACACATTACAAGCTTATTTTTAAGTTCAGTAGAGTTTTAAAACCTTCAGATGTTGGAGTGGGGAGTGCTTTTGGAGTAAATGAAGGCAAAATTGCATTTCAGATATTGATGTTTCTCTGAGTTGTTCTGCATCATGTCTGTTAGATGTTAGAAAAACCTAACTTTCCAACCTTCCCAGATGCTGGGTAGTTTGAATTATTTCTAGCTCAACTTCATATTCATTTCCCTCTCCCACCCTCACCCATAAGGTCAGACCGTTAGCTTTCATTTTTTTAAAAAAGGAAGTAAATCGGACAGCTATAAAGAAAGTTAGAAAGCAAACTGTGGAGGCAACATTCTAAGGCTTATAAGGTAGATAAGGAGGTGCTCTTGTTAAGGATGCTTCATCACTTACCGGTAATTGCTGTTAGTAAATAAGAATAGGAAAAAATGAGAAACTGAGAGAAACATTGTCTGATTTATGCATCCCTAGCAATAAATACTTTAATTTTCCCTCTAATGTGGCCACACACAACATTCTGATCAGTTTTAATTCATTTAAATATTTATAAAGCACACTTTCATAGAAAATATAACAAGGTGGTGTACAGCATAAAAGACCACTACTACAATAACCGCAACAGCAGCAGCAGCAAGTGTGTTGCTTTCATGTTGCTGAAGGAGCTGTCAAGATAATCTGAGCTGAAGAGAAGGGTCTCAGAAGATAATCTCAGGGTCCAGGTAGGTTCATATGGAGAGGGATGGTCCTTTACCAAATCACATCACCGGGGGGGGGGGGCTTAAATTTTCAGCTCTGAGCGGAAAGGATATGCCAGATTTTAGTCGGAAGCAAAATCCCCTTGGAGCTTTAGTCCTGGGCCCACTGGCCCTCCTGACCCCTCCTCTGATGGGCCCCAGTTCTGCATTATCAGTTGCATCACAATAATATACCTATCAGAGCATCTGCTTTGCATGCAAAAGGCTGAAGATTCAATCCTCGGCATCTCTAGGTAGATTTAGGGAATGACACCTGACTGAAACCCTGGAGAGCTGCTGCCAGCCAGTGCAGGCTGGACCGATAATCTGACTCAGTGTGAGGCAGCTTCCTATGTTCCTATCTCCCTTACAAATGGGCTGTATTATTTTAAGGCTAAATAGAAGCAATGCAGAATGAAAATGCTTCTCCTGTCTCCTTCCTTCATTAATAAAACTGTATTTCATCAAAACTTTTCAGTTGAAGCCTGTCTGCTATATGTCTCTCTGTATTTATAAAACTCTGTTGGACCTAATTTTAGTGGCATAACCTTTTGGGGTGTGGGCGGGGGGTGAGGGCTTTACTCTTAATATTATATTCATAGCTCATAGTAAGTTAATGCTAGTTTTTATTCTGAATTGGGCCAACACAGGTGGTTTTATTGCTTCTGGCTTGGCTTTCTGCCTGGGCCAGACTACCCAAGGTGTGGAAACAGCCCAGCATAACCCAGGCATTTGTTATGTCTTTTTTTGTTTCAACAACACAATAAGGAAATTAAATAGATTTCTAGCTATGAATCTTATTCTTATGAAATATGAAAGCCCAGAAGAATTTCAGGAAATTGATTGCCTAAGAAAGGATCCTTAATACCTATGGCTGTTTAAAAGAAAAAGGGGGAGAAAGATTCTCCGACTGCACTACAGCTCTTTTGATATTAGTACAAGGTGCACTGCCATGTCCATCTTTACAGATCTAGGATCATACAGCTACGTCGGTTCTTTCATATCTGCAATAATGGGAAACAGCTGTGGTGTTCCGTTTATCATTTCTAAGGCTGGATCAGTGTAAGTTTAATGCCCTCTGCTGGGAGAATCAATAGGTTAACTGATTTCTCTTCAGATCCGTAATCACACAGTCTGATGCCTGAGATGTACAGGCGAAGTCTTTCAGAGACTCTACTCATCTCAGCCACACTCTCCTCTCACAAAAAAAGGAATGTTGTGGAGACGACGGGGCGTGATTAATACCAATAATTAATAATAGCCTGAGAGTGGACCCCCAGACACAGAAAGGAAATACAGAATGTGAAATTGGATGATGGGATTTCAGCCCACTGAAAAATCTGGTCGCTGATGCAGGTCAGAGACTTGGTAACTCTCATCTTCCCTTGTCTCCTGTTTGTGCCTTCCCTTTCTTCCCTAAGTAGCACCACAAGGGTATTTGGCAAGTGTAGTGATAAGTTTTTGCCTTGCATGCCTAGGTCCTAGGTTCTATTCCTGACATCTTCAGGTAGGGCTGCCAATATCCTCTGCCAGTCCTAGCAGATCATACTGAACTGGATGGAATGATGGTCTGATTCACAGAATAATAGAATTGTAGAGTTGGAAGGGACCCCAAGAGTCATCTAGTCCAACCCCCTGCAATGCAGGAATGTAATGGCAATAAACCATTATTTTTATGGGTTTGCTTTGCAAGGCCAACATACTGTAGAAAAACAATGTATAGTTCATTGTCTTGGAGAAAGCAATAAACTAAGACAGGACACTGTGTCCTATTATGACATGAGGAGTAGATTATCTCAATCTCTCCACATCCCATTGACATGAACTAGGACCTTGATTTCTTGGGAGAAAAGCAATGACAAACCTAGATAGCATCTTAAAAAGCAGAGACATCACCTTGCCAACAAAGGCCTGTATAGTTAAAGCTATGGTTTTCCCAGTAGTGATGTATGGAAGTGAGAGCTGGACCATAAAGAAGGCTGATCGCCGAAGAATTGATGCTTTTGAATTATGGTGCTGGAGAAGACTCTTGAGAGTCCCATGGACTGCAAGAAGATCAAACCTCTCCATTCTTAAGGAAATCAGCCCTGAGTGCTCACTGGAAGGACAGATCCTGAAGCTGAGACTCCAGTACTTTGGCCACCTCATGAGAAGAGAAGACTCCCTGGAAAAGACCCTGATGTTGGGAAAGATGGAGGGCACAAGGACAAGGGGACGACAGAGGATGAGATGGTTGGACAGTGTTCTCGAAGCTACCAGCATGAGTTTGACCAAACTGTGGGAGGCAGTGGAAGACAGAAGTGCCTGGCGTGCTCTGGTCCATGGGGTCATGAAGAGTTGGACACGACTAAATGACTAAACAACAAAGGACCTTGATTAAACAAGGGCACTTCTCATCTCCAGGAGAGCTATGTGATCTATTAGCCCAAACAGACTGAATGCCTCTTGTTAGCTTCAGGCAGAACTCATTGGCTACAACTTGAAATTTTCATTAAATTGAACAAAATAACAAGGCAAGGAGAAGAAGAAAAATAGATTACAGAGGATTCCAGTTTAAAGTTGGAAGATTTACATTCTTGGAAGTCGAACAGCTTAGTTTCTGAATGTTTTGGCTCCCGAACGTCGCAAACCCTGAAGTGACTGTTCTGGTTTGCAAACTATTTTTGGAAACCAAATGTCTGACGGGGCTTCCGATTGGCTGCAGGAGTTTCCTGCAGCCAATCAGAAGTCGTGCTTTGGTTTTCAAACGTTTTGGAAGTCGAACAGACTTCTGGAACAAATTCCGTTCGATTTCCAAGTTATGACTATATTAGGCAACTTCCTATATATCTTCAACACACACACCCTACAAATAAATCACACTCCGGTCTCCCTTTCCCACCCTGCTGAAGTAGCACCTCTGGGAGCAAAGGCATAGGGGTCAGTAAAATTGCTACAGCTGAGTGAGACAATTATCAGACAAATGCAGAGGCCACAGAGAATTCTTCAGCTGTTGCAAGATCCCAGCTTCTTTCTGCCTTTGCGTGATACCAGCAAACACTGGGCAGGTTTGGCCTTTACCCATAAGGACATAAGAAGAGCCCAGGTGGATCAAGCCAATGACTCATCTAGCCTTGCATCCCATTCTCACAGTAGCCAACCATAGATGCCTATGGGCAGCCTGCAATCACCACCTGCGTGCAAGAAGACTCTCCCCACCTGTGGATCCCAGTAACTGGTATTAATCAGCCAAGTACGAAGTTAGTGCCTGCTTCAAGTTTCAAAATCATTGTTTACCAATCAGTCCCGAAGGAGAAGGCAACATTTGGAATGAAAGCAGCAGCAAGAGAAATCCCTAACTGACCTTGCCGATCAAATAATATTGAGTGTGTTCACCTTAGGCTTCCTACATTTTTCCTTGAACTGCTTTGCCCATGTATGACATGTGTTTTGCCTCCTCAAGACCTATGCTCTGTCCTTTGCTGTATCCCATTTGTCTCACGTTGCTACTGCTTTTGTGCATTATGCCCTCTAAATACCCCTTCAGGTCCAGGGATGGATGGAGCCATCTATTTTCAGTTTGTGTCAATTTCTCATGTTTTCCTTCATCGGTCTGTTCTGTCCTGTTTCTGCATTAAACTGCATTTTTTAAAAAATCAACATGAAAATTCATATTTAAATACCACTTTATCTCACTGAGAGTGGGAGGGCAAATTAGAATCTAGTCTTCATATAGATAAATTGTGATCATTATGACCATCCTTTATCAGCAGCTGGAGATCTCTGTCTTTCCAGCAAAAGTTGTCTGCATAACCAGTCTGTATGGAAATATATCATTCAAAACTTCTTCCTGTTAAATATAGAACTCTTGCTACTTAATTTAGCAAACACTGTCTGCTGGCCTCTCAAATAATAGCTAGACAAAACTGAGCTGAGGCATGCACATTCCCCAAAGCCTATCAGGTATTATGCAAAATGACTGGAGTATTAGAAAATTCAGTTGCTATGTGCACATTTCCCATGGTGTGTTGAAGATTATGTATATTGACCCAGAAATGTGTACAATTCCTTCTTCTGGATTATATGCACATTATCCATGAGGCTTGGTGAATGTGCACAATGACTGACTGTTATGCACGTTAACTGTTCTACAGTGACCCTGGCACCTCACTCTGGGAATATTGCCTTTCTGTGGTGCCTTTAGGATATATCTGTTCCAGGGCTTCTCTGTGCTACGGAGCCATCTAGGGAAAATCTATGACTCTTGTAGCGATTTAGCTGTGCAGAAATGTGTGGAATCAATGTAGGCCATGCAAAGATGCCATGTAGCTTGTGTGTGCTGAATGAGTGCATATGAGCAAGGAAAATTTGCTGTCAAGGAAGAAAATAAGATATTGGGGTGACATTCTTAGAGTGGACCCACTGAAATCAATTTCTACATTTACACATTTAAATTTAAATAGTAGGAAAGAATTGTATGCGGGATACTGCCCCAAATTTAATCACAGGAAATTACAATGCAAAACTTCCACCATTTTCTGAGTTAGCAGGGCTACAAATTGAACCCCACCCCTGGAAACAATTAACATGGAAATTAGCACAGAACTTCCACTAGATTTCAGGAAGTGGCTTTTTCATTGTGTGAAAGATCACATAAAACACAAAAATTATCAGGCAAGGAAACATCAGGAAAATGAAACGAAGGGCTTGCTTAATGCAGCCTAAGTCTGGCTCCAACCCATATATAGATAGATCTCCCTTCCCTTCTGTTTAGAAACATTGGAAGAGATAATACAGAGCAGCTCCAGCACCCTCTAAAGTTTGTAAGTGATTGTCTGCTATCTGTGTCAGCATCTCTCTCTTAAATATTTATCATTATTATTTTTATAGCCCTCATACTGGACCTATTCTGCAGCAGTTTTCAGGGCCAAGAAGAAAGGGTAAAAAACCCCAGAAAATGAAATCCTTGGCTTCTGACAAGCCTACTCAAGACAAGTCAAGCTAACCATTGTTATTTCAGCTGCTGAGAGTCCCAGCAGAGGGTGGAGAGGTTAATTAATATATTTGTTTTTCCAATTTACAATGATGTGGTTGGAGTGATCTCTAAGCATACATGCAAAAAATGATAAAACCAGATATGTACATACTGTAATGAGCGGAGACAATGTCAAGTATCGATGGTAACAGAGCAGGAGGAACAAAACTTAGCAACATAGGAAGCTGCCTCACTCTGAGTCAGACCATTGGTCCCAGCTGCCATAGCCTCTACTTTGACTGGCAGGCTGGCCTCTCTATGGCCTCCCGCAGATGTTCTGCTTTCAGAGTTCCTTTTAGCTGGACATGTCTGGGATTCAACCTGAAACTTTCTGTGTAAGGGATGGGGAACCTCTGGTCATCCAGGTGTGCTTGGACTACAAGCTCTATATGAAAGTCATTTGCTCTACTACTGATTCATAGCCCTGCTGCCATCATCTCCATCATCATCAATAACAGACTGCTTCACAGCATTAAGTCATCAGATAATGATAATAATGTTATTTTTTTTAATATACCGCCCGTCTGACTGGTTTGCCCCAGCCACTCTGAATGGCTCCCAACAAAATATTAAAAACACAGTAAAACATCAACCATTAAAAACTTCCCTGAACAGGGCTGCCCTCAGATGTCTTATAGTTGTTTATCTGTTTGACATCTGATGTCAAAGCAATGTACCGGGTAGAAACAGAAGGAAACACAGAAACAGAAACTCAAAGAGCAATAGCACCTGTTCAACAAACACTAAAACAATGAAACTACCCATACAGACTCTTTAAAAAACCCATGAAAACATTTCATCAAATATAGAATTGGTCTTCCATAAATGGCTGGGGAGAAAGCCTTCCTGGGCAAAATGTATTCAGTTGGCCCTAACTAAACTTGGAATTAGAGACCTGGGATCCAAAAAGCAATTTAGCAATATAAATTCAAGGTCCATTCATTCAAGGTGTATCCATCACTCAGTGAAATGTTCAACTTACTTTCTTTGGACAGCAGACTTCAATGCAACATCATCAACTTCTTTATGAAGCTGCCTGAAAAGCAGTTTCCTGTGTGGGACGAGGGGTGTTGTTCCAGCAAGTAAGTTTCAACTTTCTATGGACACACAGGGTGAATGTCACAGTTCTTTAGCTACTGCTCCTTAGTCTTCCTACCACATGTGTCCCAATTCATTGACAACATGTTTAAATGAAGAAGGGAACAAGACTCAAAGTCAGTGACCTTTCAGCTACCCCATCTTCCTCCCTATTTACACATTTAAATAACCTTCTAACCAGGATCAGGGTGTTTTACAATTGTTGTATAATGTATATAAATTGTGTTGTTGTTTAGTCGTTTAGTCGTGTCCGACTCTTCGTGACCCCATGGACCAGAGCACGCCAGGCACTCCTGTCTTCCACTGCCTCCCACAGTTTGGTCAAACTCATGCTGGTAGCTTTGAGAACACTGTCCAACAATCTCATCCTCTGTCGTCCCCTTCTCCTTGTGCCCTCAATCTTTCCCAACATCAGGGTCTTTTCCAGGGAGTCTTCTCTTCTCACGAGGTGGCCAAAGTACTGGAGTCTCAGCTTCAGGATCTGTCCTTCCAGTGAGCACTCAGGGCTGATTTCCTTAAGAATGGAGAGGTTTGACCTTCTTGCAGTCCATGGGACTCTCAAGAGTCTCCTCCAGCACCATAATTCAAAAGCATCAATTATTCGGCAATCAGCCTTCTTTATGGTCCAGCTCTCACTTCCATACATCACTACTGGGAATCACTATATACATCACTATATAAATTAGTATCTCATAAAATAAAGTCAGATGTGGTATAACTCAATTCCAGTGATCTAGGGGGAATGGAATAATAAAGAGATCAGGATTTTCCAAAGGCACGTACATGGGTGTTTCCATGTGCAAAGGATATGGTATTCAGCAATTACATTAGGTGTGAATTTGACGCCAAAAGGGGCTTACAGGCTGGTTGTCAGGTCTGCCAGAGGGCTTTGAAAGGCACTTTGTAAGCTGTGCATTTGCCTGCACAGTTTGATCTCAAACAGTACAGGCAAAAAGGGTTATCTGATATCATAGTGACACCTGTCAAATTTGTCCCTCAGAGCTGGGGGAAATAATGATCTGATCTCCTGACCAAATCCAGATCCCCACCCCTTTTATAAATGGCATAAGTATCCCTGAGGCTGCAATACCCACAGTGGAACTGACTGCTGAGAAGACATGACTAGGAGTGCACCATAAGTCTTCCTTAGTCTGTGATGGTCTGAGTTGAAAAGATGATTATATAAAACAGGGAAGGAAACTCAATCCACAAACATTTTTGTGGCACATCTACACAAAGTACAGCACTGATCTGGCTAGGTTTCCATGTGATGGTGCCCTAAGGGCCAAAGAAGACATAACAGGGACAAAACTGTTCAACAAAGCAAAATTGATTCTTTAAAACAACAGCAGGAGTGGAGTGGTTCTGATTTTTAGAGCAAAAGTAGTATGTGGGTCAGAGGACCCAAATAACTTCAGATTTATGGTTCCAACTTGGTCTTCAAAAGACTTGAAGGCTGCAGAATTTCTTTAACCATCCTTAGCTTCCCTGCAGTCTCTCACCCCAACACCTATCTCTCAACCAAATTCACTTATTGGAATCTTGGTGACAGACTGGGGGAGGGGGTAGTCATGGGAAGGGAAGACATTTTGCTATCCATGCCTCTCCTGCTCTAAAATTAGACACACCCACTTCATCAGTATCTGAAGCAGATCTGGCTTTAAACCAGGGGACTTCAACACAGCACCCACAGTTGCCCCTGGGTGTGCAAATACTTCCCCTGGTCTAGAAACCTAGGTAATTGTCTTCTGCTGAGTTTGACCACAGCCCTACCTTGCTCAGTATTGCCTACACTATCAGCAGCTCTCTAAAGTTTCAGCGAGGGTCCTTTTCTATCTCTCTGTGAAGAGGCTATGCATCAAACGTGGACCCTTTTACATCCAGTGAGTTGTCAATTCATGAGCTACTGTATTATTTTCATTATTTGTGGGGGGGGGGTTTGAGGAGAGGTTTCACTGTTATATGGATCATACTGAAACAGAATCTGGGGTTGTGGCCTGTTTTGCCTTAATGCAGCACTTGAACTTCACAGCACAATATGCACATGATTCTGAAACATGATAGTGGCGTTAACTATTTGATCTTCTCACTTCCCCATTCAAACCAAACCATTTCCATCAATAGGACCAAATAGGCTGGATTGCAAGTATTTTGGGGCTTAATTGGATTGTAGATTGGGCTGCCCATTACAGAGCCCTACTTACTTTCACAGTGCTGGAAATGGGAGTGCAAGTTTGCTGTGCCCTTTCTACGCGCTTTGACAAACCGGGTGAGTTTTTGAGACATAACGTTAAGGGGAGAAAGGGAGAGAAATCAAGGCCTGCAAAAATCCTTACACTTATTTGTTTCTTCTTTCCCCAACCCATCTGTAAACATTTTGTTTTATCCATTTTCCTAATGATTTCATTGACAGGCAACTTCAAAAGGCAAGCTCCAGCCTTCTTGTTGTACAGGCTGCAAAGGGATCTGTCACCCTCAGCAAGCCTCCCTGCCACGAGCCATTTATCGCAACAAAAGGCACCGTGTTAACGACATGGCTCATCATCAGTCAGTCCTGGTGCAGAAGATGTCAAATCCACTGCTGGAGAACAAGGATAATGTGGTCTTTGCTTTTTTTGAAATGAAGAGATGGCAGGGGCTGGGAAGAAAGTCATCGGCAAATTGGTTGATGATTCTCTCCACCGTCAATCCCCACCGCTGACCCCATTTTGTGCGAGAAGGTTCGCCGGCTTCTTAAATCGACTTGGACGTTTTATTCTCCCCTTTAAATATTTGAAGGAAGAATGTAAACAGATAATATCTCCGTAGCGAGCTGTAGAAAAGGTTGCTTTCGGTTGAACGTTCCTGGCAAAATGCAGAAATTAAAAATAACTGTACAAGCTGATGCTGGGAATCCCCCACACATTACGTCCCTTTTGAGAAAGTGGTGTGGAAGAAGGAATTGTCCTCCCAGGCCCAATCATGTTGACAGACAGACAAGAAATAAATTGCATTACAGGGTGGCTATGCTTGGCCCATGGTTCTCACACAAATTGCCACTGTGAAGCGGTGTCTGTCAGTCTTAGTTTTGTGCAGAAATCTGGGCTTCGGTTTCTCAGTTTTCTTCATTTGCAAAAGGGGCCTCCATTTTCCTGTCCTACTCTCAGGGTACCTTATGGTTGTGGGGTAACCCAAGGGTCTTTAAGGTAAAGGTAAAGGAACCCTTGACCATTAGGTCCAGTTGTGGCCGACTCTGGGGTTGCGACGCTCATCTCACTTTATTGGCCGAGGAAGCCGGCGTACAGCTTCCGGGTCATGTGGCCAGCATGACTAAGCCGCTTCTGGCGAACCAGAGCAGCGCACGGAAACGCCGTTTACCTTCCCGCCGGAGCAGTACCTATTTATCTACTTTAACATGCTTTCAAACTGCTAGGTTGGCAGGAGCAGGGACCGAGCAACGGGAGCTCACCCTGTCACGGGGATTCAAACCGCCAACCTTCTGATTGGCAAGTCCTAGGCTCTGTGGTTTAACCCACAGTGCCACCCACGTCCCTTTTACTTTCCAGTAAACATTCTTCCAGCACCATGCCCGAAGATTAAGGCCTTCTGGGAAATGATCTACAATGAAATGAAAAAGGTACTTAAATGTACCTTTCCTAAAAAACCAGAGGCCTTTCTCTTGGGCATTGTCGGTCAATTGGTGACAAAGAAAGATAGAATCTTTTTTATGTATGCCACAACAGCAGCAAGAATACTCATCGCAAAGTATTGGAAGACACAAGATTTACCCACTGTGGAAGAATGGCAGATGAAAGTGATGGACTATATGACGCTGGCCGAGATGACAGGCAGAATCCGTGACCAACGAAAAGAGACGGTGGAAGAAGAGTGGAAAAAATTTAAAAGCTATCTTAAGGACTACTATAAACTTGATGAATGCTAAAATGTTGTGGTTTTCAGAAGCAAAAGGGTACAGGGATACAAGGCTAGACTATAAAAGAGGACTAAGATGATAAAGATTGGAAAGTAACAATTGGGAGTTGCTAGTTGAATTTTGGACATTGGGATGCAGAGAGGGGGGGTATGGGGAAGTCCAAGAAAAGAGGTTTATGAAAATATGTTTGAAATTATACGTGTATGTTTGTTATTTTTAGTGTTTGTTTGTTTTTCTTAAAAGTGTTGTAAAATCAATAAAAATTTTATAAAAAAAAAAAAACATTCTTCCAGCACACTCCAGCACTCAGTTCTTTATTTGATAAAGCCCTTCATAGGAAAAGGAAGCTCATGATGTCTTCCCCTGAGCTTTGATTGATGCCCAGGCACCTGGGAGGTGCGCAGAGAGCAGGCCAGGGGTGGGATGATTTGTAGAATGAAAGAAAGTCCCAAAAAGAAGGTAAATGCAACAACTCCCTTGTATCCCAAACAGGAATATCTCGCTGAAATGTTATTTTGCCTTGGGAATTTTTTGAATGTAATCTTTGTTCTTTTTAACTGATGGTAAATGGTCGGAGGGGGTTGGAATTTCAGCACAGTGCTGGTCAGAGTGGCTCAGCCATTCATTCTTTCGTGCTACCGCACTCACAGGGACACCCCAGGTCAAACTAGGTATGACATTGATTACGTGATTGCAATTAACATGGCCACGGGGGGGGGGGGGCATAAATAGCCTCCCAGGAAACCCTTTGCAACTTCAGGGCAGTGGAAGTGAGGGGTCTGTGGTGTGAGAGAAGAGTTTATCCCTTTCCCTTCTATCCTAGTCATGACAAAATGACTCCCCAAAGCTGAATGAACTTTATTACGGTCATAGACCAGGATTAAGAAAAGCATATTGATAAAATAGCAGTTGGGATTTTTGACCAATAATTGTTAGGGCAAAGCTGCTTTGGGGGTTTTAAGGGAAGCCTTCACTGACACAGTGGGAGCTATCCTGAAAATGCGCATAGAAGTGGTTTTTTTGTTGTTGCTCCCATGTCAGAAAGACAAAGTGTTAAATCCTTCTTCCTACCCGCCAAATCCTGAGGCTGCTGACATCTCCCTGGGACTGCAATTTTCATAATGGGGAACCATGGCCATTGATTCTGTTCACACAATTAACAAGATGCCTAGCTTTACCCTTTAGCACTGTAAAGGATCTATGGGTATTTAAGACAGGCTTAGGAGTCCCATTAAATGAGGACCAAAGGATTGACTCCTTAAAGACAGTAAAAAGGAATTTTCACCTAACGAAGAACTAGGACTTGCTTATTGCTCTGTGACTGGAAATAACCACAAGTGCTTTGAAATAATACATTTGCCCACCTTTCCAATTTACCATTTCAATTGTACCATGTATATTAGTCTACCTTTCCCCCACCATTGGATTAAACTGCTGGGATAGCTCAGTCACTTTAAGCCTCACGTTGAATGAACGATTCCTGCATTGCAGGAGGTTGGAGCAAATGGCCATGTAGTCCCTTCTAACTCTACAATTCCATGAAAACAAACCAAAACCTCATTTCCTCCTGACATTTGTGTGACAATTAACCACAGTAGGACAATAGCTGGCCTATCCATTATGGTTGCTATGGGGACTTTGCCAGGCAAACATTATGTCAGCAGAGGACTTCAAAACCACTGGTGAAGTACCATGTGCTGATAAGATGTTTCAAACATGTGAGAGGGGGAGCAAGAGGGCTTGTAATGGAGGCTTGTCCATTAGGTTGAGTGGGACAAAGACTCACAAACTGCAGGTTACCTTCAGCCAGCTTCCACCTGCCTGCCTTCTGACTTACAACCAGTCGGCGCTTTGGTTATTGGTTCTGGCATCATCTATGGTTAGTCTCCCTGCCTTCTACCCTATCAATCCCAATCGAAACTAGCCTCCACTATTCCACCACACAGAGGAGCCCCATGTCTCTTCTTGGGTTCGATCCAGACTACATTAGTTGCAGCTAGCTCCCACTGATTTCACTAGGGCTGAAGAAAATGTGTTAAGGATTGCAGCCTTAGTTCGTGTCCTACCAATGATAGCAAACTTGCGAAATGGGAAGTCTGAAATCTGTTGTGCATGCAAAAACAAAAAACAGTTTCACTCCAAATACTGCCAACCTCAAAAAAGTAGAAATAATAAAAGAGCATTGTTTCAGAAGTGTTATGCAGTTCTCCATAACCTTTGGTGTTAACAGTTTTACTTTTTAAAGTGAATCATAAATGCATAAACTGAAAGGTAATTACATTAGATTTGGTTACCCATCTAAAGTTTCCCAGGGCTGAATTCATGAACAATTGATGGTGAGCAAAATCTGGGATCCCGCTTGCGAGATTCTCCCAGGAAGATGATTTTCTTTTATTTATGAACTTGTGAGAGTGTTTTTCAAAAGTGAATCTGTGGCCACAAAAATGTCATGTTAGAATCAGCACTTCAAAAAACAAATATCTTCCCTGGCTTGTGATTACTACTTATAGTGTGATCCATCCTAGCCATGCTTACTTTGAAGCAAGCCTCATCAATTAGCAATGGGACTTTTAATTAAAATGTGATTTCAGAGCTGGATTCTGTGTATGCTTAGTTAAAAGCAAGCCCTGGTGAGTTTACTTCCAAGTAAGCATGCACAGGATTACAACCTTAGGCTTAAATAAATGCATATGTTTTTGGAGAGACAGAGGTGTTAGAAGATAAATGAAAGGATGGATGTAATGTATTTGGATTGAGCTAATGCAATCGAAATGATGTCTCCTGAAACTGTTGTCTTTTAATGAATTCAGTTTGGTTTCGATGTGCATTCTTTCTTGTGGCTGGAAGATTGTTCAAAGAGCTTGACAATTTAGTATTTATCAAGTCGAGGTGAAGTGTCTTGTGAGCCACAGTAGGGAAGCTGCATTGTCTTCTTTATTTAATATTGTCATTAAAGTTCCGGGATAATTCTGTTAGTGAATAAAAATGATAATGGTTACATAATTCAATAGACACATTATACGAGACAGAGACGAGTGAGGACAAATCATACAGGAAAACATAACCATAGAGACAAAATAAAATAAAATGATAGTTGGCTGGAGGGGGATCAAAGCTCAGATAACAGGAAGTAAAACAAAACAAAACAAAAACCTACAGTCCAAAATGCAGATGTTGCAAAGTAATAATAAAATGATAATACAGAAAGTGATGGTCAAGTGATGGTAACCAGCAAATTAAAAGCAAGTTATCCTTTTAAGATGGATGGTTAGAAAAGCATTGCCTGTTTATCAGATACCCATCTTTTATTTATATCTGTATATCTGTCTCTGTCTTCCTCAGCCTGGTAACCTCCAGATGTGGTTGGATTGCAGCTTCAGCCCTAGCCAACAAAGTCAATTGCAAGTAGTGATAGAAGTTGTGGTTCAGCAACATCTGGAGGGCACCTGCCTGATCTATACCTATGCATAGACAAGACCTTCCCAACTCAGTGCCCTGCAGATACATCAGACTGCAACCACCAGCCGGCATGGCCAATGGTCAAGGATGATGGGAATTGTAGTCCAGAAACATCCAAATTGGGGGACCCTGGCAAACTATTGATCTTTGAGCATGTTGATAGGTGTTAATACAGAAGTGAAATTGAAATTAGATTAAATAATACAATGCAACTGTATCAAAAGCGGGGGAGATTTGCATGAATAAGACACACAGAGACACATGTCAGCACACACACGAGTCTGTTCTTGGAGTCCTTTCTGATTGTATGCTAGTGTTGACTTTAATGCACAGATGCCCACTTGTGTGAGCAGTTTGCTCTTATGAATGGTCCAGCAATAGAATAACTAACCTCTATGAGACTGCCCTTCTCTTCTGTGAACTGGAAAGGAGTCAACATTCTCTTCAGTCCAAATCTTCTCTCTGCTTTGTCACAATAAGAATGGCTGGTGCCAGGGCTGGCCCACCCATGAGGCAAAGGGAGGTGACTGCCTCAGGTAGCAGGATCCATATGGGCAGCAGATCCTGATGTAGGTCTTTATTGCTCTCTTCTTCCTGCTGTAGATCGTCACTCACCCCTTCTTCCATGGTGGGGAGGGAAGTGCTACACTTTGGTCCACCTCAGGTGTCAAAACGTCTCAGGCCAGCCCTGGTTGGACCCTTCTTCTTCTCCTTGATGGACCTGTCAAGCAGGCTGCCAAAAATCCCCTTTCCCTAGATCATTGGAATGCAGCTTTTCAAAAGCAAGTAAAACTTTTAGGCATGAATTATGCCTTTGGCCCTAGCCCAGTCTTCTCACACAACTTTTTTAAAGCAATTCTCTCTTGTCTATTGCTCATGAAGCTTAATTATACCCCTTTACTTACAGTTCCTCTGAATTCCAACATGTGTTGAACCGACGTTTCTATTAATAAATTCTCTTCCTTTTTCCTGGTTCTGATTTTTCAGGGTGGGTTCTCCCCCCCCCCCCCGCTTTCTCCTTTTAAATTGAGATAATGTTTTATAAGGTATGCCGGGGGATGGGGGCGGGAGGAATTTCCTCTGAAGAAGGATATTCTTACACAAATGCACACACACATCCATGCATAGGCCCATTACTTTTGGAGGTCATGATCACGCCACTGGTCCATGTGCAGCAACTTCCACATGTACGCCGGAAGGAACATAGAGATATCTGTTTACATGAGTAGCTGGGAACTACTTAATCAGAGCACCCTATTTTTCCAGAACACCATTCATTTGATTCTAATCTGGACAATAGGCCACATATTGCATATTCTCTCTGATGCACGCACATCTGGCACATGGAGAAAGCAGAGTTTGCTGTCATGATTGAGAACACCCACTCTGTGTGTAAATCATATGGGGCTCTACTCTCATACAAGTCATCTGGAAGAAGAATACAGTTTAAAGAGAAATAAATGGCTAAATCCTGCCTTTTCAAAAAGCCTCTCTTTGGTAAGATCACCAGTGTCCTGGGGTTCGTATCTTTGTTTTCCTCCACCCAAGTAATTCATTGGGGATTTAAAAAAAGAAACAAAGCCCTTTGAAAATCAACAGAGCAGGACTGAAATTGAAAGACTACTTGACATTCCAGGCTGTTCAGATACCCCCCCCCCCGCCCATGTACCCAGCATGGAGGAAGAAGTAGAATGATGCCCAATGGCACTGCAAATTTGGGAAACAATCCCTCCACAGGCTCTCCATGCCAGAGGCAACCTAGATGAGCTCCCGCTGATGTAGAAAGACTAGACACATGCAGTTACACAAGCATAGGCACACTTTACTCAATACTCCATTGACTGTTCAGTGGTTGGAAACGGGGGATATGCAAATATCAATTCCAACAAGTAGGGATAGGCAAATCTGCCAATTTTGGTTTCTCGTTTCCTCCTTAAGTTCAGTTCTCCACATCTGTTAGCGATTTTATTTATATATTTTTGAAATTTGCCTTTTGCTGCGACTTTCTCCTAACAGACACGTGCTTGCATGCAGTTCTCCCTTGTGTACACATTTCTACAAAGCCATTTCTCCAAATATAATGCATTTTTTATCAACACACACATTTTTATGCATGCCTCATTCATTGTTGGGCACAGTGCTTGGCTGGAGAAATACATTGCAAAATTCAGAGAAGTGTGACTTTTGAAGGGCAACTGTGTTTTGGCTCATATATTCGTCTTGGAAGTTGCGAATTAGGTAACTGTGCTTTCAGGTGTGAAGCCATTTGAATTTCTCCCCAATAACTCCCAGCAAGCACAGTCACACACACACACCACACACTACATACCTTAGGTATGAGTACTAGGTATATCATCTGCACAGCCCATCACTGTGTACAGCTTGCTAGGAGACAATGGAACTCCTCTAGGGAAACTGCAGCGTAAGAGGGTCCAGTGTTGAGGCGACATTCTTGCAACTTCACATGATGAAAACTGGGGCAGTGTTCTGGCAAACAGTTATTTCCTGCCACTGAAAATTGAAGACAACATGGCAGCGCATTGATTAAAAACAGCCACAGTTCCATAACACAACAGGCAATGCAGTGTAAAGGGAATATTAGCACCCAGGATGGAAGTGTGTAATCTGGAAAACTAACACAATAACCCCCATGTCCGAATACATCCTCAGTGTGTCTGTGGCTCCCTCCTCCAAAACCTATGTCTATTCTTTTTGCAGACCTAGATGACATCATTCTTAGCTGGAAGGGAAGTGTGTTCTCTATCCCCTTCAGAAACCTCAAGGAAGATCCAGCTATTTCCTGGCAATTCTGGGTTATTTATTTGTAATTTCCCTGACAAAAGATCTGGCTGCTACACCTGGTTGCTGTCTGTTTAAAATGTCCTCCCGGCCACATTAATTCTCCTCTTCTCAAAACCCAGACTCTTTCACCGCAATCATGAAAATCCTATAACAATACTTAGCATAATGGTTAATCCACTCTTGACAGTGCAAGGTTATATCAGTCAACTTCTCTGAATCAGATCAAGATAGTTCATCCTTCAGTCTTTCTTTTTAAAAAAAACAACCCTGTAACAAGCAATAGATTTTTTTTATATATAAAGCAAAACCTTTTTCTCCTAACCATCCATTTAGGAATGCATGGATCTGAAATTTGTCCTAATCCTGAATTTAAGGTCGAACCTTATTTTTAATGTCATTAGAATCCTTGCACAAAGCTTCTCTAAACACTTGAACTGCAGCTTTGGAGGAAAAAATACAGTTGATCCCAGACTAAAGCTCCAACTTTGGGGGCAAATAATTCAGGTGCATCAGCTTGCCCCGAGATTGAGGGAGCTGTTGCGGCACAATGTGCTCGTGTTATGCGTGCATGCCACATAATGTGCAGACGTCTCTGTGGGATACTGAGGGGACTCACCCCCTTCATGAAAACTTGGGGGAGGCCCAAGGCCCCCCAGCCTCCATAGATGGCACCTCTGATTTAGCTTATATGGTTCCTTCTCAGCTTCATAGCCAAGTAATTCATGTTGATCCATTTAGTACCGCTGTTAAACCTCCACCTCCTTATTTTTTCATTATTCATTCATTTTTATCTATTTAGCAAATGTGCCTTCCACCCTTCATCCAAAGATCCCAGGGCAGTTCACAGAATAAAAATACAAAACAGAAATACATAAAACACTCCCTTCCCCTTTACAAGAGTGCATGTTCTGCGCATTGCCATTCCTTATAGCACAAGAGTGGGGATACCTGCAGTTCTCCAGGGGTTGTTCAGCAAAGCCAGGCATCCCCTGACCACTGGCCATGCTGGCTGAGGCTGGTGGCAGTTGGAGCCATGGGTTCCTCATCCCTACAATCCAAAGGTTTGAAGGGCAAAGACTCTGGAGAAAGGAAAATGTGGCAAAGTAGGGAATGGAGGGTGGGGAATGGCTTGTTGCTTCTGTTTTCTGTTTCACTGTTAATGGCACAAATTATAAGACCTTGTGGGTATAAGTATCTACATGTAGCTCAGTGTGGATTAATCATATAATGGTTTGATCTTTCCAGCTGTGTTGCACTCTAGCCCATAAAGCAAAATGCTTTAAAAGAGGCACTTAATCTTAATTGATGAATCGCATGAAAGCCACCCATAGCTGATAGGCCTGGTGATATGCTGAGACTGCTCATTGACTTTGGAGATGATAAACCTGCCACTCAGTTCATAGCTAGGATGGCAGGGCCATGAAATAAGTCCAAATGGACACAAACCAAAAATTACATATATTGGAACGTAGAAAAACCAAGGGCTAAAAGTCTGATTTAGGCATCTGTGGATTGGATTCCAGCAAAGGCTGCACTCCTATGTGCATGTATCTGAGAATAAGTCCTGTTATATTTTGTGTGTTTCATTCTGAGCAAACGTGAATAAGGTTCACTGCAAGTTCACTGCAAGTCCCATTGAAATCTGTGAAATGATGACGAACCTGCCGACTTGATTTCAATGGGGCCTTAATTCAATTAACTTACTCTGGATCCAACCAATTGCATTTAAACGGGGGGGGGGGACACCATTCAAATTAGAATGGGAGGAAGAGGATTCAGAACTGGAAATCCACTCGTTTTAACTGTGGTTCCCGGGAGCTGAACAAAGATGTTAGGTAAGTAATTCTCTTCTAGTAGCATTCATTTTTGGTTGGTATATAGATCATGTAAATGAATAAATAAACAACTGCCTCTCACTTGGTAATATATACTTCATTCACTGTTAGCATTCCAGAAGTTGTTTAAAATTTGCTTCTGTTGCTAATCTATGGAAATATTGGGGAGAAGCTTGAGACAAACAGACAGACACGTTCTTTGGTAATTGAAGTACTATTTGTAGTCCACACTTCTTCCTTAATTAACTCCCTCTTCCTTCCCCCCTCTCTAATATATACACTTCCCATCTGACTGGGTTGCCCCAACCACTGTGGGCAGCTTCCAGCTGTGTGTGTGTGTGTGTTTGTGTGTCCACAGTCAATACATACCAGACACCTCCTAAGTTCGAGTATCTGGCAAAGTCAGCTAGCAATGGCCAACTGCTAAAATGCTGCAGGATCATGGTCATTGGTGGCCAGCTTTTGGGAGGCAACAATTAACACACTTTTCTGAAGGAATGGGAGGTCTTTTCAACTGCTCGGGAAGGTTTTAGTTGATCCAGTTTTTATTATCCCAAGGCTGCAAGTGTTGGAGGCTCACTATCCAGGCTCAAGGAAGAGATTGCTGCCACAGGGGGACAAAGTGTGGGGAACCAAGCGTAGCCTGGAACTTCAGCAAAGACCCCCTACAATTTCAAAATAATATTGTAGACCAAAAATCACCTCATGGGTACCAGTTGCCCATCCCGGCATTAATTACCTGTGAAAGTTCATGCCAGAACAAAACAAATAGCCTCTACGCTGATACAGGAATGTTTGCATTCCAACACCAGACAAGAATATCAGCGAGAGCTTGCTGAGTTTTTCTTTTCCTTGTCTGGAAATGAAACTTAAGAGAAAAAAGCAAGAGGAAGAGTTCTGCTTCCACCTCCTGGATGCTAGTGAGCACTGCATGCTCTGCATGCTGTGTGAGCAGAGGAGATGATGGTGGGTAGCAGGACCAAACTGATTTAGCTCAATGCCGTACATGTGTGGGGAGAGTGAGCTTTGCAGGGATAACAGATTTCAGAAAGCCATATTAAGGGACCCTAATTCATATACTTTGGTCCCCGATTCAACCCCTGGCATCCCATTTATTTAAAAAAGTCAGCTAGCAAGAGATGTGAACATCCTCTGCTGGGAATTGACTGCCAGTTAGAGAGGATAACACTGGGACAGACAGACAAATAACCTGACCTAGTACCAAGCATCTTCCTGTTTTCCACAGATGCTCATCTTTCTTAGGTCATACCCACAGCATACTTTTCAAAGCACATTCAACACACCTTTAAAGTGCATGGTTTCCTCCAGAGAATCCTGGGAATTGTAGTTTGTTAAGGGCTCTGGGAATTATACTCTGTAGGAATTCTACAGTTCCTAGGATTCTTTGGGGGAAGCAACATGCTTTCTAACTCTCATTTCTAACTTAGCTTAGCATTTCGTATGAACCAAGCCTATTTACTATTGAAATTCTGGGGAGCTCTTGAGAAGGTGGTGGAAAGAATTAGGAAGATCTGAAATTATTAAAGCAGGGCAGTGGGTGCAGGAATGGCTCATGCCTGTTAGGTTAGGCCACGAGATACCATGATTTACTAAGGACCACTGCAAGCTTCTTGTTTGCACAGTTCAGAGCAGGAAATTCAGGAGTGATGGAGACCTAGCATTGACTGGCAGACTGAGATAATGCAGGAATAATGTCCAGGGACTATAGGCCACCTGTTTTTCTCAACAGCCCACAAATCCTCACAAATATTCTTTGAAAGTGGTCTACCGTAGTCTTAAATCTCGAATAATTGTAAGAGTGCAAGCTGCCTGCTCTGGCATGCTGGGTCCCCCCTCTCCCCAGTGTCTTTTAAAATGAGAACTTTAAAACTGATAACTTCCAATGGGAACGTTACTTGTTGTCTACCTTCTGCTAAATGTGAGGTTCTTTTGTTTCCCCCACAGCTGATCCACCCAATGATATTCTGGCAGATCAGCATTAACAGAGAAGGGTGTGGGTTGATTTGTGATTTCGTTGAAGGCAATTCAAAAGGATCTTATCTTTGGGTTGCAGGAAACAGTTAAGGTGAAGAGGAGATTGTACAACTAAAAAAAAAAAAAAAAAAAAAAAAAGTTCTGGTTCCAGGCAGCACTGCTTGAACTCAAGTGTGCCAGCCCCACTGTTGGCATGACTGAGTCAGTGATCTTGTGCTGGTGGCTGCTACCTTGCCCTTTGCACTGCTCCTGTATCTTGCATGAGTCTGGGGAGCCTGGCTAAGCTATGTTGCAAGAGGGAATTGACCAGATGCTTGCCACATTGGAGGTGGATGCAAAGGAGTGGCACAATTCCTTACGTTGTATCCTACAGGCCATTGACCGCAGAAGGGCTTGCTCTGAACTGTGTGCCTGGCACTTATATTTTCAGCTTAATCGTTTGCGTGCTTTCCCAGAAGTAGGGTTTGCCATACATCTGGAATTTCACAGACATATCCGGAATACTTCAGTTGGCAGCAGTGTCCTGGCAGAAATCGGCAGAATGGCTGGAGAAATCCGGACGTATAGCTGGCCATGTTGGCAATGTTGTTTTTGCCGATTATCCATAAAAATAGCTCTAGAACAGCAAGCTCAACAACTTTTCTTTCCGGATTGTCACTGTTTGAAATATGGCAACCCTACTACTGAGCCTGTGGTGAAGGACAAGATAGCTCTGCCTCCCAATGCCAACCAGAGAGGCAGTTGACTCTTGCTTTAGTTAATGTAGGAGGCCTGGGACAGGCTGTGTCCAGCTCTGTCCTCCAACAGAAGGGAACAGCTGTTGGCTGAGAAGGAACATTCAGGAAGCTGCCATGGCTGCCTCCCAGTAACTGATGCCTGAAGTGGTTGGTTCTTTCTGCCTAATGATAGAACCATCCCAACAGGCCTGGGGGTCCAATAGTTAGCAAAATGGCATGATTTTGGGGGTGGGGTGGGAAAGACAACATATTCCCACACTACACTAGGCATGAGTGCATCAGTGTGCATGAAGCAATATGGTGGAAGGGCTGTAATATCCATTAAAATTAAATGATGTCCTGATTTCCTGTGGGCTGGTGCCGTGTTCTCTTTGCGAACAATGTTTGTCAAGTGTGCTGTGCTAGTGTTCCCAGAGGTATTTTGCTGCTGACACACTGATGGTAATCGCTGTCAGGATAAAGGCTGCATCTGTCTCCATATCCTTGGTCCCCTGCTTCCTCCTGTAACAGTCATTGCTTTCCCTCTAAAGATCTTGGGAATTGTAGTTGGTTGAAGTTCTCCTCACAACTGGCATACACTACACTTCCCAGGTTTCTTTGGAGGAAGCCATGACTGTTAAAGTGGTCTAATAGTGCTTCAAATGTATGGTGTGAATGTGACTCTGGTTAGAATTTCCTTCAATGATAATATAGTGATTCCTTCTAGAAATAATTTGGTTGCTGCCGTTTAATGGCAGTGACCAATGTTTCTTTGGGATATCTGTGTTCTTCTGCCCAGTACAGAGACACTGAGCTGAGCTTAATAAACAGGAGTAGCCCTGGAGCCTCATTTCCCCCAAACAGACTGCTTATTCAGTTTGTGTTTTATATATGTGCGTGTGTGTTTAATCACATCATCCATCACAAACATTTGTTGCCGCTTGTCGCTACAGTTTTCAAACTGTGCTGGTTCACTTCATTACATGGCTTCACGTGCACAAAGGAAGTTTTGTGGTGTTTTATCATTTGTTTGGCGGACATTTTTCAACCCAGCGTAATTGGCAGTCGTTCTGCTCCAGCCTCTTGGGTGGGGTGAATCAAGGCAACGACGCAGCTTGTTACAGCACTGCTAAGCAGGCCTTGTTTATTTCTTTCTGGGTGAAACATCATGTAAAACAGAAGTCCCTATGCTGCAAAAACAACCCTGGGCATATTAACGTGCAGCCTGACCTGGAGCCAACTTGTTTAATCAAGAAGCTCAGTAAATATTATGCAGTCTCTTAAAAAAAAGAAAAAGAGGTCTATTTGCATACTAGCATCCTCATATTGCATTTCAGCCAGTGCTGGTCTTCATCAATCTGTATAGCACTGAATCTGTTTTGACAAAAGCTAGTGCTGGCTTGAATACTTAGAGCGCCCATTATGGGGCTGCTGTGAATGCCTAGGACAAATATATTGCTTTTGAGACCATTAGTGAGCTTGATAGTCAAGCACGTAAACTGCATAGCACAACATTTTTAGTATGAAGAATAAACGAATACGCTTTAGTTTCGTAAATAACTTACATCCTTTCTTTTAGCATATGTGCATATGCTCCAAGTGTCCCTATTTTCCAGGGACAGTCCCAGAAATATGACAGCCACCCCAGCTTCTTATCTGATCCCAGAATATCCCTATTCCCCCCACAAACTCCAGCACCACCAAACTTGGGAAGGAAGATGAGCCAGTGCTTATCCTGAGCGGTGACAGAAGCAGCAGTGGTGGTTGTGAGAGAGCATCCTCTTGCCTCTCCATTGCCTTTCCACAGTGTCTCCATGACCATTGCTATTGGCCTCCTCTCTTAGGCCATTTGCAGTGGCTACTGGAGAGCATGCGAGGAGGCGGGGAGGCTGCCGCTGTTGCAGAAGCCCAGCCTCGCATGACACGCCCACTCCGAGGTGTAGGTAGAGGGCAGGGCCCTGGTTCATCTAGCTCAGTATTAGCAGCAGCAGCAGCAACAACAACAACAACAACAACAACTGATTATTTATACCCTGCCCATCTGATTGGGTTTCCCCAGCCAGTCTGGGTGGCGCCCAACAGAATATTAAAAACATGTTAAAACATTACACATTAAAAACTTCCCTAAATAGGGCTGCCTTCAGGTGTCTTCTAAAAGTCAAATACAGTGGTACCTCGGGTTACAGATGCTTCAGGTTACAGACTCTGCTAACCCAGAAATAGTACCTCAGGTTAAGAACTTTGCTTCAGGATGAGAACAGAAATCGCACAGCGGAGGCATGGCGGCAGTGGGAGGCCCCATTAGCTAAAGTGGTACTTCAGGTTAAGAACAGTTTCAGGTTAAGAACGGACCTCCAGAACAAATTAAGTTCTTAACCCGAGGTACCACTGTAATTGTTTATTTCCTTGACATCCGATGGGAGGTGGTGCCACAGGTGGGCACCACTGCCGAGAAGGCCCTCTGCCTGGTTTCCTGTAGCTTCACTTCTCCAGTTTCCAGGAGTGCCTGGTGAGAAAACACAATAAGGGGGCCCTGGAGTGTGCCCTGCTGCAACACTGGGACCTTGGCTTCTGTCCCAAGTGCTGGTGCTGGTTCTGCTTGGGAATAGCAGCATATACTAGTCGCTGCTGTAGCATTGGGTTCTGAGAATGTTTAAATGGAACATCTCCTTAGGAAGTTTCAGGTATACTGGGCCAAGGCTTCACTGCCTGGAAGCAGCTCTCCAAGAACTGAGACTGGAGTCTCTCCTAACCCAGCTGGGGATACCAGGGATTGAACCTGGGACCTTCTGCTTGGAATGCAAATGCTCTGTTGCAGAGCTGCAGGGTGGCCCTTTCCAATGATGCTGAATGGACTTCTGAAGAAATGACTAAATTAGGTTACAAGCAGCCATTATACAGATCTCCATTGTCAAGTAAAACCTCAGCCAAACAAGTCCATGCTTGTATTCAGGGTCTTGCACTTCAAATGGTCCCCAGATCCTAAGCATGTGCCTTGATTTCAAATGGATCAGTATGATTACATTGTTTGTGGTATGTGCTACTTCATCTGTCAATGTGCCTCTCCCAGCTCCTTATTTTCTGGATTATTTGGTTTGAACAAATGTATTTTCAAGAGTCTGAGGTTTATTCTCTTATCCTGAACACAGTTGCATCAATGCCAAGTCCCATTGTTGTGCTCAGTGGAACTGCTTCCAAATAATAGGTTTACAAGCTCATGGCCTACGTTTGCATAGAGAAAATCCGGTTGAGTAAAATAATAAGCAACAGAATATCTTGCGCCTAACAGGATTAGTGGGCAGGGGTGGAGGAGAGGGAAAGGAAGTACTGGCCTCACCACAGAATATTTCAATAACAACATGAACAAGTAAAAATGCCTAATGACATTTTTAAAAGATAGTATGTTTCCATTTACTTTTATTTTGATAATCTTTCAATGTATTAAGCAATTATGACTTAGTCTTATACTGTAAGATCAAAAGGGTCTGTGTTTAATATTTTACAGGGGCAAGTGTCCATGTGGTCTGAGATTAGGTATTTGGAACATCAAAGTTGCTTTCCTCCAGCGTTGTCCTTGGGCAGCTCCTATGATCACATGGAAGCTATTGCTAGGACTTAGTTTCTTTTTTATGTGCATGAAATACCTCCCCACTAGAATGGGCTCTCAGGAGAAAGAAGGAAGGGGGACTAAGGGATATGAAGACTCAATGAGGATCCTACATGGACCTTGGCCATTGGCAAAAAAAGGAATTTACTTCTAAAAATTGTTTTAAAAAATTGTATTTTGAAACTCACTCAATATTAACAGCATTTGGTATCCAATAATAATATAATTTCTGGTTTCCTGTACAGTAAATCAGGAGTGATTGGGGAGGGGTGCAGGATGCTGTTTCACACCCATCCTACCAACTTATTTTACAGAGTGGATCATCTTAGGGTCTCAGTATTTGTGTTTGATCCCCTCTAGCATTTGTAAGGTTAACAGAAAACAGTAGAAAGATTTAGAAAATTTACTTTCAGATAAGTTTTTTATTTTATTTTAATCAAAAGATTATAATTAAACAGACAACGGCAGGCTCCAGAAAGCCTCAGAATTTTGTTGCTGTACTTTTGTTTTGGGTTGCGTCTTGGATTGGGTGCTTTACCCTGAAATATTATTATTGTTACTGTACTTATTAAATTTGTTAGACACTTTATATTGCCCAAGGCAACCCAAAGCAACTTACAACCAAGATGGCGCTCAATGAGTCACATAATAGCCTGTGGTTGTGGTGGTGGTGGTGAAGAAGAAGTAGGAGGAGGAAGGAGGAAGGAGGAAGGAGGAAGAAGGAAGGAGGAAGGAGGAGGAAGGAGGAAGGAGGAGGAAGGAGGAAGGAGGAGGAAGGAGGAAGGAGGAAGGAGGAAGGAAGGAGGAGGAAGGAGGAAGAAGGAAGAAGGAAGGAGGAGGAAGGAGGAAGGAGGAAGGAGGAAGGAAGGAGGAGGAAGGAGGAAGGAGGAAGGAGGAAGAAGGAAGGAGGAAGGAGGAAGGAGGAAGGAGGAAGGAGGAGGAAGGAGGAAGGAGGAAGGAAGGAGGAGGAAGGAGGAAGGAGGAAGGAGGAAGGAGGAAGAAGGAAGGAGGAAGGAGGAAGGAGGAAGGAGGAAGGAGGAAGGAGGAGGAAGGAGGAAGGAGGAAGGAGGAAGGAGGAAGGAGGAAGGAGGAAGAAGGAAGGAGGAAGAAGGAGGAAGGAGGAAGGAGGAAGGAAGGAGGAGGAAGGAGGAAGGAGGAAGAAGGAAGGAGGAAGGAGGAAGGAGGAAGGAGGAAGGAGGAGGAAGGAGGAAGGAGGAAGGAGGAAGGAAGGAGGAGGAAGGAGGAAGGAGGAAGGAGGAAGGAGGAAGGAAGAAGGAGGAAGAAACAACAACTATAGCAGGGATTATGGGAAGTGTCGGACTCCTTTACACAAAGCTGGCTTCAGGCACCAGGCCTGCCGGCAGACCAATTCTGCATTATAAAGATGTATGCAAATGTGACATGAAGGCTGGCAACATTCATCGCTTGCAGACAACAGCAGTGCCTGGAGACAGAAAGGCAGGCAGTGTGTATATTCATAGCAGTGGCCAGAGGAAAAATGGCTACTGGGAGGAGCACAGAGAGAGAAAATGCCATGGTGCATCTGTAGCAATGAAAGCAGATGTCTTCATCTGCCCCAGAAACATATATCTCCCATATTGGTCATTACATCCACAGCAAGTGCTGCAACTCTCCAACAGTTTGACTTTACTCCCAATGGTGCATTCATCCATTGTCTCTCAAGACAGACTGATGCCAGTGGAGTCCAATTACATCTGAAAGGCCACCATGTCCTCACTCCTGCCTTATGTGTTTTGGTTGCTATTCAATCTTATCATGGAGCCCTGTTCACATGGAGACATCCACAGTAATACAGCTCCCTTCTTGTGCATGGTACACAGACATTTGGGTTAACTTAAATATCCATTATAAATTGGATGCTGCCAACGTGTGCAATTCTAAAAGTAAGGTTCTCGTGTACGGTTTCTGATTTCACTTAGTAAACTAATGTGCGTGAGAAGTGTGAAGGACTCTCAGACAAAACAATGCAGGACTTTCTTTGCTGTTCATTTTTCCAAAATACCCATAGGCGCTTGACCACATTATCAGAGCTAAAGCAATACAGCTAAACATCTGCTATTACTATTGTGTATTTTGCCTCTAAGCATGTGTGTGTGGTCTGATAAGTTGTAGACATGCAACATTATCGTTTTTCTCTGGAGGCAAAGATTCTGTTACAAAGCTTCTGCCTACAGAGATCTGCTTAAAAGCCAAATTATTAACATATGGAAAAGCAAGAATGACACATAAGCCAATGCATAGAAAGAGCATCACTGCAATTCATACTCTGTTCTTACTGAAGACTGGATGTCCAGTGACCAAGTCAAGTCCTTAGACACTACCATATAAACCTATGAAATCACCACCATCTTGTACTTTATTACAGTCCATGCATTCAGTTGGCTTCATGATCATGCCCTCTACCATGTGCAACATCTGGATGCTGATGGGACATTGAACAATGTAAGTTTTATGTGACTGCTGGTGAGCTTTGAACTTCTCTTCTTTTAGCAAACTGACAGCCCAAACCTGACTATTTTCTAGGCGCTGAGGATCTAAACCAGAGGCCACAGGAGCTCAAGTCCAACAACATCTCAATAGTCATAGGTTTGCTACCCCTGATCTAAACATGAACTGTCACTGGACCTGTAAAAGGGTAAAAGAGTATTGGGAATAATCCATAATGAATTGAATTTTTTTAAAAGTACTTTTTTTTATAAAAACACAAAAATCCAGGGTCCTTTTCGTTGGGGATAATTCAGATGTAAATTCCTAGGTGTCAAAAAAGGTTATTTATGTATGCCACTACTGCGGCCCGTGTTTTATTAGCCTCAAAATGGAAAACGAGTGAAGTCCCAACTAAAGAAGAATGGCAACTTAAGCTGATTGAATATGCGCAGCTTGCAGACTTAACATATAGAATATGAGAACAAGAACAACATACATTTAGAGAAGATTGGAAAATGTTTATTGAATGTATAGGGGGAAATTGGGTACACTTGAAAATGTTGGCAGCATTAAGATAAATTCAACAGTTTAAATAGGTTTTGATTGATGTAATGATAGAATACTGAATGGTTTAGTTTATGTAAAATATGCAAGGATTTATGATATGCAAAATGAACCACGGAAAGAGAAGAAGGGAAGTCGTTGATATTTTAAGGATGTTTAAATGAGTATTCTAAATTGTAAAACAAAAAAATTAATAAAAACTATAAAAAATAAACATGAACTGCCTGTTCTCTAATGCCCTTCTCCTGTCTTCATCATTTATGTGCCCATGTGCTGAACATGTGAAGCATGCATCTGTGTGGTCTGTAATGTGTAAGGGTGTGCTTGTGTGTACGCACATTAATTTGGCATAATGCAGAAAACTAACATGGATTCCTCACAATCTTAACTGGCCCCTCTTCCTCTTCTTGTTTATCCAGTTCCCAGATGAAAAGCCAGCTCGTGCAATGGACAGGCTAAAATTCTACATGAGGGACAGTTCTATATTAGGGACCAGTTAGATCTCACAGTTTTCAAGGCAGAAGGGTGGGGAGGGAAGAGCTTTCTTGCATTCAGTGCAGTATAGGAGAAACAAAGAAGATCTCAGACCTCATTAGTACTGAGATGAATTTACAAGAGAAGAACTCAGAAATATACCAATCAGTCTACTCCAAAGCTCATTGAGGACTGGAATCAGTAACACAGGGATATGTTTTAGGCATGGCTGAATATCTACACCCTGCATAAACTTTACATTGCTCATTGTAACTTGGTGCACCATATAGACATGTAGTACATGACAATCTTTGCATAATGGAAGCAGCCTTCTATTAACCAAAGAAGAGGATATGTGTGTTTCTTTATTTTGAAACAACAATGTGAGTCAAACAACAAAGAACAGGCAATGGTTATGCATTGTCTCCCTGAGTTAGTATCATTGATTGGCTATTTCTTTTTATCATTTGTGATATGAGTATCATTCAACATCCTCTAGAATGGCTATTTACATATCATCTACCCAACTTACATGTCATCTACCTCTTCATTTCTCACTGTTATTTAATACGCATTTGACACTCAGAAGTCTTCTTGGCAGAGGATCCACAGATGACACAGAGGACACGGTGGAGGGAGGACGGAGATAAGCATGTGAGCAAAGTTGGGTGGTTGAAATTGTGAGAGCGACCTGTTGATATTGCCTTCAGTGGTTGTATAACAAGCATTGACTCTGAAGTTCTGGTACACGTTGGACCCCTTCAGTATCTTCTTGATTGCCTACCATAATAACATCAGGGAGGGGGAACATAGTGTTATGCATTTGTGGGAGGTAGGCTGTATATCTGAGCCCCCTTCCAATTCCTGGATATGGCATGGATTCAGTTCCTGGAATAGCCAGGCTGGCTTCCTCATGATGTAATGGCCCCCTAAGTACGGACCATTAAGGTACACATGGGTGCCTCCCACCTCCCACAACTGTCTGTTAGTTAGAAAGAAAAACAGTTAGAGATTGAACTATGTGAGCTTTAAGCTGGAAGCAAGGGCTGGGAAGCCAGAGAGACAGAGCCATGCCTGATCTATGCTTGAATCCAAGGCTGTGGCGATGGGAGTAGCAAGACCCTCTTGGGGTGCTAATGCTATGAGTCCTTCCATTGTGCGTTCAGGTTGTACATATGTGTAAATAAACAATATCTCCTAAAGAAACAACAGTCTTCGGTTTTGAGGAAACAGAACCCTGAGTAAGCACCTGGAACCCCTAGAGTCTCACAACATTTGGAGACTAGGGTGGCATGCAACAATATTGAGAAAACAATGATGTCCTGAACATATTCTGTGCCCCAGTTCATACATTCAATCAGAGGAGGTGCCAAGACAGTACAGAGAAGGGGCACCATAAGCCCTCCCTACCATTGGACAAACAGTGACATTGTGAATCGGGCCCTTCATATGAGCAGTCAGCTGCATGTAAACCTGGGTCCTGAAGTTCTTTCTTCTCCTTTTTGAGGGAGAGAACTGTGCAGATTTCAAGAACGTTACCTCTGGCTTATACTTTGGCTCCCTGGAAATCTTTTCCTTCTTCCTCTTCAATTGCACATTCTTCTTCTTCATCATCATCATATTTTACCTTTGTTTGAACCAGCACATTTTCTGTCTTGCTAATCCATTCCTTTAAAAATGTGGACATCATCATTTGTTTAGGTAGAAATTTTTCCTACTAGATAAACTCGGCTGATGTAAAACCACCTTACAGTTCATTAACACAAGCCAGAGGGCTGGCTACAATAGTCTGTAGTTTTCATTACAGTTTTTTTATAATATTATACTTCGTGCATTAAAATTCTGCACCAGATGTCATTTTTTTTCTTCCTTTCAAGATGCGGTTTTCTATTCCAGTATTTGGGTACCAATGTCTTAACATTTTCCTATAACTTTTCTAACAACATTTATTTCTCCTAGTATGACTATGGGGTCTGTACTTAATTTATGTCCTGAAATCTTCTCAATTTTTATCACCTCAATCCAAAACATTTTTTTACAACCTCTCTAAATATATCTAAAGTTTCTGTGGCTTTACACATTTGTAATGTTTACTTCTTTTTTGCAACTTATAAAAAGTACAAAATCTTGTAAAAAATAAATAAATCTTTAACTTCAACATCCGTAAAGTATTTTGGACTTCCTTGAAAAATATTGATCCAGTGTTTTTGGTAATTGATAATTGCTTTATTAGGCTTAATAAAGATGTGAGTCCTTTGTTGCAGCAAGATAAAACCATGGTTCTAGATTTGCTTTCCTCTCAATTTAATACCCTCTGGGGTATTAAACATCACTAAATGTGCAGCTGGGAACACAAGAATGCATGCATATTTCAGAGGGATCAAACTAAGTTTGAGAAAACGAAAATCAGAATACAAGGGAAAGAAACCTGGAAAAAATATGATGCTCTACCTGAAAGTTCCCATTATGATCGCTGAACAAATCAGAATATAGATGTTTGGGGTCTGGTACAGAAGGCATTAGGATCTTCCTAATTCTGTAAAAAAAAGAAATGAGTTAAATGATTACAATAAAAACCATAAAAGAAAAAGAAAAGCTGTGTTCAAAAAGTAGACATTAAATATAGGATCTTCAGCATTTAAATAAAAGCAGAAACAGACATTTTATGCCCCAGATAATTTGAAGGGTCCTTAAAAACAAAGAAGGGAAAATAGTTTATTCTAAAAATTAATGGCACATATAGCAAATGGGATGGGGAATGGCACCTTTCAGCTGATGAAAGACAATATGCCAGGCTTAGAGCTTGAAGTCAGAGCCTAGTTCATTTAAAGGGATTTCATAGAACCAGGCATGCAAATTCCCTTACACTTAAAGTCAGACTGGGGACAAACTTGGCCCAAAAGTTCAGGATTTCACTCTCCCTCATCATGACCAGGACAAACATCTTTGAAAGTGAACAGGATTTTGGACCCCACATATATGAATCCACCACAATCTGATCATATGGCTCCATCACAAAATCATCATACTCAGTAATATTTTCTTACTAGTAAAGTGTCCATCTATTATGATAAACAGAGTCTGTTGAGTTTCTCCAGAGAGAGCACTGATTCCTTGCCAAGGAAGAATGGACAGCTAAAAGTTACATCCACTGCAAATGCAGTTCTAAAAAGAGGGGTTTTAGATACACGCACCCATAGAGCATGGTAAAAAGATGGGCAAGGGTGGTTACACTTAGAAGAAGAAGAAGAAGAAGAAGAGTTTGGATTTGATATCCCGCCTTTCACTCCCCTTCAGGAGTCTCAAAGCGGCTAACATTCTCCTTTCCCTTCCTCCCCCACAACAAACACTCTGTGAGGTGAGTGGGGCTGAGAGACTTCACAGAAGTGTGACTGGCCCAAGGTCACCCAGCAGCTGCATGTGGAGGAGCGGAGACGCGAACCCGGTTTCCCAGATTACGTGACTACCGCTCTTAACCACTACACCACACTGGCTCTCACTTAGGACTATAGGTAGCCACCTTAAACCGAGTCGGGCCTTTGAGCCAACTAGCTCAGCATTATTCATACTGACTGTCAGTCGCTCTCCAGGGTTCTGGATGGGAAGTCTCTCATACCTACCTGGAGATGCCAGGGATTGCTTGCCTCTCCCCCAACAGTAAACAGTGGCTCATGTTCTCCTGTCCTGTCCCCTTTATAAAGATCTGAGGAATGAAATCATTACCCCACTCTTACTTACCATCCCAGGCCGCCCATCTGAGGCCACATTGTTCTTTCTTTTATCAGATCAAAATGATCAGACAACAGCAAAGGTTGCTAGGTTTATCGAGGGTGCAATGAGATTAAGGGCCGCTATCTGAATGATAATCTTGGTCATTTGATTGCCCTCTTTACCCATTGCTGTCTTTTTTATTTGTATATATTTTATTTGTATATATTGCTTGTTTTATGTTGCTATGGCCGTTGGCTAATGCGAATAAAGTTTCCTGATCTATCTCTCCCCCAACACATGCAGCTGCAATGCCCCGATCGGTTGGCATGTGAAGGACTCTAAGCACACACATCAGTATTCACACGAAGCCCCTTCACACATTGGCCAAAGTGTGGAGGCAGGCCTTCTCCAACTATTGGTGGTGAGGCTAGCCAAGATGGTTTCACGATGCTCCTCATGCATTCTTTTATGAGCCCAATCCTTAATTTTATCCAGGATGAGTGAAGGGAAGCCACTCCATATTCTGATTGGCTAGAAGACTTTACATAAACATCCTGTACCACCTTGTGACTATTATGTTACTTGTTGGCCAGAGGGCTTCCATTGAATCTTCTCTAGAGTTCCACCCTTTGTCGACGCCCCTTTCTTTGCCTTCAGGCTCAGCTCCTGCCTATCCAACCTGTCCATTCTTACCTACACACAAAAAACTTCACACAGCTTCTCCGGTAAGGATTTACACAGTAAATCCTGAAGACATAGTTGGCCCCACTCTGACTCAGATCCCATGCATTCATTCTCTACTATTCTCAAAATTATAAACCTGGAAGACCCACATCATATAGTGTATATAGCAAATTCCAAACATTCCATCCCATAATCTGTAATATGGGAGTAAAATTCCTGGGGGCGGGGGAGTAAACTGCTGAAGGTCTATCTGCCACACCTTGATCATCTTTATCTCCAACAGCCAAGATGCAATGGATAAGTGCAGTTCATCCTTTCTCAAAATGCACACTGTACCCATTAGATCCCTGAAATGTGTAGGCCTTCCCGCCACAAATATTGTTCTGTCATTTTGATCATTTTGATCAAGGGTTTGTGAGTGCACAAAGCAGCATTTACCTTTCCCATCTGCAAACGCACAACAGAAGGGCAAATATTACCAGGACGCCAGCCATCACCAAAGTCAAAGGGATTACTGTAATTGATTTGGGTTCAGAGACATCTATATCACAGGAATCTTTGAGGAATGACAAAAAGAAAAAAGTTCAAAGTGTTTTCCAGTATATTTGAAAAAAGAAACATCAGATTCTTTAAAGCATATTTTGGCCAACTCTTTCTTTCGAAAAGCAATTATTAAAAAATGGAATAATATATACTATTAATCTTTAGGCCACCATTCTTTTAAGCTTCTACATTTCACAATAATGTGGAATTTTGTGTTGTCCACTGAAATACACTTCTGCTAGGATGAAAGAATACAAGAATACCGGTATGAGATTTTTCTGCTTTGTGAATAAAAATTAGCTCTTTATATTGTCATTTAGCTCTTTATATTGTCATTTATATAACTAACCTTCTTCGTTCCAACAGAAAGTGTGACTATACTGGAATAGGAAATATAGTGTCATGTACATGTGCTGATGCCTGCTAATGAATGCTTTTAAAGGAATATATTATAACAAAATGTTGTCTGGAGAGAATATCAACTGAAATTCATTTAAAGTCCTGTGTCCAATTCTCTGCTGTTTCCCAGTTGTGAAATGGGCCACTGGGATGTCACTGAAAACAGGTCCCTGTGTTGACAAATCACCCTCAGTGCTGTAGCATTTGGAAATAAGGCTTGGGACCGTTATGGGAGAACTCTGCTCAGTTTGGATCTTGACTTTTATAGTCACTTACTGGGGTTGATGGGGATTGTAGATCCACAATATGTGATGAATCAAAGTTTCCCTCCCTAAAGCGTGCCCCACTTCCGACGCCCTTCCCCAAAACACACCCTGAAATGGTAAGGTGGCATGGTTTCGCTGGAGTTGTCTGTGCAAAACCTCCCAGCCCCTAGAATACTAAATGGCAACTTTCCAGTGGAGAACTACATTTCCCAGACTCCTCAGTGCCTGGAAAAAAATCATTGAAGGGATTTTGGCATTGCCCTGTTATCACTGCTAATTTGGGAGTGGGGGGATTTGACAGCAGGGCAGGGGAGGGTTAGTTGTTGGTTCTTAAACAATTTAAAATCAAATAAAATAGTGGATTTGTTGTGTTATGGTGACTGCGGAGTATAAATAAAATGATGATGATGATGATGATGATGATGATAAACTTTAATTGTGCAAACCTAAAACTTATGTGCTTGAATCTGTACTGCAGAAGAGTGGCAGTCTGGGGGCACCTTGTATATAAGATAGTATACCCTGAACACTAAATAAATGACAAGAAGTAGGTCTACATGTTAGCATTATCTAGAAATAGAAGTTTCAGAAAGAGGATTTACAGTAGCAGTGTATTTTATGTTATTTTTACCTACAGAGCTGCCATTTTTCCAATGTGTTTCTGCTCCCCATTCACTGGAATAAGCAAATACACTGCAAATGTGATTCAGCCTGAATCGAAAGGAATAGCATTTCGCAGGATCAAATCCTTGGTCTTTAATCTCACAACATTCTTGGTCCCTAGACTGAACAGCAAGAGTACCAGTCATTAATAATTTTGTTCACTGTATATTTTCTAGGCTATCCTAATAGGTTTTCATTAGGCATTAGGTTTTCATCTTACCTCCCTTTGTATCATATTTTGTTCTTTATTTTTTCCCTCATTTCTTATCTCAGGGTTATAGCCTGTGCTTGCCTTGCACGGAGTAGACCCATTGAAATCAATGGACATGATGAACTTAGTTTGATGCAACCCTTAGTTCATTATTCTGGCAATGCTTTGAAAGAAAGAAGCTTGTACACCATGAGGAAGTAATCAACATATGAATTAGAACAATGAAGTAGCAACTTGGGGATTTCCCCAGCTTTCTTGCATATAAAGTCCCCAAGGAATTATCAGATCTTTAGTTGCCTAAACACAGCTACAGTGGTGCCTCGCAAGACGAAATTAATTCGTTCCGCGAGTTTTTTCGTCTAGCGAATTTTTCGTCTTGCGAAGCACGGTGTCGGAAAAGTTTTGGAAAAGCTTCAAAAATCGCCAAAAACCTCAAAAAAGGCCACCACACCGCGTTCTATGAGTTGCTCCTCGAAGTCAAGTCGCAACTGTATTAAGGGTGTTAAGAAAAAGGAAACAAACTTGCAAAAAACGCAAGACGTTTTCGTCTTGCGAAGCAAGCCCATAGGGAAATTCGTCTTGCGAAGCAGCTCAAAAACCGCAAAACCCTTTCGTCTAGCGAGTTTTTCGTCTTGCGAGGCATTCGTCTTGCGGGGCACCACTGTACTTAAACACAGTTTGTGAAATTAAGTTCCACTCAGATAATTGGGACTGTGTGTCAAAATACACAGATGAGGGGGATGTGAGCAACAGTCCACTGGCAATCAATTTAGAGTGCACTGTGATGTCATTGCATAACCGCCAACATTTCTCCAATGAGAATTTTTGTTATTTATACTCCACCCATCTGACTGGGTTGCCCCAGCCACTCTGAGTGGCTTCAAACAGATATAAAAACATAATAAAACATTAAACATTTAAAAACTTTCCTATACAATGGTACCTCGGGTTAAGTACTTAATTCGTTCTGGAGGTCCGTTCTTAACCTGAAACTGTTCTTAACCTGAAGCACCACTTTAGCTAATGGGGCCTCCTGCTGCCGCCATGCCGCTGGAGCACGATTTCTGTTCTCACCCTGAAGCAAAGTCCTTAAGGTACTATTTCTGGGTTAGCGGAGTCTGTAACCTGAAGTGTATGTAACCTGAAGCGTATGTAACCCGAGGTACCACTGTACAGGGCTGCCTTCAGATGTCTTCTAAAGGTTGTATCCCATTGGATCAGGAGTCACATAACTCCATACCCTCCAACATTTCTCCGGTGAAAATAGGGATGTCCAGGATCTAAACAGAAACCGTGACGGCTTCTGTAAATCTGGGCCTGTCTCTGGAAAATAGGGACATTTGGAGAGTCTATCCTTGCTCAGATACCATATTTTTCATTCCATAAGACGCACTTGACTACAAGACGCACAAGACGCACCACAAGACGCACCTAGTTTTTGGAGGAGGAAAACAAGAAAAAAAATATTCTGAATCTCATAAGCCAGAACACCAAGGGGGATCGCTGCACAGTGAAAGCAGCAATCCCTCTTGCTGTTCTGGCTTCTGGGATAGCTGCGCAGCCTGCATTCGCTCCATAAGACGCACACACATTTCCCCTTACTTTTAAGGAGGGAAAAAGTGAGTCTTATAGAGCAAAAAATACGGTAATTGTTTTCCCTGCATTCTGTGTCTTGCATAAGTTCCAAGTTGAAACCAATATCAACTAGCCAACAGTAAAGTTTACAAGGTTGAGGCATGAAATATCAGGTGCCAAACTGTGGCAAATGCAGGAGATTTGATCTGCACAATAATCAGCCCACTTTCCACAGCTGGGCCTCAGCGGTCCATTTGCAATTCTGGACATCTCAGCTTTGCCAGGCTTCAAGGCCTTTTTTTTTTGCTGCTGGCAACCCAAGATGATGAGTTTCAAATTCATCGATTCAAGACTATGTTGATCTGGTGGAAAACTCCTAACAAAAAACACCCACATTTATTTCTGCACTGCAAAAGAAAAAGTCCCTTTCCAGGTTTCCATTCTGCAACGCAAAGCTGCACTTATCTACCCACCTGCCAATCTTTGTCAAGTTGGCTTTTGTACTGAAGTTCAAAGCGAAAACAATGTTCCTTGTCAACTCCCTTGCACTGCACAGTTACTTTGTCATCTGCCCATTGGAAAGTAACGTGTTCAGGTGGGTTGGGCTTCACTGGTGAAGATAACATTAATACACTCAATTACACAGTCGAGCTACAAAATGTTTTAATTGAACATATTGTACTTGTTAGCATCTCATGATTGAAGCCTGCTCAAATAACAACAAAATATGAAATCACATAAGCTATCACTCAACTAATAACTGCTACGGCATGTTGTTGCATGCTATATAAGGGTAAATATGTGGCGAGAACACTTTTAAATGCAGTCAGATAGCAAAAGCTACTGCATACTGAGAATCAAATGCTGTTGTGTGTGATAGTTATAAACTGATTCCTGGGGATTCCTGGGTTCTTTGAAAGCATGAAAGGCAGTCCCTCATTGAAAAGATGAGTGAGAGAACAGAAGGTTCCTGGAAAGACACTTTGTCCCCGTCATAGATTTTCCCCCCAATATGGTAGTCGTATTTGTCACAGTGAAACTCCAAAGCATTCTGTGTTAACTGAGTGTGTGCCTTAGAACATTAATCAGAATCCTCTACAACACTGAATTCCTAGGCAGAGATTGATGTGGAAAGGTAGAAACAGCAGAACAGCTCTCCGTACTATGAAAAACAAGGTACTACTGCATATAAATGGCATCAAAAATGGTAAAAAATTGAAATTAGGCAGCATTGGGGAAAGAAGGAGAAGGAGAAGGAGAAGGGGGAAGGAGAAGAAGTAGTAGTAAAGGACCCCTGGATGGTTAAGTCCAGTCAAAGGTGACTATGGGGTTGCGGCGCTCATCTCACTTTCAGGCCAAGGGAGCCGGCGTTTGTCCACAGACAGCTTTCTGGATTATGTGGCCAGCATGACTAAACCACTTCTGGCACAATGGAACACCGTGATGGAAGCCAGAGCACACAGAAATTCCGATTACCTTCCCGCCACAGCAGTACCTATTTATTTACCGGTACTTTCACTGGCGTGCTTTCAAACTGCCAGGGTGGCAGGAGCTGAGACAGAGCATCGGGAGCTCACCCCGTCGCGGGGATTTGAACAGCTGACCTTCTGATCGGCAAGCCCAAGAGGCTGTGATTTAGACCACAGCATCACCCATGTCCCATTAACAACAACAACAACAACAACAACAACAACAACAACAACAACACAGATATTTACTAAGCAGAATTTGAAGAAGTCAAATTGCTGTTGCTTCCCTTTTTTTTTCTTTTGTAATCCTAGTGAGGCACTGACACCTGAAAAGATTACTGCCAGAGTGATAATAGTTGTTAACTTACACAAATTGCTGCTCTCTTGTTCATCAAAGTAAGCCTCCTCTGTCTGATTTGGATTCCTAATGTAAATGTGCAGATAACTCCCTTCAGTAGGAAATAGACACCCACTGTTGTATCCTTGGTCATGCAAATATTCAATGCACTGCTTCTCTTCTTGTTCATCAAACCTGCAATTGAAATAATCATACTCAATAAGATGGCAAAAATCTTTTCCATTGAAAATCAGGATATTTGGAAATGCTTTAAAGGGGATAATCCTTGCCTAGCCCTCTGCACTCTAGAGCAGATTCCTGTCCTGCCAGGTCCTGTCCATGAAATGTAAGATACTTTTATTTTTATTTTATTTTATTTTATTTAAATAATAGAATGCAGTAGTGTTTAGTTGGCCTCCTTTGAAACACTTTTTCCAAAAAGCAAGGCAATTGACAGGATTTGACAACTACAAGTCACGTGTTGTTCCTTTGAGGTAGGGACAACATGATTTCCAACATCTATTTAATTTCCACCACTTCAATATTAACAGCTTCACTCTACAACAGTTCACAGTTTTAAATAAATAAAGTTATTGTTTTGGATATTTACAATTCTGAGAGTTCAGCCAGCACAAAGATGCTTGTCTTCTACAGTAACAGGGCTCATCTGCTGCTAAGTTATCAAAAGACAGTGCTTACATCTAGAGCAAGAAGAGTGAATAGCAAGGTCACTGCAAGAAGTCTTGCCTGTTCCAAGGTAGCCTCACTCTGCTGGTTCTGCAGCTTCAATGGGCAACTTGCCAGAGAGCATGAAAAGCCCCACCAGCCAGGAGAGAGGGGTGTTGTGTGTGACATATTCCAGCAGCTCAGCCATTTATTCTTGTACTTTTTGCACTGTCTGGAGGCTCTATATTCCACTCAGTGGCTTTAGATACCACCGACTATCCTTCAGGAGTGACTGTTCGAATTAGGGATGGGTGGCACCACTTTGCGGTAGTTCCAGTCCTACTTGGATGGTCATTCCCAGAAGTTGTTGCTTGGGGAATGCTTTTAACCCCCTGGAACCTTCAGTCTGGGGTTCCACAGGACTCAATCTTACCCCCTGCATTGTTTAACATCTACTGTACATGAAACTGCTGGGTGGGGTTATCTGGAGGTTTGGAGTATGTTGTCAGCAGTATACTGATGACACTCAGTTCTATTTCTCCTTTACATCTGCAGGTGAGGCAGTGGAAGTGCTGGACCAGTGTCTTGCCTCAGTAGTGGACTGGATGAGAGCCAACAAACTGAAGCTCAATCCAGATACGATTGAGGCACTGTTAGTGGGTTGTTCCTTAGACTGGATGGGTGAGAGATTGCCTGCTGTTGATGGGGTTACACTTCCTCTCAAGGAGCAGGTTCATAGCTTGGGGGCACTCCTGGATCCTTTGTTGTTGCTCGAGGCTCAGGTGGCCTCAGTGGTCCAGAGTGCCTTCCATCTGCTTTGGCTGCTGGCCCAGCTATGCCCCTGTCTGGACAGGGATAGCCTAACTACTGTTGTCTATGCTCTGGAACCTCAAGGTTCGATTACTGCAATGCGTTATACATAGGGCTGCCTCTGGAGATGGTTCAGAAACTTCAGCTGGTGCAGAATTCAGTGGCCAGGTTACTCACCGGAGCAAGATGGTTTGAGCATATTACACCGAGCCTCACATGCTACAAGAAAGTCCAGTGAAACCAACAGGCACATTTAGAATTGGCCACAAGAACTGGCCATAGGTTGTAGGTTTTTAAAAGTGTTGAGGATACAGCTTTCTCCCAACAACCAAACAGAAAAGCTATTTGTGGCCTCCAAACAATATGGAATGGACAGTGAATATGTGCAATAAGAAGGAAGCCAGATCAATGTTCTCACCAGCTTGAGTTCAGAATATAAATATAAAATCTTATCTATCTCATGCTTTAGTTCCTTTGGATAAAAGGGAGTGAAAGGAAAGGGAAAGGGGGGGGGGTGCATTTATAGACCAATTTGTTTGAAAATTCCCAGCATTCAAACCTAGAAATCCAAAGAAAGTCTGTTTGCCAGTACTTACTTATAAGACATCGTCATGTTCCTGCCTGGAAAATTTTTTTTTGCATGCCATGAAATCTCCATCCTCTTACCATTGAGATTCTGTATTTCGTATTCTGGGCAACCATCTAGCAAAAACAAAGGGTTGTAATTGTTTAAAATAATCTGCAAAATAAATGGCTATCAGTCTCATCCAAGTTAGATCTTCTAAATATACATGTTTCTGCTGCACCTCTCAGTACTAAAAAGGAGAAACTTTGGGCTTGGATTTATCGTATAAGGCTAGAAAATAACCAAGCAAGCTTAAGTGCATATGCTGGACAACTTGCATACATTAGACCACCCAGAAAAGGGTCAAGTACTTCACTAGGTAATAGTAATTACCATTTGCCAAAAGCTCTTTGCTTTATTTCATTCCCACCACAGCAGAAAAGGTCTCCTTTTTTGGCACTGCACTTTCCATGCTCCTCTTTCTCTAGCCTTGAGGGACTTCCAAGGTATTTAGTGCCATTGATGTAACATTTTCACACAATATTATTTGACAGCTCAAGGTTGATATTGCTTAATACAATAAGAATGTCCAAGCATCTTCTGCTGAGAGATTATTCCTCCCTGTCCCTGCTAGAATGAATGCTCAGGTCCAAATGCGAGTTGTCTTAAATGGCAACACCAAAGAGAAGCCTATTCTGCTGAAGCATGGAGATTAAGAGGAGAGTTTCTAGGTTGTGTGTGAATATATCTGAGAGCTCTGTTTCTGTATCATTACCTGCTAAGACGTCTTCAGAACCATTAAATTGATTGATGGGGTATAGACCTTGAAAACAAAGCAAATAATAAGACTATGAAAGGAAGAATGGCAAAAAATCCTGCACTGCAGATGAAAAGCATGGGGGGGGGGAATCCATGTAATTTTGTACAGTATTAACTAGCAGATCATTATTTCCCATCATAATCGTGATTTTTAAATGGTAAGTTGTTTTTTTCTTCTAGAATTCATTTAAAAGAAAAAAGAATAACCAGACCATGGATATAACATTAAATTACATTTATTGAACTACTTCCAGAACACAAAAGACACAAATTCCCATGGCTTTTAGTTATAAGTAATGCTGCTTAGAATTTTTAATGCAAAAAAAAATCCCACCCCAAAACCAAGTAATAAGAAAACACTTAATTTATTTAACATTTTTTAAGAAAAATCTTTGTTGCATGTTACAGATCTCTGTAGTTGTATTGAGATCTTCACCTTACGTAACTATTGCATAACTATTGTGTTCTGTCCTGAAAGTTGCAATATATACTATACTGTTTGAGCTTACTTTATACCGAACATTATGAATTTTGCCTCTGACATTTAGTGGTACAAAGACTTGGTTCAAATAAACCTTTACAATTGATTTAGCTCTAAATTTCATTCAAGTCTTTGTAATTTTTGTACATTATAAAGTGAATGGTTGCTAATACTGAGTTGTTAATACTGGTATGTGTGCTAAAAATTCATATTGTCAGATTTTAACTTACATGGTGCCCATGACTGAGAAACCCACAGGAGGATGCAGAGCAGAACAGCAGCAGAGGACTTAAGACTCAACCCCATACCTGGAAATATAGTGTATGATCAAATTATTACCAATATAAACCACAGCAGTACTTCTCTAGGACTGATCTTTACTACTGAATAGCTTTGTATCAAAAATGAAAATCTAGAGGAAATGACTATAGGAAATATTTGCAAATAGTGAGATATTTATAATCTGTTCTCACAGATCTTAAAAGTTGCATAGATTAGGCTTCCTTTTTACTAAGTGACTATGGGTGTGAAATATAAGTCCTCTGAAGAACCTGAACTGGAAATATACCTTGAACAACTCAGCCATGGAGTTTCTTAGGTATCCCAGTGCCCCTGTCACAGCTTAGTAGGGGAAGGCATTTGGTAGGATCCATAATTTAAGAGGGATTATCATAAGGGATATTAGCTGTGGCATAGCAAGTGCCTAGCTCCAGTCAGGGGAACAGCGACTGGATTCCACACATCCAAGTTGCTGTGGGACCCACCAGATCAGTCTGTGTTGCGGAGGGAACCTCCTGTTGGCAATTCCTATGGGTTACCCAGCAGGCAAGCTGGGAAGGAGATTAGGCCAGCAGTCAGGCTGCCCGGGCATAGAGGAGACAGATCCTTATGTCATGCCATGCCCCAATGTTCCTGTTACCAATAAAGTTGTGGCCTTGTTATACCCTGCATTGCCGCTGTGTGTCATTACTCCCCAATCCAAACACTGTGGCGTTTGCCCTCCTAGGTGTGTGACATCATACTGGGTTCATAAGGAAAGGGTTAACTATTTTTTTAATAACAATTTTTATTAATTTTAACATATGAATTATAATACATACCACAAAACTTCACCACTTGTACAATTGTTTTATGGACTCCCATCAGCACCTCTGATGATCCCCCGTTTTGACCACTTCTTAAATTCATATTGCCTTTAATTATCTTAACTAATCATCCTCCCCTTTATCCATTTTTGCAATAATTCCAATAATTCACCTCACAAAACTTCTTGCAAACCTACAAACATAGTTTGATCATCACTATTACTTTTCAAATAGTCTGTAAATTTACACCAGTCTTCTGTGAATTTCTGGTCCCGCAGATTTCGAATCCTTCCTGTTAGTCTGTCTAATTCTGCATTGTCCATTAATTTCATCCTCCATTCTTCTTTAGTCGGTAATTCTTCTTGCTTCCATTTTTGTGCTAATAATATTCTTGTTGCCGTCGTTGCACATAAAAACAGCTTACATTCTTTTCTATTTATATCACTTCCTACCATGCCCAGTAAAAGTGCTTCTGGTTTCTTTATGAATGTATATTTCAACATTTTTTTCATCTCATTATATATCATTTCCCAGAAGCTTTTCACTTTTTTACATTCCCACCACATGTGATAAAATGTTCCTTCTTTTTATTTACATTTCCAACATTTGTTGCTAACTTCATACATTTTAGCTAATTTAACAGGTGTAATATACCATCTATACATCATTTTCATCACATTTTCTTTTAAGGTGAATGCAGTGAACTTTAAACCTTCTTTCCATAGTTTTTCCCAATCATTCAGCTGTGTATTATACCCAAAATCTTTAGCCCAATGAATCATAACTGACTTTACCTCCTAAGGAAAGGGTTAACTAATTGTAAAATGACTAAGCAATGGGAACCCAAGGGGCAGAGTTAACTGTGTATAAGGTTTTAGCACAGAGGTTTTTTTGGAGTGAGAGAGTTAGAGTTAGGGTGGTTGAGAAGACAGTCTGGAGTTACAAGAGACAGAGAAGATAAGTCTGTGGGCTGGGCTAGTCTGGTGTGAGAGAGTGAGAAAATTTGTTAAGAGGAGTCAGTCAAACAGTTGAGATAATCAGTTAGAAGGTATAGGCTGGTAAAGAAACTAAAGTTAAGATACTGACAGGAATATTATCTGAGAAACAATAAACTTGTTAATATTTGTAAAATAAACTTGTCTTTTTGGTTCACTTTTAACAACTGTTTGGACTCAGTGTTTTACCAGAGAGTAACGGGTTTGTGGCAGCGGGGAAGCGAGCACAGTGGTGGCACAGGGATAAATAGACCGTTAAACGTCCGGGGACCCTGTGTGATCTCCACACCCACCCACGTGCCTCCCTGTGCCTAGTGGTCAACTGCAAGCATGGTTTGTTGTACACACAGACGAACAAACTCAACAACATAAGTGAATGCTGTTTTAATAGAATATATAGGATGAAAATCTGATTGATTAGGGTAAGAAAGCAGAAACGGGGTGGAAGAAATTCTAAAGTATGGTTACCAGATGTCCCCATTTCCCAGGGACAATCCCTAGATTTACAAATCTATCCCCAGACAAAATCCGTCCCCGGAATGTCCCCGGATTTCATTTAATGTCCCCGGATTTATATTTTAAGTGTTGTAGATTTATTAGCAGGGAATGAATGTTGTGTGATTGGTTCAATGGCACAAGACACATCATATGGGGACTTCTGGTGAGGCAAAATGGCGGGTGCCATGGCAGTGAGCAGCTCCTGAAGCCAGCCAGAGCCAACTGCACTACCAGGCTGGCTCCGAGCTGCTGAGACTACTGCTGCCACTGCCACTGCCAAGGGGGAACCAGGGGTGCCCAGCGCGTCAACTGGGGGAACTGCTGACCCCCCGTGATCCAAATCAAGCCGGGAGCGAGAGCACCCAGCCACCCGGCCGATTGCCCTGTGACGCTCCAGGGCCAGGAAAACCCCGGGGCTGAAACACAGAGAAGGAGGAGAGGAGAAGGAGCCCTGACCTTGCCGCACCACTGCTGCCACCGCCACTGAGGAGTAGAGGCAGGAGAGCACCGGAAGGGCAAGGACACGTGGCTGAGCCCAGGCCTGACCTGAGCCTACTCCATGGCAACTAGCACTCCAAGAGAGCAGGCCGGGGCCCAGAGAAAGGCTGCATGACAGAGGAGACCACAGAAGAGAAGATATTACTTCTTAATTACTATTATTTTAAATAGCTTTTTTAAAATAACTTTTTTTTCCTCTTCTCAAAAAAAAAAAAAGTGTCCCCAGATTTTTCGAAAAAAATCTGGTAGACTCATTCTAAAGACTATACAGATGCAACTTGCTCCAAGCAGCTAAGGACAAGAGGCAGCAGGATGGCTGATTCTAGATGGTTCTATCTGAAGTAAGAAATTTGAGAAGCCAAAGGAAACATCAGTGATCTCCGATAAGTTCACATGCGTACAGTAATCAGACAGAAAATCTCCAAAGGACCAAAATTGTGCTTAGTAGTAAGTTTGAAAGCTTAAACAGCAGACAGGCTGTTTTATCAACGGGGGGGGGGGGCATTTTCAAATAAAGAACACATTTCTGATATCTGAGAAAAACCACATCAGCTATTATTTATTTATTTGTGTGTGTGTTTTTCAAAGGTATATACTGCACCTTTACCTAAAAATTGGTTTCAGGGCAGAATGCATAAGAAATAGAATGTCAAACATAACCAACAGCAATGCAACAAAACTAAAAGGAATAAAACTATTCAACCAGCTTAAATACACCATGATTCTCAATGCCTGGGTTAATAAAAATGTTTTAACCCAGCAGTTGGAAGAATACAGTGCCAGCACTAGGCATACCACTCTTGGAGAGCATTCCACAATTGGGGCACCAACACAGAGAATATTGTCTCCTTTGTATATGTGTGCTTTCCCTAATGATAGGACATGGGAAAGGACCTCCCGCAACTCTCTCAAAGCATAGGCAAGTTGATAAAGGAAGAGGAACATCTTCAAATATTTGTGTTCAAAGCCTTTTATGTATCTATTGCAACATACATTTTCCTAGGAATCGCCCCACTAAACACAGTATGTTTTACTTCCTAAAATACACTGAAAGTTCATTAAAAAAAGTTCCAATTCAAGTTCTCACTCCAAAAAGGAATTAGTTCAAGTTCAAGTTCACCCCCTTCAGAAGGGAACCGATTCTGCTCCAGTTGAATTGACAGCTTGATCCTCAATGCATCCCTGCCATCCTTGGCATTTTTATTTCAGGCCTTCCTAATTTTATAAGCTTCTCTGATAAAGTGTAAAATATACTTGAAAAGACCAATTAAGAAAACATCAAAGCACACACAGTGTACTGTGAACAGCAAAGATGCACTACAAAATGAACTTCATTCTCATTCAGTTCTCATGGAAACTTCAGAAACTGCATCAAGTGGCTTAAGAAAATCATAGAATCCCAACTACCACCCCTTTAGCTTTGCTTTTGCCTTTTCATATTATATCTATCTATCTATCTATCTATCTATCTATCTATCTATCTATCATCTATCTATCTATCATCTATCTATCTATCTATCTATCTATCTATCATCTATACACACACACACACACACACACACACACACACACACAAACAAATGCACGCACGCGTGCACACACGCACACACACACACACACACACGTATATACATATATCTCACATTATTTTCTTGGAGGAAAGAATCCTCAAATTCGGGTGTCCTTTTAAGAAAGAATAGAATCATAGAACAAGCCAGTTCAAATGATACAAAGATCTATCAGACCCAAAGTCATTTAAGATCAATCCAAACATTGAAAGTGTTTTAATAGAGCGTTCCATATTTACCAAAGAATTGATGCAGTTTTACTTAGAAATGAAAGAAGGAAGTAGTAAAATACCACAAGAAGGCGTTTGGTTTTTAAAACATTTGTGCGCTCTCGCTCTCTCTCTCTCTCTCTCTCTCTCTCTCTCTCTCACACACACACACACACACACACACAGACACACACAATTTAAAAACAGATTTGTGTAAGAGCAGCTTTCCAGATACAGTACTGTCTGTTCTTATTTTATCAGTTAATGATGCCCCTCACCACAGAGAAAAGTACACACACAAAGGGAAATACCACAATTATTTGGCTAAAACAAGTGGTGCTGTTTCTGCTGTGTTTCCATGAACTTTAACTTTTAGCAAGAAATTTCTCTTTTATAGTCCCACTCAAACTCTGTGAAACGTTTCCGCACCCAAGTGCTAACAATAGTTCAGTCACCAACCTCTTTGAGCCTGAAATTTTGAGAAAGTGCTGTGGGCATCAGTAATAAAATGAATGCAACTGAGAAAGTAGAAAAAAGACAAAGGACCACAAAATGGTGCAGACATGTTGCCACCTCATCTTCAGGTCCCAACCATGTGGAAAAGGTACCTCCAACAACCACCACTGTGCTCACTCATATGAAAGCCTTTGCACCTCACCTTTGTTCAGACTGAGCCCTATGTGTTCAATCACTTCATCAGAAAAATGTAGGCATGTTTAAGGTAGCCAGTTCAATGGAGAGGAGGCCCCCTTCCTTGGAGGTTCTTAAGCAGAGGTTGGACAGCTGTCTTGTAGGGTTTAGTTGAGATTCTTGCATTGCAGGGGGGTGGACTAGATGCACCTACCAACTTTATGGTTCTATGATTCTATTATAAGGAAAGCATTAGGTGAAGTATTAACTCAGTTGGGTTATTTATTGTGCGTGTTATTCTTCATGAACCTTAAAATCACCATCAGCAAAACATTTTGGCAAGGACCTCTCTAGGGTTCAGTGGGCCTGTTTAGGGTGAATTATTCTTCATGCACCATCAAAAACATAAGGAAGTCACCAGAAGCAAAAGTAAGTGCTCCATTATACTTCCTTGTTCAATGGGATTAGAAGCGAAAAAGGAAATTCATGAAAGACTGATGCAACACTCCTCATGAGAACAACATATATACCCTCGCTTTCTCAGTAAAGCACACTTTGCAAGTGCACTACCAAAGCTTCTCTCAACTACACATCTCTCTGAGCCCATATGAGGAGGAGGAGGTAAGAATAACACCCCACTCAGCAGAAAAGGGGCTACATTCACAACCTTTACGACAAGCTTGGTGGAGAAGGGGTGGGCAGCAGCAAGAGTAGTTCCCGTAACCCCACCACCCAATCCCTATCTGCTAACCTTCCATATGCTAAGTGCCCAATCCCTCCATCAGCATGGCAGCAGTCACCAGTCCTGTCCCAGCCCAGGTCTTTGCCACTCTCAATTCCTCATCATCAAAGTTCAACCCCCCCTTCAAACTTCCATTGTTTTGGCCCTCCAGAATATTCCCACAGACCCAAACAGGTGCTTCAATCTGTTCTGTCAGTCTCAACATCCCTGCCATCCTTCTGGCCTCAAACATCCACACATCCACCAATCCTCTAAGCTGCCAAAACTGTTCAGTTGCAAGTTCTACACTCTCTGTACCCTTAGATTGCAGCAGTTTCATGTTGGGGAAATGCTTTCAGGTTCATTTGGTCCTTGCTTGTGGGGGGGAAGGTTACTGCCATGTTCTATGAGTATTTCTTTCCAAAGCTTCATTGCTCACATGAGCAGTCCCCATCAATGTATTTATTTATATTCAAATATTTATAAATGACATTTTCATATAAAAGATAGCAAGCACAGCAGAATACTAGGGGGAAAAACACATGATAAGAAAACTGCCTGGTGAATAATCTATCATCTGTCTATCTGTCTATCTGTCTATCTGTCTATCTATCTACCTATCTTATTAGCCAGCTCTAACAAGAAAGAACGTTTTTAAAAAAGCTGAACTTCAGTATTGCATGTCCCATTGAGGGAACATTGTAGAACATTAAAAAGAAACCCTCTTTATAAAAGCTACTGAACACAAAACACAGTAGCCATCAGAATTGCTTTGTCCACAGAAAGTCTGCACAAAGTCTTTCATTTATACAACAGAACTCCTCCCCTTCACTCCTTTCCTAACACACCCCACAAATCTGTTCTGGAGGCTTTGCTAACCCTCCAACCCAGATTTGGGGAGAGCACAGGAAAAGGGAAGGCAGTTGTGTTACACAAATGAAAGTCCTTGCGGCGTGATAACAGAATGGCTTTGCAGGATACCACTCAAAGGAAAAATGTACCAAAGCAATGAAATAAAAGAAATCCCCCTCTTTCACTTTAGGACTCATTCCTCCCCACTTTTAAAGAAAAGAAAAATAGCATGGTAGCCACTCTAGGATTTGCTGACACAGTTCGGCTCATTGTTCTGTTGTACTCTATTTTCTACAGAACCTTTGGACAGGAGGAGGGTAAGTATATATTTTCAAGTTGATTAGCAGGTTATATTGCAGATATTAATATTGCAGAGATCAAAGTGGCTGGGTGCATAAGAACTGACTACTTTTGGAAATAAACATTGTCCAATCCCGTAAAAATATTATTCAAAGCTTACTTGCAGAAATTTTTCGAGAACAGAACAAAATACATCAAATGATACATCCAAAACATCCGTGCAATGTCTTGTGCTGTCCAGCACAGGCTCAGCATCTTAGAAATGAAAGATAATTCCAAAAATCCAAACTGTATCTCTGTTCCACATTCCAGCCCCCAGTGGCCTTAGCCTGTGCATTTCTTTTGGTGAGCCATCTACATCCTTTTGTTCTTTGTGGCATCCAGAGAAAGGCTAAAAGCCACCATTCTTTCAAGATGGTGATTTTACAACTCAGTAACTTCATCACATGCTCAAAGGTTACATTAGAGTAACAGGATACATTAGAGAAACAGAAAACACTCAGTGGGTAATTATTGTCCCATTTAGGAGCTTAGAGTACTTTAGAAAACTTGGGGGAAATCCAAATTAGAGATACACATTTATCCATTCTCCATGTTAAACTATCATTAATACACGGGCATTTGCTCATTTCTGTGTAAATAAAACCAATTACTGTATACTTAACAGATGATACCGGTATACAGGTATATGAGTCATTCATTCCTATACCAGCATGTTTGAGTACAGAACTGCTGCCAGGGTATGCATAACTCTGGTGACAAGGGGTGTGATATGGGGTTAGCATTCTGACCTCATATTGATTGAATTTAGAACACCCTAGGGTGAACATTGGTAATGGAACTTGTAGAGAAACACCACTTGACCTTAAAAAGGAATCACTTTCATAGAATCATAGAAATGTAGAGTTTGAAGGGACACCGAGGGTCGTCTAGTACAGCCCCCTGCAATGCAGGAATAAGAGCTGAAGAATCCCTGACAGATGGTCATTCCATCTCTGGTTAAATGTCTCCAGTGAAAAAGAGTCCACCACCTTCCAAGGTAGTCCATTCTATTGTCCAACAGCTCTTGCCATCAGAAAGTTCTTCTTCATGTTTAGTCGAACCTCATTCAAACTTATAGGATGAGCACATTAACTTAAGGTTACCAGATTTTTTTCAATGAATCTAGGGGCACTTTTCAACCAATGGATTTTGTATGGGTACTGATTTGTAAATCTGGTGACTGTCCTTGGGAAACGGGGATGTCTGGTAACCTTACATTAACTCTTCTCAGAAGAACCCATGCAGGCAGCGGCGGAGCAAGCCGATCGGGTGCCTGGGGTGGCGAGCGTGCCCTGTACCCAGCCGGGACAGGACGCTCTGCAGGGCCTCCAAGGAGTCTGCCTGCCTCCTCCCACTCAGCTGCCCTACAGCTGAGGGGGAGGCAGTGGGCAGACTGTTTGGGCCGAGCGGAGCCTGCAGGTGCCCAAGCCACCGTGTCACTTCCAGGAGAGACGTGTGGCTCGGGAGCGCTGCAGGCCCTGCAGTGAATGCCACCCAGCATTTTGTCACCCCCTTCAATGGTGACACCTGGGCGGATCGCACCTACCTGCACCCCCCTTCCTTCACCCCTGCATGCAGCTACTCAGACTCAGAACCAAACTCATGTACATGGATGACACATATATGAGATGATGATAAAAGTACTCTGAGCATTTCAATGCATGTTACTAAACATGATCTTTCCTAATTTTTCTCCCCAGGACTGGAAGGGACATCAGCTGAAAATTTATCCTGTGTCATTTACACAGTTCATGTTACCTCAATGGATTGCACTTGGGATGCTGGCAGGAATGCCCCTAATGACGTCCAGTATTTTCTCAACTTGATATATTTGTAATTCATTTTCATTTGTTAAACGGGGGTGGGGAAGGGAATGGTTAGAGTATGCTACTCCTGGTTGGATTTTTAACAAAATATTTTTGCATGCAGCGAAAACGATGGAGAAAGCATTGAATGTCCCCAATACAAAAATAATGAACTTGGAAGACATGTTGGGTGCCATTTTCCTAATATGAAAGTTCCTGAGAATCATATTACCCTCCAGGTGACTGGCTCAAGCAAAGAATCACCAATTCAGACTTTGGATCACCAAGCCTGGCCTTTCGATTATGGTAAGAGAGGGTGGAGTATATTGGTTTACTTTTTTCTGCCAGCAGTACTAGAAATTTTGATATAGCTATAAATCTGGGATGGGAAAATGTGGCCTCAATATTAGATTCTGACTCCCATCGCCACTGATCACAGGTTAGGTTGGCTGGGGCTGCTGGGAGTCCAACCACATCTGGAGAGTCAGATGTCGTGCAACCCTTTAATAGGCCTTTACTTTAAAATGCTTGTAAAATTATCATTAAACAACCTCAAAAACATATCTGACTGCTTCTACATCACAGCTTTTCAGTGGCAGATACACCCACCCCCATCCTGTACCCTTGCATGACCTCACACCATAACATTCCTGGCTATAAACCTGGCCACACTCACCCATAGTGTATGTGAATCTAAAATATTTAAGAGAGGGATGGAAGACTGACCACTCTAATGCCCTTGTAATCTCTACCGTCAAGTAAAAGATGGGTTATTTCATTCCAGAAAAACTTGCCCCACCGCAATTTATCACTGTGAATTGTCGTGAACTGCTATTGTATTGTAAAGTAGAATGGAAACATCCTCCAACTGCTACTACAAATGCAGATTACTGTTTTAAGTACCAGATAAAGGTAAGAGGCCATTGTGGTTCTCTTCGTTGAATTGTTTTTTGTCATCTTTGCTCGTCCCATGTGCATATTTCAATTAGACATCCAAAGGGGGGGGGGATGACCATTTCACATTCTGAAATTGTTATGAGTTGAATAGAATCCAAAATGCAGCAGTCTGATTGGTCCGCAGGAGCCACCCAATCCAGCTCCAGGTGGAAGTGAATCCACAACCTGATTGGCCTACAGGAGAATCCTGGAATTAGCCAATCACATGCAGCCCATTGTGTAAATAATGTATATAAAGCAGATATTTGGGGGGAACTTTCATTCCTCCTCACCACTATGAGCTGAATAAAGAGCATGAAATCCACTCTTGGCTCCGAGTATATTTCAGAAATATGTCCAGCTTTCAAATGTATATAGAATTCAGTTTTGCAGAGGACCCAGTACTGCTACTCTGGGATTGGTGAGGCACATGAGGAATCAACAAGATTCAACAAGATGGATGGGCTAAGAGAAAAGGGTCTAGCTGCAGTGTAGAATTACCATCAGCAAAATGCCCCAAGCCAATCCTGTTTGTCATGTCAAACAGTGGAGCAAAGAAAGGATTGGGAGGAAAGTTAAACCATCTACCCACAAGTAAGTCACAGACACATGTAATCAATTGCTGTTGACAACTTTTGCCTTCCTTGCTGATTAAAGTATCCAGCTGAATTTGTGAAATCAAGCATACTTTGAAAAAACCACAAAGAAAAATTGACACCAGTACCAACTAAAAATGTTACCTTTTTCCCTTAAGGATGTACTGAGAAATGGAATTATAACAGTAAGTATTGTTACTCTATATAAACACTTACACATGGGGGAATGAATTTAGGAATGAGACAGCCACGTGTATGTTGCTGTGGGTTACATACTGGAAGAAAAATGGGGTATAAATGCGCGGTATAGTAAAATTTGGTCACAACGTTCTGAAATAGGGCCAGTCTAGAAGTTCTATCTAGGTGTCTCCCTGTTTGTTTTGTTTTTTTAATCTACTTTGCTTTCTGATGTCTTCTAATCTGGGTTAAAGGGATGCGGGTGGTGCTGTGGGTTAAAACCACAGAGCCTAGGACTTGCCAATCAGAAGGTCTGTGGTTCAAATCCCCACAACAGGGTGAGCTCCCGTTGCTTGGTCCCTGCTCCTGCCAACCTAGCAGTTTGAAAGCATGTCAAAGTGCAAGTAGATAAATAGGCGCCGCTCCGGTGGGAAGGTAAACGGCATTTCCATGTGTTGCTCTGGTTCACCAGAAGTGGCTTAGTCATGCTGGCCACATGACCCGGAAGCTGTACCCCGGCCCCCTCGGCCAATAAAATGAGATGAGCACCACAACCCCAGAGTCAGTCAGGACTGCACCTAATGGTCAAGGGTCCCTTTGTTGTTGTTGTTTAGTCATTTAGTCGTGTTCGACTTTTCGTGACCCCATGGACCAGACCATGCCAGGCACTTCTGTTTTCCACTGCCTCCCGCAGTTTGGTCAGACTCATGTTTGTAGCTTCAAGAACACTGTCCAACCATCTCGTCCTCTGTCGTCCCCTTCTCCTTGTGCCCTCCATCTTTTCCAACATCAGGGTCTTTTCCAGGGAGTCTTCTCTTCTCATGAGGTGGCCAAAGTATTGGAGCCTCAGCTTCATGATCTGTCCTTCCAGTGAGCACTCAGGGCTAATTTCCTTAAGAATGGATGCGTTTGATCTTCTTGCAGTCCATGGGACTCTCAAGAGTCTCCTCCAGCACCATAATTCAAAAGCATCAATTCTTCGTCGATCAGCCTTCTTTATGGTCCAGCTCTCACTTCCATACATCACTACTGGGAAAACCATGGCTTTAACTATACGGATCCCTTTACCTTTACCTAAAGGGTCCCTTTACCTTTACCTAATCTGGGTTAATGATAGATGGCTGGTGAAAGAGGCAGAGAAGGGAAAATCTCCCAGGGTGGGAGACTGGGAACATATAGAGGGAATCTCCCAGGTAAGAGCTGGGAGGGTCCACCCCCTTCTGTGTGAGACAAAGGTTAAGATATGCTTATGAGAGAGGCCTTTGTATCCTCCACCCATTTCTATCTCTATTATTTCTATTATTTCTATTATTTTCTATTTCTATTTCTATTTCTATTATTTCTATTTCTATTATTTCTATTTCATTTCCCTTTTTTCTTTTTATTCAGATTAGTTTGCTTTTTAATGTATGGTATAATGAAACATTTTAATAAAAATTTCATGGCAAACCCCCTCCCCACATGAAGGCTTGGGAGAATCACAGAAGTAAGGCTGTGGACCATAGTTTGAATTGGCTATACATACTCAGGTAAATCTAGGAAGGACCACAGTTCTCCTCTCCCTTGCCCTTAAGACAAACATATTGTGACTTTTCTTGAGTTTCGACTTCTAATCTCTTAATAGTAGTTGTAAAACCGAAGAATTATTAATATCCTGCTACTGAGCATATTTACCTAAAAGGCAGCTATAGTGATTTTCCAAGGGGAAAGTATTTTCCTAGTGAGTGAATTAAGGCAGCAGCTTGTTGAATGCTTTTGCACAAGAGAAATAGCCGTCTTTACATTACACAGTGGAATTGGGTGGGCACCACTAATACTATTTAAAAAATCAAATCGTTCAATGCAAATTGGCATGTAACTTCACCTACAAAGGAATAAACCAGATTAATATCTTCCTTTTAAGAAAAAAACTGGGAAAACCTACCACTTGTTTCCGAAGGATAAAGAATACATCTTGAAGCTTCGTGCAGCTGGACAGTATTGCACTGTTGGAGAAGAATGGAGTGACTGGAGTGAACTAATTAAATTTGGTAAGGTTACAGATTTTTCTCTCTCCATGTTCTTCTTCCTTTGCCCTGATCTCTATCATACTGCCTAAGTGGCTAACTCAGGTTTGAGAAGTGCCTCTATCAGTTTGGGAAACAAGGCAATCGAAAATGGTTTTTTGCACATTAAACAACATCCTTGGTATTCAGAAATATATATGGGGTTTTTTTTTTAAAAAAATCATTGTTTAATAAACAAAAACAGCTTATTCTTCCAGTTTCCAAGATTTATGGAGACCTGTGTCAGGTATCAGGGAATCCGATCCCCCCACCCCCACGGTAGGCTGCCAGGAACAGATAGACAAAGAAAGTTCTTACCAATGTCTTTTATTCAATATTCACAGAGAGAGGCTTAGAAATGCAGCCTCTTGGAGTAATGGCATTGTTCCGAGTAATCTCCACCCCCTCTCTTCTCTCCTCAATCGTCAGCAGCAGCACCCACCCTACGGTAGCTGCTTAGGGCCATTTGCCTCCAAGCCCTTTGCTCTCCTACTTTCAATGTTCACCGGGTTCTGGGAGAAGGAGTGTCTGGAATGCTTTCTAGTAATAATGCGTCAGCCAGCTGTTCTGGCTCTGCCTCCTCCTCCTCCTCCTCTTCCTCTTCCTCTTCCATTATTCCCTAACTTTGCCCCTCATCTGTTTCTGAGCCGTTACCTTCCACAAACCACCGCTGTAAATCTATACTGGCTTCCTCTTCTCTGGAAGGTTCAGGAAGAGGGAGAAGCGGTCTCCACCATTCCTCCTCTGTCCAGTCCCTGACAACTTGATGCCAGTTGAGTCTACTTACTTATTATTTATTTATTTCATGGAAAATATACACTGCTTGCTTGTAAATAAAACCTTAAATCAGTTCACACACACACACACACAAATATTTATTAAATTTTGATACCACCCTTCAGTCAAGGGTCACCGAGTGATATAAAAATATAAAATATAAAATATATAAACATAAAAATATGTAACATAGTAACAAAGACAGTTTAAAAGGCCATAGATTGTTTAATTAGCCAAAGGAATTTAGTTTGGTCACACAAAATCCGCTCCCAGTTAGTCAAAGCTTTCTTTATCTGAACAGTGTAATTTTGGACCAGAGGGTGAATCATTTTGTTGATCCTACTGTTTGGAGTCAGAAAATTTCAAATGGACAGTCCCCTTTAACTCCAATGGGATTATTCTAGGGTACAAAGTTTAGAGCTTTCACTTTCCAATAGGTGAAGGCTGCAACGCTTACCTTACTTATATGAGAGCATTCCCCCTTGCTATTTTGTAACAGAACTTGATGTTTTGTAACAATTGTCACTGGATTTTCAGGATGCAGAAAGAAACCAGGAAAGAATACATACACCTGTGAAGAAAACAATGCTAAAAGATGGATCACATCAACAAAATATTTACCATAGTCATGCAAAGTCAAGAGTTGAAAACTTCTATGGAAACCTGAGACCTGAAGATATAGGGTGGCATACAAATTTATTAATAATAAGTCACTGAGATTTCTTGCTGCAAGTGGTGTTCATTAACTTATGTCCGAGTTCCATCGTGAAATGTATCAGGTTTAACAGTATGCCATAGAGCTCACAAGCAAATTTGTGATTCTTTCAGAAATATATTTCATATATTTTTGTACCATAATGGAAGATCTGTATCTTATAAAGTTTTCATTGTCTGTACAATGGATAACCAAGCAGCTACCAATAAAGAGATCAAGAGTTATGCAAACAAAATGTATCTGATGTTTCCCTCAGTGATTTGGAAAAGGGACAGGTTGAACTATTATATGATACTCACTATTTTCCTTTAGGGACGCGGGTGGCGCTGTGGGTAAAACCTCAGCACCTAGGACTTGCCGATCGCATGGTTGGCAGTTCAAATCCCCGCGGCGGGGTGCGCTCCCATTGCTCCGTCCCAGCGTCTGCCAACCTAGCAGTTCGAAAACACACCCGGGTGCAAGTAGATAAATAGGGACCGCTTACTAGCGGGAAGGTAAACGGCATTTCCGTGCGCTGCAGTGGCTTGCCAGAGCAGCTTCGTCACGCTGGCCACATGACCCGGAAGTGTCTGTGGACAGCGCTGGCTCCCGGCCTCTAGAGTGAGATGAGCACACAACCCTAGAGTCTGTCAAGACTGGCTCGTACGGGCAGGGGTACCTTTACCTTTACCTTTATTTTCCTTTAACCCAGTCGACCCAAATCAAATAGTTGGTGTGGCTGTGGCTGTCCATAGTACCTATCAGGGGCCATATTTGACATAATGCAAGTTAATTCAACCAGGGTGTAACAGGTGTATTATTTATTTGGAAAATTGCACACCTTAAAATTTCCTTTAGCTATCCTTTGCCAGAACTTTCCTCAAAGTGGGCTCAAAAAAGCAGGGTGACAATGTTACTGTGTTAGAGGTGAACAGACTGGCAAAATGCAAGACTGCCATTTCTCCGTGTCAAGAAAGTGCACAAAGTAAATGGGTTATGTATTTTTGAAAGGTGAACCAAGGTGAGGTGACCTGCCTCAGGCAGCAGGATCCACAGGAAACCTTTCCTTTCAAAATTGTTTTTGCGGGTCTTTGTACTGTCATAAAGAATGTGTGTTCACTTCCTCTTTCCTGGAGGGGAGGGACGTCAATTTGTTGTTTGCCTCAGGTGTCAAAATGTCTTGGGCCAGCCCTGTTGAAAGGCAGTGTCCACAAAGGGCCCTGGCCTAACATTTTTTCCTCCGAGGCTACCCAGTGTTTTCGTACCGTCATCAACCTAAGAGAGGTTTAATGAAGCTTAAAAGCATATAGCATATTGTTTAGGAGTACCCCATCTCCTTCCATTGGGTTTTTCATACAGAATTTTCCATGCCATGTGTGGATCAAGCATTGTAGATCAAGCACTGAATCAAATGAAGTGGATTAGCTTCTGCACACCTACAAATTAAGCTTTCAAAACAGGTATTTTAAAAGGAAATTCACTTCAATTGCCAGACAGCTTTGTAACAGTCATCTGTCATCTGCAGATATTTTCATCCATAAAACCACACCGTCAGAGCCAGCAAAATTATGCAACACTGGCTTGTTAAGAGGCTTTCCTCATCAGATAATGATAATCATGCTTGCAGAGAGATCTACAGTATTCTTTAGACTGTGGTGCAGTATAAATATTTTAATCACTTGGGAGTGATCTCTGAGTGTTGTGAGCTTTCAGGGATTGCACTTACCCAGGGTTCATATTTCTCTTTTTTATATATAATTTTATTTATACAATTAATTTTACAACATACAAAAGTTCAAAAAAAGAAAAACTAAAAATTCAAACAATGTATCATATACTGTATATATATAACTTCCCTCCTCCTCTTTCTGTAGTTCATTTTTTATCATATTTTACTGCATTTCCAAATTAAACCAATTTAATTTTTATCCCCTATGTTCCATATACATTTTATTCTATTACTGCACGTTTTTATATTAAGCCTGCTAAACTCTTAATGTGTTTACAATAATTCTGAATATACTCTATAAATGATTTTCATTCTTAAAAAACTTGATCATTTTGATTTCTTATTCTTCCGATGAAAACCAGCAGCGCAATGAAAGGGAAGCGCTGCCACGGCTGCATTTGACCCCGCCCCCAAGCCTCCACCTGATTGGCGGGCTGCCAGGGGGCATGGCGCAGCAGCCCCGGGCAGCTGAGCAGGGGCCAGAACACCCCCTGCCAATGTGGGAAATGGCTCCCGCTCACAACTCCTCCCCTCTGGAAGGAGGAGAGGCTTTGCCTTTATAGCTAACAAATAACAAGGCACAGGTTTTGAAAAGGGCAAAATTGGAGCTGTGCTGCTCTGATGGTCGGTTTCTGTGGCTCTCTGGGCTTTTCGATCACCCACACAGGTCAATATGTTGTTCCATCTCTCTACTTTTTTCTTTTAGAATGGCCATTGTAAATAGTCATCATGACACTGTCTGTACTTTTCTCACCTTACTGTTTCATAATTCTACCCAGCCAGCTTTACATGTAGCTACACATCAGGATAATGCTTCATGCATCCGAAGACATGGACTTTTGTATGCCATCTTCCCCATTACAAATGGCCCAGAATTTTCCCCTCCCTTTACTTTCTCCATCTTCATACTCTCTCAAACACATACATTTTCTTTCTCTTCCCCCCTTGGCCTGTCTAGACATAAGGAGGTCAGGGTTTTCTTTTCCCGAATCAGAGAAGCCAAACCCACAGACACAAGTTATCCAGAAAGCTTTACCTTCCTCTTCCCCTCCCACACCAGCAAAATAATGATTTTGTGGCACCACTCCTCTCGTTAAATAAGCAATTCATAACACTCCAGCTTAATGAAGCCTATCTGGAAATGTGGGGGTGGGGGTAGAGGAGGTGGTTCACATTAGCATGAGACTGGCCAAATATATCCTTCTCAGTAAGCAAGCACAAAAGATTGTTGATAAGTAAAAAATAAGTTTTGGCTGTCTACACCAATGAAATTTATCTGATGGCAATGTTCAAGGGATTCCACAAGGCAAAAATCTGAATCTGTTACTCCTTTAAGAGAAATTGCAGCAGTGCATTTGAATGTCCTGCAGATGTAAAATAAATGCCCCCATGTCTCTATTTTCCTTCATTTTCCAATGGCATTCAGATCAGCTTTTTCCTTTTTCCAGATATAAATCATTAAGATTTCAGGAGGCTTTGGCCGAAATAGAGGCGGTACAGATTACCTCCCCTCACACACAACTGCAACTTTTTAACTATATGGCACACATGACCATCACAAAATAATTAGATTTGTTTCATGAACAATCCTGCCAGTGTTTTTCTGTGTGTGTGCATATCTATCTATCTAATCACTCTAGGACTTTTGCCACCCTGAATACTGCACATCTGAAAGTACTTTGACTCATGAAACATCTTCCAAACTTCCTAAGGAGATATTCCATTTAAACATTCTCAGAACCCAGTGTTAAAGCAGTGACCAGTGTATGCTGCTATTCCCAAGCTGAACCAGGGCCAGCACTTTGGACAGGAGCCAAGGTCTCAGTGCTGTAGCACGGCACACTCCAGGGCCCCCTTATTGTGTTTTCTGACCAGGCACTTTTGGAAGCTGGATGCAGCTGCTCTTTTAATTTCCTACCACGGCCCCAGCTCTAAGAGTTCCAAAGCATTGTGTATGTTTCTGAGCACAATTCAAAGTGTTGGTGCTGACCTTTAAAGCTCTAAACAGCCTATATCTGAAGGAGCATCTCCACCCCCACCGTTCAGCCCAGACACTGAGGTCCACCTCTGAGGGCCTTCTAGCAGTTTCCTCACTGTGAGAAGTGAAGTTACAGGGAACCAGACAGAGGGCCTTCTCAGTAGTGGCGCCCACCCTGTGGAACGCCCTCCCTTCAGATGTCAAGGAGATAAAGAACTACACAACTTTTAGAAGACATTTGGAAGTTTGATGTTATGTTTGATGTTATGCTTTTATTTGTGTTGGAAGCTGCCCCGAGTAGCTTGGGCAACACAACCAGATGGGTGGGGTATAAATAAAATGATGCTAGACTCAAATAATTGATAGGCACAGTGCCTGAACAATGCCACTGCAGCTAAATATGCCAAGGCCACCTGAGGCAGGTGATACCAGAAGACATTTTGACCAGCCCTTTCCCTCAAACCTGGAGCCAGCCCTGTTCTCATGTGGAGCTCAGCTGGGTGACAGTTATGGAGGAAAGTCAGTGCACACACCACCTGACTTCCATAGCATTGCCATACAAACTGGGCTGCCAGCATCTGCCTCTCCTGCTCACAACATGTGATGAAGCTGATTGGGGTACCATTAATGTCATTACATAGTTTATTCACTAGATGGCACAGGCCTTAGTTGTTTCCTGAGTTTGTTCTCTTTCGCTGCTGGATATAATACAATAATTATTGTCTTCTTCTTCTTTGGCGATCACTTGTAGCCAAGTCTTCCATGAAAAATGTTTTAACAGTGAGTCCATAAGTGACTGTGGAGGCCAATTCTGGATCCACACGTCCTTCCACAGTGGGGACATAGGTTTCTGGGCAGGAGTTGATCATGGTAAGGGTTTGCTAAGTATGCCTTCCTCTTAGCACATTTCTCCCTTTCGTCATGGGTGTCTTCAAAGCCCATGACACCTTTGGTAAAGTCTGTTCTCCAGTTGGAGCACTCGCAGGCCAGCATTCCCCAGTTGTTAGTGTTTAAACTACATTTTTTTTAGATTTGCCTTGAGAGAGTTTTAAACCTTTTTTGTTCACCACCAGCATTACGCTTTCAATTTTAAAATTCAGAATAGAGTAGTTGCTTTGGAAGATGCTAATCAGGCATCCGCACAACATGACCAGTCCAACAAAGTTGATGTTGAAGTCAATGAAGTTGATGTTGAATTATTGTCCTGCCTTAATGATTGGAATTCCCTCTGAGCCTTCCATCAATAAGAGTTTTGTTGGCACTGCTCCAAGTTGCAGAAGGATGAAAAAAGTGAAGGGAGGTAGGTAGATTCCCTTCTTCCCAAACCACTCCCCAAATTATCGGAAAGTTCAAACTTTCAGCCCACCTTTAGTTTATATACCCAGGGATTTGCCTAAGGCTATCTTCTAGGAATGTAGTTTTGCAGCAAGCATGTGATTTGAAGAGATTTCGAGATTATAATTCCTGCACTACATTTACTCAAGCATTCATGTGTATTTTTTATTAGTAGTAGTAAGTAATTTCCATACTGAGATTTGAGTTGATTAGTGTCAGTAAGAAATGTAATTTGCTGCAATGGGATTATTGTAGTGAAATTTAAAATGCCATGTTTCTAGGAGGGGGCAGCAGTGGGAGAGAAAAAATAAGCTGCAAACTAGTTAAGTGTTTTTATAGGTGTTTCTGTATCATCAATGGGGGTGTGTTTTTATTTATTGTTTTAGTTTTGTTTAGTTGGGTTTTAAAAAGTGGGGGGTTGTATTCTCATATTCTGGTACTTACATGGCACTTGGGCATGAAAACTATTGGAGAGAACAGCTGCACCATCTTGTGGTGAATGTTGAAAGTCTCACCAATTAATACGAAACTGTATTGCAGCTTCATAGATACATGGCTGTTTTAGCATTATCAAACTCCTGGAACTGCTTTTAGGGTTTGATTCTACACATAGCAGAACACACAACATGAAGGGTTTTTTTTTTTGGAATACTTTAAAAAGCATTGTGGAGGTTAGTAAGAGGAGTTTAATAAGGGGTTGGGTTAATAAGCCTCTTAAGGCACACAGAAAAGAGCCCGAAACAACTGGGAAGACGAGAAGTGATAAAATTGCACATCCATAACTATATCAGCACCTATTGCATTTATTCTGAATTAATGTACTAATAATGAAGTGGGCACGTGTATATGAATAGCTCCAAAGAGTAGTGTTTTATCGGTTTGGGGCCACATTTACCTTCTGTTCTACTGCTAATTTGCTTTCTGTGTACAAGGAGAGAATATTGAGATTAAGCCAAGTAGAAAGCAGATTAACAGCTGGATGGAAATACAGCCTTGAAATGCAAAGCTATAGATACAAATTACATGGAAATTCAGCTTCTTAGAAAGATAAAAACAGGAAATCAAACAGTGGCCATTCAATTAGTTTTTTACTCAGAACTAGGTTTTCTGTAATTAGACCAGGATATGAAGAAAGACACTGTTCTGTGAAAGGAGGAAAGAAGCCTCTTTCTCATGACAAGTTCGTCTCAGAACAAAAATGAAGCAAGCTTCCATGCAAAGTTACACCCTCCTCTTGCTTTGCATGCAAATTCATCTTCTCTCTTGCCCCACTTTTTCATTCTTGTTGGATGTGTCATTCCCTATGTCCACAGCCTGTGCAGTGGTTTATTTTAGATTCAATTCTCAACCCTAGCAAAGATTCAAGAACAGTTGGACTGTAGGACAGTCTAAAGGACTCTCAAATGACCTCTATTTGAAAGAGCCCTCTTTTTGAAGCACTGTCTGGTTCAAGTCCAGTTTAAAGACCAGTAGGGAAAGCAGGCATGCAGGCCACCTGGCTATCCGCACCCCAAGGTGAGTTGTGTTGTGTTGTTTGGATAAAAGTAAAAGTAAAGGGACCCCTGACCGTTAGGTCCAGTCATGACAGACTCTGGGGTTGCGCGCTCATCTCGCTCTATAGCCAAGGGAGCCGGCGTTTGTCCACAGACAGCTTCCGGGTCATGTGGCCAGCCGCTTCTGGTGAACCAGAGCAGCGCACAGAAATGCCATTTACCTTCCCGCCAGAGTGGTATCTATTTATCTACTTGCACTTTGACGTGCTTTCGAACTGCTAGGTTGGCAGGAGCAGGGACCAAGCAACGGGAGCTCACCCCGTCACGAGGATTTGAACTGCCAACTTTCTGATCGGTAAGTCCTAGGCTCTGTGGTTTAACCCACAGCGCCACCCGCGTCCCATCGTTTGGATAAAAGTACTAGCTAAATTTGCACCTGTACATATATATTAGCAAAAGTAAATTTGATGGCAATGCATAAGTGCAAGGGGCAGCCCATCCCATTTCGCCGCCTGAGGCAAAACAGGAAAGTGTCCCTAGCCGAAGCCTTGCTTACCCTGCTTGCACAGCAGTGGCTTCCAGGGAGATCTCTCCTACTGCTCTGCATTCCCCAGTGGTGGTAGGGGCAGCCGGGGTCCCTGTGTGGGCACTGCCCCATGGGATTCCACTGTCCAAGATGGCTGCTTCAGCCTGCCTCGTGGGCAGGACAGCCCTGCATAAGTGGCGACCCTTCCCCATTCCTAGTCTTCTGCTGGACCAGTGGGCCAGGAACACTCTGGAAAGAATGGCTTCTGTGGTTTGCTTGTATAAAACTGGAAACAATAAAACTATCCAACATCTTTTTTTAAAAAAAAACCACCAGGCCTTTATTATTTCTGAGGCTCCTTGTGTATGGCAGCACTCCATTGCCCACCCAGTGTCCTATCACTACCCTGAAAAAAATCTGATTGCATTAACAAAACCTCCCCTCCACTATCATATCCTCATGCCACACCTACTGCTAACAGGGGCAGGCACTTATCCTATCTGGAAACAGGTCCTCTGGCTACAGCAAGGGCTGTAGCTTAGTGGCAGAGCATCTGTTCTGTATGCAAAACATCTGGGCTGAGGTGGGAGAGAAACTTGCCTTCAGCCCCAGAATGCCACTGTCAGTCAGTGTAGATAATTCTGATGTAAATGAATCAATGGTCTGACTCAGTAGAAGGCAGCTTTCTGAGCTCCTATGCTTCTTCCTAACAATGGTTATAATATAAGCTCCCTCGCATAGAAATAAGTATTTTCCACTTAACATGCTCCAAATTAGGTTATTGTCCTGTCTTTGACAGAGTGAATCACTGAACTCCAAGTCAGGGCTCTCAAAATGGCTGTGTCACATCAGAGCTTCTCTATGTTCCTATCAGACCAGAGGAGCTTTGCTCATAACCCAGCCAACCACTTCTCACCAGTTCCTTTTCTCTTCTCAGTAAGAAAGCTCCGCCTTTGCCCTGCTCCCTTCCACGACTCTGTCTGAGGCTTATAAATAAGCCTTTAGGACAGGCATAAGCAAACTCGGCCCTCCAGATGTTTTGGGACTACAACTCCCATCATCCCTAGCTAACAGGACCAGTGGTCAGGGATGATGGCGGGCAGCGGCGGCAGGACCAGTGGCAAGAAAGGGCTCCTTTCGGGCCGCTTGTCCCTCCGCCGCCACCCGCCTCACTCAAGTATAAGCTGGGGGGGGGGCTTTTTCAGCATAAAAAATGTGCTGAAAAAGTCAGCTTATACCCAAGTTCAGTCATACCTCAGGTTGATGTAGCTTTGGGATGAATATTTTCGGATTGCGCCCCACAGGTAATGGAAGTAATGGAGTCCGTTACTTCTGGGTTTCGCCACTTGCACATGCGCAGACGCTCAAAATGACATCACACGCATGTGCGGAAGCGGCGAAATGTGACCCGCGCACGCGCAGTTGCGTGTTACGTTTACTTCAGGATGCGAATGGGGCTCTGGAATGAATCCCCTTCATATCCAGAGGTACCACTGTATATACGGTAGACAGAAATATTCTTCAGCTTTAGCCACATGTTCCCCACTGTTTGAGTCACAGCTGTTTCCTATAATTTCTGCTGCTTCCCACAAAGAGGAAGAGGTCAGTTGGGGTCTATCCATCAATTGTGTAACTGTGTGGTACCACACTACCTGATGTTACGTTAATTTGGGCATGGGTTTTAATCCAGGGAGATCTCTCTAAACTCACGTTTAGAGTAGACACAGTGAAATCCATGGATTTGTTAGTTAATGAGTCTACTCTTAAATATGATTTAATTAGATCCAACCCTATAGTTATGGGAGCGGTTTATTATGCAAATCTGAATATTTTGTTAAAACAGCTCAGTCTTGTGGTACCTTATAAAACTTAGGACCAAAGTAGACACGAAGCAGGAGATCCTTATCTTCCCATGGGGTTTTTTGTGGGGTGTTAATAGCAGCTGTGGAAGATGGAGCTTATTCAGATTGGGACAATGACACTTCCAATTGAAATCATCCCTTTTCTATCGCCACCCAGCTTTTATGCACCACTCAGAACAAAACCTGCAGGTTCTCTACAGGTTGGCAATTTTATTGTGCCAAAGTAAACCTTTCTGTGTCTTAAGGGCAGCTTCAGAGGTCTTGCTAGTAGTCCAATTGGTAAGATCAATTAGATTGGTGAGCATGAGAGAAAGGAGCTATTCGGTGGTGTCCCCACAGTTATGAAACACCCTTCAAAGTTGTTCGTGTACAACTCCATCAGGACAGACTTTTAACCAGGCATTGGAAACCCACTCAGTACAAATACTATTGGCCTGTTTGGGTGAGTTGGGGTTCTATCTTATTATCTATCTATCCCCCCTATTTTTGGAGTTCGGCAAATCTTAGAATTCTTCCAAGCTTGCTGATACCTCTCTCTTGTGCATCAGCTACATAAGCAAAGGCTGAATATCAGAAATAAAGGGAATGGTGACTAGATATGATACACGTCGTTTCTGTTGATTAGAATATTATTTTCCTGAGCATAACAGTGGAAATATCCTGGGTTGAGTTCCCAGTGGATATTCATTGCAGCCTCAGGAGCAAAACTGAAGCTCTCCCTCATGAAGTATACTATATTGACAGAAACTTGTTTGCACCTTCAGAACACCATGGTGACAACTGTCATTCAACAAAAGAACACTCTGCAGCCCACAAGCTATTGTCTTTCCTGGGCTAAGAAGATGTAAAAATAGGAACTCCCCAAAAAGGAAACTTTTGGCTGACATTAAAGACAGGAAGTGGTTGTTCTTAGTGAGGCAACTGTGACAACTGAGATGGCCTGTGATGAGAATTTCCTGAATTTCCCCATGTCTGTTACTTTAATTAGAAAACTGTGGGTGTGAAGGCTTCAGACACTTTTCTCCAGGTCCCAAGGATCCTCAGAACACCAGGAGGTCTCTTATGTCCAGAAACCCTTGGTGAACCCCGCCCATACACTGAATTTGGAGTTTTTAATCATCATATCATTTATGAACAAAAGCTTTTGACAATGATCTCTCTAGGAGATATATTTGTTCAGTGGGCCTGTACATGGCGAATTCTTCTTCAGACAGTATCAAGAATATAAGGAAGGCATCAGAAAGGCCTTCAAGAGTAAGAGAAAGCATCCCACTACTTTGTTCTTTCTTATTCACTTACTGTAAATTGGAAGTGAAAGAAGGAAGTTCATGATGCAACGCTCCTTATGAAAGCAACATATATATCCTTGCTTTCTCTCTGCACTGCCACAACTTCTCTTCACTACAATCTTATTGAGCCTGTAAGAAGAGACGGTAAGAACAACTCCCCACCCAGCAGATAACAAGGGGCCACATTCATAACCTTTCACAAATACATCACCCATTTTTCATTGGTGGGGGTAGGGGGGAGACACAGCAGGGATAATAGAATATATCTACTATCCCAATCCTTTCAACATCGTGACAGTCAACACCACTCCAACCACTCTAGGTCTTGAGAAACCCTTTGCTATTCTCAAAAACTGGAAAGAGGGTAGTTTGTGTACCCAAGACAGAAGAATGCTACCAAGAAGCAGGAATCTTATTATGACTTAGAAAGGTTTGTGGGCTAGGAAAGAAAATCAGTATTTTAGACCAATGGAAAGATTCTTAGTGAAAACGATGTCTAAAAGAACTAGACAAAAAATATTATTGTGTGCAAACTGTATTAAAAAACAACTGCTTAACAGATTGGACATTCTTTTTTTACTCCCCAAAACATAACCCATTGCTCCAGTACTTGATGATGAAAGATCAACAGATGGACAAGTAGGGAACTTTCATACCTGGAAGGAAAAGGAACTGGATTGCTATCGAGATTAGAGAAAGAAAAGAACTGACAAACAAAAAGCTGGGAAAATACAGGTAACCAACCTATATTTCTATATACAGTGGACCTGCAACTTATACTTACTTTACATACGTGATTGCAACCTTACATGGGGGGGGGGGTGAAGAGTGGTGGAAACCTGCCATTCCCCACTCCCTGTTTATTTATTTTCCCCCATCTGTACACCCGGGCTTTCCCCCCTTGTTTACCAGGCAATATTAAAATGCCAAATTTAAGAATTTTATGGGGGTTTTTTTGAAATTTTAGTAGGTTTTTCCATGCAACTTTTTGCAAACAAAAACCTAAGCTTTGTGTATTTTTTAAGCAGAGAGATATAGAAAGAGAGAGAATTATCAATACATTTTTAATTTTTAACTTGGGAATATGTATATATCATCTGATTGTTAGGTGTCAGTGTTTGATAAAACAGATTTACAGAAGAGGGTAATGCTAACATAATACAGAATGCCCTGCAGTGATTTTTTTGGATGGTTGTTGTTGTTGTTGTTTTAAAAAAGAAAAACTTTGTCATTAAGCTCAATATATTGGGTGACTATGGGATGCTGACTGTGGGTGATACAAGTTGTAGTTCAACAACAACTGGAAGACTACAAGTTAGTCAGGAGTATTTCAAAGACGTGTTCTCTGAAAACAATGTAGGCATGCCATATGTAGAACTGAATAAATACAAATGAGAACAGAAGCAGAAACTTTTTTTAAAAAAACCAAAGCTCCAGTATTACATGTCCCCTCATATAAACTAGAAAAAACAAAGCTGGCAACCAATGAAATTGTTCCATTAGCAAAAGGATTTCCATTTCCCCTCACTCTTCTCTGCCTGGTCACCCTCAAACCTTTCCTGGGTTTCCCTCAAATCCTCTGGAGCAGATTCAGGGAGGGCACAGGGTGGACATAAAGGGAGATGAGAGGGAAAGAATGTTCCATTCTCCTAATGGAGTAACTTCAAAGAATACCACTCCAATGAAAATGTGGCAGAACAATGAAATAAAACAAGCTCTTTTTTCATTTTAGGATTTATTGCTGTGTATTTATATAAAAAACGAAAAATCAGTATGGTGCCCAATATAGGATTTGTTCACATGAGTTGCCTCACAGTGTTCTGCTCTGTTTTCTTTATTACTTTTGCGAATAATCAGGGTAAGTATACATTTCTATTGAACTGTGTGGGACTTACTTTAGCATAGATATGGTTAGAATTGCGGAAGGTTAGAATTGCGGAAGCTCAGTTGAGTGACAGTGGAGAGCAGGCAAAGTCAGAGTGGAAGGAAATGTATTTATTACCAAAGTAGTTCATTAATGTGTGGGTGAATGAGGCATTTTAGTTTTGGGGTAGGGTTGGTTCTTATGTGGGTGTAAGATGGAAAATGAGGAGAGATGAAAAAAGCATGTTTTCTTGAAGATTTCTCTCTCACACACACACGCCCACACATATAATACACATATGTAGGCACACAATACACCTCAGGGCAGATGGATACTTGAAGAAGATTAGTTAGGTACCATAAACAAATAACATATTACAGTAGGGAGCATTTGTGTCCACTGAAGATGATACAAAAACAACTATGAGATATAAAACAAATCATGAAGTTCCCAGAAACTGCAGCAAACAGGAATGAAACTACCATGAAATTACATGAACAAGCAGCTACATGAACAGGCTCAATGGAAGCTGAAATGAGCCGGTGTCAGACTTCAGGGACTCTGCTTCCTCCCCTCTTGGCTGTACAAAGAGAAAGCAGACTTTTACCAGTAACAGAAATGTTTAATGTGCAGAGCAAAAGAGCAAGCGACCATTCTCAGAGTGCAGGTGATCCCAATTAAGGTTCTGTCCACTTCCCTCTAGTCACATCCGTCCTCTCGCCTCCTAGCCACCTGATCTCTCAACCTTTGAGCCTTTTGCGCAGTCACCTTATCTAATCTCAGAGCCTGCACAACTTCCAGTGAGAGAGTGTCAGCTAGTTCACTCTCTTCCCATTCTTCTTGCTGTTCACCTCCTAGTTCTGCCCAACTATTGTCTTCTGAACTGTGCCCCTCAGCAAATCATTGTTCCAAATCAACACTACTCCACTGCTCCTGTGGAGTTTCAGGATCCTGGCCATGAGCAGGGGGAGGGGTAGGCTCCCGCCATTCGTCATCAGAGTTGTACTCCTCAACCCAGTCTCTGACAGCAGGTAAGCAATAGAGAATCACATCCCCACTAGGGATAAACATTGGTGGTGGAAACTGTGTTGAAAAGCCATTTGACATTAAAAAAAGGAAGTACTTTGCATAGTTTGATCTCATAAAACACATATAGGATAATCAATGCAGGTATGCAGCCTCAGAGCTACACACACACACACACACACACACACACACACACACACTGACCATTCCTATTTTTTCTCCCCAGGACAAAATGGGACATCAGCTGAAAATTTATCCTGTGTCATTTACACAGTTCGTGTTACCTCAATGAATTGCACTTGGGATACTGGCAGGAATGTTCCTAAAGACGTCCAGTATTTTCTATACTTGATATATCAGTAATTCATTTTCATTTGTTAAATGGGGGTGGGGAAGGGAATGGTTAGAGTATGCTGTTCCTGGCTGGGTTTTTAACAAAATGTTTTGGCATGCAGCGAAAACGATGGTGAAGAGACAGAATGCCCCCAGTACAAAAATAATAAACTTGGAAGACATGTTGGGTGCCATTTTCCTAATATAAAAGTTCCTGGGAATCATATTACCCTCAGAGTGAATGGATCAAGCGAAGAATCACTGGTTCAGCCTTTGGATCAGCAATTCTGGCCTTTCGATCATGGTAAGAGAAGGAGGGTGGGGTTTGTTTGTTCGTTTACTCATAGTGCAAAAAATTAGATATCTTGAGATACCTTATAAATCAGGGATGGGGAAGCTGTGGACCTCCAATATTGTTGTTGTTGTTGTTTGGTCGTTTAGTCGTGTCCGACTCTTCGTGACCCCATGGACCAGAGCACACCAGGCACTTCTGTCTTCAAGTCTTCACTTCTGTCTTCTACCTCCAATATTATTAGACTCTAAATCTCTTCACCCCTGATCACAGGCTAGGCTGGCTGTGGAGTCAGAAATCCCTCATCCCTTCTCTAGTCCTTTGTTTTAAAATGCTTGTAAAATTAAAGAAACCTCAGAGATGTATTTGTCTGCCTGCATTCACATACCCTGTACCCCTTCAAGACCTCTCACCACAAAATTCCTGGCTATAAGCCGAGTGACACCTACCCACAATGTATGTGAATATGAAATGCTTAGGAACTGGAAGCAGGGAAGTTGACCACTCACAGCTCTCCACCTGTCAAGTAAAATACTGGCTATTTCATTACAGAAAAACTTACTCCACCAGCAGATATCACTTGGAATTGTCATGAACAGCCGTGGGGGTGCAAAGTACAATGGAAACCCCCTCCCTGTGCATTTAAAGATAACGCAGACTACTGCTTTAAGTACGAAATAAAGGTAAGAGGTTAATTGTGGTTTTGCTTGTTGAATAGCTTTTTGTTACCTTTGCTAGTCACATGCGGATATCTGATGTAGAAATTCGTGGTGAAAGAAACATTTCACATTTTGAAAATTTGTCCAATTTCAAATGTACATGGAATTTAGTTTGACTGCTATTTCCTATCTACCAGGGTGAATGGTAATTCTTAGATAGGTTTTGGTTGGTAGAGATGGAGTAGCGTACAGTTCTTTCACGAGTAAAGAAAATCCTCAGATAAAATAGGGTGATACTTTTCTTGTGGGATGACCTCCCAACAAATTCTGCATTGCAGCCTCGCTTTTCGGTTCATTTGTTGAGCCTCCTTATTAGAAAAAGCTTATAGTATTTTATCTGAATCCAACTAATGTTTCTTGGCTGTTTTGTTCTCAGTCAAAAGCCAATGTCTGCAATATAGTCTAGAAAGTCCCCATGAGGATAGACACATCATCCGTCTTTCATGGTGATGTCAAGGTTGCAATGTGTGAGCTACATTGACCAGCATATACCATCACCCCATACATGCAGGTGCCTCAATGTACCCATGTGCAGAAGCATCCAGCAACTATGTTAGTTTCTGAAATCTCGCCCTTCCTAGCTTCATGCCGTGTGGCTCAATTTAGGTATGCATGTTGGTACACAAATGCCAGGTCTATCCTACATATTTAAAATAACGACTGGATTGTGGAGATACATTTATTTGCTGAGTTCCTATTTACATCACAAACTGGTCTTCCAAATCCTTGCACTATAACAATGGAGGCCTATTTGTGGTCCTCCTCTTAGCCCCAGTTAGCATAGGCCAATAGATGATAGGATCCCCCTACATCTGGTGGATCACAGTTTACCCACCCTTGGTCTATGGAATGCAAAATGGTTGCCTGGTGCTTTATGGTCAGCACTTGTGGGAAGCCAAACACCATTTTGTAAAGTTTCACATCTATTAATGTATGGAAAAACGTGAACTTCTATAACTCATTCGTCTTCTTTTAATATTTATGTTTATAATGTGTGTGTGTGTGTGTGTTACACAATGAAAAAAAGAGAAGATTGTGGGGGAAGTTAATAATCCACCCACAAGGAAGTCAGCCCTCTTTCCTCCGATATTATTGGTTACTCTTGACTACTTTTGCCTTCCTTGCTAATTAAGGTATACAGCCAAATTTGTGAAAGCTAGCATACTTTGAAAAAGTACAATGAAAACCAACTAAAAACGTTACTTTTTTGTCTCTAAGGATGAAATCAGAGGCCAGATTTCAACAGTAAGTATTGTTATCTTATATAAACATGAGGCATGTGAACTGAATTTTAGAACGGGAGAATCATGTGTATACTACCTTGGAAGAAAGCTGGGCTATAAATATTAAGAAGGCGGCATAGTATTCTTTGTCCACAACATTCTGAAATTAATTAATTAATATTTTATTGCTTATACCCCACCCATCTGACTGGGTGTTCTATCTAGGTGTCCAGATTTGGTCCAAAAGGGAAAATATAGCAAAAAAATATCCAGAATCCTCAAAAGATGGGCAACACAAAGTAAAATAAATATTTGGTTTGGAACCTGCTTCATTGCTTCAGATATTCAATGTGACATTGTGCTTCCGATCTGATTACCTTCCATTTCCAAAGCCTTAGGTGACTTCCCCATTATCTAGAATGGGGAAGTCAACAAGTGCCTATATACAAAATATAATAAACATACACCTAAGATGCGGCTGCTACAGGTGCCACATAATACCCCTTCTGCATTTGTAAGAACTTAATCATTTAGTGTAGTCGCATTTGTACTTTGGAACTCACTGCCTATTGAGATCAAGCAGGTGTCCCAGAATTACAGACTTGTAGAGGTGGGAGGGACCCCAAGAGTCATCTAGTCCAACCCCTGCAATGCAGGGATCTTTGCCTCAATGTAGGGCTCAAACACACAACCCTAATATTAAGAGTCTCATTTAATCTGTTTCAGTATGCTTTAAAACATGCCTGTAAATTGTTCTTGATTTTCTTGTTTTATCTTTCTTAACTGTTTGAGGTTTGTTTCCTTTTACAATCAAGTGGTGTGTAAGTTTATGAAATAATAAGTTGATGAATGTGAATTGGCATGCTATTTCACCTACAAAGACATAAAGCAGATTAATCTTCTACTTTTAGTTAACAAGTGGACAAACCCACCAAAATTACACGGTACGTGGGAAATACTCATTGAGGCTCCGTGCAGCTGGACAGTATTGTCCCATTGGGACACAGTGGAGTGACTGGAGTAAACCAATTGTGTTTGGTAAGATTACAGATTTATTTATATTTTTTTCCCATTGGCCCTTTCTCTGTTATTCTCTCTAATGGTAAACTCAGGTGTTTGTGTGCCTCGATCAGCCTGAGAAACAAAGCCATCCAAAAATGTTTATATATATCTATTCAGAGGACTCCCTCAGCATGCAGAACTATATAAATTTGTAGATTAAATATTTTTTTGAAAGAAAACAGCCCATACTTCCAAGACTTCCAGCTTCTAGGACTTACAGAAAGTTTCTGGCAGTTGAGCCTTACAGACATCAAGAATGATATTAGTGTCAGTCCCCCTGTTGCTTAGAAATGGAACTTTAATAACAACAACAACGACAACAATTTATTTATTTATTTATACCCCGCCCATCTGGCTGGGTTTCCCCAGTCACTCTGAGTGGCTCCCAACAGAATATTAAAAACACGATAAAACACCAAACACTAAAAACTTCCCTAAAATGACTACCTTCAGGTGTCTTCTGAAAGTCAGTTAGTTGTTTATTTCCTTGACATCTGATGGGAGGGAATTCAACAGGGCGGGCACCACTACCAAGAAGGCCCTCTGCCTGGTTCCCTATGACCTCACAGTGAGCGAACTGCCAGAAGACCCTCAGAGCTGGATCTCAGTGTCTGGGCTGAATGATGGGGGTGGAGACGATCCTTCAGGTATACTGGGCTGAAGCCATTTCGGGTTTAGAGGTCAGCACCTACACTTTGAATTGTGCTCAGAAATGTACTGGAAGCCAATGTAGGTCTTTCAGGACCAGTGTTCTATGGTCTCGGCGGCTACTCCCAGTCACCAGTCTGGCTGCTGCATTCTGGATTAGTTGGTTTCCAAGTCACCTTCAAAGGTAGCCCTATGTAGAGTGCATTGCAGTAGTCCAAGCGGGAGATAACCAGAGCATGTACCACTCTGGCGTAAGGTTACCAGATTTTTTCCAATGAATCCAGGGACACTTTTCAACTTCAGTGGATTTTGTATGGGGACTGATTTGTAAATACGGGGACTGTCCTCGGGAAACGGGGACGTCTGGTAACCTTACTCTGGCGAGACAGATCAGTTGATTGACACTGCCGTACGTGTGTGCTTATATAAGACTGATGCTTGATTTGCAAAACACCATCCTGGTTCTTCCTCAAAAGCACTACTCTGGAAGCCCCCATCCCAGCAAGCAATGTGGACAGAGCCAAGGGGCAAGAGAGGCTGTGGTTGTTACCAGGTCTGGTGCTCCTTTAAGGACCAGAACCACATCACAAGCTGATGCTGGGCCTGTGTTTATGATACACTTAGCCCTAATGCCTTCCTATCTTTTCAGGTACTGACCCCAATCCATTTCCTACAGAATTATTAATATTTGTAGTACTTGGGACCGTCATAACAATCTTACTCCTGATTTTGATCTGGAAAAGGTAAAACACAATGCATTTTACCTGCATCTAGAAAATGGCTAGCATTTTTAATTACCATTGTTCTGAGATTTGACAAGCCTGAGTATTCTTTGTTAGGATTTTAACCAAGAGATCTGAAAAATTCAACATTTCTAGAAGACCTGAAAACACTAAATGAAAATCTAACGTATTAATATTCTAATCAAAATGTTGAATAGGAGGATCTGTTAAAGATTTAAGACAATGCAGTACATATAGTGCATAATTCAATCTATGTCCTATCTGTGCATGCTGTTTGGGCGAGTGCTCCCCTTCTAAGCATGCAGCTCTCCATCTGCAGGCAAGAGGATATGGATTAGGGAGAACAGGATTTGAGACCCTGGTCAAAGCCCCACATTTTCCTTCCTGCAGATTCCACATATGGAGATGCCTAACTTTTCCAGTTCCACAACCAAAAGATGTTCTTTGGCAATATGAGAATGTGGTAAGTTCTAGAATGCCTTGAATGCAGTATTCTGCCAGTTTTTAAAACAATTTAAAGATGAATGGCTGTAATTCACAAAGTAATGCTATGTGATTGCTTACTGCCACACGGAAGGTGCCATGAAATTGCTGATCTAGCAGTTTCCCCCCATTCCTAGAGATGTTTGCATGCTAGAATTTTATCTAGTCTAGTAAAATATTTCCACAATTGTGTAATTATTATTATTATTATTATTATTATTATTATTAATTATTTATACCCCGCCCATCTGGCTGAGTTTCCCCAGCAACTCTGGGCAGCTCCCAATCAAGTGTTACAAACAGTACAGCATTAAATATTAAAATCTTCCCTAAACAGAGCTGCCTTCAGATGTCTTTTAAAGATAGGATATCTGCTTATTTCCTTCACATCTGAAGGGAGGGTGTTCCACAGGGTGGGCACCACTACTGAGAAGACCCTCTGTCTGGTTCCCTGTAACCTCACTTCTCGCAATGAGGGAACTGCCAGAAGGCCCCAGCGCTGGATCTGAGTGTCCGGGCTGAACGATGGGGGTGGAGACGCTCCTTCAGGTATACTGGGCTGAGGCCGTTTAGGGCTTTAAAGGTCAGCACCAACACTTTGAATTGTGCTCAGAAACGTACTGGGAGCCAATGCAGATCTCTCAGGACAGGTGTTATGTGGTCCCAGCAGTCAGTCCCAGTCTAGCTGCCGCATTCTGGATTAATTGCAGTTTCCGGGTCACCTTCAAAGGTAGCCCCATGTAGAGTGCATTGCAGTAGTCCAAGCGGGAGATAACTAGAGCATGCACCACTCTGGTGAGACAGTCTGCGGGCAGGTAGGGTCTTAGCCTGCATACCAGATGGAGCTGGTAGACAGCCGCCCTGGACACAGAATTAACCTGCACCTCCATGGACAGCTGTGAATCCAAAATGACTCCCAGGCTGCGCACCTGGTCCTTCAGGGGCAGTTACCCCATTCAAGACCAGGGAATCCCCCACACCCGCCCACCCCGTCCCCCAAAAACAGTACTTCTGACTTGTCAGGATTCAACCTCAATCTGTTGTTAGCCGCCATCCATCCTCCAACTGCCTCCAGGCACTCACACAGGACCTTCACAGCCTTCACTGGTTCATATTTAAAGGAGAGGTAGAGCTGGGGTGTCATCTGCATACTGATGAACACCCAGCCCAAACCCCCTGATGACCTCTCCCAGCGGCTTCATATAGATATTTAAAAGCATGGGGGAGAGGATGGAACCCTGAAGCATCGTGTATGAACGATGGAAGTCTCCAAACACTGTTACCACTTCCCCAAACCTATCTGTGTGGTTATAAAAACAAAAAATGTAAGAGTTTCTAGTTATAATGGGTGGGATTCACCTAACTAGCTCCATCAGTGGAAGGCCTGTGTAAGAAACTAGTAATTTTACTGACATTTTAGTGCCAAGGGTAGTTGCTTAGTTTCATCTAAAAGAAATGGGACTTTCAAGTAAGTTTTAACTTAACTGGAGATATTGAAACCATAATAATTCTACCCCGCCCACCTGGCTGGGTTTCCCTAGCCACTCTGTGGAAATTTGAAACAGGGCTGAACTGAAAATATATTACAGAGGAAAAGCTGCATTGCAAAAAGTGTTTGCTGCAGCTTCCATTTGTCATTTTCTAAATGTTGAAGGAACTGTGGAAAACTCAACCACCAGCACACCATTCTTCAATACTGGCTATGCTAGCAGAACTTTGTTATGAGCTGTAATAAAGAAGCGAAACTGAAGTGGTCACGCGCCTTAGGAATTAACCTTAAGGGGATTTTTCTTTTCCCTTTTTGTAGAAAACATGGGTGGACCTGATGCCAGCAGCAGATGAAAAAATAACAGTGGTTGAAGAAATGAATTGCGAATTGCAAAAACAATGAGATTTTCACTAGCCAGCTGCTACCCCTAATAAATTAGGGAAATGCTATTATTTTGGTGCTTCCTTTCGTCTCAGCTGCAAATGCATGTATAGAAGTACAAAAGCTGATACTCAAGCACACTGGAAGACAATGCCAAGGATAGGTTTCCTATGCAAGTAACAGCTAGAGAAAGAAGCTTGTGCGCGCGCGTGTGTGTGTGTGTGTGTATCCAACTGTAGGGGCCAACACAGAAATCAAGTCAGGTGTCATTTTGCTACACAAGGAAGTGGCAATGATGACAGCAAGGTAGATGCAGCTGAACTATCTACACAAAATTCCTGTCCCCTAAAATATAAAGGGTTATAGATTGGGTGCACTAAATTCAGAAGGGTTGGGGAACTTAACTGTTTGGGAAACACTACTCTAAAGGACAGGGGCTACTGCAATGTTTGTAGTCTATCTTTGCCATGCTTCATCGAAATCAAGATCTCAACATTTTCTTAAGATGCCCACTGCTCCAATAAATGAGCCTTATTGGCCAACAAGGCTTTTTGACAACAAGCCTGTTAAGACACTCAGTTGATTAGCTAATCTTACATTTTGCTGGTTTTTATTGCCAGCCAAGCTTTAAGTGATCATTATTGTGATACTTCCGCATTCATGTGTTGTGATTTTAAGTTTTAGTGTATTGATGTCTTGTGCCCTGCACTGAGATTTTACAAATATCATTAGCATTTTTAGCTCTTAATTCCTCTTGCTAAAGGAGTTAATAAAGGTTTATAAAAACAATTTCTAATGTACTGTGTAATCCTAAGCATCACTAGAATAGTTGCATCAGAGCTAGTCATGCTATAAAATATTACTGTGTTGCAGGGGGTTAGAATAGATGACTCTTGAGGTCCCTTCCAACTCCACAATCCTATGATTTATCTAATGTTTTTCAAAGCAGATAATCTTGAATTTGGGCTATTAAAATGCTCTTCTTGTACTATGCATACACAAAGGAAACACTGAATATACCTTATCTATTTATGAATGAACTATATTGCTCTGAAGTGCTGCTTCATTCACTTTGTTAATTTGACAGCTGATGTCATCAGTACAACCACCAGCTGTACAAATCCAAATTATTTCAAATCCACCTACCTGCTTTCCAATGTGGTTTTATACTGTGCTTCCCACCACTCCTTTTTGGGGGCCCAATTGTCATACTATTGCACAATGAATTATGTACATAAGCACTGCCAAGCCATTTTTTAAAAATTATTTTGCAGGTTCTAGCGTTACCATATTCAAAACAGGTTCCTTGGATTCTAAATCAAACTATTTTGCCCATTTGTCATAAAGATGTAGTCAAACCTCTGGAAGTCTCAGAAAATAGATCTCATTTAATTTAAAAGTGGAAGTTCAATCATTAATGTCCAGTGATCAAATGTGGTATTTGCAGTGCCAAGCCAAGTCAAATTCAAATGTTACCCACCCCTCAGCCAGGCCCACTCCTCTACAAAATCCTGCTGCACCAATTTAATTTTTCATCCGTGTTCCCTCCCCTATCTGAAGCTGGTAGAAGTACCATACTGCATAGCAGGCATGACCCTGAACATCAAGTTATAACAGTAAATTCAATACATCAGAGTTAATTTTGTTTATTTCACAGAATGCCTCAATTCTGAGAACACAAATGCTAGATGTTCAGCTGTGCAAACAGTACATAGTGCTTAAGTACAAGTGGAAAAACATGATTTGTTAAATGAATACTTCTCAAAACATGATTTTATGGTCCTCTAAGATAGGACTTGAAACTTCAGGCTGCTCTTCAGTGAAGTTCAGCTGCCTTGGACCCAGAACTGCTAGCACTACGATTATCACCAAAAACAAACTCAGTAAGCTGAGTTGTCTGTTTCAATGCCGGAATAATGGTATCTCAAAGTGTTATCAGTTCACTGAAGGCAGTTTCTAGCCCTACTTAAACACAATCTGGCCCCGATAAATAAGACTCCACACAGGAATTTTTCAAAGATCAATGGTCCATAATGGCAAGTTATTCTACATGATCTGTCAATTTAACTTACAATTCTAGTAAGGGTATTTTTAGATGACTTTCTTGAACTCATCATACAACACAAGCACAAAAGCACCACCCATGCCTCGAAGAACATTAGACCATGCACCCTTGAAGAAAGCCTTTCCACCTTCATCTTTTGCAATCTTCTTCCAACAGTCAATTGTTCCAGAGTACATGATGTCAGCTGTAGGATAAATAAGTTCATTATTTGAAGCATTTATTCTGTGAACCACCCTGAGATCTTTTGATGAAGGGCAGTATATAAATTTAATAAATAAAAAGTTTCAAGGACAGCAGGACTATCATGTTAATTTCTGTCCAGAGAAATGTAAAAGCAGTACTGAGCTAACACACTGTAGAACCTATGCACAGAAAGTTGTTCTTCAAATATTACTCTGAAACTAGATAATATACTGCTTTTATTGGGGGTGGGTGTAGGGTAGAAGAAGGATCCCAGTTGTTACTACTAAGCCGATTTTACAATGCTTATATGAGGGCAGTCTCGTCCGGTGACCCCAGAAGAACTAAATTACAATGAGTATTAACAGGAGTTAAATATTAAGTACTTATGTAGAATCAATGCGAAGTCTATATATATGGTGTCTGAAGCTAGTAGAACAGAAACAAATTTGAGACACAGCGCCAGATTCACCTAACCTAATGTGCTAGTGGAAGCCAGAGCAATCACTTCCACTAGCGCAATGGGGCGTTTCCCCTCTCTCTTCCCCCTGCACCTCTCCCAAATCAGCTCTAGGGGGTTGGGAGAACACCCAGAACAGCACAATCAAGAGTGTGGTATTGCATTCCACCCAGCATAAAAGTGCTCACATCTGCCACCAAAAATAATTAAAAGCCACATAGCCCATAGGTAAAGGTACCCCTGCCCTTCGGGCCAGTCTTGCCAGACTCTAGGGTTGTGCGCTCATCTCACTCTATAGGCCGGGAGCCAGCACTGTCCGCAGACATTTCCGGGTCACGTGGCCAGCGTGATAAGCTGCATCTGGCGAGCCAGCGCAGCACACGGAACACCGTCTACCTTCCCGCTGGTAAGCGGTCCCTATTTATCTACTTGCACCCGGGGGTGCTTTTGAACTGCTAGCTTGGCAGGCACTGGGACCGAACGACGGGAGCGCACCCCACCGCGGGGATTCGAACCGCCGACCATGCGATCGGCAAGTCCTAGGCTCTGAGGTTTTACCCACAGCACTACCCGCGTCCCCCTTAATAGCCCATAAACATTACTTATTACCCTGTTAAAGATGGAGAGTTCTGACCTTCTTGCAGCAACCCAGTGATTTCAATGTGGGAAATGCAGAAGAGATCTAGCACTCTGCTCTCTCCTCTGTTAGCCTGCTCACTAGGTTTGCATTCAATTTCAAACAAACATCTGCATGAAGTTCCTTCCAGCACAGGACTATCAGGCTGATGCTTAATGTAAAATTGGCTTATTTTTATGTGCTGCTTACCTGCTTTACGTCCAGACTGCATCATCATTCGACGTCGCACCGTATCAAATGGATAGGAAACCACACCAGCTACTGCAGTCACTGATTGTGCAATCATCCAGCTTATAAAAATGTGAGTGTTTCTAGGATCTGGGAGCATACCTATAATGAAAAAACAAAACTTCTGCATCATTTTGAAAATTGAAGAAAGGATCTGTTTACCATTACGCAACATTTGAATACGTATTTTGGGGCACTTTATGGTGTATCATGAAATAATGCTCAACTGTTGAATTTTGCCTTCCTGGTTAATATAGATCATATTACAGGCAACTCTGTTTACCTCTGTTTTATCATTCAGCCATTAACACACAACTAATGGAGCCTTTTCTCAATATCTAGTTACTAGAGAAGGTGTGACTAACACTGCAGCTAGTATGTATGGTCAAATCTGAAGTTCTAGTCTGCTTGCGTCCTAATGGACAGTAACCTCTTTTACTCAGGGAGTGAATCCATATAGGGGAATTCACTGACTGCTAGTTATGACCTACATTTTAATGTTTTGCTATTTTTCAACGACACCTCTGATCAGGCAACCTCAGTTCTTTTAGTAAAGTCTTGTTTTGTTTTTAAAATATGCTCCTCCCTGTCATCTCTTTGGTAGACAGTGAGATATGCGCTACTAGAAAGATACTCCATTCAGGTGTCAACACCTTATTTAATTAACAAAAATCCAGAACATCTAAATACAGAATCGCCACTAAAATCCATCTCAATAATATGAGCTTTGGGATTACAGCAGTTAAATTTAAGCTTTAGTCCTCTGCCCTAAATGAACGGCCTTGGGTAACTTACATACTTGGTTACAGTTAAAATTATAGGAACAGTTAATGTAACTACTTTAGCTTTTACAACTTTCCCTTTAGTATAAGTAACATTTCATTTGATCTTTTTCCTCCTAGTCTCTTTCATAACCCTCTGCAACCGTGACTGCCCAGGGTTCGACTCCCTGCACTCCAAGAGAGGTTTCCATCATCGAGTACAGAACCAAATAGTGACACACAACCTAATGCCTATTTAAAGATAGTTCATTTTGTCAAACTGATTCACATGGAGTTTTCGTCCCTAGATAATCTGTGTGGCTTTGTAAACCAACACTTTCTGTGGTTTAGCTCCCTCCCCCCACCTCTATGTGGATAGTATAGCAAATGAGTCTATCAGTTTTACTTGTGCTACTAGGCACATCTCAATAGTTACATGGTGCTATTCAAAAACACAAGGCCTGTTGCTTGTCAGAATCAGCCTGACCATCACATTTACCTTTTGCTGTGTCATAGATCCCAAAGTAGGCAGCTCTATAGATGATTATTCCCTGGACAGAGACATTGAACCCTTGATATAAGCCCCGCAGACCATCAGACCTGAAGATTTTGACTAGGCAGTCCCCCAGGCCTTTGAATTCTCTTTCAGCGCCAGCTTTTCCAACATCAGCAGCCAGTCGGGTTCTTGCAAAATCCAAAGGATAGACAAAGCAGAGGGAGGTTGCTCCAGCTGCACCACCAGAGGCCAGGTTACCAGCAAAATATCTCCAGAACTGTGTGTGCTTGTCTACTCCGCCTAAGAATACTTGCTTATACTTATCCTTGAAGGCAAAGTTGAGCGCCTGAGTTGGGAAATATCTGATGACATTGGCAAAATTCCCACGCCAAAAGGACAGCATTCCTTGCTCTTTGGGAATGCGGACAACACAATCAATGATTCCTTTGTACTGCTTATCAGCAGCAATCTGTTGACTTGCATGTTGTACCTGCAAGAAAAAGATGTTCACAGTTACTCTAAATGAGAAATTGTATGGTTCCAAATAAGCTTTATTCTTTCAGGTTCAGTCTGAAGTATACATTTCAAATATCTGAAGTCACAAGGGGAGCTAGAGAAAATGGGATAGAATAATTTAATCCAATTAAGTCATTAAAGGAACAAAATTGACTTTCTACTCAAACTATACTTTAGTATAGTGACATTAGTACACCATTCCTATTGAAATCAAGTAGGCACCTACAATTCTGGCTATGTTGTTATTGCTGAAAATATTTGTTTCAACAAGTGTTTCCAGAGAATTAATTTAATTCAGTGTTGGTTATTAGTTCTCTAATCATTTTAATTTCCCCTCATATTTTCTATGAATTGGCAGTTTAGAAATGCTCTTATTAGTTCACTATGTAGTTAATCTTCCAATGAGTCTTGTTAAAGCCACAAGTAGACTGTGAAAATATCAGCTTACTGTAAAAATTTAAGTAATGAGCAGGGATATAGCTATTGCAACTTAATTTCTAAAGGAAGTTAAACCAGTAGTACAGCCATTCCTCATTGCTAACTGTGGGATTTTCATTTAAATAAATATGTTTATATTTCTAAACTAAGTGCCCTTTTGCTTCCATGTAGAAACACTCATAAAACTGACAGCTTTGGTTACCATTCTGTACATCAGTGGTAGAGAATCTTTTTGGTCTGGTAGGCCAGATCCTTAACTCTCCCACTCATGGGTCAATTTTGTGTGGTTCAACCCAATTGTCAATCACCTAACATCATAATGGTTCCCATGTGTCTCTGAGTATCAGCTGGCTGTTGAGTTCTTAGGAATCTCTGTATAATGGAGGAATTCTAGGCACTGCTAACTGGCAGGGCCTACAAAGCCCTGTTTGGCAAAGCCCCACCTTTAACTTCCCCACACCTGACATCAGATGCACAGCAGGTAGGTATAGCTTGCCCCAAAACAGCTTTGTGGGCCAAATGGGGACTTGTGGCAGGTTCTCCATCCCTGCTGTATGCAGTTACCTCAGAGTAAAGACCCAAGGAACTCAGTGGGGTCGGCTTTTTAAAACAAATGTGCATAGGATTGTACTGTTCATCACAGGTTCTGAAGCTACCAAAGAACATTCTCTTCCGCCTTGTCCTTTCGTGGTTTTTGCCCATACTGGTAGCGTAGGCTGTAGATGCAGGACACACCTTATACCAAGTCAGTGGCAGTGTAGCGTAGCGGTTAAAGTGTCAGACAAGGACCTGGAAGACCAGACTTCAACTCCTCACTCTGCTAGGAAGTTGACTGGGTGACCTTGGGGCCAGATACTGTCTCTCAGCCTAACCTGCCTCACAGGGTTGTTTCTGGACATTAAATGAGGATGAGGAAAGACATGTAAGTGACCTTGAGCTCATTTGGGGGGGGGGGAGAGAGAAAGTGGGATATAAATGCAATAAATTGAAAAAATAAAGTCAGCCGCTGGGTCAACTGTATACAACGGCGGGCAGTGGCTCACTGGGATTTCGGGTAATGCCGAGGTTTAGCATTAAACTCGTGCCCTTCTTCGTGCCAGCCGGATGCTCTGGACGGCCCCTCTCCGTCCAGAATATATCCTCCCCATTTAAAAGGAGAAAGTTATGTCCTTTGGATGTACATGGCGGAACTAGTCTGGAAAAGGTCGCGCTCTATGTGTCTCTGTGCAACGCGAAGCCTGCTCTGCCTGCCCGCATAGGAAGTCTCACAGCCCGCCCCGCCTCAATCACGCATCCGCCCGGCTGCGGCCCGATGGGAGGGGCTTGGGCTTAGGCCCCACTGCAGCACAGGCGGCGGTGACCTCGCGCGCTCCGCAGGGGTCACCCGCCCAAGCCTCGCGAGACGAGAGCAAGGGCGGGACCCGGAGGCGGGAGGCCGGTCGCATCCAATCGGCGCGGACGCCCTACGCCGCCGTCGCACCAATCAACGACACGTCGCCGCAAAAGAAGATGGCGGCGGCAGCTTCCTTCGACCTCTCATTGCGTTCCCGCCCTCTACATCTTAAGTACACCGCTACACAAAGAGGGGGGCATAGGAAATGAAGCGGGTTGCGGGCCCCCCCAGCGCATGAGGAGAGAACCCTTTCATCTGCGTGTTGGTTGGGGCGGGGGAAGAGGAGGGGAACAGCGCCGCGCGCATTCAAACTGCCGCCAACGAACTTTCTACAGCGGAACCGGCCTAACGGCAGCCACACACACACACACAGACTCACACGGGGCGGGCGCCTCTCTTGTCCTTGCCGCAGCCGTCGTCACGAGCGGCCTTTCGAGGGCATAAGTAGTTCCTCACAAGCATACACACATGAATGCGTATTAAAAACAAAATAAAGCAGCGCAGTGGGGGGTCTGGGCCGCGCACCCCAAACGCCTCATTCTTAGCCCTGCCCCCTCTTTCAGACCCCCCCTCCCACAAATAAAAGCGCCCCGCGAGGAGGCCTGACCTGAAGCAGCAGCTTGACCCGCTCGATGGGCGCCACGGCCGTCTTGCTGATGGCTGCCGCCACGCCGCCTGCCAGGAAGTCCTTGGCGAAGGAGAGGGCCTGGTCTGCCATGGTGGTGGTGGTGGTGGTGCTTGGTAGCGGCGAGTGTGCGGGGAAAGGGGCTGCGAGGCGAGAGACCACAGGCGCTGTCGCAACTCAGGCCGCCGAAAAGGGAAGGGCCAGCCCGGCTCGTGAGCTAAATGGCCGGCTCAGGAGGCTCCGCCCGCCGGGCTCCATTGGCGGGGCAGCCGCAAGGAGGAGGGATCCGCGGCCTCGAAGACGCCGGTGGAGGAAGAGGCGGCCTCCTGACGCGCTTCCTTTGCCCAGGAAACCCGCCCATGAAGAGCTGTTGAGTGAATTTATTATTATCATTATTCTTTATTAAATTGGAATGGCGGACCCCGGTGGGTGTTATGACTGGGCTGCGGTCCTCGTCGGAGCTATATCCCTGTTGTGGCTCGAGGGGGAGTTACAGCGGACTTATTCCCGTGTAAAGTGCACGTGTGAGCGCTCCAAGTGTTTTGCTGCGGGGGGCGGGGAGCGGAAGCGCGGGCTGCATGGGCCGCATTGTGTCAGTGAGTTGGCACGAAGTCAGGCCCGGCTCATGTTGACTCGGGCCTGATCCCCCCTATACCCCGAGGTTGCAGCACCAAATTCAAGAGGTCAATCCCACTGAACTCGCTGGGACTTAATTTGTGTACCCGATGTGCGTTGGGTCGGGAAAATCTTCCGCATTGGGCTTGCTGTGCCAGCAATTCACCCTGTTGGTTATCGTGGGTTACTTTATCAGGACTCTTTTAACCTGGATTGGAGGTAACTTCATCCTTTGGCCTGAACGAGCAAAGTTGAAATGGGTTCTAAACGCATTACAGGAAAGCACTCTGAAATCCCTAATGTTAGTAGACTCCGTTGTGCATGACAGTGTTGCAGTTTAATTGCTTTGTAGAGTCTATCTGTATATTACATCCGTTTTAGATTATGGTCCCAAACTATTAATATTTCACTGCAAACAGTGCTGAGGCCTGACAGCTTCTGTTTCAACAGGACATGACAGGGAAGGGTAGAAAGATTACAGTGTTATCACTTATGAAACACTGCACTTTCATATATATTTGTTGCAAGTCCTTGGATATTTCCCTTTTGTATGTAATGTTTCCTTATATACTCAAGAGGACCAGCCTGTTAGTCTGTAGTAGCCAAAACAAGAGAGTCTGGAGGCACAGCTAGAAGACTAATAGATTTATTGTCATGGCATGCGTCTTTGTAGACTTTAAGATGCTGCAGGACTCTGTTTTTACATATTAAAAGATGTACACATTCACATTGACAGTTACTGCTTTACTGAGCTGTGATTCCACCCCACAAGCTGGGATGGTTCAAAGTTTCACGTAATATTAGATTCTCCTTTACTATTTTTAATTAAGCACATACACCTAATCTTCATCAGCAGATGGGCTTGGCTTAAGCTTTATCATTTTCACTTGTTAGCTTGCTTTCACAATTTTTTGTAAAACCCTTATTTTTTCAGAAGTACCCTTGGTTTTATGGGATTTCATAACTAGAAAATAACACAGGATTGCAGCCAAACCACTAAACAACCTTTTTATTTGAAAGCTGCAGTTACCAAGGAAACATCTCATTTAACTCAATGGGCCTTCTGAGTAAACTTGCCTAGGTAAAAACAATTTATCAAAAACTGTTGATTTGTTTTGAATTGATACTTTGAATTGATACTCTGACTGTTACTTAGCACTAACAGTGAAATGATTACCGGTAAGTGATTTCAAAAGAAAAAGGAAATTTAAACATAGGCTAATTATAAACAATAATAATTTATAGTTTCACTAATTTGCACAGTGCTTTTCAAAGAACGAAAGAGACTCCTTTTGTATTAATAGTAAAAATATCAGGAGGCTTGTTTTTTATTTCAGAAATGGTTATGCAAATATATGGTAATAAATCATTTTTGGAACTTAAATCGTTAACACACTGATTGGAAAATTTCATTTTAGATATCTTTGAACAATCTTAAAAGGAATAAGAACTAAGTTTTTGACAGACAAATAAACAAGTACCACCACACATTCTGAATATATAAGTTGCATGTGGAACATGAGGGTGCACAGAGAGGAAACACAATGTAAAAAACAAACAAAAAGCTTTCAGGAGGAATTTTCTATGGTTGAAATGCAAATTAAATGGTTACAATATAAAGTGTTCCTTGTTTGATTCATCAGGGAGACCTTTGCTCTGCACATTGCATGTTGTATGAAGGAACTTTGCTAATGCTTTGTAATTATGGTTTCAAGATTAGCTCAAGAAAATAAAAATCTGTAACTCACCTGCTGATAGTCTTTGGAAAGTTACTATAGTGAGCTTTGAGTTGCCCTCTTCCCTCCTTTTATCTGATGAGAGGAGATAGTATTCTGAACGATTGTATAGCATGGTTCAGGGGGTGAACCAGAGGTCAAAGAGAAAACTTGCATGCCTCCCCTAAAAAACCCCAGTCCAGTCAATTTTAGCAAAGTAAACTGTGTATATAATCATATTTTGAAACCCACAAAACAATAGAACTAGCCACAAATTGTTTTGGCAGATCTAGAAAGCAATTTATACCTATTGTTTTAAATAAAAACGGTCATTTCTCTATACAGCTTCCTAGGACAGAGAACTGGGAAGGAATACTGCACTGAGAACATTTGATTGAATTCATTTCAAGTTCTCTGAAAAGACATTTTTTTAAAAATCAAAGAGATATGTATTCATGTCTTTTATTGAAGTGTTATTTAACTAAATCATTGTGGATCAGAGAGGAGGGCCTCATCACCCACCTCCATCTACACATTTTGATGCCATTACTGAAATGGAGTGGGATATTTTATGGTATGAAGTTTTATTCCATGCTGACCTACTCCAAATACGGATGTAGTTTCTCTTACATGCCCACTAAACCTGGCAAGAATGTTCACAGCGAATTGCTAAGTCACTTATACCTGTTCAGTTTGGGTCCCTAGCTGTTGTTGGACTACAACTCCCATCATACTTGACCACTGGTCCAGCTAGCAAGGGTTGGTGTGAGTTGTAGTCCAACAACTGGGGAACGCAAGTTTGAGAAACACTTTACTAGTGAAACATTGCTGCACAAGAGAATGTGTGATCTGGTTGTTGGCAACTTTGTTGCACAATAGATTTCACAATCTGTTGGGCAACAAGTTTCCGCTAGTGCTACTGTTGCACTGGATTCTTCTTCTGTGCCACATTTAACATTACACAGACAGACAATATCTGATACAGCCCTGAATGCACACCTATCCCTTTCAAAAACTGCTGTACAGATTGCATGAAAAACTACATAGTAGTCCCACTGAAGTTAGTGGAACTGTAGCTTTATGCACAGTTTGTTCTCTCTTGTTTCCTTGATGTTTCCTGAGTTTTAAAGAGTGGTTGCAAGGGGCACATGGTAAGAAAAAATAAGCATTGATTTGAAACTAAATTGCCATCAATTATATAAAGGGGCAAGCAATACATTTCCCAGATAGGGAAAAAAATAGGTCACCGGATTTTCTTAGTACTGTTTTAATCAACAAAATAGGACAAGCTTTTATGCATAGTTCAAACTGTAACATGACAACCATTAGTGCAACCCCAAAACAGAAACATCTATACTAATTCCAGCTGATGGTGGCAGTAAATCAAATTACTTGCTCCATCTAATTTAATGGGTAGGTGTTTTCTTAAAGCACAAAATTGCATCTAGCAGGTTTCCTGTTATCTTAATCTGCACATTGGTGAATCCGTGTTTCTCCAATAACTGTTTATACTCCAAGCCAGTTCTTTGCTTGCCTTCCGTCATACTAAGGGACTGCAGGACAGCTCTAGCAGGGCTTGTTCGTTTCTCATCAAGCACAATTTCTGCTACCAGCAAAGCACTGCCTGCATTTAAAGGAAAGAAAGAAAGCAACAACACCGTTTAGTTACAAATTTCTAACTTCAAGTTAGCATTTTGTCTTGCTCTACAGGAAGGTTTTTATTTTATTTTATTAAGAGTCAGGAGATTTGTTTCTTTTCCTAAACTTGCTCTATCTGACTAGAGGTGTTTGTACAGCTAAACTAGAAATGTGCAGTTTGAGCTAAAAAGAGCAACTGCTGCAGGAAAGAGTCTCACCAGGACTGGGATTGCTGCATGTGTGTGTGTGTGTGTGTGTGTGTGTGTGTGTGTGTGTGTGTAGGGAATTCAACCCTTTCCCCTGCGCCAAGAGCAGTTTCATCCCACTCCTCAATTTTTACCTTGACCCCTAGTGTGGGAAAATCCTGATTACCTACAGGTGTTTAATTGTTGTGGGCAGCGGGGTGTGTGTGTGGATGTGCTTAAAATTTACATTCCTCAAAATTTACATTGCTATCTGAAGTGCTGTAGGCACTTTAAAGGTACGCTTCACTGTCACAGACCCTAACTTTTTTCTTTTACATGAAGATTTAGTTTTAAATATATTGTTCTTGATTCAAGAGACTGACTGCTTTGTACTGTACCACTCCAGTGCCTTTAACCTTGAAATTTAAAAATAACAAAGTGCCAGCGATATAAGGCTTCATTATCACATTCATTCCTTCATTCACCACACTCTGGCAGGGCAGTAAAAACCTGCTTTCATTACTGGCTGTACTTGTCTCCTTTCCAGCTCTAGAGTTTACATCACCATGTCTAGATATCCCCCCCCCCTTTTTTTTTTTAGGTGGGGGAGAAAGCAAGTGATCTCCCTGCATCATAATCACTCCACTTTTTCATTTTTCTTTTTTGAGAAGACAAAATATGTAACGCACAAAGTTAGATGTGTTTAACAGAAGTCCTACTGCTTTCATTTGCAGATAAGTGTGCACAGGACTGCAACTTAAGATATGTCAAGGATGTACTTCAAAGCCATTCTGTGAAGCTCTAATCAAAACTGTCATTAGAAGGATGTTAATGGTTCTTAAGAGCTAATATTCAACTTTTACATGTTTGCAATTGTCCTTTGATACACTACTTACTGCAATTTTACAGTGAAAAGGACAATTCTCCCCAGAGACTCTGTGTGGAGTTAAACATTATAGGGGAAAACACAGACAAGAGGTGGCCACATGTAATAGCAACCTTACACTCTCTCTCAATATTTAATTTTGCAATCTTTGGGGAAATGACCCTTTTCACTAGTGCTAAAATAAACTTATTTCATGATATACTAATACAAAGGAAAAGGGGAAAGAGCAGTCAAATCTTACCTGGCTTGCAAACAGCATGTATTTTGCTAAAGAGTATGGAAATCTTCTCCTCTGAACAGTCATGTAGAACTCGTGAAAGTATATAAAGGTCTCCTTTTGGAAGATCATCTTTGAAAAAGTCACCTGTTTGAAAAATGCATTTTCATCAATTCTAAAATGAATGAACAAATCCTCATCTCAGCAGCCTTATATACACATCAATACCCCAAATATCAAGTTAGTTTTTGAAATAGATCTAACAGTCATGTTCATTAATTTTAGTGGACCTACTCTGAGTTAAACTTGGTTGAATATCACTCTATATGTTATAAGCAGCCCTTTAACACAAATGTTCATCACATATATTCTTTACCAATAATACTTTCACAAGAAACTGAGTATTCAAGGAAGGAAAGATGACTCAACATACAAACTTTACCTTGTGATAAGCCTCATTTGTATCCACATATGCCAAGATTCTATACACACTGTACTTAAGAGGTATGTTTACCTGACATGAAGGAAACCTGAGCTGGGTTTTGTCTTGAAGGCTGACAGCTGGAGACACTTGTGATGATTTCAGGAAGGTCAAATACCGTGACTTTCATCTCTGGGTAGATATGGACCAGCTCATAAGCTAAAGCTCCAGTGCAACCTGAAGAGAGCAAAATATTATCACAATAGCTCCTGTATTTAGTTCCTTATTTAGTTAAAACTTACTTCTGATGATATTAGCACTCAGTGCTTACCCAGCAGCAGCTATTAAAATCTGCCTAATTATAAAACTTGCAAGATGCTTTCACATATATTCTTTTAGAAGTGAGAAAATGCATTTAAGCTGGTTGTATGGATCATAACATCCTAAACCACTGAGATTTGCTTATAGTGGCTGTCAGGCTGTAAGATTTTCCAAGAAAGATCTTAACCACTCTCTCTGAAAACAAGAAAAGTACTCCCAACACTGAGCTGTTCCAAGCTGCTATGCATTTGCTGTTAATTCTAGAAAGTAATAGCTTCATTTCCATCTCAGTAGCTTCATATGTACTTTGATATTCCACCATTAAGTCTGCATTTAAAATTTACCTAAGTGAACCATGAACAGGCTTAACTACACCCACAAGAAAACAAAGAGAGTTTTCTTTTCTATTCCATGGATTCTCTTTGAAGTTCAACACTTATAATAGGACCAAAGTTATAAGGAAGGATACCCAAGAGGAAACAAATAATAGAGATTACATATTCAATGACAACAGGAATTATAATGAAATTTTCCATCAATGCACCTCGATGTTGGAATGCCTACCTCCCAAATCACAAGCAGTTCTGAACTGTGAAAGGTCAAAAGCCACGGCTACATCTCTTGCTGTTAGTTTGGAAATGCTGTGCATGGCACTCATAAAACGTTGCTTCGCCTCTGTAGTTTGGCAACAGAAATCCTTAAAAACAGCAGACCAAAGTTTCTAGACTCATTCAAAAGAATTAGGATATAAGCAGAACATATGCAGAGGTGTTAAAAACACACACCTTGAAAACGACTTGCTTTTTCATCCTAAAAAAGAAATAGCCATAGCCACACCACACAAAAGAGAAATGTCATATTTATTTTTATTAATCTTAATATGACCCAAATGTGAGTTTCCTTCGCAATTTAAGAGTGATAATTCAGACATTTCAGATTATTCTGAAGACCATGTCGATAGAACAGCGAAGTCTACTCTCTGGATCATGTCAGAAAGCAGTGTTCACTGAATTCACTATATATAACATTAGGATTGTCTTACACAACTATTTGCTGCTGATGATAATTTACTATGATGTAAATAAAATTTTTGTTGGTAATTATAATAAAATTCATTTGGAAAAAGTAAGAAAGAACCCAGAGTGTTTCTGGAATTCCTATGGTTTTGAATAATCTTCCATATAAAACTTCCTTCCACACCTACGAACTAGATGACAGGGAGAAGAAGATCTCCTTAACATGTCTGTGTCCTACAAACATAGCTGGTTTGTTTTCTGTTATACAGAAGGGGGCATTCTACCACGTGATGGGCAGAAGTGGTACAGCCCAACAAAGTTTCCCACCTCAGTAAGAACTAAGATAGGACTCCACTTCATTGCCCAAGAGCTCCAAATAACTGATGGAGGAAAATAGTTTGCAGATCTTAGTAATTTTAGGATCTGACATTGAATCCTTGATTTTAGCTTGCATTCAGAGTCAGGTATTTTCCTCAATTTAACTACTTCAGTGGTTTACACAAAGCATTTATTTGTCCACTGCTTAAACCTTACCAGCATAGGATTTTGGGATTATTTTTTGGCAGTTTTCTATTAATAGATAAATAGAAACTTTACTTGCATTAGCAAATTAACATATACCAGCCCTTATGGTACTATACTGGGGGGACGGGACAGAAAGCTATTTAATTCAGTTGTCTTCTGTAGGTGAAACAGGGGTCAATGTGATCTTCAAAGATTTGCCATTCCTGCTACAGTTCCCTGCACATCCCCTGAACATCAGCTCCAGAGGTTTGGGAGAGCATACACCAGGGAAGGTTGTGAGGAGAGCTGAATGGGAACAAGGACTTGACAAAATGGCCACCTTCCCTTTTCTTCTTATGGATGGCTCTGCTGGCTCAAAGAAATTTTCCAGCACAAAAGGAACCCCAGTTGCATTATAGGCACCCAGCTCTTCAAAAAATTAATTCCTGGGCATACTGTGGCAGCTCACAATCAAAAAAATGAAAGTTAAACTTGCCCAGTAGTGACCATCTCCAAAGCATGTAATGTTTTAAACCAAAGCTCTATATAAAGAATGTGTGGATTCTACACTACCTGAATACAATCTTCTGCTTTCTTCTCAAATATTTGGTTCAGCGGAGTCCCCTCTTTGACTGCCAACTCCAAATGTTTATACAGAGGCCATGCGTGATCATTACAGTAGAGAATGTAGTCATGAAGTGAACATTTGCCATCTGATGCTAGATATAAATTTGCCATATCTGTATTGCTGTAACCTTTGAAGACAGAGAATTTTGCAAGATCCGTATTATTTTTCCTTAGTGTCTCTTTTTTCAATTCAATAAGCTAAACCTAATCAGCTGCAAGGGTTTCACAGCTCAGTTGACTTCCACAGATCATCACAGCTCAGTAAAGAATTTAATTAAACCCAATATTATAATTGCTTCTTATTATCAGTTTGCACATTTCCTTGCCACTGAAAGATGCAATGTGATGTTAAGAAAACGACACTGCAGCCCTAAAAACGCATTGTTTTCAAATGACAAGTTCAACCTGAGTGCAGTTGTGTACAAGTGGAAGCATGGGAAGTGTCGCAGGGCCAGACAGGCAACTTCTACCCACAGGACATACTCGCACTGACCAAAGTGTTGGCTGGGGTAGGAAATACAACCTTCCTACTACATGCCCCTAAGTTAAGACCCCCACCAAGCTGTGATTTATCTCTGAAGAATGCCAGTGTAGCATGTTTGAAGGCAATAGCACCTTTTGAGAAACTTAGGAAATGGCTTCTCCTCCCGCTATCCTGAATAAGATCAGGAATCCCTGTCCCCCATGGCTGCTATTTAAAAACAAAAAAGGGATTCACAGACACCAGAATAGTTTGGCCTTAAGTGTTGCTTTTTCTAAGGCTGTGCTAAGTTCACTTGGAAATCATATTTGACTCATTTCTCTAGACACACTTTTTTGTTCTTCTCCATTACATATGCCCGTAGTCTAGCCAACAATCCAATTGCATTAAGGTCCTGCTACAAGTTCCTTTTCGTTCCCCACCCCCAAATGTTTTAGAGAAGAAGACTCACCTAGATGGTTCTTGTCCAATAGGCCAAGAGAAGTACAGGCATCAAGTAATCTTTCTGTGCCACACACCGAGGTTTTAAGTTTATTAGCAGCTTCCGTAGCTGTCAAGGTGCCCTTATCTTTCAGAAGATCAAATACTTTCAGTTTAGATGCCACAAACAAAGCCTGGGGACATGAAATGTACACTGATTACTAAAAGAAAAATTAATCAAGGCAATCCATAAGCTACTAAGTCACATCAATGCCTGGGTTAGCTGCTCCAGCCCCACTTTGGGTTGCACTATTTTGGATGGAAGTTCAGCTGCTGAAATTTGTTACTGATCACAACATCCAAAAGATTATGGTAGACAAACAGCCATGGTAAGGATATTACAGAGGAAATGATGGTTGCTATCCTTGGCTGAACCAGACACCTGTTCACAAGACTTCATGGCTGCTTAAAATTTTTAAAGCTGAGCAGATACTCAAGTGTTCTAAAAATGTACCTTGCTGAATACTGAGGGTATCCAAAAAAATGTGTAGTTGCCAAGCATTCACAACAGAAGAATATAGATATATTTTTAAAGAGAAAGAGGTGGTCTATAAATGCATTTTTAACTATGAAGCAGTTGTCAGTGAGTCAGTAGGTGCCAATTTGTTTTTCATTCTGTACCAAAGCTGCCTGGTATAACTAGGTCAGACATTTTTTTCTATCTGTCCAGAATTGTCTATTCTGATTGGCAGGGGCTCAGGACTTCAGGCAAAAGTCTTTCACATCACCTTCCATCCGATTCTGGATAAGCAGGGGATTGAATCTGAGACTTGCAGCAATAGACTTGGGCAATATATGATGGTTTGCCCAACAACCAAGCGGAGAGAAGTGATAATTTCAACATTTTCTTAAAAATTAATGACCAGCTTCAATTTACCTCATTGCAGTTCCAGGTAGGGTAGGAGAATGGAGAAGAGAGAAGAGAGCCCACATTGGGTGTAGCAATGATGAGTTAGGGCACTGAGTCTATGTCATGTCAACAGCCACCTCCCATTTGCAGCAACAGAGGGAGAGTTTTGTAGTGGTATTTACAAACATCTCAAGCTGCTTTCAGATCTTCACAAAAGATCTCTTATTTACCCATGACCAAGTATTTGAGCCACTAAGAAATGTAAGAACCAGCATATAAAGAATTGCAGCTGTAAACATACTCTTGTTCACTAAAAGTTCATTGTATCCTAATGGATAAACCTGTACAAACAAAATAAAACCTGTTTATTTCAAGGTCTCTGGAGCTCAGGTTATTGTCCTTAAAATGCAGGCACATTCCCCAAGCCCACAGGTGCCACATTCCATAAAATTAACAAAAACTTTTTAAAAAAATCTATATACAAAAGAACAAAAGATGGGATACCTTTGATGCTCTGAAGCCATCCAGAAGGTGAGTGAGTTTAGATGGGAATTGTGTTGCATTTTCTATTACTCCATTCTGACTTTCCACAGGTGTGTTGCAAGAATGACTGCTCTTTATGCACTTTTCTAGGCTGTGGGGGACTCCACCGCAGTTTCGCTTCTTAGCACCTTCAAACTGTGTGTGATTATCTGAAGAGTCACATTCCCCATCACTTAGAATCTCAAAAGTCTCTACTGAAGGGATAGAGTCATGCTTTATGTGATGGATAGTGTGCTTTGGGGGCGGATAATATAATTCTGCTAGCTTTTTGCAGAAGCGATTCAAAGGAAACCCCACCACGTTCAAGAAGTCTCCGTGAACATATTCCACTAACATTCCCCCAAGTGCCTGGATCCCATAGCCACCAGCTTTGTCCCTAGAGAGAAAGTTAAAAAAATAAATTGAAGCAGCACTTGGATGGAAAAGGATCGGGTATCTTAGTTTCACCTAGACATTATTCTGCATTACATATTTCAAAAGCTAAACATTTTGTCCAGGATCTGAAAATATAGAGAACCAAATAAAGAGTTTATGCTAGCTTAGTGGATTTTTTGTCTTGTATTTCATTGTGAAGTTGACCCAACCATGAAACTGTTTGACACTTCCCTTGAGTTTGAAAGCAGTTCAGGTGGCGTAAGGGGCAGCCATTTATGAAAAACATGTCTAAAGCCTTCTGGAACTCGTGAACTAGTCTTGCATTTTGGACTCACAGTTGCCCATGGAGACTCGTGAACTAGTCTTGCATTTTGGACTCACAGTTGCCCATGGAGACGCAGGTCAATTCTGTGTCCACAGCAGCTGTCTACAAGCTCCATCTGGTATGCCAGTTGAGACCCTACCTGCCCGCAGACTGTCTTGTCAGAGTGGTACATGCTCTGGTTATCTCCCACTTGGACTACTGCAATGCACTCTACGTGGGGCTACCTTTGAAGGTGACTCAGAAACTGCAACTAATATAGAATGCGGCTTCCAGACTGGGACTGGGAGCGGCCACCAGGACCATATAACCTCAGTCCTAAAGGATCTGTATTGACTCCCAGTACGTTTCTGAGCACAATTCAAAGTCTTGGTGCTGATCTTTAAAACCCTAACGGCTTTGACCCTGTATACCTAGAGGAGTGTCTCCACTCCCACTGATGTCCAACTCCAAGGGTCTTCTGGCTCATTGCAAGAAGTGAGGTTACAGGGAACCAGGTAGAGGGCCTTCTTGGTAGTGGGGTGATATGAGCTAGAGGAGTAGATAAATCAGTTTCAGTACACACTTTCATTACTCTTAATGGAAGGCAATAAATCCAGGAAGCCCTTTGGATTTTTCCACTGCTCACAAAAGGAGAAGAAACGGTACACAGTCATCTAAAAATAAATTCAGTTGTGGAGAACACATAAGCTTGCCTAAATTCTTGTTGTAAAAGACTTTTCCCCTTTGTTCTAGTCAGGCAGACAGAACTATAAGGCCCTAATGTGCCATGCTGAGGCTGATTTCTAAACCCAGAGGGTTTGGGTCATTCCATTTAAAGGCTGATTGACTTCTGTTTCATTTTGAGATCTCATGAACTTTTGACCCGTCTAAAGCACACGAGTTTAATTATGGGCAAGCCACAAAATCCTGGCAGGAAGGGAATCAGCTAAATCCATCGCCAATCCCTCCCAAACACTGTGCCAGGGCAGCATTTGCTTATTGATTTGCACAGAAAGATCAAGGCCTGAACATCTGTAGCCTAAACATCTTTCTCGGTTGCAAGACTGAAGTTCATCCTAAAAATCCCTAGCATTTTCTATGCAAATGACACAATTCTGATCAGTCACATGCTCTCAACAAAGATTTAAAAACATGCTAGTTTGAGTACTAAAAAAAACATATCAGAATTTCCCACCGGCAAAAATGGCAATACAAAAGTCCGTATAGTTAAAGCTATGGTTTTCCCAGTAGTAATAATAATAATAATAATAATAATAAATTTTATTTATATCCCGCCCTCCCCAGCTGAGCCGGGCTCAGGGAGGCTAACAACAATCAAATAAACAATCAAATAATAACACATTCTAAAAATATTTCATGGAAGTGAGAGCTGGACCATAAAGAAGGCTGATTGCCGAAGAATTGATGCTTTTGAATTATGGTGCTGGAGGAGACTCTTGAGAGTCCCATGGACTGCAAGAAGATCAAACCTATCCATTCTGAAGGAAATCAGCCCTGAGCACTCACTGGAAGGACAGATCCTGAAGCTGAGGCTCCAATACTCTGGCTACCTCATGAGAAGAGAAGACACTTTAGAAAAGACCCTGATGTTGGGAAAGATGGAGGGCACAAGAAGAAGGGGACAATAGAGGACAAGATGGTTGGACAATGTTCTCGAAGCTACCAGCATGAGTTTGACCAAACTACGGGAGGCAGTGGAAGACAGGAGTGCCAGGCATGCTCTGGTCCATGGGGTCATGAAGAGTCGGACATGACTAAACGACTAAACAACAACAAAGCTTACCCAGATTACGTGACTACCGCTCTTAACCACTACACCACACTGGCTCTCTGTGGGTATTATTATTAATAATAATACCCACAGGCTCCAAAAGATCCAGCCCTGGCCTAGATGTTCAAATCATGTTTAATAATGACCAGGGTAACATTTAGGAAGGATGGGGGGCAAGCTCCTCTTCACTTTGATTTTCAGGCCACGTGTGGTTATTCTTCAGGAGAACCTATGTTTTTGGCAATTTGTTCTACGCCCCTGTATGACTGTCACATACAACTAAAGTATGTCTGCAAAGCTGAAACATCAAAGGCACAAATCCAGCTTTCCTCAAGACAAAAAAAAAAAAGGAGGGCGAGAGAGAGACTGGTTGTCTTGATAACAGTGTTATATCTATAATGCAGACTAAACAAATGCTTTTTATATATCCTGTTTTCCACATTCATTCTTTAACATATAGTAGGCCTTTGAATTCTGCTACCAATTTTTTCCTGCCCTCACCCTCAAAATCCAAAACTGTCCCCTCTCACTCTTGCTAGATGACAAACCAAACATATTATTTTATGCAATGTTACATATTCCCAGACTAAACTCCCTTTTTGTTTCATGTGCTACATAAACAGCTGGTTTTCCCACACAACAAGCCATCTATAGTGATTAGGTCTGCATTCAAATCCGTTCCCATGGGCTCACCACTTACATGGGCTCACCACTGTGAATATACTCCCATAAGAGTTCTTCGGAGAGTGCAGAAAACTTAACTTTGGTTTCTTCATAGAAATCTGTGACTTCAGTCTCTAGCTGATTATCTAGAAAAATAAAAACCACTGGTTAAAAAAAATGACATATCTGATGAACACCAGCAGTTTTAAAGCATTTTTATTATGAATACGTTACACTGCAGTCAGTAGGCCTGCATTTCCAAATTCAAATCCAAATTATGCTGCAATGAATACATGGTTCTTCTACACATAAACATCCTTCCAGTTACTTTAATAAAGTAAGATGCTAGTTTATAAATATCCCTCTAAATATTGGTGAGGCATTTGACGCAATCTGTTGAAAACTGGCTTTATATTTCTCTTGCCCTTCAAGTCAAGGATGTTCTTCTGTACTGATCTGCAGTGCAGATCTTTGTTAACATTCTGGAGGCAGCAGCAATATACAATGAGCTAAATAGCTGCAGCATAGATTGCTGCAAATGATAGTGGAAGAGAAGCATGTTGTAAACATTATTACAGACTGAAGGAACATCATAATTTGGTGTTAACTAATATGCTCCCCAGTACCAGCATGCATAGTTTAATAAAAACAAAACATGCTTTCCAAAGGCTCACTTACTCATTTAAATTGGATAAAATGCAAAACAGTGGGATAAGTTATATTTGGCAGCTGTACTACGAACTCCTTTACACAGGATCGGGCATACTCAAGTAGACTTTTGACTCTCTCTCCTTTGAACTAAAGGCACATTTCAAACTGCTTTTAAAAACATGTTTCATTTTTTATTTTATTTTTTAATGGGTAGCCTTTGGGTACGGCGGGGCTCCTTTTTGAGAAACAATTCCAAAGCAAAAACAAAAACCCAACCTTTGGGCATGTGAAATAAGTTGCACAGCTCTTTGGACACTAGCCTTTGTTTTGCATTAAAAAGAGAAAATCTTATTCAGGTTGAAATGTTATCTTTATCCGAATAATCAGTTCTGGTCCCCACCCAGAATCTACAGCATGTTTCCCAACAGTCAACACTAAACTCTTGGTGCTGCCGCTGGAGAGGAAGCCCATTGCAGGTCCTGTGAGTTAAAATCCACCTGCCTCCTGGGCAGAGCTCCAGAGAAACTATCATCGTCGGACCTGGAACTGAGCTTTGCTTTCCACCCAGCCCAGTCTGAAGCACCTACTCAAACAGTCACCGTTATCGCTTTTTGGAGAAGGAGCAGCATTGCTGGACCTAGGCTGCCTTGTGGGATGTTCTCCATATAAACCAACAACAACCCCATCAATTATGCAGCAGCTCTTTTAATGCACAACTAGGCATTTCGAAGGTGGTTGCCTGGCAAGAGCACTGTCCATTAGATATATTTTTGTATCACTGCTACGGCTTGCTTGTTGCTGCATCATTTTCATTTAGTTTGGCCTCTTTTATCCCACAGAACATTTGATTTCCTAAGCCGGAAAGCCTTTTGGAAGCAGGCATATTAGCACCAAGGAAAAACTACTGAAAGGCACTTTTGAGTCCTTAAGATAGAAATCAAATGAATAAATACAACTTTATTGTTGTGGGGCTATGATATGACTTTAAACTCTTCAATGCTGCGACATACATTTTTAAACCACCCCCTTGGGTCAGGACTCTTCATTTGGATTTGAGATTTGGAGTTTATCCCCTGTTTTGACAAACACTGTGGCTGTGATCCTATACATATTTTCCTGAAAGTAAATCTCCTTAATCAATGGGATTTGCCTGAGTAGACATTCAGGGCCACAATACAATACAATACAATACAATACTCCATTTTATTTTGAGGGGCAAGGATAGCACATGGGAACAAGACACTTTCAGTGGGAATGCATGTACAGTGGTACCTCGGGTTAAGTACTTAATTCGTTCCGGAAGTCCATTCTTAACCTGAAACTGTTCTTAACCTGAAGCACCACTTTAGCTAATGGGGCCTCCTGCTGCTGCCGTGCCGCCGGAGCACGATTTCTGTTCTCATCCTGGAGCAAAGTTCTTAACCCAAGGTACTATTTCTGGGTTAGTGGAGTCTGTAACCTGTAGTGTATGTAACCCGAGGTACCACTGTATCAGGTTGCTGTGAAAAGGCAACGATTCTGATTTATGCTAGTGATACTGACTGCATGTTCTGTTTGGTGCTTCTGGGCTGCCTTCAGCCACTGGAACAATTCTAGTTGCTAAGATGTCTGCCTACAATCACATCTGATTCTGCGATTTACTGCCATTGTGTTCATGTGGGGGGGGGGAGTAAATAAAGTGTGAAGTCACCTTGCCAAAATAACCCACAAGGTTGGCTTTACTGTCTTTTGCCTGATCAATCATATGCTCCTCAGTGACCTGAGGGGAAAGGGGATTAATTACTGGGAATTTCTGGAAAGATAAATACATGAATCTGGGTCACGGTATGAATGTCAACACGTTTGCAGGCAGAATCAACATGGAAGTTGTCAAGCCGAGTCACAGCCAGCAAGGCAACAAATTGGCAAGGGCAACAGATACAAACCCTAACTCAAAGAGTTTTACTATGAACAGGAAGTTGACAGTGCCCAGTTCTATTGTGGTTAGATTCAATTTATTTCTAGATCTGAGACCTACTTAAACTGCTTGTTATCATTTTGCCTGTTACTGTGTTAGCTCTCCTGACCTTCCAGTGTCAATTTTGGGGTGGGCACGGGGTTTGGGGAGATGGGGTCCCACTACACTAGCAGACGTCTTTGAATACAGCCCTTTGTGTTTTCCAGCTGATGCCACAAGCCTCTACAGAAGCCACTGAGGTGCCATCACATACCCTTTGGGCTGGGGTGTCTGATATCCACCCACTTCAAAATGAATTCTCAAGAAGAATTTGGATTTGATATCCCGCTTTATCACTACCCGAAGGAGTCTCAAAGCAGCTAACATTCTCCTTTCCCTTCCTCCCCCACAACAAACACTCTGTGAAGTGAGTGGGGCTGAGAGACTTCAGAGAAGTGTGACTAGCCCAAGATCACCCAGCAGCTGCATGTGGAGGAGCAGGGAATTGAACCCAGTTCACCAGATTACAAGTCCACTGCTCTTAACCACTACACCACACTGGCTCTCAAGACTTCTAAGCAATTCCATTCATCCCAAAGTGGTGTCCTCTAAAAACAGTGGATGCTACCCAACTCAGAGCAGACCCAGTGAAATATGAGTGGACTTAACTCAGTCATGTTCATTAATTTAAATGGATCTACTCTGAGTAAAACTTAGTTGGATATCCCAATGTAAGTACCCAATGTACTCCTCAGTGTGAACAAAGAGAGAAAAGCCAAACTCCTGCAGTCTTCTGATTTATGCGGACACTAAAGTCCCCCACTTGGTGACTTTCAAATGAGGTTAGACTACAAATACCATCATTCCTTACCCTAATGGCCGTATTGACTGGGGCTAATGGGAGTTGCAGCCCAACAACATTTGGAGGCTTCCGGGTTGGGGAAGATTTCACTGACAAGTAAGTAGGCTACAGGGTCAAATGAGACTTTGATTCACCACAAGCATCTGTATACGTTCTTACCAATTACCTTTACTGCTGCAATGAACAATTGCGACACCTGTGAAAACACTGTGCTCCTTGCCACTCAGCCTGCGAGAAAAAGCAGATATATTTAGGCCGCAGCCAATTTGCACTAATTTTTTGGAAATCTAACACTTGAATTTGTTTGAAAAACAAATTCTGCTTATTTATGAACGATGTAGCAATGTTGGCAATCTACTCAATTTTATAGCCTTACAAACAAGGCAAAGCTAGGCACTTAACTTTGATTCTGTTTTATTCTCTCACCAAACTGAATGGGGCTTCAAAGTGCTTGACTTTGGCTGGATTGCGTTTACATTGATTGCTACCTCTGAACTGAAGTACTACTGAAAACATGAAAAAGGCACGAGAACCAGGCACAAAATGATACCTTTCTCTACTTATCTAAATGAAAAACAGACATAAAATTTGAAAGCATTGGTGAGAAAAACTAACTGGTGTGCTATACTTTGGGGTTGGTTGCCTCTGACTCTGATGGACGTGAGTTCTCATTTTATGTTTTTAACAATTAGATTTATAAACTACTTAACCATGAAACTCTCTAAGCAGTGCACATAACAAAATATTGGTAAGTTCTCTTCTAATGTGTGACTAGGCAAGAGAAACTTTTATAGGAAACTCAACTATGCAATAAATAGCCATGGTCAAATTAGGTCCAATTTGATTACGCAAAACAATAGGTCCAAGCATGGATTAAAATAAAAGCTTGATGCTTTCACAAAAATGTATCACAGCCTGCCTGCTGTGATTCACACACAGGTGTGTTCATGGTTGTATTTGACAAGCAGATTTAAAAAGTGATCCAGAGATTAATCTGAAACAGAGCTAGGCTGTTATGAGCTGTGGGAATAACTACACAAGAAATGCAGGTAACTGTAATAGATGCATTTCCCCAACAAATGAAACTACATGCTTATCATTCTTATGAAGGGCAACTGAAAAGCATATCCCAATCAAGTAATTTTTCATTTGCTTTCCATATCCACAAATAAGGCCGACAAAGGCAATATAACATGGTTAGAAATAAGGAGTGATTTGAAGTACAAACTTTGAAAGCATCCTATATGCATCTTGTTTGTCCACTGGTTTCTCCAAAATCTGTTCTTCTATTGTCTGAAATGGGAATAAATATATTTAAATATGTATATTTGCATACATTTGTCAAGGGAAAGCCTAGTTCTCTCCCATAGAAGAGTTGCTACTTGAGGTGAAATAAGGACATAGGAAGCTACTTTATACCAAGTCAGTCCAATGGCCTATCTAGTTCAGTGTTGTTGACACTTACAGTATTGGCAGCGGTTCACCAGCATTTCAGACAGGAGTTTTTACTATCCTGCTCTGGACTTTTTGCATTTAAAGTGCCGTATTTTTTGCTCTATAAGAGGCACCAGACCACAAGACGCACCTAGTTTTTGGAGGAGGAAAACAAGAAAGAAAATATTCTGAATCTCAGAAGCCAGAACAGCAAGAGGGATCGCTGCGCAGTGAAAGCAGCAGTCCCTCTTGCTGTTCTGGCTTCTGGGATAGTTGTGCAGCCTGCATTCGCTCCATAAGACGCACACACATTTCCCCTTACTTTTTAGGAGGGAAAAAGTGAGTCTTATAGAGCACAAAATACGGTATCTACTGTACAACTCAAGCTACAGTCCTTCCCCACTTAAACTCCTTTTCACCCTGGGATATTTTTACATATTAATGATTAGCTACTTTGCTTTCTGTCTGTGTACAAAGCGCTTAAAGTAAACACTGCAGGTGATAAGCGTTTAATTCCATGCACAAGTAAAAGCAGGAAGTCTAGGAAAGAGCTATTTAAACCCTAGAGTTAAAAAAATCACATTGATGGAAGCTTGGGCTGGATGGTTTGGCATACCCAATCTCTATCGTGCAATTATAAGTACATGCAACTTCCGCTTTCCGAACAAAATGTGTTTCTAGGAAATTGTTCATTAGGTGAGTGTTTGCATGACGAGCTGACGGTTTCCATTATTTCCTGACGATTTCCATTATTGGCTGCAGCCAATCAGCAAAAGAGAGACAAAGGAAAAACTGATTTGTCCCATCCTTCCTCCTCTCTGATTTGTCTTATCTCTCCCCCATCCCTCTCTCCTTGGTTTCTGCCCCAAAACGATTGCCACCAACCAGCAAAGCACAAATAAGTAAGGAAGTGGCAAACTCTGGCTGTTCGAACACCTGCATCAGTGGGGTGTGTTGCATGGTTTGGGAGACAATTCTTTCTGTTTGGATAAGTGAATTTCTGTATTGCGAGTGAAAGCAGGACCTGCGTGTATTGATAAAACAAAAGTTGCTAATTAGAGAGATTCTAATTTTCAGCTGCTGGTGTATATGACTTACCACTATGGTGTCTGCCCCTATAACGACATCGGGTGTTCTAAGATGTTTCTGAAAAAATAAAAATGCATTTTGTTCAGTTTTCCACCTTAACCATCGCTTAAACTAACGGGAAATTAAACAGCAAGTGCAGAATCAGCACAATGGAAGCAATCTTGAATTGATTTAGACTGCATCCAGCTTCCCCACCAACCATTATGTAAAACAGTTATGCTAAAGGTGTCACATGAGGGGGTTCTGTGATGACTTGGCACTTGCTTGGTCCCATCACTAGTGCACAACTGTCTGGAACAGGAAGCCTTCCTGTACTACTGGACTATAGATTAAATGTCAACCTAATGTCACATGGACACAACTAATTGTTTGCATGCCCCATCTCAAACACTCATGCACTTCTGTAGTTAAATAGTTCGTTGTTAATAAGCCAAGTTCAATAAACCAAGATGTAGGGATCTGGACTGCAACAGCAAAGAGTTTGACAGCATTTTTAAAGCACCGTCTCAGACGAGGTCCCTATATGGCTTACCAGATGCATTCTGTTTGCCACTTCAAGTGCCTTTTGCCTTGCAGTTTCTACAGCATATTCAAAAGGAGCTGCGAAAGATGACTTCTCAAGCGTCTCTTTGAACCAGGAGGGAACAACTTCAAACCGGAGGCCCTGTTAGAGACACTAAGTTATTTCAGCAATAAATCTTACAAAACTTGAAGGCTATGTGGATGCTCTCTGCTTAAGGTGCTGGTGGAGGGACTACTGAACTGGCTAGCGGCTACTGAAAGCCTTTATCTCCATGACTCTGGAGGCATGGTTGGAAACCAGAGCTGGAAATCACGGGAGGGGAGAGCGCTCTTGTGCTTGAATCCTGTTTGCAGGTTTCCCACAGGCATCTGGTTAGCCACTGCGAGAACAGGATGCTGGCTTAGACAGGCCATTGGCCTGATATAGCAAGATCCTTGCATGATCTATTGTCTAATCCTCTTTTAAAGGTAAAGGGACCCCTGACCATTAGGTCCAGTCGTGGCCGCCTCTGGGGTTGCGGCGCTCATCTCGCTTTATTGGCCGAGGGAGCCGTAGTACAGCTTCCGGGTCATGTGGCCAGCATGACTAAGCCGCTTCTGGTGAACCAGAGCAGCGCACGAAAACGCCGTTTACCTTCCCACTGGAGCGGTACCTATTTATCTACTTGCACTTTGACGTGCTTTTGAACTGCTAGGTTGGCTGGAGCAGGGACCAAGCAATGGGAGCTCACCCCGTCGCTGGGATTCGAACCGCCGGCCTTCTGATCGGCAAGTCCTAGGCTGTGGTTTAACCCACAGTGCTACCCGGGTCCCTTAATCCTCTTTTAAAGCCATCCAAATTGGTGACCATCGCAACCTCCATTGGGAGCAAATTCCACAGCTGAACTAGTGGATCAAGTACTTTCAAAGACTTCAAAATGTGTGAGAACTGAATGCACCTTTGAAGACCTGCCATCTCATTGCACTCTGTGCCACTGACTTTCCCCTGTTCCCTCCCCCCTGGAATGTTGTGGGGGGTGGGAGCTGTCTTTAGTGCAGCCTGCTATCCTGGGTCTGAGTCCAACCCATGGTGAACTTGCACAACAGCACCTTTATTTCATCTCATGAACTATTTTACAGGCTGCAGACATGAACTTTCCATCGCACTCAACATCCATTTATTTCCTCGCCGCACTTTTAGCCAGATGAACTTGAAAACTTGCTCCTTTCTTTAGAACTTGCTTTTGAATCCCCACCCCAATAAATGACACAAGGGTTTGTCTGAATTTTTTGTCCCCTTTGAAACAGAGGCTCGTCCAAAGGACAGATGTGCTATTTGTGGCTGGGGCAGTGGCTCCAACACCTGCCAAGTAGGATTTTAGGACACTAATACAGTGGTACCTCAGGTTAAGTACTTAATTCGTTCCGGAGGTCCGTACTTAACCTGAAACTGTTCTTAACCTGAAGAACCACTTTAGCTAATGGGGCCTCCTGCTGCCGCTCCGCCCCGGAGCATGATTTCTGTTCTCATCCTGAAGCAAAGTTCTTCACCTGAACCACTATTTCTGGGTTAGCAGAGTCTGTAACCTGAAGCGTATGTAACCTGAAGCGTATGTAACCTGAGGTACCACTGTATATCCTGAGCACTTCATTGTTGCTTCCCAGGACCAAAAGCAGAGGGCTGTGTGTGAGATTGAGTGAGTGAGTGAGTGAGCACATTAAGCCCTGGCTCAGAGTAGGGTTGCCACAAAACAAACTTATTTTGTTGGGGGGGGGGCAGACTTTTGTTGGGAGGGAGCAGAACCGCAGATTTGTATTATTTTTTCCTGATAAGTAGTTGGGAAGAAAGTGGCTGCCAATGGGATTGTCAGCGTCCCCTCCCTCTCTCCCTCTTGAGCTGTCAACCTGGCAGGCAGGAATTCAAGCGGTGCAGCTTTTCCAGCAGCCAAGATGCAGTGATGGGCTGTTTATTAATAGCATTACAAGTTATTTATCAATCGCCTTCCAAACCACCGTCTCAAGGCGACTTACACGTGAAGTCGCCACCTGTGCAGCCGCCCAAAACGCAGCAGCCCCCCTGGCGGAAAGGAAGGCAGGGGCCACCCGGGGGGCGGGCGGTGCCAAGCGGGGCGCAGGAGCCGCGAGAGCGCACAGGCTGCCCCGGCGCGCAGCGAAGGCGGCACACTCACCGCGTTGGTGAGGATCTCCTGGCGGCGCGGAGAGGCGCTGGCCAGCACCACCCTCTTGTGGACCAGCTTCCCGATGACGGGGTTCAGGACCATGGCTGCGGCGGGACCGGACGGCCGCGGGAAGGACGAGCCGACGGAGAGGAGAGGAGGGAGCCAGCCGGCGCCTTTATCGCGGCGCACTTGGGGGAAGCGGCGAGGGGCGGAGTCCTCCAGCCTCTCCTCCCCAGTTTGCGCGGAGGGGAGGGAAAGGAGGGACAGAGCAGCTTCTCCTTCCTTCTCCCAGTGGGCGGCTGTTGCTGCTGTGGCTTAGGAAAGACGTTTTTCATGCCTTGTAGACCGGGGTGGGGGGGGGGCCGAGGGAGTGCACTAGAGATTAGTGAGCAAATAAAGAACAAGATCTGTTTGAAACACAGACCAACCAACAGTATCTCAAGGGGGTGGGGGGTGCATTTAAAAACGCAGCAACTAAGCATGGAATTGTTTTCTATTTCTTTCACTTGGTGGCACTGGCTTAAAAGTAAAGGGACCCCTGACCATTAGGTCCAGTCGTGGCCAACTCTGGGGTTGCAGTGCTCATCTCACTTTACTGGCCAAGGGAGCCGGCGTACAGCTTCCAGGTCGTGGCCGGCATGACTAAGCCGCTTCTGGCGAAGCACGGAAACGCCGTTTACCTTCCCGCCGGAGCGGTACATATTTATCTACTTGCACTGGCGTGCTTTTGAACTGCTAGGTTGGCAGGAGCTGGGACCAAGCAATGGGAGCTCACCCTGTCGCGGGGATTCGAACCGCCGACCTTCTGATCGGCAAGTCCTAGGCTTAGTCATTTCCAATTAAGGCTAAGCAGTTCCTTATTCTGTTCTTGCTGCAGAATGAGGGGGCTTTCCTTCCAAGGCACAGCAATGCGTGCACATCTTTAGTTGGAAAATAAGCACCACCTAACCCCAGCCACGTTTGGAACAAGAGGGCGGTCTCCCATTCCGGGATTCAAATTGGGAATCTGCTTTGGAATGCAGGATGTTTTCAGTCCCACGTTTTATAAGGGAAGGAATCCCCAGGAGAAGGTGCAGGAAAAATCGTTGTAGATGGCTTTTATAAATCGACAAACAAATATGACAAGCCCATAGCAAATGAAAATCAGCGAATCTCAAAAGAGTCTACCTGGGGACCAGCGACAGTAGGGAGAATTGATATTCTGGTGACCAGGAAAGCAACCAAGGAGCTGGGAAACCTCTTGACTCAAAGATCCCCCTCTCCATGAATTTACAGAGTGGTCTTAAGCAAGAAATTATTCCACAGTATCGGACGTCACCACACCTCTGCCACACAGTAATAGGGAGATAATAAATGCCTTTCCCCATAGAGTTGTTATAAAGCTTTTCATTTTTAGAAAAGAGATGCTGGACTAGATGGATCCTTAGTCTGATCCACCAGTACTACTGAATCAAGTTGCTGTAATTCAAAGTAGTGTTGAAACCCAGTGGAAACAACTAAATATTTGCTTATTTATTTATCTATTCGTTTCTTTCAAATCTCGCTCGCTCATTCCTTTGGAACTGGCAGCTTGGAGTGTTTATTGCCACATTTTGTACCCGATCTTTGCATAAGCTTACATCTAACAAAAAAGTGCCTTTTCAAAGTACCAGAATCATACTGGTATTCAAATGCATACTGCCTCCAAGCAGTTGCCAAATGTTCCAAATGGCCAGTACCCAGGAGTTATGATTTGTGTTGTTCTGAGCATTCAAAGCAAGCTGCATTCTAACTGCCACAGAACTCCAAGGAGCAGTTGCTACAGTGCTCAGACCAGCTTCACTCTTCTCAGGTCTTCTCTGAGGTCAGACACATGAAGAGAAAGCCCTGGGAAAAGTCCTCGCGTACCAGAGACTGGTTGAAGAACTGATTTCATGTAGGTGTATATATTCAGCACCCCTCAGTTCCCCACCAAGACAGCAGTGTTTTCTCGGATAAGAACAAATTGACTTTTATTTCCTTTTGTCCTGTCTGAGAGGCACTTGGTAGGTTTTTCCACATTTTGTGTGTGTGTGTGTGAGAGAGAGAGAGAGAGAGATAGATAGAGAGAGAGAGAATGAGGATTAAAGTAAGAAAGGATTCTGTCCTGAACAGTAGCTGTATTGGTCTGTTGCACCAAACTTTCTTTCAAGGGTAGAATGAATAACTTTGGTTGGCTCATGCCTGACATTTTAACAAAGAGAGGGAAGGGAGGGAAGCATAGGAATGCAGAGGAGGAGTGGACAAGACAAGAGTCCAATTACCTGCATGAAGTGGGTCCATGCAACAAAAGGGGTTGTGCGGTTGTGCAATTTCTTCACCCCTGGGGAAGTCTGATTCCTGGCACTTATGATTGCAGGTACAGCAGACTTTTCCATTCCTACATCTCAAGGGGGAAATGCAGAATTTGCCCTAGAATGATGGCATTGTTTTAGCTGCACATTTGTTCAAACTTTAGGAGAGGTCCATATGCTACTGTGCCTAACTATCTAACTGTTATCTTTTGTCTCTTTTTCTCCAGCATGCCTTCTATCGCCAGCCTTCCCAGTACTAAAGCTCCCGTTCCACCCCAGGCACATTATGGCTCCTTTCCGGTATGGGTGTTGTGCAGGGTGTCCTGTTTTCAATTGGGTGCTTTTGTCCTGGCTCTTATCGGCTACATTATGGAGCATCTGCTCCACAGCCAATCTTGAATGGAGAGTGTGGCAGGTTGAGAACATCATGGGCAGCAACAAACCTGGCATTGAAGGGATTGGGATCTGGAGCGCCTGTTCCGTGCGTAGAATTACAATGAAGAAAATCAACATAATATGCATACCATTAAACAATGAGGAGTCCCTACCCTCTGAAATAATCATTGCCCAGGACTTGATGCCATTGGCCTCAATTGCCAATGTGGTGACCGTTTTTTGTATGGCCTTTATGCTATATAGCATCTTTAAGCCTGGAAAACACGATGATTTCATCACTACCTTCTTTTTTACCTTCTTGTGTGTGTTTGCAGTCCATTTTACAGAGAATACTAGCCAAGGCTTTGAGTGCCTGTGTGCTGCTTTCAGCTCTGGCCAGCAAGAACAATGATCAGGGACACTCGGTTTCAGTGGTCTAAAGTGACCTAGGTCACTTCCAGCTTTAGGCAGAATAAAAAATAAAAAATGATGGAGCACAAAACAAAATAGCGCCACACACCAAAGAAGTGAGACTTAATTAAATGTGATGAAATATCTGTGAACAAAAAAGAACCATGTCTTTTACCAAATCATATCTCTCATTTGCTTAAATTTTCAGCTCTAAGCTGAGAGGGTATGTCTTTTGGTCCGCTGCAGGTAGAAACAAGTTGAGAGAAGAATCAAATACCAAAAAATTAAGAAGTGACTAAATCTAAGGCCCACATAATTATACAGACTATAATTTTGAACAGATCCTTAATTTTTTTTAAGTCCTGTAAAGTTTTCAGTTTTTAGGCTTCCAGAAGGTTGGGTTTTCTGCCAAATTTCACCAGATCTTATTTTATTTTATTGCTGCCATAAATACAATTCTGCCCCTTACAGCTTTCCCCCAGTGATTTGCTGCTAGGAATGACTTCAACAGAAGACCACAGGTATTTAGGAACAAATTTCCCTGTACATCACAGTAAAATTGTTATCTACACAGACTGTGCTCTCTGTGTCTATAATCCATACTGTGAAAGGAAAAATACATTACACATTTGTAAAAGTCAACAGTTTCATAACAAAACCTTGGACGTAGTAATCTTTGACCTGCCTATCCAGCCTAGGCCACTACTTTCCTGATAACTCCTGGTGTCATTGTTCTCCATCTCAGTCAACTTGCTCACTTCATCCTTTGGTTTCTCAAAATTTGCTCTGGAGTAAGTTATAATGATTACCTGTCAGGGTCACCTGGTCCCTGTGTTAGCTTATTAGACATGGTTTACTTTGTTGACATTGGGGTATTTGAACTTTTCCATAGAAAGCCTAGCAGGGAGGATTTGGTTTCCTAACACAAACTTATTTTTGCTTTTTGCTTTGCTAGAACACAGCAACATAACATTTGTATAGAAAAGCATACAGTTACTTTATTATTTCATTATTATTTATTTTAAAGCATCTTTGTCCTTCACAGCCCAAAACACTCCCAAATGTCAGCTTACAAATGACAAGGATTACGATTTCTATTCCGCTCATATCTCGTCAAGGCTCTCCAAGGAACTCAATGTGACAGAAACAGAGGCAGATTTAGGGACCGGTTCTCTTGCCCCGGGTGCAAAACTGCGAGGGTGCCACAGGGGGCAATGCGACAATGATGAACAATGGAAGGTGATTCTGTGAGATGCGAGGGGGGGGGGCATCAAATTTGGGTGTTGCACAGGGAGCCATTGAAAGTCCACCAAAGTCTACCGCCGACATAAGTGATTTTCACTCTCCTTGTAGCCTCTCACCAACCCTGTGAAAGCTTAGTGGGTCTCTCACTGAGGACTCAGCTACATTGGCAAAGAAAAATCACTTTATTTTCGTTGTTTATGTATTCTAACACAGTGGCACCAGATGGTGCTGTGGAGTTTTGCTTTTTGCTCCCCTGATTTCTCACTGAGGACTCTCACTCCTGAAATTTGAGATTCTGAGGTCTGCCACTGGGATGGTGGTGGGTGTAGCGGAGTTTGTAGAATACAGTAGAATCTGTGGAATACAGATTTTATTTCTAATTTTGGAAGCCTCATTATCTGCTGATACCTCCCTCTTGCACATGACTTTTGACTTTTTTGGCTGCATAATTGATCAAATGTGGCTGCATAATGGACCCCACGTAACTGATCACATGTCACAACACACACACCCATTTGAGAAAAACGTTTCCAATCTGTGACAGAATTCCAGAACTACTACAGGTGCCTACAACTGGGAGAAAAATCACTTGGGGTTCTTCATTGAATTGACCACAAGAGGTCAGTCTAATTCAACAGTGATATTTTAAGACTCTTCTTTTTTCCCCTGAATCGTCTGCACTCCCATGTGGCAGCTCATTGTGGTCTTGGTTCTGCTCATGCTTGCAAAATGTGCACAGCATTCACATGCCATGCTCATAAAAATGCTGCCACATATTATTTCCCTCTTTAATCCAGATTTACCATTTCAATAAATAGAAGTACTTGTGGAAACTTGTGGTAAATCTCGAGTACATTGGGGGTGGGGGTAACAGCAGATGGCATTTTGCTGAAGACATCATCCTGTGGGCGCTGTAAGAAAACCCAAAAACTTGCATGCCTGAGGTGGTTCCATGCAGCAGTCTGTTGCGGTACCAGTCTGAAGCTGCACTGACATCCCATTCATTTGTTCAAACAAGTGGCTAGGCAGATAGTATCTCTGCAGCTTCTCAAATGCAGTAGAATCAGCAAGCATTTTTTTTTTAATTCCCGATTGCTTAATGATAGCAACAACAAAACGTGGGCATTCGTCCTGGTTTGTTTTCAGGGAGATTAGATCACATTGGCTCTTTCAAAACCATCTGTTCAGATTTGTTTACAAGGAGGTTAGATGATGTTGTGTTAAAGCAAGTGTTACGCCACACACTTTTCAATGCAATTTCCCTTCACAGTCTTATTGCAAAAAAATAAATTAAAAAAAAATTCTTTGGGGGAAGTGGTTTTGTTGCATAAGACCTCTCAATGAACTATAAGATACATTTCAACGTTCTTCAGATAGGGACATTTCTTACTGTACTCCAACTACCCACCTCAACCCTGCCATTTTTTGTTCCCCCCAAGCATTTCCTATCGGAAGAAGGGCAATTGCCGCCACCATCACATGGGACTCAGCACACATGCCCTGTGCCATCCTGAGAAAACCCCTTAATTCTGATTTTATTTTATTCTTTGGTAGATTTACAAACACAGAGAGATAAATACGTTTTAGAAAGGGGCAAGATTAGACATGGATGCACAAAGTGTTCCTTAAAAATATAGTAATCAAGACTCCATGAGGTTCGCTCCGCTCCCCCTTTCTTCCCACCCAGTGTGGCCCTGCCCTCTGCCTCTTCCTCAGAGCCAGTGTGGTGTAGTGGTTAAGAGCAGTGGACTCGTAATCTGGGGAACCGGGTTCGCGTCTCCGCTCCTCCACATGCAGCTGCTGGGTGACCTTGGGCCAGTCACACTTCTCTGAAGTCTCTCAGCCCCACTCACCTCACAGAGTGTTTGTTGTGGGGGAGGAAGGGAAAGGAGATTGTTAGCCACTTTGAGACTCCTTCAGGTAGTGATAAAGTGGGATATCAAATCCAAACTCCTCCTCCTCCTCCTCCTCTTCTTCTTCTTCTTCTTCTTCTTCTTCTTCTTCTTCTTCTTCTTCTTCTTCTTCTTCTTCTCCTCCTCCTCCTCCTCCTCCTCCTCCTCCTCCTCTCAGGGCTGGGCCTTGGCAGCAGCAACCTCACCTCCTCACCTGCTCTCCAGCAATCACTACAAGCTGCTGAAGTCAGTAGGCCAGCAGCAAAAGCCATAGAAAGGCCATGGAGAAGAAATGGGATGTTCCCTTTGCTGCCACTGCTCAGGACACGCACTGATTCCTCCTCCTCCTTGGCAGCAGCAGTGGCAGGGGAAATAGGGACATTCCAGGATCAAATGGGAAGCCGGGTGGCTTTTGTAATTCTGGGACTGTTCCTGGAAAATCGTCACGCTTGGAAGGTATGCTATAATTGCTCAGCCCAGTGTGTTAACAAAGCCCACCTGAAAATAGTGAGAGTCTGAAAGTGCACTGAGTCTATATATAAACACACACACACCCACACACACCCACACCCACACCCTGAAATTAAGAAAGCTGGGCATGGTGGGGAGGTAACCATGGGTGGGTTTTGTGAGAAAGAAGGGGAGTTCTATTCAGACAACTGACCCATCTAACTCTGTCTGCAGAGATGACCAACAACAACCACCAGGACTTCAGATGGAGGTGTTCCTAGTCCTACTCAGAAAGGCTGCATACTGAACTCAGGATTTTCTGTGTGAGAAACACATGTTTTGTCACTGAGCCTTCCCCCATGCATTGCTCGTCTGCATGTCTGTGAAGTACCATTCAGACATGCCTGTGCTACCTTTTCTACAAGGTGTCCACTGCAGTAACATTGCCCGCTGCTTCCTATCACCCAGGGAAAACTTCTCTTTAGTGCTCAATTGGAGCAAACAGCAATTGGGGTTTCCACAGATTACTGTTTGCTAAAGAGCCATGGGTAAGGAGTGGGGCAAGGGGGAAAGGGGGAAAGCATAGGTCAAGTGGAAAACAGCTCAGACCCATGCTTTTTAGACATGGGACAAGTGGAAGTTTGGACTTTTGAAATTATCACACATACACGCGCACACTAAAAAGCAAGCAAACTTTTTCTTTGGATAACTGGCTCAGGATAATAAAGTGCAATCCTACAATGTCTTGTCTACTCAGAAATAAGTCCCATTGAGCTCATGGGAGGTTACTTCCAGCAAAGCTTGGGTAAAGGAATACAGCCTATTTTTTTTCTAAGCACTTCATGTAATTAAATCAATTCTGCTTATGAAATTGACATCATTCACCATTTTTTACCACAGTATATTGATTTTAATAGGAAAAACACACACCCAGAAAATCCCAACATTGTACTTTCAAAGAACTGAAAAACTTACAAAACTTTCACCTTTAGTTAGGACTAGAATCTTATAAATGGCTTCAGCAACTTCTAAAATTAGCTATAGGATTAAACTCAGCTCAGATTCACATTTTATACAACCATGAGTTATACATCGGAGGGTCCTCACACTTCTGGTTTCGAGCTCTGTTTGTTGCACTTATCATCCAGAAGATTTCTGAAAAGATTGCAGCTGTGGAATCAGCCACACTTTACTTATTCCATCAATGAAACACTTAATATGAAATCTCAAATCTCAGTTTAAATCTCATGTAAGACTGCCTAGTGTGTCTTAATATTTTTGTTTACAGTGCCATCAAAGGTCAGTAGTGCTTGCACTTACTGACTTGTCTATGAAACAAGGAAATATACTTTATTGATACCTCCATATTAAGCTTGAAAGTTCTGTTGATCAAATTGTATAAAGCATTAAGTGGAAATTAAAATTGGAAATGAAAAACAATTACTCAAACTTAGAAGCAAGGCCGGAAATGATTTTTAAAAAAAGAATAATTCAAGAGACAATGGAACTTGTATTTGTACACATACAAAAGTGCAGCCATTGAATGTTTCATAGTTAAGTAAGTGGGTGAAGGTGTTGCTGACCTTTGGCGGCACTTTCAAGCTTAATATTAAGATCTCCATAAAGTAGATTTCCTAGATACTATAGCCACAATATGTCAAAACAGAGAGGATTGAGTTGCAAATGGCTTGACTGCCATGAGCTGAAAAGAGATGTGAAAGTGGTGAATGTTAAACATTTATTTTCAGCAAGTAAGTGAATGCCTTTTTAGAATTGGTTCCTTAGGGCAGAACTCCACATTACAGCACATTTGGGCTGCCATGAAAGGCCGTAACCCTGTCTCAAACTCTACTCCAGTCCCTCATAATTCATATTACTTATCCCTTGATGTAATGCCACCATATCATAGTTTTTCCACCCTGGCCCCATATCACTGGGTGATGTTGAAGCAGGCACTGAAATGCATGGCACGATGACATTTCTTCACATGATTAGCTTACTGCCTTTTAAGGAAGGTTTGGGGAGAACATAATATTTGGGTGGATATTTAATAAATAATAAAAATAATGCCATTTGAGGGGAGCAGCACCATGTCTCTCCAGTAACATGTAGTTCTGCCTTTGGTGTTCCTTGATATCTATACCTTCCAATGACACCAGCAGTGGCTTCATTCAATGACACCAGTGCTATGGTTTCATTTTACGGAGCAAAGATGGCACCCGCTTCCCATTTGAACCCCGGTGTCAAAACACACTTTCACTTCTTTGCAAACATGGTCTTTGTTCCGCCACCCCTTCCGCGTGTCCGCTTGACATCGATCTTGCCGACGTCGTCCTGGCAGAGAACATGCTTTCCCTTCTACTTTCCCAGCTTTCCATCAGAGGTACCTTCTTGCCGATCACCTGCATGAATGTCTGATAGAACTCCTTGGATGCAAAGTAGTAAATGAATGGATCGATGCAGTTGTTGAGGCAGCTGAGGCACAAGGTGAGTTTGTAAATGTAGTAGTAGCCTTCCTGTTTACGGAGGCGGCTGATGATGTGCACCAGCAGGACAAAGTTGTTGGGAGCAAAACAAATGATGAACACCAAGACGACTATGGTGGCCAAGTAGATAGATCGGTTCTTCTGCCCATTGCCATATTTCTTAGAGGCCTGGATCAGCTTCCGAATAATGCTAAAGTAACAGATTATGGTCACTATAAATGGGAGCAAGAAGAAGAAGAAGAAGGGCAGTAAAAGAAAAGCTGCCCATGCCCCCATACTAGGAAGCATTTTCCACTTAAGCACATCGAAGCATGTGGTAATGTTCAGTTCTTTCACTTCAAAAGTCAGGTCTTCCGCTTCTAATGGCCATAGGGCTAACAGAACAAGAAACCACATTCCAAGGCAGCAGGCAATGGCGTATCTCTTTCGTCTCCATTTCTGGGACGTCATTGGTTTTACCACTCCCAAGTATCGCTCCAAACTGATGCAGGTCATAGTGATTATGGAGCAATACATGTTTGCGTAAAACATCACTGTGACGAAACTGCACGTGCGCCTGCCAAAAGTCCAGTTGTTCCCGCCATAGTGATATTTAATTTGGAAGGGGAAACAGGAAGCCAGCGCAAGATCGGTGATGCTAAGATTAATCATGAAGATGACCGAGGTGGTTCTGGGCTTGATGTGGCAGAAGAGTATCCAGAGGGAGAAAACGTTTCCAGGGATGCTGATGATTGCTGTCAGGGAGTACACAACTGGCAAGGCAACCATGATGACTTGGTTCTGGAGCATGTTAATAGTTGCACTGTCCAGAGTTGAATTGGTACTATTTAAATACATTTCGTATGATGGGCTTGTTGGCGCTTGAGGCTCTGCAGAATTCTGTCATGTGACTGAGGTCTGCAACCTAGGGTGGAGAAGAGATAAGTGAAAACAACATGTAGCAACAATTCACATTAATTTTCCAGCTTCCTTTATGGCTAAATCCATTTCCAGCTATATAAAATCACCACCACCACCAAGTTGCCCTTATATCTTACTCTTATGCAATACTGTGATATCTTCAGATTGTTGAGTAAAAAATACTTACATGATTCTTATAGCTGATGTTGCTGTCATAAGTAAAATGCAAACGCAAGTTGTTCCTGCTATGAACATAATACAAACACAAGCAGTGCTAAAATGCAATATTGGATGATATAAAAATAACTGCTTTTATTATAATTATTTTATGCTTAATAATACATCAATTAGGTAGCACTGAGGGGCTGATCAGTGTATACTCAAAGAGTTGGATGCCATGAGCTGGCCTGTCCATTGCAATGAATGGGAAAGATGTTTCGGGGGAGGTAGGACTCTGTGTGTGTATTTCAATCAGGAGATTGAAAGCTTTCACTTAATTATTTAAGACTTAATTAAGAATTCTCCTTTTGATGAGAGAATTTTGATGAGAAGGTGAGAAGGCGCTCTCCCCAGGTACTGCCCACATCCCCTCAAATGATGGCAGAATGCCATGGCTCAGCCATGCCCAGACCTCAAAACCTGAGGTTTCATTCTGCAGATGAGGAGCAAGGAGTGTGGGGCCTCCCAGCAGAGCTTTGCACTGCTGAGGAGCCATCAAATCTCGGCATCCCCAGGACTAGAAATCTCCACACTAGTTGCCTGGGTCCCTAGCCAACTCTCAGATACTTCCATGGGCTGCCTCTTCCTTCCAAACAGCTCATGTGCAGCTAAGCAGGCACTTGGGTGGCTGCCTGTTCCATCTACTTGTGCAGCCCTGGGGGAGGATGGGTGGGTCTGTCTGGATCGGAAGGCTCCATTCCTCTCATTCTGAGCTGCTACACTGCTGAAGCAAGAGCAATATAGGGGCAGTTGAGAGAGTTTCTCAAATGCACAGGTCCCAAATCTATGAGCATGTTTAAAGGTTGTGTCAGACCAGAACCACCCCCCTCTTGTACCCTCATACCTAGATGGCTCAGTTTGGGGTGAGGATTTATTGTGGGTAGAGTAGACATTTTTAAAAGTTACTAGATCATTGTTTATAACCTATGTTTTGAATAAAACATCCAATTTAGGAAACTGAGAAGTTTCACCATTTAGGAAGCTCAGACGTTTTGGCATACGTAGCCCCAAATCCTTAATGTTTCTCTGTTAAACCAGTCCAGTTTCAGTGGAACTAGAACCAACCAGGTTGACAAAGGTACATTTTCACCAACATTTGTAAAGAATTCGGGGCTGATCTGGCCATAATGAAAGACTTGTTGGGTTCCCGGCAATTTACTATATTATTGTCCCTACCACCACCACCACAGAATGACAGGACTGGAAAGGGTCCATCAGTTAAGCAGACTTTGTTGTGGTTTCTTTGCATTGGTCAAGTGACAGATTGCTTCCTTTCTTCACGTAACCAATACTGAAGATGGCAGCGATTATAACCATACACCATTTATTGCCAAAACAGAAAGGTCAACCTCAGAGATTAAGCCAAAGATGTAAAAGGCAGAGATTTCCACCCCATATATCTGACTTCACGTGACATCTGTGCGTTGACAAATGCAAAGTGAATCAAACTGACCAAAAAATAACCTCCCAGTACCGATTAAGTAATGAAATCTTCAAACCACAGTGCGGATCTTTTGATGAAAAGCATCATATCATTGTGCTACAACTTGAGTCATGCACAAGCGCATCTTATTAGAAAAGATTAAATGCTAAATATTAAATATTATATAGCTAATGGAGTGACCAGAACTGTCATGCTGGACTCAGGGTGTGAGCACACTGTTGATATTTACTGAGATACTATGCCATCATCGTACTGAAATTAAATATATTGGCTTTTGGGCTTAGAAAGGAGACAACTAATTCAGTGCACCCCCTCCAAGACCTACTCAAGAGGAGGTGCACCAGCTTGCTGCTTGGAACAGGTCAAGGGATGCTTCTTTGCTGGAAATGCTCGCTGCTTGAAATAGCAGGCAGCTTTTTGCAAGAAGCAGGTAAATACCTGAACCTCCCACACCAAATGGCAGGCTGGAGAGCCTACACTAGTGGTGAAAAGTTGCTTCATCTTGCTGCTTCATTCTGCAAACAAACACTGTAAAGTAAAGTAATGCAGAGGGGTGGGGCAGGCTTCCCGTACTGTTATCATACATAAGTTTTAACAGTTGTATAGAAGGGAGGATTTGGAAGGTTCCTCTTTCTGCATCCCTCAAATGATAAGCAAGCTACACATGCCAACATTTGTAGGTTATCATTTAGGGCAGGGGTCACTAAGCTGCTGCCCATATAGATTTCACTGCTGCCCCTGGGCTCAAGGCTGTTTCTTTTTTTAAATAAGTAAGTCTCTAGGTTTTCTAAAAAGAAAGTTATGTGGCAAAATGTGCAGGTACCTTCTAAGTGGTTTCTGTGAAATGAGAGGGAGTGTGGTTTAGCCACCTTGTGTGTTTTTCCCTGGTACTGAGAAATGCTCTCTGTTGCTTTTAGGCAACAGCAATGTGTGTGTGTGTGTGTGTGTGTGTGTGTGTGTGTGTGTGTGTCTGTGTGTGATTGTATGTGTTATGTGAAACATGGTGTGATCTCCTCCAGGCAGAGGGCCTTCTCGGTAGTGGCAGCCGCCCTGTGGAACACCCTCCCATCAGATGTCAAGGAAATAAACAACTATCTGACTTTTAGAAGACATCTGAAGGCAGCCCTGTCAAGGGAAGTTTTTAATGTTTGATGTTTTGTCGTGTTTTTAATATTCTGTTGGGAGCCTCCCAGAGTGGCTGGGGAAACCCAGTCAGATGGGCGGGGTACAAACAATAAAATTATTATTATTATTATTATTAGTCAGGGCCAGCAGGACATAGCCGTCTTACCATGGATGGTGGGAGTGGCTGCCTCTCTAGTTTTGTGTTACACCACCCACATCAGCTATTTTGTGACAGCGCCCCCAGCACTTTCTCAAAATTCAGAATGTACTCGCTGGTCCAGAAAGATAGGCAACCTCTGATTTATGGGCTCCAAAAGTGAGACCTTCCAGATTTCACCTCTTCTATGCAACTATTCAGAGTACAGGAGGCAGCTTGCTCTGTTGCAGATGCTCACTGTGAAATCACATCCCTCGCAATGCCTCTTAGACATCACGAGGCCCATTCTGCGGAAATTATTGCCTCTTTGATGTGATGCTGCCTTCCCCACAACAAAGCCCAGAAGTGGGGTCCTAGGCATAGGCACCGCCCTGAACCAGGTGCTGAGACTTGCACCAGCTATTTCTGGTGTGCCATTCTAAGACATAACATACTTTGTGCTTTTGTCTCATATCTATTCGTGCTGCTTGAGAGAAACAAGGCTGACAAATGAAGTATAGCACTTGCATGTGGGGGTGGGGGGGTGGGGAGAGAGATGTGAAAGGAAGCTCGGATGTGGTTTCCTCTGTTGGACCACGCCTTAACATATGACCCTGCTGCTGCCCGTTCTGCAAATACACCTGATTTGTATATCCGCTGCTCTTTCAGACAGTAATTGGCAATATGAAAATGGTAAGTCTAGGGTGGAATCTACACACGTATAAAAGCCATTCTGAAAATGCTTCTTTAAAAAAATGTTTTTAAAACTACACTGAATTTTCCATAAGGCTCACCATCGCCATGTAATATCACATTGTATATTGCACTTAAAATACACTTAAAACATTTTATTTGCAGCTATATAGATGAGTCCTAGAACAGTTGTGGATTTACTTATGAAATTGCTTGCACATTTAAAAAGGTCTGTGCCAGCACGAGATTTTCTAATGGCCGAAGTACTTTTTCACCGAAATATGTTAATGTTTCAAATGTAGTTGACAACGAGATGTTGGCTTGTTGGTTTCACTGTTAGAAGTACTTTGACACATGTGAAGAGATTCAAAACATTCATTTACAGGGGAAACATTTTGTTCTGTTATTTGCATGATTAATTCATTTTATTTATGAGAAACCATAATGTGTCTCTCAGAGAAAAACAGGGCAAAAGAAAACATCCACATAGAAGGCTTTGTGTATATACAAGACAGAATCTCAGAATTGTAGCGTTGGAAGAGACCACGAGGGTTATCTAGTCCAAACCCCTGCAATGCAGGAATCTTTAGATAGAACAGTGTTTCGCTTTTTAAAATAATAGTGCTTTGGATTTTGAAGCAAGGCATCTAAGTCCAAGACCTTGGAAGTAGCCTGTGACTGTCAGAAAAAGAAGCAGCAGTCATAGGCCACCCCTTACCCAAGAGTAAGCTATATCTATCACATTCCCCGACTGAAGTTGAATTCTGAAGACCAGAACTGGTGGCCAGAGACCTTTCCTTTTGTGTAATCCATTGCTGGATCCAACAGATGAATGAGTGAAGTAGCAATCAGGCAAGAAAGGGAAAGGATGTGAGGGAGGAGAACTGCAGCTGAAATAATTGTCCTTCTCAAGATGGTCCTCACACACATAGACGGATGCGTTTCACAATATTAATTTCACACATGCATCCGCCATGCAGATTGCTTAAGAGAAATAGCTATGCCCTTTTTACAACAGCAACCAGTCCACCAATCACCACTGTCACCTCAATCTTATTTGCAAGTTTAGCAATTAACTGCCCACTAAGGACAGGTGCAAAAGCTGTCATCCTTAATAGACCTGGAAGCAAAGAAGAAGAAGAAGAGTTTGGATTTGATATCCCTCTTTATCACTACCCGAAGGAGTCTCAAAGCAGCTAACATTCTCCTTTCCCTTCCTCCCCCACAACAAACACTCTGTGAGGTGAGTGAGGCTGAGAGACTTCAGAGAAGTGTGACTGGCCCAAGGTCACCCAGCAGCTGCATATGGAGGAAAGGGGAATCATACCTGGTTCACCAGATTTCGAGTCCACCGTTCTTAACCATTACACCACAAAGGGCCAAGAATGAGTGCAGGCATAAAGATGTGAACATCTATTACCTGAGAAATAATTGGACGACAATGCAGGGCTTTTGAAGAACAAGGATATGTTCTCTTTAGTTGAATAGTACTGAAAGGGGAAAGGGAAGAAGGCAGCTGAAATAAGGGTGCATATCAAGCCGCAGACAGAGGCAAGAATCCCAAGGGGATTTACAGGAAGTAAATGGGTCAAAGGAAAGAAAGAGGATGCAAAACAATTTTTTAGGGGGGGATCTGGGCTTGTGCACTCACCCACATATTCAGCTGCAGTCCATCACGCTGGCCTCATTTCCATCCACATTCCCACCATTTGGTGGGCATCTCACTAGCACATGGCAGTACACGTAATGAAACATTTAGGCTAGCGCGACAGGAAATATTTCTACAGGGTCATGTGCATCACAAGATAAAGGGAGTGTTTTTGACTGCTGATGTTTTTGACTTCCTTTTTTCATAGATTATATCATGTGCAAACTGTCTGGTGCACAGTTTTAAAAACAAACTGAGAAACATCTGTCCAGGCATGCGAGACGCTGATTGTTATTATTATTATTTGCTCACACAGATTGAGGGCACAAAAATGGCTGCCGTGGAAAGGGAGAGTCAGGTCAAGTCAACAACCAAAGTTCTCAAAGGAGAACTTACTATAGATGCAATAGATGCTAGGAGAGGGGGAGGCATGGGCATGCAGAATAAGAGGGAGAAGCAGCTTCAGAAATGGGGTTTGGGAGGTGAAGAGCGAGCTTAGTAGTTGTAAGCTTAGAGTGGGAAGAGGAATCTGTAGGACATTAATGGGGGGCAGGGGGGTTGGTGAGTGGAGAAGAAGAGAAGAAGAACAGTTTGGATTTGATATCCCGCTTTATCACTACCCAAAGGAGTCTCAAAGCGGCTAACAACCTCCTTTCCCTTCCTCCCCCACAACAAACACTCTGTGAGGTGAGTAGGGCTGAGACTTCAAAGAAGTGTGACTGGCCCAAGGTCACCCAGCAGCTGCATGTGGAGGAGCGGAGACGCGAACCCGGTTCCCCAGATTACGAGACTACCGCTCTTAACCGCTACACCACACTGGCTTCACCCCTGGAGCCAGCAGGGGTGAAGCCCCTAGTTATTGTTATTGATTTATTGCATTTCTCTCCTGCCCATCCTCCCAAAGGTGGCCCAGGCAGCAAATGTTTTTGATGAAAGGTGCAAAAGAAGATTTGCATGAGCCTGGCTGTTTCTGAATGTGGTACACGAAAGGATGCAAAAGCAACAGGTGCCAAAGAGACAGCATGCACATGCTGTTCAGGACTAAAATAACCTGGTCGTTGCACCAAATTGTCATCAAGAAAGTTCAGAAGCCATTTCACTGCAGAACCTCAAATAACTATGCAAATAACGCTTCTGGCAAACAACACACTTCTGGGAACACCGAATCAGCTGCTAAAAGCTACTGAGGACAAGGTGCACTCAGATTGGTGCGAATGAAGTTGCTCTGTTCTAGGATTCTGACTAAGGATATATGAATATGTCAATCTGAGTTTCTCACTCTGCCAATCTTAATTTCAGTTTCGCGCATTCCTGCACCGGCTTGCAATTTATTTATTTATTTTAACTAGTTAATGTGAAAATTTGTTGGCGTTTTAGTGCAAACATCTCACATTATGCACATTGTTTTGCAAGAAACTTCTCTAATATAATGTGCTTTATATATTGTTCACACAGATATATGTATTTCTGTGCACGTTATTTGATTGGCGAACTGCATCGCAAAGTTTGGAGAAGTGTGAATTTCAAACGATAGCTGTGTTTCGGTTCACATATCGTTTTGGGAAGTGCATCATTAGTTAGGTTCATATTGAAATTCAAACTAAACCAAGTTTCTCGCCCATCCCTAGTTCTGACCCAATGCAAAAATTATAGACTGAGATTGAGATGAGGCAAGGCTTTCAGAATTCAGTGGCATCCTGGACAGCTTCACGAAGGGTTCAGGCTGAAAACTCCATAAAATAGGGCTGGCCACTGTGGTGGCTCCCCTAGGTTGTTGATTCAATTCCATAACCCCTGACTATTGCTGAGAATTCTTGGGGGGGGGGCTGTTCCTATCCCAGAGCTACATTTCTCAGAGTTCCCTGTGAAGAGAGATTGATTGCTAAACCACTCTGAGAATTATAGCTATGGGAGGGGAAAAACAAGCCTGCTCACAACTCTCAGCACCTTTAACAAACTATGAGATAGCTCAGTCAGTAGAGCAGGAAACTCTTAATCTCAGGGTCGTTGGTTCGAGCCCGCGTTGGGCAAAAGATTCCTGCATTACAGGGGGTTGGACTAGATAACCCTCGTGGTCCCTTCCAACTCTACAAAGTTCCTAGAATGCTTTGGGGGAAGCCATGGCTGTTTAAAGTGGCACTGCAGGTCTTTAAATGTTGGTATGAATGTGGCCTAGGATTGTTTTTTACTCGGCGACCGAATGCATGCACTTGCGTTCTGGTGTCTTTATTCGATCTGGCTTTACCGTATTTTTCCGTGTTTTGGACGAGGTTTTTTGACACAAAAATCATGTCAAAAAACTGGGGTCGTCCAATACACGGATAGTGGCATGGGGGGGGGGGAGCTGCTGCTGTGCACAGGGAGCGATCTGGGGGCACTGGCTACTGGCACACAGCTTCTCCCGATGCCGCAGCAAGCAGGGAGCGATCTGGGGGCGCTGGCTGGCGGTGCGCAGCTTCCCCCGATGCCGCTGCGTGAGGGAAACACTCCCTTCCTGCGCGCAGGAAATGATCTAGGGAGTGTTTCCTGCCCGCAGCTGCGTGGGGGGAGAGGCTCAAAAACTTGGGGCCATCTCCCCTCATTTTCTTAAAAGTGAGTTCCCCAAAATAGGGGAGGTCTTATACATGGTGTGTGTGTGTGTGTGGAAAAGTACGGTATATATTTACAAGCAAACTATTTCCATTGTAAAGGGGTTGGCAGGGTGGAGCGGAGAGGAAAACCATATAACCTACGCTGTCTACTGAAAAGTGGCAGACTTTTCCTTTAGCAAAAGTCATTTGTTGAAAACGGGACATTGTGGTCAGGCTTGGTGTTACCACATAGAAAGTAAAATACTGCCAAATGCAGGGCGTGGAAATGCTTTTTGAATGCATTTTGCATTTTAACCCTTTGTCAGAATTGGCATCACCACCCTAAAGGCTTTGAGACTTCCTGCGGGTGAAAAGGCTAGAGGTACTTAGGCTGGACTTAGTGTAGCTCCATTTAAGGGAGTATTATATTATACAGGCAATGAGACAGGGCAACAGTATAGCAGAATCACTATGCTAACACTAGAGAAATGAAAAGGATTAGATCAGGATTAGACCCATCACTTGGAGGAAACCATAATCATGTTTCGCTTGTGTTTTCTTCAGAACGTGTCCATAAGCACATACTTTGAGGAGACAGAAATAAGAACTGTGTTTGCTCCAGTGCTTTTTCCTAGAATTTACTCTCTGTAATACCGTGATCTGGTTTTCCATGTCCCTTTCGCTTCTTGTATATACATTGATCCATATACAAAAAAAATGGGGGGGGGGTTAGTTCAGACCCTCCAAGTGCCCCTGTTTTCCAGGGACAGTTCCAGATTTACAGAAGCTGTCCCGGTTTCTGATTTGATCCCTAAATGTCCCGCTTTTCCTTAGTACAGTGGTGCCTCGCAAGATGAAATTAATTAGTTCCGCAAGTTTTTTCTTCTTGCGAGTTTTTCGTCTTGCGATGCACGGTTTCCCATAGGAATGCATTGAAAATCAATTAATGCGTTCCTAGGGAAACCGCCTTCAGACCAGGTCCGGGGACAGTCTGTCCCCCGACCTCTTCTGAAGGCTGGGGGGGGGGGGAACAAGGGCTTTTCTTCCCACCCCCAGCCTTCAGAAGGCTGTTCTGAAGGCTGGCGCTGGGAAGAAAAGCCCTTCTTCCCACCTCCCGCCCCGCAAGCACCGGGGACAGGAGGGCTTTGCTGCCGACCGCCAGCATTTTAAAAGCCCCTGCTGTCCCGGGGCGATTTTAAAATGCTGGCGGGCGGGAGCGAAGCCTCCGCTGTCCCGGGGAGATTTTAAAATGCTGGGGGTCGGCAGCGAACGCTTCGCTCCCGACCCCCAGCATTTTAAAATCTCCCCGGGACAGCAGAGACTGCTCTGCTGTCCCGGGGAGATTTTAAAATGCTGGGGGTCGGCAGTGAACGCTTCGCTGCAGACCCCCAGCATTTTAAAATCTCCCCGGGACACGGGGAGATTTTAAAATGCTGGGGGTCAGCAGCAAACGCTTCGCTCCCGACCCCCAGCATTTTAAGATCGCCCGGGGCAGGCGGGGGGGAGCAAAGACTTTTGCTCCCCGCCGGCCTTCAGAAGAGGTCCTCTTCTGAAGGCCGGCTGTGGGCGAAAGTCTTTGCTCCCGACCGCCAGCATTTCCCTATGGGCTTTCGTCTTGCGATGCAAGCCCATAGGGAAATTCGTCTTGCGAAGCACCTCCAAAACAGAAAACCCTTTTGTCTTGCGGGTTTTCCGTCTTGCGAGGCATTCGTCTTGCGGGGTACCACTGTACGTCTATTTTCATCAAAGAAATGTTGGAGGGCATGGAGTTAACCAGCCAATATGTCAACTGAAAGTAGCCCTGTATAGGGAAGGTTTTTAAAAATGTTTTATTATGTTTTTATATATGTTGGAAGCTGCCCAGAACAGATGAACAGATGAATGAATGTAATGCTGGGGAAAAGGAAGGTGGGATGCTTGGAGGACTGGCTGGAAAACAGGCCAAATTAGATTCTAGCCTGATGGATCTGGAATTTCAGTGGCAATAAATCAAACAGACTAAGGACTTTTCCAGCCCGATCCCTATGTATACAAAGAGCTTGTGCCCCTTGTGAAAGAGCCTGCACTCTAAAGCCTTGCAGTGAGGCAGGCCACGGAATATGGACTCATCTACACAACTGCAAATAAAACATTTTAAATGTGTTGTAAAGTTGAATATGCAAATGCGACACTGGATGGGACAATGAGCTATGCAAAATTCAATGCATTTTTCAAAATGGTTTTTTTAAAGCATTTTCACAGTGTTTTTATATATGTGTGTAGATTCTACCTAACTCTATGATGTGCAGGAGGGCCTCCCTTTCCTGGTAATGGCGAGAAGCATTCCACTGTGCCCAGCTGAGGGATAGTGGAGTAGGGGCTTCACATACTTCTTCGTGGGCCACTCACTGTAAGTAAAATGAAGCAGATAAATAGCTTCTTCCCTCAACCATTTCTCTGTTCAAAATCAACCTCAACCCTTCTTTCCTTCCTTCCTTCCTTCCTTGAATCAAGGCTCTGAACAAAATGTGTTTGAAGGTAAACAGCCCCTGCATTACTGAAAGTTTTCATCCAGGGGCAGCAATTACTCCTGGTTAGCCAAGATGACTACGTATATAGCTACCGTATTTTTTGCACCATAACACTCACTTTTTTCCTCCTAAAAAGTAAGGGGAAATGTCTGTGCGTGTTATGGAGGGAATGCCTACAGGTGGCATGCCTACGGATTTTCCTCCTCTAAAAACTACGTGCGTGTTATGGTCGGGTGCGTGTTATAGAGCGAAAAATACGGTATATTGCAAAAGAAAGAATGCTAGCGGGAATGAGTGAGCCAACAACCATCTTTCTGGCAACATTATTATTGAGAAATTTCAACACTCCACTTCCTAATTGCCCGAAAAATATACAATAGACAAACACACAGAGAGATCATGCTTAATTGTCACCTACATTTGAAAGCAGTCCTCCCCCCCAAAAAATCCTGGACTGTAGTTAACCCCTAAGAGAGCTACAATTCCCAGCTCCCTTAACAAACTACAGTTCCCAGGAGAAGCCATGTGCTTTAAATGTGTTGTATGTACACAACCTCAAAAAGAAAAATAGCCTCTCCTTTGATTGCCATCAGAGAAGCAAGATAAGGTCACTTTCAGACTTACTGTTTATGAGCAATTATCCTGATTATTTTTTTTTAGACAAGCGTTTGTGGGGAGGGGTTAAATACCACAGACATTCATTCTGATTGGTTTGCAAGGAGGCTATATGATATTTCATCAAGCATAGCCAGTGCATTTTCCTGTCACTTTCTTAACTGCAAAAAGGTCACGGTGTGAGGAGCAAGAGACCAAATCAACTTTAATTGCGGAACTAGAATGTACCGGCACGTTTCTGGATCCCACCCCAAAATAGCGATGATCTGGAATCTAGTGTTCTAAAAATAAAAACCTTCAATTCTGATGCATATATAGCAGCTGCCACAGAACGGCCATCTTTGCAGCCTGCGGCATTTGCCTTTGTGCAGTGGACAATGGCTGATTTCCTCCGCGGCACTGTAAGACCTCACCTTTGAGGCCCAGAGCCATCATGCAGAGGATTGCCTGATCTGCTGATGGCAGCTCTGCACACAAACAACTTGCCACGTGGGAGCCGTCACCTCGCAGAGTGGTTTGAAAACAGTGTGGCAGCTGCGCGGGCGCTGCTCGCTCTTGAATGCTGGGGTGTGTTGTAAAGCTGTGAAACAGAAGCCATGAGCAATGAGGAAGTGGTTGCAATGATTTGTATCAAAGTGCAGCGCAAATTGGAGGGTGCATGGCTAAAACCTGTATACAAACTGGAGTGGAAATTTGAAAGTAACCTTTAAACCCTGTTTTGCTAACAAACGGATATGCTAAATAAATATGGCTGTAAACTAAAGAGAGAGACTCTCTTATACTCAGAGTAGACCCGTTGAAATTAGTGGATTTAAGTACATATATTTCAGTGGGTCTGCTCTGAGTATTAATTAGTTGGCTGTTACTTGATGCACGTAAACTCAGAGGCATATGCAGTGCCGGATTTATGTGTAAGCTAAATAAGCTATAGCTTAGAGCCCCACTCTCTTGGGGCCCCCCAAAAAATTTAACAGGAAAAAACCCTGTATGTATATTTCTAAAATATAAGGTAAAAAACAAATAAAATAAAACCTACATACAGCAACAGTGTTTTGTGTTGTGTAGGCTCCTATGATGTAAGTAATGGGCCCCGCCTGCTAGCCTGCTCCTTGAAATATTTGCTCATTTCTATATATAGGGTGCCTACATTCTGCATGGACTGGTTGCATGGCAACCTGTGCAAATGGCTTTAGATACCTATTATGGATTTATTAGCTCCATAAATTACCATATAGCATATATTCAACACACACAAAACAGCGACAATTTGTTGTTGACAAAGGACAGCTGGACATATAAAGGGCCCAATTACCTTCAGAAGCTTAGGGCCTCATCAAATCAAAATCCGGCTCTGGGCATATGCAATATTGTTGAATGGGGCTTATCTGGATTGAGCTTCGGTTTATTGGCTCTCACCCAGTCCATGACTGAGGCAATACAATGGTTCAGAACATCCACTGCCACACATGCGGATGTAAAGGAGAAGTAGAGCTGTGTATCGTCAGCATGCACAGCTGGCAACGTGCTCCAAAACTCTGGATAACTGCCCCCAGAGCGATAAATCAGCTGCCTCAGAAGGATAAATCAAGGCTGTAATTAAGTGCAGAATGGGTAGATAACTATTTAGCCTTTTTATCTCAAGTGGAAATTCCGAGCCTGGTCTTGGATTGGGGCAGTTAACTCCAAGTGTTCAAAAGCGACCCTCAGAACTCTGTCCCCTCAGAACTCTGCAGACTACTCTTCTCACTGTCTATGCTCCCCACCTTCCTCAGGTGCCTTTGCTTGTGTCATTGAACTGTCATAATGCCTCTTGCTTGCCTGGTTGGAAGATGGAGAGATGCATGGTTTGGGTGGGATACCTCTGATTTTGGCATGGGCGGAATGCAGCCTACTGTACAAAGATTAGAAACACATCTATAGCTGTGGCCTCCACTGCTTCTGCCTCTAGTCCCACCTTTTACCAGTAGGCAGTCCCTAGAAGGTTGTCTGTAAGGGCTGAAAAGGGTTCCCCACCCATGCAAGACCAAGCCTTTAACTCAGGTTTCCTCAACCTCGGCCCTCCAGGTGTTTTTGGCCTACAACTCCCATGATCCCTAGCTAGCAGGACCAATGGTCAGGGATGATGGGAATAGAAGAAGAAGAAGAAGAGGAGGAGGAGTAGGAGGAGGAGTAGTAGTTTGGATTTGATATCCCACTTTATTACTACCCAAAGGAGTCTCAAAGCGGCTAACATTCTCCTTTCCCTTCCTCCCCCACAACAAACACTCTGTGAGGTGAGTGAGGCTGAGAGACTTCAGAGAAGTGTGACGAGCCCAAGGTCACCCAGCAGCTGCATGTGGAGGAGCAGGGACGCGAACCCGGTTCACCAGATTACGAGACAACCGCTCTTAACCACTACACCACACTGGCTCCAGATGCTTTGTAGTCTCAAAACATCTGGAGGGCCGAGGTTGAGGAAGCCTGCTTTAACTTGAACCAAATAAGCTTTTCAAATTCATTAGTGTTTCCATAAAGAGTAAACTTGGGGAAAAGTGATTTCCATTTAAACCTTACAATTTGGCAATATGGAGTGTCAGGCAGTTTGCAGATTGCGTAGAAGGCAGATCCATGCCTGTGGATTTCTAAATGTTATCTCTTTTATCTATAACACCCTTGAATGCTGAAGGCTGTGCTAGCAGTTGAGATCTGTGAACTAACGGGTAGTTTCTAGATCTTGCTCATGCCAATGAACAACTTCAGTGAGTGGGGTAGAGCCTGAAAGTAACATGTGAATCAGCTCTGAAGTGACCACTTCTCTATCAACCAGCCCCTCCCTTGTTGTTACCAATCATTTCAATTTTCCTGGGTGGGAAGAAGAAGCTGGCAGAGGGGTGCTGGACCATCAGCTCTTCTTTCTGATGATAAGTATAGAAAAATCACTATTGACATTTATTAATGACTAGAAACCCCTTACGGACTTTCTGCGCAACAAGGAAAAAGAACCTGTGCTATCAGGGTTTGAAGACTATGGGGGGGGGGGAAGGTTGGTTTATGGAAAGCAGAAGAGTTGGATGTTATTGTGGAGTAAGAATTTTATACAGGTTTTTAAAGCTGATAGGAAAAAAAACCCCTGCTGATTCTTCATCTTTTTCCTTCTCTTTTTTATCTATTTTATTTTAATTCTTACGTTAAAAATGCTTGATATTTGATGTTTATTTCCGTATACTGATTTTTCTTCTTTCTTTCAAGCTGATAACAATTCAAAACGGCAAAGCTTTTTTGATGGTTTCCAACACAACAAGGGGCAGTTAAGTCTGAAAACACCTTTTTTGCCACATGCACTTTGCAACAAGGACAACTTGGACAGGATAGAACAAAGGCTTTGGGTCACTTGTCCTGCACCCATAAATGAGTTAATACTTCTGAAAAAGTGGGTGGGGCTATCCTTAGCATGGTGATCATTCTTACTGCTGGGTGATATAGGCCTTCGTTAGTGGAGTGTTCCCTTCATATACACAAATATTGCTGGATGCATTGATGATACAGGAAAGCTGTTCCTGTAGTATACTTTTGTTGTAGATTGCACAGTCATAACTAACATTCTTACCCTTGCTGCCCACTCAAATAAACCCCTCTCTTGACACTTATTGTGAAAGACAGTCACATGATTATATCAACATGCATGGCTCCTGAAGCACATAGAATACCATGCTGCAGCAGGGCTGCTGCTTTTCTCTCACATTTCAAGTCAAATCTATCAAATTTGCCCTGACTGAACCACAGCCATCCTTCAAAATCCACCCTGATTTACCAAAATCTATATATTCAGGAGAAATGAAGAAATTGGTGAAAATTACATAGAACGGTGCATTATATCAGGAGAAATGGCTTGCAGAAATCTATACATTCATCAAAACTGCATACAAAATTGTGTTTATTGGGAGAAATAGACACTAAAATGCTGAGCTTTTGAAAAAAAATATGCTGCAGAACTATGGAGAACTGAATTTACTATTGGAAAAATGAGAAACCAAGAGAACAAAAATGATACTAGTTGCAGTATAAGGCAATCAGACTGTGTATGGTGTAGCACAAATATATTACCTGTGTTGTTCTTCACAACTGCATTGCTCCTGTGTGTACCATAGTAGGCTTGCATGCACAGAAGGAATGTGCAATATTCACACCTATATAACAGTGAATATTGCAGGAGATTTATTGGTGGGGACATCCTCACTACAGGAAGGTCAAGTCACACGATTCCTGGTGAAAGAAGTATTCTCTTCTTTTGAATCCACTTGTGTGAACTGATGGTGCAAACATGGTCTCAGACTATACTTATGATCTTTCCCCTGGGTGACTACTCCAGCTTCAGCTGCCTGGAAGTTTATTCTGATTACCGGTATGTGGTTTCCTACAGATGTACTTTGCTTATCCGAACCCAAACTTTCCTTTTTTTCATTCATGAAACTATGTATATGGTAAATCACAGTCTTCCCACAAAATGCATCGCACCTGGTGTTTCTGTGTTTTGCAAGAATATACCAGCCAACATTATAATGGGGGTGGGGGGTGGCGACAACGCTAAAATGCTATTTTCGGTCCATAAATTGCAGGAGATGGCAAAGATATTTACATCATACTCAAGTACTGCAAGTATTTGTTTCGTAGTGAAACCCCAAAGGTAACTATGTACTAATACAGAGGTTTTCATCCTTTTTGGGCCCATGGCTGCCTTGACCAACTACATTCTTTCTGCAGCTGTGGAGCCCAGTAGCCCAGTTATGTTATGTTATGCAGAGCTGACAGCCCCTCACCCCTTTTCAACCACCCTCCCTTGTGGAGTGTTCCCTCAGCCTCTCCTCTCCTCTCCTTGGGAGTCCTCTGGACAGTCACAGCTGCTGCCCCTGATCTCTGAGCTGCCCCACCCCACCCCAAACTGCCTCCTCAAACTGCTCCACAGGGGTTTGAGAAACACACCATGGCCAGCTCCAGAGGGTGGAGGTTTGGAGGGAGAAAGAAAGAAAGAAAGAAAGAAAGAAAGAAAGAAAGAAAGAAAGAAAGAAAACCATTGTACAACCTATAACAGGCTTCCTCAACCTCGACCCTCCAGATGTTTTGAGACTACAATTCCCATCATCCCTGACCACTGGTCCTGCTAGCTAGGGATCATGGGAGTTGTAAGCCAAAAACATCTGGAGGGCTGAGGTTGAGGAAGCCTGATCTATAAGATATACATATATGTGCAGCATATATATAATGTGCATCAAGGATGTGCCTAAACACCAGTCAGTATGCACATGTACCAGATATAGCAGAGAAGGTATACATATATCATGAGAAGTCAAGTAAAAACTATTGCATGGATCCAGCTAGCCGAAGAGTACATGGGTTTAATCTTGCCAGATTTCTATCTCATCATTACTTAAAGGAGCCTATTTTACCTGCATAACAACACAATATGGTAGGTTAGCTTGAACGACTGGCCCCAAATCGACCAGTGAGCTTCATGCCTGAGTGTGGGGTGCCAGGTCTCCCTCCAACCACTACGTACAGAATGGATTAAAGAACTAATAATAAAAATAACATTAAAGGCAGATAAGCAGATTGGCTAATTCCAAAATAGTACACAGATGGTGAAGTGGACTTAGAGGAGCACTAAAGACCGTAAAAACTTTCCTGTACCTGAAATTTCCCATAGGTCAGCAGTTGGCAATTATTTTACAATTAAGAGGATAGACCGGAGTTGTCTGTAAAAGTCGCTTTCGACAAACTGTTTTAGCCTATGTAAGAGACAATAAGCACAGTTTGCTTTTATGCACTGTGATTTTAAAAATTGCGGTTGAATTCTGCAAGCAACCAAGTTCTGCTTTCATGGTGATTAAGAGACTGAAAATGTTGCTTTCCTGATAAAGATACATACTAATAATTCTTAAAGGAGTTGTGCGAAATGATTGTCTCCCACACTCTTTCCCCGCTAGAACAGCAGTTTCAAAAGTGCTACAAATCATTACTTCATTTGTTTGCCTGTCTCAAGTACAGAAGGGTTTATTAAATCATTTGTGTTTTAAATGCAATACAACTTCGCTTTAAAATAGTCAGCTTATACACAACTAATTTAATTTTAAAAGCAGTTCCTAATTTAATATTAATAATACTTGTGGCTGTTTAATAACACAGTTCCTTTCCTTGAGTTAGTTGTTGATTGCGAGCTGTTACGCAAGTTGCTTTGATAGCAATGTGCAATTGGTTAAGCCATCAGTGATGGTCTTATCGGTAGACATGACATAATTCACTGCAAGAAAACTTAGGATCAAACAAGGGACATGAGAAATCACACGTATCTCATAGAATGTAGGTTTTAGATGACAAAGTAGTACTTACCTGCTTTGGTGTGTAGTTCATAGCATGCAAGAGCCACATGTGATGGGATGGGAAGTAAGTGAGAAGATGTTGTTTTGGCAGCACCCCGCAGCTCAGGAAATGACCATACATACATATATATTTTGCAACGGTTAACTGTTTCCTCACTTGTGTGCTGATCACAGATAACACATGAGACCCCAGTCCGTTTAGCTAGTTATCAGTCAGGACCTCTCCTTCTCATCCATAAATGTCAAACTTTCTTTTATTAAAGTGGATTGGAATGTTTGGTACCATTTCAAATTATGAAGCAGGAAGATGTTGGGCAAATTAATCTTCAGATGGGTGTTTCCTTTGCATGCGTCTGTTTATCTGATCTAACAGCTGCCATTTAGTGGTGTATTAGATCAGTAAATAAAAGGTAAAAGGTAAAGGATCCCTGGATGGTTAAGTCCAGTCAAAGGCGACTATGAGGTTGTGGCGCTCATCTTGCTTTCAGGCTGAGGGAGCCGGCATTTGTCTATGGACAGCTTTCTGGGTCATGTGGCCAGCAGCACTAAACCGCTACTGAAGCAACAGAGCACCATAACGGAAACCAGGGCACACGGAAACATCATTTACCTTTCCACTGCAGCGGTACCTATTTATCTACTTGCACTGATATACTTTCGAACTGCTAGGTTGGCAGGAGCTAGGACAGAGCAACGGGAGCTCATCCCATCTTGGGGATTCAAACTATCAACCTTCTGACTGGCAAGCCCAAGAGGCTAAGTGGTTTAGACCACAGTGCCACTTGCGTCCCTATCTAGCTCAGCATCCTGTTCTCACTGTGGCCGACCAGATGCCTGTGGGAAACCAGCAAGCAGGATGGGAGCACAATCACTCTCTCCCTTCCTATGGTTTCCAGCAACTGGCTTTCAGAAGCATATGGCTTCTAAACTATAGAGACAGAGCATATCATGGCTAGTAGCCACTGATAGACTTATATGCTCTGTGAATTCATCTAATCATCTTTTGAAACCATCCTAGTTGGTGGCCATCACTGCTTTGCGAGAAAGCAGGTTCCATAGTTTAATTCTGTACTGCATTAAATGCTTTATTTTATCTGTCCTGAATCTTCCAACATTAACCTTTATTAGATATCCACAAGTTGCATTTAAGTGTATCACTAGAAACACCATTCAGACATGCATTTGAATTGCGTGGACAGGCGGAGTCCCCAGATCCCGCGCGGTCCCCCCCGTCATGTGAAATAACGACTCATGACAACGTGCTATGGGATTAAATTGGCCACAACTTTATTAAATTTCAAATGTGGGTAGACCTTGGCTCAGGCATTGGGCGTTCTCCCTCCCCAGTCCCCAGCCGGAGACCTAGGGAGCATCAGGGTTATCCAGTGTGTGTGTGTGGGGGGGATGGGCCAGTTCTGGAGAACATATGTTCAAGCAGAGATAGCCGCCCCCGTTACGCCGCCACCGCAGGGGAGAGCAATGACGACCTTTCGGCGTACGGTCAAAGCCTCCCTTCAGAAACCCCTTTAACGGGGAACCCTGGTATCGCCGCCGCAAAGAGGAAGATGGACTAAAGGATTCCGCCCAAGGCCTGATACCACCAAAGTTGTGACGTTTTGCTACGGGAAAGGCGAAACCTGCCAATGCAGGGAAATTCCTTTCCGGCCCTTTAACAGCGACCTTAACGTAGCAGCGCCCGCATACCTGTGAAGAAAAGTTAACCTGCAAAACCTGTGAAGAAAAGTTAACCTGCAAATAAGACATTAACTGAGGGTGGGTAGGGTGGGAGAAGCTCTGGAGCCAAGTGAGGATTCCCAGGTAAGATCCTCCCTCTATTGTGTGGGCAGGTAATCCCTCCCCTACCTGGCCTGGTCTCCTTGGCAACGCTTCCCCCAGTTGGGATTGGACAACTGACTGAGGTAGGCAGAGACTTCCAGGCATCCCACCTGAGGGAAGGCAAACCAAGCCTATGCTGTTGGAGCCCTCCAGATCTAGGGGCTGCGCGCGTCCACGCAAAGGGCGCCCCCCATTTTAAGCGGGGAGCGGTCATTCCCTTTGAATTTGTTCCCAGCTATCTGGACTGGGAGCCCTGTTGATTTTCTATTTATTTATGGAAGTTTTGACCTCTGCTGAAATAGGTTTGTACAATATTCTTCCTTGCTCATCAGTGATAAGGCTATAATTTACGGATAGCTAGTTTTGTAGTTTTATTCATTAAGTTTCAAGGAACTATATAATTTAGAATACTATTTGGTAAAGGTTTTAATTAATTACTGACTGTCAGAAAACACTCCACCTTTCTGTTTTATAGAGAGAAATGTGCATATTTCTTCTTCTTCAGCATATCAGTTAATGGGTTTGAGTTTCAATTCCCAGCCTGATAAAATCAATGATTAAAAAAGTTTAAAGATTTTGTAGCTGAGTTTTTCAGGCTTCACATTCTTTCATTAGACTGAGTAATAATTGCCTATACGCTTTACTTGAAGCTGTGGTCTTTTGTTTAACTTCCAAAATTGAGATGTAATGTAAAAGCTGTTGTTTGATTAGAATGATTATCCTATTAAATTTTCTTTTTACAGCTATGCACATCCTTGGTTTGTGGCCTTCATAGCATCCCCTACAATAGTTAAATTTGGATTAGAGCGTAAATAAAATGTAATATATTCCATTATCAATTTCTTAATACGTTCCATGGAGCTTTTCCTGTTAAATAAATTTGAGTCTCATCTCCAAACCTATTGGACAGAAGAGTCATAGTTAAGTTGCAACGTAGCCCATAGAGATGAATGGTCTGACATAGCATTAGGAAGAATTTGGCATCCTATAGCTGCACCTCTAGGGGGCCAGAATCCAGCACATACCGTACTTTTCCGTGTATAAGACTAGGGTTTTTAAATTAAAAAATTATGTTCAGAATTATGGGTCATCATATACACGGATACAATCTTCCCCCATTTTCTCAATTTGGAGTCCCCCAAAATATGGGGCGTATTATACATGAGGGCGTGTTATACATGGAAAAATACAGTAATTCAATTGTAAGAATGAATAGGACCTAGAGATAAATAGTTGTAGTCCCTGACCCCCTGGGTGCACCCACCAACAGGAATCCACCAGGCGATAGTACAGTAACAAAAGATGGAATCGCATTTCTAATGTGTTAAAAATAAAAGAGAATTGCTTTGCTTTGACCGTATAAGAGTCCATCATTCAATTCACAAAAATATATCTTCCCTTCTTGTTTTGGCCAAAATAATGATGACCCCTCTAAAATCGAATTTTCCAGTTGCTGTGAAAAGGTTATTGAAGCATGGATGTTTAGGAAGCCTAGCGTTACTATCCATGTGATGTGTTTCCTGGAGAATTATAATTGATGGTGTTGTCTCGTTCTGTTAGGTAAGGGGGGCAGTTTCCATTTGTCCCTTCTTGCTTTAGGCTCCTGCAGGTCTCCCATGTTCAATTCATCTTCCTCCCAGGGGACCTTCAATTTCAGTAGTGTTAAGACAGGTTCCACTTCTCCTTTTCTGGTGCCTTTGTGTGGCATGCCATAAATCTCCGTGATGGGAGCAAATGGAAATCCCCATTTATATTTGATCCCTGCCTCCCTGAACTGTTCTGTAGCTGTTTTAAGGGGCCATGGTGAAAGGGAAAGGGGGTTAATAAGGCTGGAGAGAAGATAGAGCTCCAACGTTTGTGTGAGTACCCATGAAAGGCAGCCATCTGAGCATCAGAATATGCACACAGATAATTGAATGGCAGAAGGTATTTTTTTATCAGTTTCTCAAACCTTTTAAAAACAGCCATGGAGGTTCCATCTTAAAATGCTGCACGTGCTACAAATTCCAAAACAGACAACTTGGATTGTACCTCCTATAACTGAATCAGAAGAATCTTGCACATTGTGCGGTTCATATTTATTTATTTCCATAGTGAACGGTGCTCAAGGCGAGACAGGTGGGGGGAGGAAGTGAGATCTTTTTTTCTTCGAATTAGGTCAGATTTCATGGCATTCATTGAGAAAGAGTGAGGTGGTTATTGAGCTGCTTTGAAAGAAGTTGTTGCCTCTTTACTGTCAGTGATTTGAGGGAGGGTTCGAGCGTGTACAGGGAAATTTTGGCTTGTGCAGTTGAAGTGGATTAAAGCGTTCCATCACCCTAGCACAACAAATCAAGCAAATAGACCTTTTCGTTAGGAATGTGACAGGGAAATGCATTGAAAAGTGTGGGATGCTGTGCGGCTGACTGCAGTTCATCACTAGAAAACGGAATTAATTGAGACCTGGATTAATTATGTCTTGGACACTGCCCTCTTAGAACTTACTCTGTAGAGAAGGAGGACCATATGGGGTGTGTCAAAAAGAGATAGGTTTGAGGAGGTTTTTGGTTCTTCTCTTTTATAGATAAGGGACAGCATACTTTATATCCCCCAGTTTCTAAAATTCCTAGGTGGAGAGGCCAGTAGGAACTCATTTAAAGTGTGGTTATGCATCAGGCATAGGATCATTGCATTGAGATGAATCTCCAAATGCATGAGAGCAAAGTGCTCATAATACTCCACAGGTGGATACTTTTCATCCTTCTGAACTCTGCTTGCTTTATACAAGCTTGTGACTGCAATAATTATGTGTGGTAATAATTGTTACTTTCAATGTAATGAAAGATGGGTTGCCCCATCCACTCTGGGCATCTTCCAACATATATAAAAGCATAATAAAACATTATACATTAAAAAGTTGCCTTCAGGTGTCTTCTAAAGGTTATATAGCTGTACCTTGGATTCTGAACACCTTGTGAGTCCAACGTTTTGGCTCCCGAACACCGCGTTTGAGAACGTTTGAGAACGTTCTTTGGAACCCGAATGTCCGACGCGGCTTCTGCAGCTTCCGATTGGCTGCAGGAACTTCCTGCAGCCAATCAGAAGCCGCGCCTTGGTTTCTGAAAGTTTTGGAAGTTGAACGGACTTCTGGAACAGATACCATTTGACTTCCGAGGTACTGCTGTATAGTTATTTGTCTCCTTGGCTCGCGAGCCACATAACTCCGCACCCTCCAACATTTCTCCAATGAAAATAGGGACGTCCTACCATACCCTCCAACATGTCTCTGATGAAAATAGGGATGTCCTAAGGAAAAGTAAAAAAAGTAAAAAGTAGAGATATCACCTTGCCAACAAAGGTCCGTATAGTAAAAGCTATGGTTTTCCCAGTAGTGATGTATGGAAGTGAGAGCTGGACCATAAAGAAGGCTGATCGCTGAAGAATTGATGCTTTTGAATTATGGTGCTGGAGGAGACTCTTGAGAGTCCCATGGACTACAAGAACAACAAACCTATCTATTCTTAAGGAAATCAGCCCTGAGTGCTCACTGGAAGGACAGATCGTGAAGCTGAGGCTCCAATACTTTGGCCACCTCATGAGAAGAGAAGACTCCCTGGAAAAGACCCTGATGTTGGGAAAGATGGAGAGCACAAGGAGAAGGGGACGACAGAGGACGAGATGGTTGGACAGTGTTCTCGAAGCTACCAGCATGAGTTTGACCAAACTGCGGGAGGCAGTGGAAGACAGAAGTGCCTGGCGTGCTCTGGTCCATGGGGTCACGAAGAGTCAGACGCAACTAAACGACTAAACAACAACAACAACAAAGGAAAAGTGGGACATTAAGGGATCAAATCAGAAACCAGGATGGCTTCTGTAAATCCAGGACTGTCCCTGGAAAATAGGGACTCTTAGAGGGTCTGCCTAGGGAGTGCCAGGTAGGGCGGTATTGACCTAGATCATGGGAAAGGGCTATCAAGAGAACATGTCATTAGGTACCCCAAGGGTGACATCACCACCTGTTGAGGTGTCTCCAGTGGCTCTACCTATCAGTGAATAGCCATTCCCTTCTGTGGATGAGTACAAAGGCAAGTGGACCCTAATGACTCCACCTTTGCCTCCAAAGACATGGATTTGACAGCATTGGCATAAACAAACCTTGCATGCCCAGCCTCTAGAGAGGAGTAGCAGCTTGCTTGCCCAGTCCTGGGACTTGGGATGTCAACCATGTGAATAGCTGTGCCTGACCCACAGGGCAGAGCATGGAACAATGTTGGAACAATGTCCTAGTTTATGCCTAGCCATGTATCACAAATCTCTGTTGTGCCTTGTAACCTGTAGACCAATGTTGGGATGCTCGTTTGACTTCCTAATAACACATTTAAATGTTCCAACTGTGATGCGTTCTGAGTCTGATAGAGAGAGCCAGCACACAAAGAGCCACATATGACAGTGAAGTGATCCTTAGAGGCATCCAAGAGCTTGTAAAAGTGCATATATATAGTGCATATATATATATATATATATATATATATATATATATATATAGGGGGCAAAATTCTTCAGTGGGAATTGGCTGGTGTGCCTGAACTGAGCAGAATTTAAGCACCCTGCATATTGCAGGATTACTGGTAGTTTGCTGCCCTCCATCTGGCCTGGCAGGGGAGGGGAAAGGATGAGTCATCTCACCACCTCCACCACCCCTTTGCAAAATTAGTAGCTGAGCATGAACGTGCCTGGGCATGCCTGAGCAAAGCTCTTGCCAGACCATGTCCAATAACTTTTCTAGTTGCTAATCATGGGTCTTTTACATGCTTCCTTCACAGAAATAGTGTGGGAAGTGATGGTTGCATTTATATTCCCAGCCTTCTAAGCAATAAATCGTGCAAGATGGCTATTCATTGCATCACAGGATAGACCGCCTTAATGTCATTCTTTTTTCCCGTTTTAAAAAGGACTGCATGTACATTTCACTGTTTGAGAAATATAGTGAGGCTGTGCTTCCTCTAAAGAAAAAACAACCTTGCAATAATTAAAATAAATGTCTCAAACATTACAAAATTGTCCAGGAATGGATAAAAGTTGTGTAATCGCTAACTATGTCACAGACACAATCCACCAAATGCCCATTGCACTGGCACAAGCATATTCCACATGGTATTCACTATCACAACGAATAATCTGTATATTGGGGCATGGGGGGATTACATTTTCACAGTGACATAATGTTTTTTATGTACTAAGCAAATTTGACAAAAGGCATTATCCTAGAAAACTCAAATTGCATATTAGGAATTTTTTAGGGGTGGGACTAAAAACAAAATGGAAAATATAACAATGCCTTCATACAAATGCAGTAACCAGAAAATAGAAACTCAAGTGGCCAGGGGACTGGAGTCATTTCTCTCAATGTAAGGCTGAATGGCTGATGTTTTCAGTTAAGGGAACTGTAAGTAAAGGAAAGGGTATGGCAGAGGTTTATAAGATGTTGAATAGCATGAAGAAAGCACATAGAAATATTTGCCTACTTCTCAGAACACTAGAACTCAAGTTCACCCAAAATGGGCAGTGGCAAAAGGAATGTACATAACATACAATTGCTTTATGGAGTTTTCTACCACAAGATGTGATGACGGACCACTAGCCTAAATGGATTTTTAATGAAGACTTCACATAGTCAATGGAAAGCGAACATGGACCATTCATGTTCAGAATCAGTGTGCCTTCAAAACACCAGGTGTTGAGGGACAAGCAATAACATGTGGCTATTGTCTTCATGATTTGCATATAGGTTTCTGGCTCTTCACTGTTGGAATACCTTAGCAACATACGAGCAACAGCTATATATGGTAGTTATTGTATGAAAAACCAGTCATCTGGAAATCCCCAGAGCCTCACATGCATGGCCAAAGAATGCTGGTGTAAGCAAATGCAGCCCACAAAACTTTTGTGAAGAGCAGCATCTGAAGGTGCTTCCATTGTAGTTACTTTGCAACCTGCCTTGAAGCTCCTGTATCCTGGAAAAAAATGTGTCCTGGGTCTATCTCCTCCTCCAGCTGGAAAACCACACTGAGGTAAGGTTTTTCTTCCTATCACCCTTGTTTGTGCCTTCTTTCTGGTTTAGACATTCAAAGGTCCACACACACAACTATTCCCAGGGAAACATTTGCATGGAAGAACATAGCCAATGGATCATCCAAACTTAAACTGCAGCTTCCTAGTACTGATCTCCACAATCATGGTTGCATATTGTTCAGGTGCTGAGATCACATTGAGGTCATTGCTGAAGAGCTCCATCTGTTCTGTTCATAGGCCAACTAGTTCCGTTAGTTCATAGCCCAGGGGTGGGGTACCTCTGTTCTGAAGGCCACAAAAGGCATACTAGGGGTCCTAATTTGGCTCATAAGGGCATTTCCCCCCAACTGTACCCACCAGTCCCAACCACACTCAAGGATGGGGAAGAAATTCAGTTCAGTTCTCATTTAAACTCAGTTTTGTCTCATTTGCAATTTCTAAAACAGTGTGAGAACTGAAACATAGTCATCGTTCCAAGTAATGTGTACAAAAATACACATACAGCAGCAAAGTGTCCATAAAACTGCATATATCGGTGAGAACATACAAATACATATTATATTATGGGAAATTGTTTTGCAAAAAAAGGTGTAGATTAGGATAAATTTGTATCAAAATGCTGATGAATTTTCATGAGGACCTTTTTTTAAAAAAAAGAAACTGCAAAATGATGTAGAAAACTAAATTTAAGATTGAAGAAAGAGAAAAAGAAGAGAAACTGAGCAAAACCAAGATTGACAGATCCACCATCCCTACCTACACTTGATGCCATGTGATGTCAGGTGTGGGGCAGGTAAAGCTGCAGCTGCAAAGGAACAACCAGGCAGTTGCCAGGGACCAGGTGCATGAAAGCATTCACAAACCAAAATTCATCTTCACTCTCAACCTCTATGACTTCACTAGGCCTACACAAAGTGAGATTCTATTTCATAATCCAATGATAGGATTTACCCTAGTTTAGGGTTGCCATATTTCAAAAAGGAAAAGCCCAAAATGGCTGAGACATCAATTCTGCCTTTGGAATCCTAGTAATGTCCAGGAAAATCCAGACATATGGCAGCCCTACTCTAGCTGATCCTCCATTAGCAAGCCCAAAAAAGGCAGGATTCGGGGATGGAGAACTCCCTCAAACCCTTCAGGTGTCAGAAGCCATCCCAGTTTCTGATTTGAACCTGGAATATCCCACTTTTCCTTAGGATACCCCTATTTTCATTGTAGAAATATTGGAGGGTATGGAGTTATGAAATCCACAAAGCCAAGGATATAAGTAACTATACAACCTTTAGAAGACATCTGAAGGCAACCCTGTTTAGGGAAGTTTTTAAATGTTGAATGTTTTATTATGTTTTCATATAAGTTGGAAGTTGCCCAGAGTGGCTGGGGCACCCAATCAGATGGGTGGCATACAAACAATAACTTCTAACTTCTTCTTCTTCTTCTTCTTCTTCTTCTTCTTCTTCTTCTTCTTCTTCTTCTTCTCCTTTAGGACATCCCTATTTTCATTGGAGAAATGTTGGATGGTATGCTCCCTTCCCACTGTAAAGACATCTGAGGTAATTAGCGGAAGGGGTGCAATGTTTGCTATCCATCAGGAAAGACAGACACAGCCAAAAGCGTCATGGCACTTTTTAATTGTTTTATATTTGAACGTATTCTCTGTTTCCTCCTGTCCTTACAAGCTGTGCCTTCTTCTTCATACCCTTATCATATTTACTGAGGACTTCTCTAGTTAGTTGAAAGCACCCCACAAAATGGAAATGGCCCTGCCAGCTGAAACAGGAATGAACATGCACACCTACATGCAGAGAAAACACGACAAGTGTCCCGTGGTAAAAGTAGGATTCATGGGTTTCTTATGGTGGTTACAGAAAACATTTCTTTGCTTAGTAGAAATCTATATTTGGAAGTTCACAGATTAACCATTAATGACAGAGAAGCTAACAGATAAGCACTCTTGAGGGCTAGCGTCTCTATATTTTTCATTAGTAAACTGTGATGTTGTGGTTACAAATACAACTGTGATAGTGAAAAACAGACTAGGTTGCAGGGTGTTGCACTTCCTTCCTCTTGCATGTTAGAAATCAAGTAGGTCATGAGAAGGGTGTGTTCACATAGACATCAAAACAGTTTAAAAACTTGTCAATAGAGTTCTGCTTCTGTAGAGATTCTATAAGATTTTTTAAAAGTTAACCAGATAGGCTCTCAAGCCCCAAGGTTTTCCAGTTCCCTCTTAGCTGCTATCAGGAGTAGGTCAGCAATAAAAACTCATTATTCAAAGAAACCCAAATAGCGCAGGCCTAGTGATCACAGCAACCGTCTCACCCCAATGATGGAGTTGTGAGGACTGCAGGTCCCCACCTTCCCATCGCTCCTTAAGTCTCTTCCTCCTCTGGTTCCTTCCTAAGCAATCTGAGGCTCCTTCGTCTTGCCTGTCTTTGCTCCGCCCTCTTCATGCCTCTTTGGTCTCTAGGAGACCCATGGGGAGGGGTGGTGGTTGTTGCTACAGGAGGGGGAGACAGCCTGGCTTCCTCACCAGCCTGACTTATCGCTGCCTCTTAGCCCCAGTCCTCTCCAGCCTCCGATTCTGCCTCTGGTTCTGGACTGCTCTCTGCCACAGCCTCTTCCTGCTCACTGAACCCTGCTTACCTCTTCAGCTTCCGACACCTCCTCCTCCCAGGCTGGATCTTCTTTGACACGTCAAAGAAGCGATTCACTTAAACACGTTGTAAACTCATACAGGGAAATCCGGTAAGGAAAGACGGGACTCCACGGCGCCATCTAGTGTCACAGTTTTATATTGCATACACAACACATATAAAGTGCTTTTTCTTTACCAGTCTAGCTGAGTCTCCAGTCTGCTCTCTTTTCTCCCTCTGACCATTCATCATTGTCTCACCACCAATCCCCTGGCTCTGAGCCTTTTTCTCATGGGTGTTCCCCAGCTGGTGCCTTTCACCACTCTTCTGCACCCGGCCCGTCCATGACAGTCAAGAATATAAGGGGATTAGCCAAATAAGCCAAATTCATCAAAGTTAAGGCTATTGAGGGCTATCAGGGAGGTCTGGAGGGTGGTAACATGGGAACAGTCCTTTTCTGCAGTGGGCCCCCATTTGTGGAATGCTCTTCCCAGGAACATTTGCCTGACACCATCATTATATATATTTAGTCTACATTCCCCTACAACCAGGCATTTGGCCCTTAACTATCTGTGTCCTTTTAAAAGTGGGAGGAATGTTTTTAATGTATTTCTTTTTCCCTTGGTTTTAATATATCTGTGTGAGCGGAGGGTGATTGTCTCTCTGGTTGGTTGTAAGTCATTTTGGGTAAGATAAAGCGACTAACATATGAAACAGAAATGAGCATCACTGAGTTTACTACAGCATACTCACAGGAAACTTTGCATATAGAATTGCAGTCCAAGGTGATCCTAATAAATTGGGTATTCTGCTGTGTGCTGCTTATCTTTGGTGTGTATATAGAAATATACCTCTTCCTGCAATTTTGGACTCTCATTGAGGGTGTGGCTATGATGAACTTTGTCCTCTTCAAAATTTACCACTATACCACTGATTCTGATAGCTAATCAATCAGACTTATATGTGGACCAATGGCTGCAGTCAGGTTACTGCCTGACTTATTCATACATTTTGTTCACCCTCTTTTATCACATCTAGTCCTACCTTCCCACAATTCATATACTGTTGTTTTTTGTTTTTAGTCCAGCACAACAGGTTATCTGTGACCACTTCTCCACCTCATGGCAGCCACAATACTGGTTTCATCATATGTTAAGCAGTAACAATATTAAGGGGCCAAATATTAACCTTCAGGCACCTTCTCTCTCACTTGAGCACAGTGCTTTTCAACCTTAGGTTTCCAGATGTTCTTGGACTACTGCTCCAATCATCGCCACCCATCTCAGGTGGTGGTCTTGGGTGATGGGAGTTGTAATCAAACAAAATGCAATGAGGAAGATTGTGTTACTCTTCCATTCTTCTGAAAAAAAGTTGGACTTTTTTGTTGTCTTATAACACGTGGAATAGACCACAGGGAAAATACTTGGTGACAATAATTGGCTGTCTATACTAAAACAGAGGGGTAGAAATTATCGGGTAATCAGTTTCTTCACTGACTTCATTTACTTATGATAGCTCATTTATTGTTGTTATTTTATAATTGTGGGGAGGCTACAAATAAGCCCACCTGAGCCTCTAGTATTCCCCCACCATGTCCCAATGTCAAAATTTCCCTCCCTTTATTCTGTAGGCATTAACAGCAGCAGCCCACTTTCCCCTGATAGAAGTTATTGACAGACTAAGAGCATAATCACACAGTCATAATTAGGGGCAAGCATCCAAAATATACAGCCAGCCATGGGCCACCTATTCAGATTGAGCAGCACAATTTCTAGCTACTGCTGCCACAATGGAGTAAATTTGAAATGGGACTTGCACCCTTGTCTCCTACTGTTCTTCCTTTTTGCTGGTCACCCCCTTCAGTGAAGGGTACCACACAGTGGAAGCTAGGATAGGGACCATGGCTTGACTATAAGCTCCATGATTTTCAACAGGAAATTGTGTGTGAGAGAGCCCTTGTGCTCAGGGTCTTCTTCATGGCTTTCCATAGGTGTCTAGCTAGCCGCTGTGAGAATCAGCTGCTAGACTAGATAAGTAACTGGCCTAATTCCATTGGACTCTTATGAGTGTTAATAACACTGATGAGTGTTATTTGCCACCAAGGAGAAGGCCTATCTTTTCCCTACAGTAAGGATGCCCCACTATACACACACCTTGAGGAAATTGTGGAACTGACAGGGAAGAGAAAGGGGAATTCAGCTGCTTGATGGTCCTCTCTCTTCTCTACCTTTTTTTGGAGGGGGGATGTGTACTTGGTTTTGGGATGAGTAGACAAGTATGTTTGAACATCTTTGCTCATCATTTCAGTAAATCAGCCTAATTTGGTGTTGCATCAGGGTAAGGAGTTGAGCAACTGTCCTTTTCTCATCTAGCCAGCATAACTCACGGAAAAGATTGCAGCATTAAACTACTATAAGGTTGAAGTAGTTTTAAAATTAGGGGAAATGCAGTAACTGGAAGAACAGTTGAGAAATGAGAACAAGCTTATTAGGGGAACATTTTGCAGTCTTCAACACTGGAGATTTCCAGGGAAGGACAGAGCAGCATGTGGAGAACCATCAGCTCACAGGCCTATTTAGGCCAAGCAGTTCTTTTCTTTGGCCCATGACCCACTTTGACCTCCTTTCAAGGCATGCTGTCAGGCAAGGGCTTTGCAAGCCTCAGCACTTGCAAAGGCCTTGCCTGAAAATGCACACCTTTGAAGCTAATTTGCATTCAAACTGTACCTGCAAGCACACATTTTCCCTCTCCATTTGCAGGTATAGTTTGACTATAAGCCTCTTTGAATTTGTCACCTGATGCTGTCATGTGATTGACAAGTGACCAACCTCATTGAGTGGGTCCAGCTCCCCACTGCTAATGCAGAGTAGCCTATCTTAGGAGAAGAAATTGAGACAGATGCCCCCACGCCTATCTCTCAACCTCATGAAAATTCATCAACTTTTTGGTGCAAATTCCTCCTAATGTGCACATTTTCAAATGTAATTCCCCCAAATATGCACATTTTTGCGCAGCATTTCCTTGTAATATAATGCATTTTTGTATGTTATTTTCATCAATATATGCATTTTTATGGAACATGTTACCCTAGTATACAGGCTTCCTCAACCTTGGGCCTCCAGATGTTTTTGGCCTACAATTCCCATGATCCCTAGCTAGCAGGACCAGTGGCCAGGAATGATGGGAACTGTAGTCTCAAAACATCTGGAGGCCCAAGGTTGAGGAAGCCTGCTAGTATATGTACATTACTTGGTTGGAGAACTGTATTGCAAAATTCAGAGAAGCACAAATTTTGATAGATGGTTGTGTTTCATGTATTTCTCAGTTTATGTAGGTTTCATACAGTGTGAATTAGGTACGTTCACCTTTAAATGCAAACTGAATTGAATTTCTGCCCCAGGTTCTAGTTATGTCTTCTGGATTATAAGCCTGAGGACCACAATCTCAGAGCCTTTGTGGTTGAAGAATGGGGTAAAAATGCTATAAATACATAAAAAGGATCACAATGAAACATGAGGCTTGGTTGATATAACATACATGACTGTCCTCTACAGAAATGACTTTCATGCCTCATATACATTTGGAGGTATGTCTGGTTGCTATTTACTATATGTATAACCTGTATTTCCCTCCAGGGAACTCAGTGCAGCTTACATGTGGTTCCCAGGAAGTCTTGTATCTAGGCAATGCTGAAGGCCAGACTGCTATTCATCAGCCCCTGGTCCACACTGATGAAGACCATCTACATGACAGGACTACCAAGCAATGGGTAACAAAATTGGAGACAGGTGAGAAAAAGCCTGAAGTTATCCAAGCACAATTAGTAACTGTTCACAAATTGAAGCCTGTGTGTTGGGCTCAAACCTTTTAGCAAACAAATAACATTTAAGTGAGTTCAGCACAGAACTCCTCCAAGAAATAGTTGCCTTTCTCTACAATATTGAGATTCCACCCTATCTCATTCCATAGCAATAATATGGTTCAGGAACAGTTTTGTCACTTGATTTTGCCGGTTGTGTAAATTGACCCTGATCTCTCATGGTTATCCCAGATTTGAATATTCCAAAGACAGCAAAGAAGAACATTAACTTAAGATTGGAATGCAGACACAATAAACATTCTTTTATTAAAACTATATGAATGTAGTATTTAAGAATGGCACTTGCAATATTGTTACCTGAGATGGCAAGCACCATCTCAGGTGCTTATACAAAGATTTGTCCATACAAAGCTTTGTCAGACCAACATCAATAACAAAGAACAAATTACAAGATCATTCTAATGACTGAGAATCTGTACTCCAGGTAGTTGCATTCTTTTGTGACTTAGTGGCACAGGTAATTTGTGACATTCAAGGAAGGCAGTCTTAACAAATGTCTGTTTCCATTCAACCAAATATTTCTACTAATATTTGTTCCATAAATTCTGCACAGTCAAAAGTGGTTAAATACATGCTTTCCTCCTCATGCTACATTTGCAGGTGTCTCTTAATAAGACAGGTATCTTTCAGCTGCACCAGTCTAAGTGGACTTTGACATCAGTTGCCTTTACTCAAAAGAAATAGAATCATGTGTGATAATTGTAGTCCATTTGCTCTTCCAGAAATGTTTGGCAAAATAGTTCTGTGTAACTTGGCAGTTGAGGTTCTACAATGAATTAGCTCCTGATTTTTCTTGAGGTCAATACAGTGCACTGGCAAAGTTTATTACATTCCAGAGCAATACAGACTATCTATTCAATACTTTTTGCATTGGTGTTATTTGGATATCATGCTCTGAAAAGATTGGAGTATTTTCACTGACCCCAACAGTTACGCATCTGCAGAGCTTCTTCTGTATCTTTCGCCGAAACTCTTTGGAGCCAAAGTAATAAACCAATGGGTCAAGGCAGCAATTGATGGTGGCTACTGCAAATGAAATTTTATATTCAAAATAAAATGATTTTTTCTGAATAGTGAAGACGTAATGGATAATTGACATGATAATGTGAGGCAAGTAACAAACCGTGATCACCAGTAGCAACACTATTATCAAACAGACAGTCTGCTTCTTAGTTTCTCTGAGTTGGGTGGAATGGGAGTGGAGAAGTGTTATGATGATTGAGAAGTAGCAAAACCCCATGATGAGCAGTGGTAGGAAAAAGAAGAAAAATACCAGAGAGCCAAAGTAAGCGATGAAGCGTGCTGGCTTGTCATCAAACATCTCTTTAGGCAAAACATCAAAGCAGGTGATTATATCCAGGTTTTGTACACGAATTGTTAGGTTGGTCATCATGAGTGGGACGAGGGGCAGTAAGACAAACACCCAAATGAGGGCGCATGTCAGGACAGAGGTTCGCATGGATCTCATGGCTTTGTAGCGCAAAGGGTGGACGATTCCCAGGTAGCGCTCAATGCTGATGCACATCATGGTCAAAAGGGAACAGTGCACATTACCATAGGACAGAACGGTGACAATACGGCACAGAGCATCCTCAAAGGGCCAGTTGTTTCCCCGTATATGGTAAACTATTTGAAAGGGGAGGATCATGCTGTAGACAAAATCAGCAAGGGCCAGATTGATGCACAACACAATGGTGGGAGTCCAAGGCCTCGAATACCGACACAGGAACCACAAGCAGATGAGGTTGAGTGGGATGCTGATGCAGGCAATAACTGAGAAGATGGTAGACAAAGTGACCTGGAGGGCATAGCTTCGAAGCATCTCAAATGTGTCATCTGACACAGGCCTTACAGGAGGGAACAAGACTTTCGATGTTGGGATGAGTGGCATATCTTGAGGCATCCTTCTTCTGAAAAGAACTGAAAGCTGGTGGGGTCTTAGTTCTAGATTTAAAAAGGAAACGTATATGTAACATCCTTCATTGTAAGCAAGCAGTATGATAATATATGTACTTTAACCTCTGTCTATTACACAAATGTGGTGTTTTGTTTTTTAAAAAATGGATACCTAAAAGCATGTAAAAAGTAAATACCACAAAAGCTCATAACCATTAGGGATAGTGGATTAGTGCAGTGGACCATTTTACTAATAAACACTGGGTATTTTCACACTTCATGGCATCACATCTGGTTTACCCCAACATGCAAATGACATAGGGAGAAATTGGATGCCTGATGCAGTTGCAGAAGATGGACAGGAGGTGGCACAAAAACATGCAGCTCCACAAGAGAGGAGAGGCAACATCTGTTGCTGCGGAACCGACAAATTCAGCAGCAAATGCCTGAAGTTAGATGGGGCAAAGCATTATATTACAGGGATCATACACAAGTCCACGCTACCTACCTTTCTCTAGATTTACATGGGTACTTTCTGCCATTATGCCGTGCTGTTGGGACCAGGTGGAATAGTTTGTGTTATTCAACCATGATAGCCAACTGGCCAGTTCTCTAATCCTAATTAACACCACAATCTCTCAGTAGGATTATCGTGACTCGCTGAGGAGAAGGTAAACCTGAAACGTGGATGATGCTTCAGACTACGTATTGATATATATGAGTCAGGGGCTATGGAAAATGCGGCACGAAGCTGAAGGCTTGCTTAGTGTTTGTGAAGTTATAGGGACTGTCACCAAAGGAACACTTGATTATTATCATACATGAATCAGTTACGTGTATCCTCACCTACAGAAGTTAATAAGGTTCAGCAACATGAGGCTGCATCTAAGCTGAGCTGACAGAGGACCAGAATCGTGTTCTTTTGGTAGTGGGTGCAACTTTTCTCATTCACCCAGTGCTATGCCATGAAGAGCTACATTTGCCAAATAAAATAAAACAATAAAATAAAATAAAAACTCTTCTACACACAAGAGGTGCCCTTTCCTATATTGTGTAGGATTTTCCTTTCCATAAATAATTCCAGCATTTTATTTTATTTTTAAAAAATAAATAGACGCTCAGAAATTTTATTGCTGATTATCACCAGAAACCATTTTAAGAGCAGGGTGCTTCTAGATGGGTGTTCATAATGGGATCGGCACACCTCATGCTTGCAAGTTGTTGTTTTTCTCCATTGTTCACATGACACTGCATTCTTATGCGTTCACAGCTTATATTTCCCCACCCTGTGCCTTTAATTCAGATTGTCGCTTTCCAGAGAAAATCTGTTACATTTTTAAAAAACCTGTTGCTAACAGGCCACGTGAAATCTCTTAAGTGACTCATTTATAATATTAATTAAACCCTGGTCTCAGATCATCCAAAGAAGTAGAAGCATACTATTTCCTCTGTCCTGATGTGCATATTTCATAGGTTCACTGAGCTAGGAAGCTGTGTAGGGAAGACCATTTCTGTTTTGTTTCCTAAAGTTCAGCCTCACAGTCATTCTACACTGGAGATCCAGGTATGCTTCTAAAAACAAGAGAATCGTATTATTTTGGATTAATACACAGGAATGTATGCTGGCTATTTTAGGTAATACAGAGGTCAAGGAGTACAGAAGAGAGAGGGGGAAATGGGGGCAAACATTTTTTGCAGCTTGCTGTATTTTCACCATGTGTTTACTGATGAGAGTAGTTTGGGTGAGTAGCTGCAGACATGATGAAGTCAGGAAATAAACCCAATTTTCTTTGCTTTTGCTTTCCTGTTGTATGTTTCACTTGAAGGAACTCACTTCTTGTGAAATATGTTTCCTTTCATGACCGTCTTTCCTCACTGCTGTTTTGTAACCAAGAAAAGAAGAGGGAGCCCTGCTTCCAGAGACTCTAAAAGCTCCCTGAGAGGAGGTTGAAGAAATTCTTGGCCAACACACGCACTTCCTGTTGTGAAGTGTTTCCTTATATGCTTTATGCTGAGAGTTGCTTCTTGTGTGAGTCTGCAAATGCTACAAGTGTTGAGCGTGCACAAAAAATATATCCCCATGACCTGTGTTCAAATGACTAACAGCTAAGGCCATTCGTAGAGCCACCACAACCTTTAAGAAGGGTGAAGCAGTCCATTTCAGAGGGCAGATCTCATATCTTCCAACATTTCTCCTATGAAAATAGGGACATCCTATTCCATAATAATACTGTGTTGGCCTGAATATAAGCTGTACCCATATATAAGCAGCACCTTTAAAATTCAAGGGCCTGCAGTGATAGAACCAAGTGGGCCTTCTTGGAGAAGACATTCCATAGCCCAGATTCCATGGCTGAAAAAGCTGCCTCTTGTGCTCACCTGGTGTGCATCAAATGGCAGTGGAACAGTTGATCTGAGTTACTTGTGTGGGTTTCTGCAGGAGGATAGCTCAAGATAGTCCATGAGATATCCCAGCCCTAGACCATTTGGAGCTTGAAAAGCTCAAGACCATTTTCTTCTGAATTACACCTGGAAAGAAATTAGTAATCCATGAAGAATGGAACAATACCAGAGCTTTGCTTCAATTCCAGTAGCTCTCTGGGAGCTGATGGCACTGCCATGAGTAGCACATGCCCATCTCACATATTGCATTCATAAATACATGGTGGGAGTAGGATTGTACATGCCAGCCTTGCGTGCCAACATGCACCCTTGAGAAGTAATTCCACCTACATGTTCAGTGCCAGGGTAACACCATGGTGAGGACGCTGTAAAGTGAGATGTTGATATTTTAATAAAACAAATAAAAATAAGATACATGCATGCCAACGCTCATGAATGTATGGGAAGGATGTGTGTACCTCCCTCATGTCATTCACACCTTCCACATGGTGTCCCTACATCAAGCATTGATAGGCTCAGGCCAAAACAAAATAGCACCGCCTTTACACCATTCCATATATAGAAGATGAGCGAGCTGGCCACTGAATCTCATTTCATCACTGGTGACAGGACAGCATCCATCTTTGCGCCTGAGGGCAGCAGGCTAGCTTAGGTAGTACAGGACAAGCCGCATGGTACACACACAGATTTATCCTCCAATAAAGGAGAATGGTTATGGGTCAGAAGGAACAGATACTACGTTGCCCTCCCCCCAGCATCTGCTGCCTGAGGTACTCGCATCACCTTGCCTAGTGGTAGGGTAAGCCCTGACTATGGATATGGGGCAGACCTACAGAAGTGACAGCCACACCACTAGTCACAATCTTCCAGATATCTTTCCCCTGTAAAACCACCAACCAACCAGTACCTTCCCAATCACAGTGTGCCACAAAAGGAGGCTCAGAGCAAACATGGTAGTGAGAGGCTTTTGCCTTCTCACAGACTAAGTTTAGTAAAGCCAGTTAGTGAGCCAACAGATATACTGCAAGAGATGGCTGCTTGTGTTCCTATTCTTCCCTCCCCAGGATTACATGTCATTCTGATTGGGAAGATTATTCTTACGGACTCCTGGTATAAATTAAACAGTGTGAAATAAAACCAATCCACTGATACGCCTGGCAAGACATCTTCTTTGGTCAGGTAGACAGAGGAAGCCCATCCATTCCAATTCCAAGTTCCTGATGAACTGGGTGTGTGGAGAGAACAACCACCAAACCCCATGCTATATTTAAAGGTGAGTTGCATTGGAGGGCTCAGATGCCCACATAACAATTAGTAAACTTGTGCACCTCAGGATTACTGCAGAGGCTCATGGGAGATCCTTTCCTGCCAATCAGAAGTTTTCCCTATCTTCCTGTGGGACATGTAAACTAGAGGTAATGAATGTCCATTGACCTCATTTGTATTATTAACTGTTCTTCCGCAAACACACCCCTGAATTTCAAATAAGCTCTTTAAAAAATACAGAATCTAGCATACTTTTGGGATGCTTTTAAAGTTGTGGGAGGAGCACAATAACTATTATCCAGTGCATATAAATATTCAGAGATCTTGCTAGGCGGTGGGTTTTAGGGAAATTATTATGTTTCCTTAGATTGACAGAAATTGTCTAAGGTCCTTAAACTTGCTGTACAGTGGTACCTCGGGTTACGAACTTAATTCATTCCAGAGGTCCATTCTTAACCTGAAACCATTCTTAACCTGAGGCATGCTTTTGCTAATGGGCCCTCCTGCTGCTGCTGCACTGCCGGCGCACAATTTCCATTCTCATCCTGGAGCAAAGTTCTCAACCCAAGGTACTACTTCCGGGTTAGCAGAGTTTGTAACCCGAAGTGTTTGCAACCTGAAGTGTTTGTAACCCGAGGTACCACTGTATAGTGTTGAGAAATTCTGTTCTCAAAAAGGCGTATTTTCTCAAAGAGAATTTGTCATGTTAATGAGTGAAATTATCACAGTTAATGCAAAATGCTTGCTAATGTATGGAAGAGCTATTTACTCTGGAAATGAAATTGACCCAAGTGGATGGTAAATTTGTGTCTGGTAAAAATTCACAAGCATCCAGATGCCAGCATACATATAAATAGATATATACTAGCCTGTTACTACTACTACTACACACAGAAACCCCTTACCCAGAAGCACATACACTAAATACGTTCGGAACATATAAGTACTCATCTTTTATATTCCTTCAGTGTTCATTGTACATGCTCTCCTTCTAGTTAAATAACTTTGCAACTGAATTCCATCCAGAGCAGCTTCCTGAGTAACAGAGCTAGACTTTGCAATACACTTAATCGTAAATACACCACACGTAAATAGTTTTTAAAAAAAGAAATAGCAGTCAAAACTAATACTGTATAATAAATTAAGCCTGTTAGTAAAAATGATTGCTTCTTCCGTTACCTTTTTTTAAAAAGAAAAAAACAATTCGTTTACCTGTTTATTCATTCACATCTGCCGCTGTGAAGGTTTGAGGTTCAAATTTTGTCTCAAGTGTCTGCACGCTGACTCCAGAGAGTATATTGCAACACCTACTTCCTTTTCATGTTCATGCTTTTGCGCACAAAAATAACACATATTGCATGGAGAACAGGATCTTCTATCCTCATGGTTCAAGTTTGTTTTTAAAAAGAACACATACAAAAAAGCAAACAAAACAAAAAAAGCGGAAATAACTATGCCCAATTACCCATGTCATTTTTTTGCTTTGTCCCTTAGTATTGCTATGAGTTTGTGGGGTGCCTGGGACCCCCTTCTAATTCTTGGATGCCGGATATTGGATTTAGCAGTGTTAAAATACAGGTCAAACCAGCTTCCTGTGTTCAGGAAATCACCTGGGAGATCAGCCACTGTCCAAAGTCAAAGGAAAAGCAATGGTCCATTACGAAAGCTATGGAGAGGGTCTCTGTGCCTGATGGAAAAATGGGAGGAGCCCCTCCTCCAGCTCTGAGTTAGTTAGCAGGACAAAGACCAGGGTTGAAAGGAGAGTAGTTCCTTAGGATTGCAGTTGGCTGGAATGTGAGCACTGAGAGAATAAGTGGCCATCTGTAAAAATGCAGCAGACGGTCAGAGAGCCATGGCGAATTTCTTTGTGAATGTAAAGCTGCTTTGGCAATGGGAGAAACTTGTGGGGTGTTAATGCTGTGAGCCCCTCTATCGCAAGTTCAGATTGTATGCGTGTGTAAATAAACTATATATCAGAAAGACATCACAGTCTTCGCAAGACCTGCATAGACTCCAGGTGTTCCTCTTAATATCTGTTGATGGTGTGTTACGTTTTTCCATTGCTAGTACAGACCACATTTCGTTAGTTGGTGGAGCATGAGACTTTTAATCTCAAAGTCATGGGTTCAAGTCCCAGGCTGGGTGAAAGATTCCTGCACTGCAGGGGGTTGGACTAGATGACCCCTATTTCAACTCTACAAATCTGTGATTCTGTGATGTACTGGTGTTTGAGCCACCAGCTTCCTTTCAATGTCGGGATATTTATTGCATTAGATTTCTTACCCTCACTGTAACATCCCAGGGCAGGCTACAGTGCTATTTTTTCTAGAAAAAGAGGTGCCAGAACTCACTATGAACATCTTCCTTGTTCTCTTTTAATAGCAATGGCACCCACGTGAGAGGTTCTGGAACTGAGTTTGAGTTTCAGCTGAAAAAGAGCCCTGGTTAAAGCAGTTTAAAAACACAAGGAAAGGGGTTTAATGAGGGTAACGTTAGACGGATGTTTGCCTTCTACCTTTGGGAACTGGGCTGCTCACAAGCCAACTAAATCAACGCTGTACACCACTGGACTACAAGCTACCAAGGGCCTAAACAGCCTCCTGGTGTTGCCTGTTGAGAACTGAAAAAAGAAAGTAGTTGCCAGCCATCGAGCAGGCCATAATATTAAGTCTGCTAGGCTGTGTTTGGTTTGGAAGTTGCAAATTATTCAGATCTGCAATTAATACCTTCATTCAACACAGTGTGCCAAAATGCTCAAAAATGAACTCTGAAGAAAGTTGTAAGGATACTGCATTTCTTCAAACATTACCCCAAAAGCAGAACTTGAGCAATGTTACAAATTGTTCTCTATATTTCCATTGTGGTCTGACAGTACTCTGAATAATAATGCACTCAGTGGCCGGGGCATTCCCAACTGGTTGTGGTCTCTTTCCCCACCCCTTCACTTCCCAACAGCTAAAATGGGAGGCACAGTCCACTAGTGTGCTAGGCAAAAATGAAACATATAGGATTAAGGGAAAGGCCATTGCATCAGTAAAGGTGTCAGAAAAGCACCCAGGATGTTGCAGGGATGCAACATCACACATGGAAAAGTGGCGACTGCAGTGGCCCAGACTTTGCATGCATTAGGTGTGAGCAGAGTATGTCTGTGAAGTGGTAGGAAAGAGGAGTGGTAATACAGCACAGTCATGTATTCTTTATTTCATCAATTTTATACACCGTTGTTGTTGTTTTTTAAAAAAATATCTGTGTGTATATATATTCTTCTTTTACAAAATTGTACACACATAAATCATGAAACATGACACGGCTGACAAAAAAATGGGTCATGGGGGAGGGTAAATACTAAACATATTGTTTTACAGTACATAATAATAAAGTTATTACAGTAAACCAGTTCAATGAATTCTTCAATAAATCAACTCAGAAAAAAGAACTGTAGAAGTGAGCTAATGAGCGGTGCCTGCTTATCTATGCCATATTGCAATATGCTGTAGGTATTTCTCATCCATGTATTGTTTCATTTGTATATTTAATAAAACCATACCACACAGTGTAAAAAACAGTATCGTTTTTCTCTCTCCCCTTGCCACCTTCATTTTTATTTTTTTGCAATACATTTTCCATTATGGCTTTTTGCCAGACTATTTTACACCAGTGATCAATATTCATTAATTGCAAGGTTTTCTAAGTGCTGGCTATTACTGTTCTAACACTAAATGTGTTATTAATTCCTTACTTTTTATTTGGTCCATATCTGAAGTTTATACAGTCTAAGTATATACAGTAAGTCTAAAACTGGGGTTATTGGAATTGTCTGAGCTGTAATCTGATCTCTGTAGAAGCTTCCTTCAAAAATTTGTCGACGTTTCCACCACAGATGTTTGTATGTACCTATAATTTGGCACCCTTGCCAACATAACAGAGAGCTATTGGGCTTTATATATAAGATAGATACTTCAGTGTTAAATACCATTAATGTACATTTTCCTCAATCAATCAATCAATCAATCAATCAATCATCTCCTTTATTGGCATAGAAAAAGTACATTATATACATGGATCAGAACACAACACAGTTAACGAAACACAGTAGGAGATACAGGTAGATAGCCGTGTTGGTCTACCATAGTCGAAACAAAATTTTAAAAATCCTTCAAGCAGCACCTTAGAGACCAACTAAGTTTGTTATTGGTATGAACTTTCGTGTGGTATGTCACTGGTATGAGCTTTTGTGTGCATGCACACTTCTTCAGATACGTATCTGAAGAAGTGTGCATGCACACAAAAGCTCATACCAATAACAAACATAGTTGGTCTCTAAGGTGCTACTTGAAGGATTTTTTTATTTTGTTTCGATAGTAGGAGATACTTTAGGATAAAACTTTCCAGACATCATGAGGTACAAAAATGGCTCTTAATGGTGATGTAATTTCATGGCGTCACTCAAAAATCTTGCCACAATTTTTAGTGAACGTTCCCTAATAGTTGCTGACAGAGATCTATATTGTGCTTTTGTGAGGGAAATAGTGATGTTTTAACATCTTTCAACATACTGTACTTGACAAACTAGATTTAACTTCTAAAGAACCAGTGGGAGCTGGATAAACCCTGAAAAGTGGCAATTTTAGCAATGGACTTGAATTGCATTTATAACTAGGAGCTGCATCCCTGCTTCCTCTGCTCGCCAGCCGCCCTACCTTTCCCCCACATTAACTTCCTAAAGCTTCCTCTTCCCACCCCATGCAATTACTCAGCTCACTTTTCACCTTCCCAACCCCTTATTCTGACACTGCTTCTTTTTTTTGTTTTCCAGCCCCATTTTGCTTCTGTTTTTACCTCCTCCTTTTGTACAATCCAGCATCTTCCTCGTCCCACACATTGCAACTTCTTTGCACCTTTTCCACCTTCCACCCAATTCTGAAGCTACCCTCCTCTCCTATACTGCAGACCTTTTCATGAGTAGACAAGTATAGCGCTGCACAGCAAAACAGGTTGCTGCCCTCAGTAGATTGCAATCTAAAATGTAGCACAGACGAAACAAAGGAAGGAGGTTCAATTCAAGAATTTTGCTTTCTATCTATAGACGGCACTGAAAGATTTGCTACTATTGACTGTATGACATTTAGCTGTCACAGGTAATAACCATTGATAGACCTATTTTTCTTTTTTGAATGTTTCCTTTGCCAACTGTAAATTGAGTCTAAGACTATGAAACAGCTTCAAGAAGTTAAGATTTCCTCAAAGCTTAATCTCATGGAAACAGCTTCCTCTAGTGGAGTTCTAATGTAATAAATTAGTTTTACTGAATGGTGATGGTGTATTTAACAACATGCAATATAATCAGCCATATGCTTGTTCAATGGGGTTTACTAAAATGTAAGTCCTATTATGTCAAATGGAACTTACTCCCAGGTAACTGAAAAACTATGTTAAAGAGTGAAGCAAGTGGCAAGCCATTCTCAACTATCTGGACAGTATTTTTAAATAGGGTGGGGGGGTGAAGTCAGAGCTTGTGGACAGAGCAATTTTTAAAAACCACACACAATCAGAGACAGATGTAGTCTGGCAAGAATTTTATTTGCAAAGGAATAATTGTAAGATGTCAATATGGGGAACTAGAATAGTCTATTCTTCTTGGGAAATGAGTCTGAACTGATTTAAGCTTTTTGTTATCTACATACTTGCTTGATGACCTGCATATGAGAAAGAAATAGACACCATGGGCAGGCCACAGTCTGCTAAACCATTTGGTCTAGGAAAGGAAGGCTAGACTCTGGCCTCTAGTCACCTTGATCATAAGGATCTAAGGAAGGGACTTCAGTAGTGCTTTCACTTTCTAAGCCAAATGGAGCACAACTTCCCTTAATGAGGCATTTATTATATTCAATATACATCATCCAAACTAATACTGGTTTGTTTTTAAAATAAATTTTTAATTAAATTTTCAACAGAAATAACAAAAATAAAAAACAAACAACAACCACAACCAAAGAAAAATATACACAAAAACAATATCAAATCCAAAGGGAATCTCTTGACTTTCCTCCCCCCCACCCCCGGGTTCCTTAAATTTCCTTTTCAACTGCATATCATTTCTACTTGAAATTATTTTTCTACCTCAACTTTCCTGTATTATTTCTTAAAATCCTGCCAATGTATTAACCTGTTTACAATACATTTGTAAACACATAATAAACATTTCCCATTCTTTTTTAAATTTCTTGCCATCTTGATTTCTGAGCTTTCCAGTTAGTTTTGCCATTTCAGCAAAACTAATACTGGTCAGTGGAAACAACTTGCAAGTTTACTTATGAGCTGTCATATAATGAAAAGCATCATGCTGGTCTTAATGGTCCAAACACAGCAGCTATTAAAGCACATGAAAGCACACACATGGAATAAGACCGGGCTTCAAATCCCCACTCAGCCATGAAGCTCATTGGGTGACGTTAAGCCGGCCACCATCTGTCAGCCTAGCCCAGAGCTCTCCAAACTGTGTGTTGCGGCACGTTTGTGTGTTGGCTGCAGTGTGTAGGTGTGTCGCGCAAATGCTCCCTGCATTCCTCCAGAGTCTGAAAAGAAGTTAGTATAACCTCCGGTTTGCTAGTAAAACTGAACTACTGTGTCACCAACATGAAAAGTTTGGAAAGCTCTGGCCTAGCCTACCTCACAGAGCTGTTGTAGAAGATAATCATGTATGCCACCTTGATCTCCTTGGAAGAAAGTGAGATATAATTAGTACATTATTTACACAATGGGCTGCACATGATTGGCTAATATTGGAATTCTACTGCAAGCCAATCAGGTTGTGGATTCACTTATATCTGGAGCATGATTGGGTGGTTCCTGCCAACCAATCATACTGCTGCATTGTTCTAGGACCAATCAGACTGCTGCATTCTGAATCCTATTGTTCTAGGATCAATCAGACTGCTGCAATTTGGATCCTATTGTTCTAGGACCAATCAGACTGCTGCAGTTTGGATCCTATTCAACTCAGTACATAACAATTAGAAATAAAATTAAGTAAGTACACCCTTATTCAGTGTGATGTACGTTGACACTGCTGTATGTCACGGTCAACATGGGTCAGATTTTATGTGGAGTTGGCTGCTGAATTTATCACAACTCAGCTCTCTCACATAAAAAATTGTCTAGTTTTCTTTTAAAAACCCACTATATGGTCAATAGGAAATTTTAAAACAAGAACAAAGTAGTCTCAACGTCTTTTCCTTCGCTTGACATGATACGTTGAAATTTCGCACTGAACCACTAGATGGCAGCCCACCTTTAACGATGTAACGCCAGGAAGACAGATTTTTCTACGGTTGGGAAGCCCAATTCTTTTTAAACTCTATGATCTTAGTTCCATAGATTTATATACAGTATTTTAAGAATCTTTGTAACGTATCTTTGCCTCAACAGGAGGAATACCTGGTCTAACTTTGGAAAAATCATTCTTGCAGCTTTCCTTGGAAGTGACAAATTCCCACAGATTAGAATACGAGATTTGAATCTAGGGAGTCGTGTTGTTTTTTTTTTAACTTACATTTATTTATGTATCGCGGCTGTGCTTAGACACCAGCGCGATCCCACTCACTCAGAATCAAAAAGTCGCAGACTACTAGCAGCAAAAAAAGGCACCCGTACTCCTTTTAATTGCGGTCTTGCTTTGTATGAATGGCTTAAAAATAATAATAGTCCCACCGGTGCAAATTCTAAAGCAAACGCGATCCATTGCCACGATGCTTCAAATTTAGAGAACGGTATGATTGAGAATTAAAGAAAAGCAAGATCATAGTCCGCTGTATTGAGCGTCAGGCTGGCTGAGGGACATACAAAGTTGAAGTGGAGCGGCAATAAAACTGCTAGCACATTTGCAAAGCCAAGCAGGGTCCGGGCTGCTTTCAAATTGGATGCTGAGATTCTTGCATTGCAGGGGGTTGGACAAGATGACCCTCGGACCCTCTTCCAATTCTATGACTCTGTAAGATGAGACCTGAGACTGCTGATTTTTTTTTTATTAATAATCCCAAGACAAAACGCTCGTCACATTGCAGTTGAAGCTCTAGCTACCCAAAATTATTCCTCCTCCTCTACCGCATGCATGCATGCAGCAGGAGCCGCGCGTCCCGCCGACCCGCGAGCAACTCAGAAAACTTTCCCCTCGGCGTCTTGAAACCTGAAGTGCGCATCACGCGTGTCCCTCTACATTCCGCGCACTCCGTCTCTCTGTGTGCACCAAGCCCTTATAAGGGCATTCCCTTCTCTCTATAGCTGGCGTCCCACGGGCCCGCCCTCGTTTATCTCGGAGGAAGCGGAAGTGCTTTTGTTTTGGTGGCGCTGGGCACTGTGGGAAGGCCGGTGAGGTGCGCGCGTGCGCGGGAGGCCGGACGAGAGAGAGAGGGAGAGAGAGAGGCGACCGCGGGTTACCCTGGAGAGGAGGAGGAAGAAGACGGGCGTCGGCGGCGCGGGGCTGGTCCTTCCTCCTCAGTTTGGCGGAGGCCAGATGTGCCAAGGACCGGGCGCGCGGTAGGTGCCTCCTCTCGCCCACCGCTCCGCCTGTAGCCAGTCGCCCACAGTGCGCGTGTGCTGTTGTGCGTGTGTCAGGACCGACACGTTTCCTGGGTGCGTGTCTGTGCGGGAGACGCCAGCCTGCCTTCGGGCCCGTTGTGGCACTTAGCCCACCTGCGAAAAAAGCGAATGTCCTCTGCTCAAGTTCTCTATTCTGTGCTCATCGCCCCCTTTTTTTCTCCAACAGCTTCTTTTTCTAAGCCTGCAGCCCCAGCACGACGTCGTCTGTCTTTCTTTCTTTCTTTCTTTCTTTCTTTCTTTCTTTCTTTCTTTCTTCCTTCCTTCCTTCCTTCCTTCCTTTCTTCCTTTCTTCCTTTCTTCCTTTCACCAGGCTCGTGGTGGCTCCTTTCACCTGCGCCCTCCTTTTCAGGGGCTCAGGGCACTAGGCTTCCCTGCCCTTCCTCTTCTTCCTCGGAAGAATCTTTATTTGCATCAGCCACTAGCCATAGCAATAAAATAAAATGTACTGAAGATAGAGGTAAAAACTTAACCATAGAAAATACATTTTGGGGGTTTGCATCAATAAGCCTTCCTCTGGTTTCATTCTCACAGCAGCACTGAGGCAGGCTAGGACCGTTTTCTAGTCCATGGCCAGGTGGGGGTGGATGTGAACCCAGGTCTCTCTCACTGGCCTTAGTACACCACACACTGCCTGTGTTGCATATTGTGCGGTCAGTCTTTTTGTATCGGACCTGGAACCCTTCTTGAGCACCAGCCTGAAAAGTGGGGCCTACCCGATTCATTGCCCCATTTCTTCTTCCTTGTGTTTTAGGGAGTGTGCACTGAATACTGGGAGCAAACTGGAGGTAGCTGTCACCTTCATGCTCCCAGGAGACAATCTGGCTGGCTTCTGTCGGAAACAAAATGCTGGGTTAGATAGGCTTTTTGGCCTGAGCCAGCATGACTCTCCTTACATTCTCCTGCTTTCCCCATTGACCAGCATGCAATCATATTATGTAGTTGCATAATTTAATTTTATGGTGTTAAATTAATTGTTACAGTAATTGAAAGTAGAATATATTTATTCACCTTTTACAAACAGTAAAACAGTATTAACTTGGATGACAATTTAGTAAATTCTCTTTTTATCTTAACTGTTGTAGTTAATTTCTAAGTTAGGGTTGCTGAAACTTGTTATGTTTCATACAGGTAATGCTAATGAAAATATTATCAACTTAGGCTGTAGTCCTAACCCCATTTACCTGAGAGTAAGCCCCATTTAATTCAGTAGGATTTACCTCTGAATAGACAGGGTTAGGATTGCAGTACTTGTTAGCTGGATGTATTCTCACTGTGTAACAATAGTTTGTAAATTTTGCTCTACATAGCAAATATATAGTTTACATGCTATACTTAATACTTTCCCAGAAATCATTTTATAGTAACTTTGGCTTTGAGGTGTTTGCTGCTCTTCAGTGCTTCATTAACTAAAAATAATCCTGTGTTTGGTTTAATAGGATGGAAAGTAAGACTCTTAATTCATTTGTTTCAATTTACAGATTTCTGGTTTCTGTATCCACTCGAATTCATCTCAGTTGTGATGCATCAAACAACCTGCAATGAATTTGAAGCAAAAGACTACAGCTGTTTCTCTGCATCTTCAGTTTCTCCTTCTTAAACACTTCTTCTTAGTACCCACCACACAGCTTTGCAGTTTCTCTGCTTGCAGCTGGAGCACAGAAGTGCAGTGTGATTAGGAAAGAGCATAATATTTTGTTGTGGACTCTCTATATATTGTTTTGATAAATTTTAACAGAGGACTTGTTCTTAAGCCTTTGAATGCGGCTTTCAGGAAACTGTTAAAATGATCATTTATTCTAAGAAAGGAACCACTTTCTGTCAGTGTCTAAATCACAGATAAGCCTACTATCCGTTGTATGCTTATTGTCTTTTTTTTGTAGCTATGGCAGCTGCTACAATAGTTCATGACACATCAGAAGCAGTGGAGCTTTGTGCTCCTTATGGGCTATACCTTAAGCCCATTACAAAAATGACCATCAGTGTGGCACTTCCTCAGTTAAAGCAGCCTGGGAAGTCTATTTCAAACTGGGAAGTGATGGAAAGGCTGAAAGGAATGGTGCAAACACATCAGTTCTCAACCTTGCGGATATCTAAAAGCACCATGGATTTCATCCGCTTTGAAGGAGAGGTAGAAAATAAGAGTCTGGTTAAATCCTTCCTTGCATGCCTGGATGGCAAAACTATAAAACTTAGTGGCTTTTCAGACATTTTAAAAGTCCGTGCTGCAGAATACAAAATTGACTTTCCTACTCGACATGACTGGGACTCCTTTTTTCGTGATGCAAAAGATATGAATGAAACTCTGCCAGGGGAAAGGCCAGACACTATTCATCTGGAGGGCTTGCCTTGTAAATGGTTTGCACAGAAAGACTCTGGCTCAGAAAAACCAAGTGAAGAAGTTCTTATTAAAGTGTTTAGTAAATTTGGGGAAATACGGAATGTGGACATACCCATGTTGGACCCATATAGGGAAGAAATGACTGGCAGAAATTTTCATACCTTCAGTTTTGGAGGCCATTTGAATTTTGAAGCTTATGTTCAGTATGAGGAATATGCAGGTTTCATCAAGGCTATGAACGCTTTACGAGGGATGAAGCTGATGTACAAAGGTGAAGATGGCAAAGCAGTGGCTTGTAACTTAAAGGTGAGATACTGTTGAGCTGTTCCTAGTAGAAAATTCTTCAAAGAAACATTGCATGTTCTTTTCCTTTATATTTTGATGAGCTGGTGCTTAAGTTACCAGTTTTAGGTGCATGCACCCCATAAGTGAACCTTTAGAGGTATTTATTTTAAACATTTGTATGCCACCTTTCCACAAATGGTACCCAAAGCGTTGCCCAACTAAATGGTGTGGGGAGTGTAACTTTGAATATGACAGAAGAAGCAACTCGCAAAGAAAATGTCACAAATTATAGTAACTGTTAAGTATGAATTGGGGAATGTGCTGTCACTAGTTCTTAACAAGATATAGGCATACAGTTTATGAATTGTAATGATGTAGCAGACGTCTGAAAGACTAAATATATAGAGCAGCTGCCAGTGCAGCTTCTCTTTGTGCAGCAGAAATCCATTTGCACAAAAGTGCTTCTGGTTTTCTTATTTCTCCTTCAGCAGCATCCCTGCCCCCCTCAAAAAAGTAAAAATAATAAATCTGCTCCAGTAGTGGGAGGATAGGAAGGGAAGCCCTGTTTCCTGTGTGGATGCCCGCTTACCCTACATTTGATCTCACCCATAGTCTCTTTTAAGTCAGATGATATCAAAAAATACATTAAAAGAATATCCAGTCTTTTTCTAAACCTGAGTACTTTGTGGCATCCTAAATTGCCTTTTGCGTTGCTTCCTGTGCTTCATTCTGTGCTTACTTTATTGAAGTATGTTCCTAGGCCCTATCGAAGCATGCTGTTTCACACACTAGAGAGAGTGGGAACATGTTGCCTAGCTGCTTCTCCATTATATTCTAGTGTTCACCTTCTAGTGCTCACCTGTGCCTACCCTTGTTCCCCGTCAACGTAGGGATGGAAATATCTATAGCAGGGAGCTTGCTGCATTCATAGAGGTTCCCTATGGGATTGAAACTCTGCATGATTCTAAATTGCACATGCATCTCATGAGTAAAGCAAGCTCCCCGCTGCACATATTCACCATCCAGGGAAGTAGAAGGGCATGGAGCCTGGTATGGGGACATTATGGGGGCTGGACCAACTGCTGTGTCTCCAGTCTCCCTTATATTATTCTAATTGCTTTGGGGAATTGAACACCCAAATAGGGCTCTGCTACATGTGGGAACAGAGAGTAGGAGTGACATAAGAAAATATGCTAAAGTTGTCTTGTGAGAGACTGATGGTTGGGCATTTCATACACTATATCATGCAATTCCCAATTTAAAATGAAAGTTATTTTGCCAATTCATGTAATCATGAATTTTTTCCCCTTCATGTAATCATAACACTGAAAAGAAGAGCAATTGTTCTGGCATTATTCATGTTTATCTTTCCAGCTGATTTTTTTTTAATAGTATATAATTCCCTGTTTAATATGTTCTGTTAAAGAATAGAGTGAACTCTATGTGAAATTAGAGTTTGCATTTAGAAATAACAGTATTTATCTAGTCAGCAGATACTCAGTTTAACTAGAAAGGCATGTGGGTAAGTTAGTGGTTTTAACAGTATGAGTGGGCATCTAGGAAAATGGTTGGATCAGCCCCTCAATTACTGGGAATTCGCTGTTATCTGCATTGCAATATGGTTTCAGGCGTGCAACCTTTGTGTTCCTTTTGAATGCAGTGCATTGAATGCAGTCCTATGTGAGCAGAGATTTGCCATTCATTTTGATAATGATGCATCCAACATTGGAATCTTTCAGTGTTCTCATTTTATGGATGGATTAATTGGATTGTATTTACATACCACCTAGTCAATAATGTCCTCTGGGCAGCCCTTTTCCTTGTTCTTCCTAAGGACAAGTAAACACTAGGAAGCCTGTCATTTACTGTTCAAAAATCTTGCAAGGCTTTTTTGATAATTACTTAAGGAGGCATACTGCGGCAAAATATGAGAACCACTGTCGTTCAGGACTATTAAAGGTTAAGAATAAATATCCTTAACTGTGATAATATACATTAAGTTAGTGACTACTAATGTGGACAGACCTGATGTGGCTTAGTTTTCAACCTTCTGTAACCGGTAACCACAAGTGTTCCATTCTAAAATGCACAATGAAATCAAATGGAACACTTAAAAATCTGTCAGTGTACTTTAATGTGAATACTTTTTGTTCTGTGTCTGTAAAAGGTTTCATTTGATTCAACAAAACACCTGAGTGATGCTTCAATTAAGAAACGTCAGCTTGAAAGGCAGAAGCTCCAAGAGCTTGAAAAACAGAGAGAAGAACAAAAACGTAAAGAAAAAGAAGCTGAAGAAAGACAAAAAGAGGAGGAAAGGTACGCTTCCTTCCTAAGAAATAACAAACTCTGTTAATGTTTTTGTACTTGTAAAATGCAACATAGTTATTTCTGTTCTTATATTTTGGGCTGTTTACTACTCAGATGTTTTGAATATTGTAAACCATTTGTATTTTGCTTTATGTAAATGTTTACATTAAGAAGCCATAAATTGGGGTGTGTGATACAACCTTTTGGAAAATGCTACTATTCATCTAGAAAGCACAACAATAGACTGTTCACTGTTGCTTCTGACAGTAAAATCAATCTAAGAAAATAACAGTTTCTGAACAAGGCCTTTTCCACTTTCAGCTAATTAAGCTTAACACACTTGATCCTGTTAATATGTGTCTTTAGTTAAGCTGCTGTAGGTCTACTGTGGAGTAGCCAACGTGGTGATCTCAAGATGATGTTGGGCTACAACGCCCTTCGGCTCCAGCCAGCATGGCTAGTAGTTTGGGATGACAAGGGTTTATAGCTCCACAAAATCTGGAGTGACCATGTTGGCTACCCCTGGTCTAGTCCAATCTGTTTAAAGCTTCTGATAGAACACCAAGCTGCAGTCTTTGATGAAATTACTTCAGAGCAGTTTCACTGACACTGCACTCTTGTGAATGGTTACTCTATACATTTCTCTTGAGCATCTAATTTATCAAAGTGTTACTGAGCATGTTACGAATAAGGCTGGTATATTTTGTTGGGTTGTGGGTGGAGATAATTAATATGCCACCAAACATGTTTAATTCCATGATTCTAGACCAGTGTTTCCCAACCTTGGGCCTCCAGCTGTTTTTGGACTACAACTCCCACCATCCCTAGCTAGCAAGACCAGTGGTCAGGGATGATGGGAATTGTAGTTCAAAAACAGCTGGAGGCCCAAGGTTGGGAAACACTGTTCTAGACCATGGGGTGATACCATTTAGACATACTCAAAGGACGCCCATTGAAATAAAGTCCACTGATTTCAGTGGTTCTGTTTTGAATATGGATAGCATAAAATGGCTTTCAGTAGCTCTTTGATACTCTTGGCAGTGTTCTATTGCAATAATAATAATAAATGATAATAAATCTTTATTGTCACTACACCACCTGTGTGCAGTGAAATTAAATGAGCGTCCCCCCCTCCCATACACTCAATCTGGTTCGCACTCTGTGTGCTTGTCGGAAGTCAATTGCACCACTATTTTTTTCCATGCAGCAGCCCAACAGCCCACGGATAAAAACTGTTCTTTAACCTGTTGGTACGGCTGACTATACTTCTGTGTCTCCTGCCTGAAGGTGCTGGCCGGGGTGTGAGTCATCCCTAAGAATTTTCCTCACTCTCCTGAGGCAGCAGTTTCCTGCGATGTCATCTAGCAAACTCAGGGGACAGCCCAGGATGTCATGTGCTGTATTCGCCACCCTCTGTAGGGACTTCCTGTCCGTGGCTGTCAAACCAATGCCATGGCTGTCAAACCAACGTACCACACTGTAGTACAGTATGAAAGGACACTTTCTATTGTGGACTGGTAGAAGAAGATCATCAGTTTTTGTTTGACATTTTTCTTTCGCAAGACCCTGAGGAAATAGAGTCTCTGTTGGGCCTTCCTAACCACCTGGGTTGTATTGATTTTCCAAGTGAGGTCCTCACTAAGGTAGACTCCCAGGAATTTAAAGGAAGAGACTATCTCCACACAGCGTGCCCCCCCCAATATACAATGAGGCTAGTTCCCCTCTCTTCCTCCAAAAGTCCAACACCATCTCCTTTGTCTTACTGATATTTAGGTGCAAGTTGTTCTCTAGGCACCGTGTTGAGACTTTTTGAACCTCCCTATACACTGATTCATCTCCACCTGTAATTAGACCCATTATGGTGTTATTATCTGCAAACTTAATAATTACAGTAGATGGATCGGATGAGATACAGTCATATATACAATGAGTACAGGTAGGGACTCAGCACGCATCCCTGTGGGGTGCCAGTGCTGAGCTTCAGAGAGGTAGATGTAACAGGCCCAATCCTCTATTTGTGTGTGATCCCTCAAAAAGTCTTTAATCCAATCACAGATGGTAGAAGAAAGTTCCAGGTCCCTCAGTTTTTTAATAAGAATGTCCAGAAGGATGGTATTAAAAGCCGAGCTATAATCAATAAACAGCATTCTGACATAATTCTACAGTCTCTCCAGATGACTCACTACAAGGGGAAAAGCTGTGGCTATGGTATCATCTGTTGACCTATTTCTCCAATAAGCGAACTGGTGTTCATCAAAATCCGGTGGAAAACATGTCCTAAGATGTTGAAGAACCAATCTCTCAAAGCATTTCATCACTACAGATGTTAATAGCACAGCTCTTGCAGACTGATGGCTTTAGCTGCATAAATTACACCCAAACATATTGATGCAGAGCTAGCTTTATGCCAGATAGAAGGCATGGCATCTATCCACAGCATATCAGAATGTGAGCAGTTCTTCTCACACCTTGCATTACCACCTTCCTGGTGAAAACAGGTGTTTTAATAGCCAATTCTGTTAATGTGTATTAGACTTAACAAATTCATGGTGATTCATGGTGTTCTTGATACCACGTTCTGATCCATCAAATGATCAAAATAGTATCAGTTTTGTTTTACCTTCTTGTTGTGGCTTGGGAAAATATTTAGAAATGTTGCTTTGTGCTCAATATGGCTTTGTTTCTTACTTCTGTTTTGTAAGACTTCAATCCTTAACTTGGAGCAGTCCTTTGAAATTGGTGAGGTTTAACCTCCAAATGAATTTGAAGCTGTTAGTAGTAGTTTTGTTTGTTTGTTTGAAGAATTCTTTAAAACCCTTTAAAATTGTACCTATTGCGACTAACTGCAATCTTTATCCTTAGGAAACAGAAAGAACTTGAGGAATTGGAGAGAGAGAGAAAGAGAGAAGAGAAATTGCGCAAAAGAGAGCAGAAACAGAAGGATCGTGAAATTCGTAGAAACAAAAAGCGGCTTGAAAAAATACAAGCTGAAGAGCAAAAAAAACTACAAGAGAAAATAAAGCTTGAGGAGAGGAAGCTTCTCTTAGCTCAGAGAAACCTTCAGTCTATTCGATTAATTGCTGAACTGCTGAGCAGAGCGAAGGTAACTGTTTTTTTTATTTTTAGGGTTTGGTGTGCATGGGAAAGCAGTAAAAAAAACCCAAGCACCTTATAAGTGAGGATTTGATAAATTACACACACACACACGGATTTCTTCTCTCTATTTTATAATGATGCCTCTTCAGTTACTCCATTTTAAATATTGCTCATAGCACCTTGCTGTTAGCATTGTATTTTGGCTAGGCCCAACCCTGTCTTCACTCTTCTTTCCTGTTTGAAGGACAAATAGGCTACATCATAAAGCTGAACCAGTGTGTGATGCAATCTGTGCAAACGGGACAAAAACCTGTACAGTGGTACCTCTGGTTATGTACTTAATTTGTTCCGGAGGTCTGTTCTTAACCTGAAACTGTTCTTAACCTGAAGCACCACTTTAGCTAATGGGGCCTCCTGCTGCCGTTGCGCCGCCACTGCATGATTTCTGTTCTCATCCTGAAGCAAAGCACTTAACCCGAGGTACTATTTCTGGGTTAGCGGAGTCTGTAACCTGAAGCGTATGTAACCTGAAGCGTATGTAACCCGAGGTACCACTTTATCCAGGAAGCATGCATAAGACCTGGGAGTTGGGCATCAAGGGTCTCCCTTTATCCTGTGCCATTACCTGAGTTTCTCCAGTAAGGGATCATTGACCAGCCTTGGGATAGTCATGAAGCTTGCCGCATCAAAGGCCTTTCTGAGTTCATAAGAATGCAGTTGTTGCATTTGAGGAGTGAAGGTTGTTATGTGTTTGTATCAAGGACCTTTTCATGTATAGCATGTGCTCATTTGCAAGGTTTAGGACACTGATTTTGCTGGTGTGGCACAAATAACAATTTGTCAGCTTCATGAGATCACTCTGCTTACAAATTTAGTTAGGACCTGAATAGTAATTTACAGAGACTTAAAATCCTAGGAAAATCTAGCAATCCATTCAAGGAGAATAAAAAAAAACTAAAATAAAGTTCCGACTTTCCTTAATCTCAAGCCTTTCTTAAATCTTAAAGTCTTCATGTCACCAAGTTGACAACAGTGCAAAATTATTTGTTGCAAAAGTTGATCAGTATAAAGTAGAGTTTATCTTTTGGTCCTTATGAGCTTCTTTGTTGGGTTGTTCAGACTTGTTTCCTAGGAACTGATTTGCTTTTAACCTATTTCAGAAAGGCTGCTGGATTGCATTAGCAATTTAAGAATGAGAAGCAGGAAATCTGCTACAGTTCTGTCCTTTAGTGTGTTGGTGAGTGTTGAGATGGGCAATTCTTTTTGGCCCTGAGAGTTGCATTTGGTGGGTGGAGAGCACACACACTCACATGCAAGCTCACAAACCTTTTTTTCAGCGAACCCAGTGGGTACACACACCCATTGTCCATGAATTCTCAGCTCCTCCCAGTGCCAGTCAGCTGAGCAGCAGGAGAGATGAGGCACATGATAGGCAGAGGTCCTATCACATGCCTCCCCCTTCTCCAGTTCATTGGCTTGGGCAACGTGCTCCTCCAGCTCATCAGACAGCTGTTTGGCAGGTTGAGGAAAGCACTATTGCAATAGGCGGTAAAGCGAATGGTGGAGGGAGCCCTTTCTACCTATGTAAATTGTGTTCCCTGCATATATCTGTTTGTTGGGCTGATGGGGCGTATTGAGTTGGGCTGTAGGGAAGGTCTCTGTGGGATGCAGCTTGCCTACTTGTGGTCTGCATAGTTCCCTTTTTGGGGAATAGTTTCCCTTCTAACAGTTCTCTGAAGTTGTTCAAGGTTGACCCTGCCATGGAACGAGTGTATTTGATACAGAACTAAGGGAAATCTCTTCTCTCTATATTCTTAGGCAATAAAGCTTATGGAACAGGAGCACAACGAGGAAAAAATCCGCCTTCAGCACTTGGAAGAAAGGAGAAGGCTGCAAGAAGCTGAACTCCGACGGGTAGAGGAAGAAAAAGAGAGAGCTCTTGGACTGCAGAGAAAAGAAAGAGAGTTGAGGGAGAAACTGTTGAGCAATCTCATGAATAAGAAGGTAGAAGAAACCCATCTGAAGAAGAGTGAAGTTAATGCACTGCAGCCTATGCCTTTGAAAGTGCTGGTGGGTGTTCCCCATTCTGTTGCATCTACTTCCATTCAGTCTCCTTTAGCCAAACCGATGCAGCTCTGTCCTAGCAGCATAAAGGCTAATGAAAGTGTGAGCAGTCAGCCAAAGTACTTAAATGGAAGCCTGCATGAGGATATTCTCATCAAAGACACTAAGATTAATGTCAGTAGCAGGGACACCGTTTCTGATGAAAGTAGTTCAGGTGTCCTTTCATGCATTCCTACAAATCAGCAACAGAAGACCACGCCAGACCGTGAGCAGAACACCTGCAAGAAAGACTTGCTGTCTGAGCAAGGCAAATGCAATAGGGAGCCGAGCAAGGGGAAGACTCGCTTGTGCAGAGACATGGGCAACCATCATAGCAAGGATAAGACTGAAAAAAGCAGGCACAGAAGAGACTTAAGTAGCGATGATGAAAAATGTAGGAAAGAAAGGCGCCTCCATAAGAAATACTCTGCGAAAGGGAGCAGTCCTGGCCTGAGGAGCTTAAGTCGGGAATATGCACGGCACAGGCGATCCTTAAGCAGAGACAGGAAGGAAGATAAAAGAGGGCGCAGTCATGGCCACAAGAGCACAAGCAAGAAACAAAAGCACCGGAAGAGATCTTTGAGCAACCAAAGAAGCACTTGGAGTAGGTAATGAAGGACTTGGCCTTTTGTAAGGGCTATCTCAGAAAGGACTGTAGTGGAGCTCTCATTATTCGGTCCAGGGAGGAAAAGAAAACTGATTGGGACTTCTTTTTTTTACTTGAATTTAGTTTATGGAGTCCAATACATATAGCTGCGCTTTTCAGAAATATTTTGGGGGCTTCTTTTATCTGTCAGCAATGTGTTGGCTTTCTACAGTGCTATAAATTCTGATCATTCTTGCTCACGCTTTTTCTGTGATAACCTGCCTAATTAGGCATTCAGCATTTCACTTCATTTTAAAAATTCTTGGGTCCTTTTTCATTTCTAATGATTGCAGCCACAGCAATCTTTTGTTTAGAGACTGGCATGTGTATGTTTCTAAAAGGAAATGTAAACTTGACACGTTGACCTACTTGATTCACAGGGAATAAGTAATTCCATCCAGGATTTTTGCTATCTTAATTGGTGCTAGATGCAACCATATTTTTTATACACTGCTGTGATGCCTTCTTTGCTATTATGACAATTGCAAACTTGATAGATTGTTACAGGGCCCGAATAGACATTGTGTTTGCTACTTTAAACATTTTGTTCCATTTTGAAGGAAATATGCCAGGGTTTTGGAGCCTTTGGAAAGCAGATACACAGGCTGCTGTAGTTTTAGTCTTCACATTTGACCTTTTCTTTGTTCAAACCATTGGTTGAAATATTCTTCTACATGCAATTTCACAGGTGTCTATTTTGAAAGAGGGGCCTTCCTGCTAAATTATTTTTATGTGCTACGTTCAGGTTCAGAGTTGTACTTTCTCTTAAGTAACTTTTTAAATAATATCTTTGCTTCTGAAAATGAAGCTCGGGAATTTCCCCAAAATATTAACGTTGCAGTGCAAAACCAGCTTTTTACCATCTAATGGTAAAACCACAGAAGCCATTGCCAGTGAACCCAAATTACTGTTTCGTATTTCGGTACATTAAAAGATATATACACCATTAAATAGGAATTGGTTTGTCTTTTGTTTTAATAACTGATTATGCAGAGTCCTTAACATAAAGTGGTTCTATTTTAAAGCTACTTCTCTTTTACAAGATAATTTCATTTTTATCTGCTATTTTGCTCTTCCCAGAAGCAGGAACATTCCCGCTGTTCTTTCACATTGATGAAGATTTTTGTTTTATTTCCTGCACAATAACTTTTTCTGTGAGGTCACATTTGACCTTTGGCATAATACTAGAAATCTCCTTTTTGTTTCTGTATTTACAACAATGCCTTGATCTTATTGTATATAATATTTAATACTTTCCGTGGCATTTCAGTTTAATGTAGCTGTATCTACATGGAAGCATGATCTGACCTAAACTGTGGGGTCAAAGGATTTCAGATATTATTTGCTCACGTTTTCTTTCTTTGCATCCAGAATTTCACAAATTTGAAAGCTTGGGGGACAGGACCTCAAATGCCCTGTTTCTGTGTGAAGCTGTTCATCCTACACATAGCGCTTTGCCATAGTTTCCTTTTTGCAACCATGTTAGCTGTTGTACAGCAAGATCCCCTGACTCTTGTGAGTGGTTGTTTAGGGGCACATGGGCTGCAGTGGTAAGAGCAGGCTAGGGAAGTCCTGCTATCTGCCCAGAAGCCACCTCATAGTCTTCTGGAGTCTGTGGTCAAGTTTGCACTTGAACAGGAAGTACTCCAGAGTTCCATGTGTGCCCCTTGATGGTGGATAATAGGTAGCGTAATGCTTCAGTCAAATTTTCTAGCCATGCTTGCGTTTGAGAACATCTGTGCACCTGCATATCCAAAATGAGATCAAGCACTGCTGACAGTGTTCCACATACTTTCTGGTTTCTGTGCTATGAACTTAAAAGCAACATCTCAAATTACAGGGTTTTTAAATAAATGTTTTTTTGAGAGTAGCTGCCACATAACTGCTGTAGCTTTTGACCTAAATAGCCTTGAATGAATTCACCCTCACTTAGCCTTTTTTTTCCCTTTGCCATCTCTGATGGCTTTAAAAGACATACTCCTGTTAACACAAATTTAGCTGTGAACTTCTAGCCCTCGGGCTAATTGGGCCAGGTTCTTAAAAGGTATCGTCATGAACATAGTTACTTACGCACATTGCATTTTTTTTTTGCAGAAAACAATTTGTGACACTGGTGGTTTTTCCAGCAGTTCTAATGTTGAGTGTTCAGGCGAGAATTTTCTCTTAGAACGAAATGAGCATGTTTACAAGCTAAAACCCACTCCATCCACTTCACACAGTAATGTGCACAATGTTGCATAACCAGATGCAGATTAGAGCCATGTCTGGCATACAGATGTAGATTGATGAAATGGAGCTAGAAAACAAGGCCGTTTTAAGAAAATCAGAGTGAATTAGAACATCCAAAACAGTAGCTCACTAATAAAATATGCTTTAGTCCCTCAGCCCACTAATTTTAATGTTTGTAGTTTGACACATGCATCAGAAGAACATGGGGTAGTTGGACTTGCATCAAAGAAACTAGGGTTCAAATCCACACGTAGCTTTGAAGCTCAGCACACTTTCTCTCAGAACTTAACGTACAGTAAGCCTGCAACCTGCATGTTGTTAAGTTCCGGGGATCATGCCTGAAGCCAAAATCATGCATTGGGTGCAATGGCAGGTGGAATTGCCAAAGTCTCTTTTCCCCCACAGACACCAGATTCCTTTCCTCCCCCTTTTAATTTTTTTGGCCAAGTGTAAAGCTGAGTTCACATAAGTTAAATGTGCATAAGTTGCATGCTCACTGTATCTTGCACAATAGTTGTGAGGAAGAAATGGGGCAGAGTTCACATTAATGCACATAGAACTTGGAATCAATGTAGTATGCAAATGTGGTATGTAGTCCAAATGCTACATTGCAGAAAATGTTGACCTGTTTCTAGCTCTGCACATTCTGTGATTGTACTGTGCAGGAGCACACATTATTATTGCACAGTTCAGTTTCCTTAGAAGAGATGCTTTCCTATCTTTTAATTTTAATTAATTAATTAGCATTAAAAGAAAACATGTGGCGCATTCCTCAGAAGCCTGTGTTTTTTGTCATTAATCTGGCTATAAATATGTGAGGACTGGATTACCCTTTGTCACAAGTGAAGCACAAATTTTGCTTACTGGCTGCTTCCATCTTCCTCATTAGGAAGGTGCTCCAATCCTTTACTTAGTCTTTTCTCAATCAACCATATCCGTTCTGAGATGGGATAACCAGAGGTATCCACAAAAACGGAAAATACTTTCATAACAAGCACTTCGGGCATTAGGTTTGAGCACCTTAAAATATTATTGGCAAACGAAACCAAACTCGTTTTATCTTCATATTCTAATGAGAGCTTAGATGATAATAAGGAGAAAAAGCAGCTTGTACAACCTTTGCAATGTGTCCAATCAGTTTAGTTATTGGAACTTTCAATCCTCTTTCAGATGCACTACTCGAGTAAATCTTTTCAGCTGATTATCTTGGGCCTCCTAAAGAGACAGATGCCATTTGAGCCATAGCAGGAAAGTGTTGTTTGCTTCTGGATCTATCTATCTATCTATCTATCTATCTATCTATCTATAATGTAGATTTCAAAATTACTTTCTTTTTACTGAAAAGGGAGTTGACTCTTCCAAATGTTATCTATCTGCATATGCATAGCAACCTCACTGTTGGCACCCATCTGTCTCAAGAGACAATGGAGTGTACCTCCAGGAGTAAGTCAGACTGCTGCATTAGCAATACCAAAGTGACCACCTCAGGGCACAAGCCTGGGCAGCGTGGTATGGAGGTCCTGAGATGCCCAGACAAGAAGATGCTCTACTCAGACTTGCTGGTGTGGTCCATAGAAAACACAGTGATACATTTAGCACCAGCTTGGCTGCAGGAGTTGCTGGAAGGAGGTGCAAAGTTGTCATCCAACTGTCTTAGGGACTCCACTTTGGATTTGTGTAGGGTCCTGAGCCTTTTATTCCCCCAAAGATAACCTGCAAGGCAGCAGAGGTTTAATATTTCCTTAAAGAGGTTTTCCTTCTTCTAGATGGGCTAACTTCCCAGGTTGACAAGCCCCATGCGCCTCTTACTTCTCTTTGCAGCACGCGTCTTCTGTGTGGAATAATCATGCAACAATAATGTTTGTACAGCACTTTTGATGTTCAAAGTGCTTCACATGCATAGAAAACAATGCTGAGGAATGATGATGGTCTGGATGATGTTGGGAAGTGGAGTTCATCTGGAAGGCACCACACTGGCTATCCCTGGCATAAGATGGTACTTCAGATTCAAGGGGAGGATGCTGAGGCTGAAAGAGATTGGCTTGTCTAAGGTAATCTAATGAATTCACACCAGAGGTTCAGATTCAAGGCTTATTCTCTTAGCCATATCTCAGTAGGCTAATCGGATTATTTTGAGGGATCAGGCTGGTTAGTCTGAGGCCTCTACTGATGACTTTCCAGAAACTGGAGAAGCAAAGTATTTGCTATTCCTTTTCCTCATCCCTTTCTACTCACTTCAGACAACCCCACAGGTATCTATTTTAGTGTTTGTCCTATCATCTTGACTTTAAAAAGGTAAAGGTACCCTTGACCATTAGGTCGAGTTGCAGACGACTCTGGAGTTGCGCGCTCATCTCGCTCTATAGGCCGAGGGAGCCGGCATTTGTCCGCAGACAGCTTCCAGGTCATGTGGCCAGCATGACTAAGCCGCTTCTGGTGAACCAGAGCAGCGCACAGAAACGCTGTTTACCTTCCTGCCGGAGCGGTACCTATTTATCTACTTGCACTTTGACGTGCTTTCGAACTGCTAGGTTGGCAGGAGCAGGGACCGAGCAACGGGAGCTCACCCAGTCACGGGGATTCAAACCGCGACCTTCTGATCGGCAATCCCTAGGCTCTGTGGCTTAACCCACAGCGCCACCTGCGTCCTCATCTTGACTTTAATTGGAATCAGAATCCTTTACTGGGGCCACTGCTGGCAAGGTCTTGTTCCATTTTAGCTTGGAGCATCATACCTAGGAGTTGATTAGATTGGCCCCTGCCAAGGGCACAAGCCCAGGAGGATGCAAAAAATCAGACCCCTCTACTCTGGCTTGGAGAGGCTAGGAACCCATCCATCTGTCTGTGTATTCCCTCTGCTGCTCCTCTGCTGGGTGAGGTGCACAGGCTTCTCTGACTGCCTCAGCAGAGGAATTCAATTGCTGGCATGGGGGCCCCCTCCCCAGTCAGCCACCACTGCTGTTAGCAGTGTGAGACAAGCCTCCAGTGGGGCTTGGGAAGAAAGAGAGAACAGGCCAGAGTTTCAGGAGGAGGAAAAAGGAAGGATGGAGGTAGAAGGGCAAAGCAGCAAGAGGAGGCAGGGAGGCAGACAGATGGGGGACATGGAGGAGAACCCAATAGCCATGGAGGAAGTCACTGGCAGGGTGCAAAAGGAGACAAAAGCAAACGCTTTGAGTTTCTGGTCCATGGTCTCTTGCAACTTCAGAGACACCAATACAGCTTCTTGCCAAGGGTGCAAGGGAGTCTAGGTCATAGCTGTCAACTTTTCCCTTTTCTTGCGAGGAATCCTATTTGGAATAAGGGAATTTCCCTTAAAAAAGGGGAAAAGTTGACAGCTGTGGTCTAGGTACACCTCTGATCCTAGTGCAAAGACTTACACTTACACAGTGGAAGTTCCTATCACCTTTCTCTCTCCTTGTGTGTCACCAAAATCTGTTCTGGGTTTTCCCCCAACCCTCCAGAGCAGATCTGAGAAGCTCTCTTCCAAACATGGAAATCCATGTGCTAGCAGAATGACTTGTTTCGTTGTAACCCTTTGTTACCAAATTACTGTACACCACACTGAGTCGTTGGTATATATCAGGCATGTCCAACCAGTAGATCATGCTCTTCCAATAGATCCCCAGCTGATCCTGGTAGATCACGGGACCCTTATTGATCATGGGATTAAATAAAGTTTACTGAAAGTTAACAAATAAAAGCTGAAGAGCTCTGGGCAATCCTACCCCCCAAAATCTCAGCAACTCTGGGCTCAACAACTCTGGGCAATCCACCCACCCCACGCACGCTCCTCCTCCCTCCAATGACAATGGGTAGATCACTGCCAGTTTTTTAATACTGGGAGTAGATCACAGTCTCTTGGGAGTTGGACGTGCATGGTATATATAAAAGCTATAAATAAAAAGAATGCAAAATGCCTCTTTCGCACAGTCAACTGGTCTTGCACAATTGAAGCTATTCGGTGGTCACATTTTAATATATTTAACAATAGTTCAGACCCTTCTTTTGGCTAGTGGAGTTTTTGATTCGAGCAAATGAACCCACAACACTGACTACAGCGTGCCCTGGAAGGGAGAGCTTGCGTCAGCACATTTGTGGTAATAAGACTAAATATGTCTGGAGTGGTATTAGTACAGTTAAAGTGGACTACCCAGAATCATCTGTGCCTACAGGCTAAAGAGGCTTATTTAAATGAAGAAGGAAAGAGGATTTCTCACAGTGCAGTGAACAAAAATGAGCTCCGCAGAGGACCTCGAATATCCTCGTCTCTTAATTCAGTACCAGAATGGATTTTTAATATCAAAGGTAAGGCTCACAAATGATATGCCTCAAGGAAATTTAAACTAGGAAGTGATGCTTTTTTCTTCTTATTGTGGATGTGTGCAGAACCTAGAGCATCTATAGAGGTGAATCTTTTAATTTATCTGTTTTAATTTTGTGTTCAACAGCTTGCAACAACAGGTGTTAACTAAATGTGCTGGGATGAATGCATTGAATGAGATTTAAACCAGTATCAAAGTAAAAAATCTTAAACCCCACCATTTGAATCATCTCCGTTGAACCAGGGCTCCTTATAAACTAAAATTTCCAAACCTGCAGTCATTTCTTGGTAATCTAAAGTCCATACATGTTTAGGTTAAAAGCAAAGCATGTTTTGAATATCAAATTTGGAAAAATCCAGCACCAAGCTAAGATGTCGCTTAATGTAAATCTCACATAGAGTTTTCCCACCTTTTCAGTGCCTGCTTGTAGAATGAGCTCAATTGCTTTAGTGCTTACAGCTTGTGCCCTCCAGGAAGAAGCTAGCCTTGTTTCTTAACAACAGTATTTCACTGTGGAAAGAGAGCAAGAGGTGTCAGCACAGTTCCATTTTGATATACATCTGAGATTCTTCACAGGTGTGAAATAGGAAAACTCCTAATATGAACGCGGCAGCTAAAAAAGCCAATGAAATTCTGGGCTGCATCAATAGGAGTATAGCATCTAGATCAAGGGAAGTAATAGTGCCACTGTATTCTGCTCTGGTCAGACCTCACCTGGAGTACTGTGTCCAGTTCTGGGCACCACAATTCAAGAAGGACACTGACAAACTGGAACGTGTCCAGAGGAGGGCAACCAGAATGGTCAAAGGCCTGGAAACGATGCCTTATGAGGAACGGCTAAGGGAGCTGGGGATGTTTAGCCTGGAGAAGAGGAGGTTAAGGGGTGATATGATAGCCATGTTCAAATATATAAAAGGATGTCACATAGAGGAGGGAGAAAGGTTGTTTTCTGCTGCTCCAGAGAAGCGGACACGGAGCAATGGATCCAAACTACAAGAAAGAAGATTCCACCTAAACATTAGGAAGAACTTCCTGACAGTAAGAGCTGTTTGACAGTGGAATTTGCTGCCAAGGAGTGTGGTGGAGTCTCCTACTTTGGAGGTCTTTAAGCAGAGGCTTGACAACCATATGTCAGGAGTGCTCTGATGGTGTTTCCTGCTTGGCAGGGGGTTGGACTCGATGGCCCTTGTGGTCTCTTCCAACTCTATGATTCTATGATTCTAACCTTTTTTAAAAGAGAGAGAGAGAAAAGAGATTCTCTTCTGTAGGCGATATGCAATTCCAATCAATAGAAAAATGCAAAGGTTTTGTAAACCCACAAGGAAGCTGGGAACAAGTAAAGTTTTCAAAGATGCTAGAAAATCATCAATAAATAACTTGAAACTAGCCCCAAGGGGGAAATTATCCCTTCAAAATTGGTGGTAAAGCAAGATATTGAAGCAAGCATATACTGTATAGAGATCATGTTGCTCTTTTTAAAAGGAGTCTGTTGCTAGGATAAAAACAATGAGGACATCGACTTGCAGCTGTGGCTTCAACATACCGTTTTTATTATTGTGTATGGCAACAATAAAAGTTCCACAACAAAAATATGCATTCAGACTATGTATGCTTAGTTTAATAAAGACTTAGATGAAGCTCAACAATGCATTGCAGAGGTCAGTTTGAAATTATTTCTGCCATTCGACTGTAGGCTGCCGTCCCAACCAACCCTGCTTACCTGGGAGCTAGCCTCATTGAATTCCATAAGCCTTACTTCTGAGAAGTCACTGCACTGTTAGCTGCTGCTGTGCTTTCTCTCTTTGCTTCTTTCATCCCTGCCCGTTCCTTTGGTTTTAGGTGATGTTTGCTGCTTGTGAGCTGGGAGTATTTGATCTGCTGAGAGAGTCAGAAGATCTCTTGACCTCGAAGGCCATTGCAGAGCAGCTGGGCAGCAGCTTCCAGGGAATGGAGAGGTTGCTAGATGCCTGTGTGGGTTTAAAGCTGCTGAGAGCAGAAGTGAAAAAGGAAGGAGGTAACTGTGTCAGAGGAATCTAACATGACCAGCCACCCCTGTTTTGGCCTCTGCAAATTTTGTGCCTAGAAACTGACCATAACGTTTTTTAAGAATATAAGAAGGAACCAGCTGCCCACACCAGATGCCCCCAACCTGGGTATCCTAAATGTTTAGGACCTTAATACCCATCAGCCTGAGTCAGAATGGCCAATGGTCAAGTTTGTCCAAACCACCTACTGAGCCCCAGTATCCTGACTGGTGTTGGCTTTTGAGGGTTTCAGGCAGAGTCTTCCCCTGTCTGGAGAGGCCAGGGATTGAGCCTGGAGCCTTCTGCTTGCCAGTGGGCAACAAACAGATGGGCGTGGTATAAATAAATTATTATTATTATTATTATTATTATTATTATTATTATTACTACTACTACTACGCTGAAGGTATTCTGAAATAGAGATTGCTGGTTCTGGTTCACCTGCTCAGCTGTCTTTCAGCTTTGGTAAATAGGTTTTGCCTATTTCTATATTGTTTTGATAATCTGCAAGCTGTGTTTGCTACATGCGAGAGTATATATATATATATATATATATATATATATATATATATATATGCATGAATGCACCATGGAAGGTGACTCTCAAACCACTTCTAGCTCTTTTTTAAATGATTGTCTGTTTCCCACCTGCAAAACAGAAAGACTTTTGTGAAACATTCAAGGGTGAATGTGTGTGTTGCACATACACAAGAGGGCATCTAATCTCTCTCTGCTTCCAGGCAGTTTCACCTTGAGCTGAACAAGGATGCTGTTAAATCCCAAAATTTGACGTATATTTTGGCAAATGGCAAGCAGAGTCAGTGTAGATTTCTAAGAAGATTGCATCAAAAACTGCTTTTAAGCTGGACAAATAGATTGTGCAGATGCATTATTCTTGTACTTAAGATGATGGTGCCACAGATATCATCACCACTGTGCTAAATACTGACTTTGCCTTCTTTCCTCTTTAGCATTTTATGGAAACACGGAAATATCAAATCTCTACCTCACAAAATCAAGTCCGAAGTCTCAATATCATAACTTGATGTACTATTCCAAAACCATCTATTTGTGCTGGCACTACTTGACAGATGCTGTGAGGTAAGGTGAACGATGAGGAAGTTTATGTTGATAATTGAAAAATGAAACCTTTGTAAAACCTTGCAGTGAACCACCGCATTATTCCCTTTTTCAGGAAAACTACTGTTTACTGTTGAATGTTGAAGTGCTAATAGTTCAAACAGGACTGGTATAGAGTTACTATTGTTACACTATTACTTTATTTTTTATACCACACACCAAGTGGTAGCACTGTGATATTGTTAACGCTTAAGAAGATTCATTCTTTGCAGGTGTGTGGAAACCAGCTAGGGAATGCTTTGTCATAACAGCACTATTTACCGAGAGAATTCTCAGGAGGATGCTTAGCAATGAGGAACTGGCACGAAGGTGTTGAGATACCAGTTGATTCTATTTTCTGTGCCAGAAGAAAACAAAGGAAATTGGGGTGGATTTTTCAGCGAATGAGGACCACTATATGGTTCTACTTTGAAGTAACTGTTGTTAGTAATACTAAGTTCTTTACCACAGATGGTTGAGAGCTGTGTAAGAGGATTTTCCACATTCAGCTGCAACCGGAAATTAATGCAAATTTAAGATCGCCCATTTGCTCAGTTTCCAAGTAGAAGCTTCCCAACAAATTTCCATTATCTTCAAGTTCTGGTCATTTGCATTATTAGTTATTACTTTCCAGAGAAAGTAATATTTAGTTAGTTATTACTTTCCAGAGAAAGCAATAAATATTAAAAAATGGGAAGGCACTTTAGCTCAAGACATTTTGGAGACCCTCTTAACACCTGTCAGTTGTTTCAGAAGGAGTAGAAGGCGGAACTAAATCCATATTTCCCTTCAATTCAAAACAACTATCAAGCGTAGCTCTGGCAGAGAAGCATCCTGTATCACCCATGTGCACCAGTGATGGAACAATTCCCTTTGGCTCAATTAAGAATGCACTTGGCAATTACAAGCTTCCTCGGCATGCGTTTGGAAAAAAACACACATCTGTTTTCTAAGAGATCTCTCTTGGCACATGTTCACTGGTGGTGCTCTGCAGATAGGCACCTTATCTTATGTCTGCTTGAGAAGAAAGCTGCCTTGAAATTTACCTCCACCTTTCCCAGCCAAAACAACAGCAACAACCGTGTAAATACATTCAGTGGGGAAAGAAAGGGTTTTTAGAGCTGGGTGAGAAACATCAGTTACATGAAACCTTCGCAAGGAACAAATCAAAGTAATTGACCCAAAGCAGATTATACGTGCCAAGCAAAAGGCTGCTTGGTTAGGTTGTCTGGCTCACACAGTTCAGAGACAGCTGTGAGAGTTTCATTGGGCACAGTGTGGTGTAGTGGTTAAGAGCGGTAGACTCGTAATCTGGTGAACTGGGTTCGCGTCTCCGCTCCTCCACATGCAGCTGCTGGGTGACCTTGGGCCAGTCACACTTCTTTGAAGCCTCTCAGCTTCACTCACCTCACAGAGAGTTTGTTGTGGGGGAGGAAGGGAAAGGAGAATGTTAGCTGCTTTGAGACTCCTTCAGGTAGCGATAAAGCGGGATATCAAATCCAAACTCCTCCTCCTCCTCCCCCTCCCCCTCCCCCTCCTCCTCCCCCTCCTCCTCCTCCTCCTCCTCCTCTTCTTCTTCTTCTTCTTCTTCTTCTTCTTCTTCTTCTTCTTCTTCTTCTTCATGCATGTGTCTACAAAGCTTATCTGGCTTTGGTTGTCAAGGCCACTGAATAGTTGGGGTCTGTGTCGGGTGTGTGTGTGTGTGTGTGTGTGTGCAGAATCTTGTTTTACATTCCAAATCAGAGAAGACCTAGGGGGTGAGAAGCTTGATTTGCAATATTAAGAATGATAAGCTGGGCAAATTTGTATTCCAGAAGAGGTCATTTCTGGCATCGCTAAATTGCATTTATAGTTCTTGATACAGCTAGGAATGTAGGCATATATATGCATACTTCTGTCTCTTAGGTTCCCAGGAAGGATGGGAGGTTATGGAATGTTTTGATGATTATTATTTTTTTAAAGCTAGCTTACTTCAGGATCACTGCTCCTGTGAAAAAGTGAACTCTATAAGCAACATCATGCAAACATTCTTAGGCTTTTGTTCAGGATCCTTCTTGAGTATGGCAGTATTATGTAATATAAATGACATTTTAAAGTTAGCTGTTGAATTTATCAAGAATTTCCCTCCTTAATTTAAGGGAGGGGAAAAACCAATATGAGAGAGCATTTGGCATTTCATCAAAAGATGTCTTCGAAGCACTTTACAGGTAAGGCTTCCACTATAATAGTTTAATCTAAAACACAATAGATTGCCCCTGATCAAATGTCTCTGTGTGCACACTGTTTTTGATAGCAATAATGGTTAGTGTGAAGGTCATTAAACTGTGGGGGGAGCATACAGCAGTAATCTGTTTTGGAGGTTAATAGTATATGGCTAACTGAGGCCAGGGTGTCATGGTCCAATTCTTGGTTTCTTAAGAGATTTTCCGAGCACAATCATATACAAGCTCTTCTGCTCGTGCAATAGAAACAGCAGATCCATGTGTCCATTTGCAGAGCTGCTCCTTCCACAGAAATGAATGGGGCTGTCTGCACAAAGATCTCATGGGTGTGTTAAAGAATATGCAATTCTTTTAATCAGGATGGCAGAAAAGCTGTCCATGTCTTTTACATAGCAGTACATCATTGTGGGCATTTGCAACAAGCTCACTGCTTGTGCAATTTCAAATCTCTAGATCAGAGGAAGAAATGATAAAATTCATGTATGGATTGAATGCAATTTGGAGCATTTGTGGCAGAGATGTGATAGCTGCATTTGATCTTTCTCTGTTCCCTGTCATATACGATCTTGGAGGTAAGTGCCATTTCATACGTTTCAGTAGTTTTTCTTTGACATACACACACAGAAATGTTAAAATCTTGCATGGAAAAACTTGCACTTTAAGACAACTGCCCGGTTTAATGAAGGCATTAAGAATACACTGGGCCTATTTTATGGACTGGCATGAATTTTAAGAGTTGCAAGCAGTTACTCATATGGCAGTTTGAGGCAATCCAGTACTCAGCAGTACCAGTGTGCTTACTGGGCAGCTGTCCAAACCTGACCTTACTATAGTGGTTGGCGTGTTCTAGTACATAACCATGTTGGCCTCAGTGATACCTATAGGATTTGGAAATGCAGTTTGCAGCACTCAGTGGGGCTAGTGAGGGCCTTCTCTGTAGAGGAACCAAATACCGTATTTTTTGCACCATAACACTCACTTTTTTCCTCCTAAAAAGTAAGGGGAAATGTCTGTGCGTGTTATGGAGGGAATGCCTATGGGTGGCAAGCCTACGGATTTTCCTCCTCTAAAAACTATGTGCGTGTTATGGTCGGGTGCGTGTTATAGAGTGAAAAATACGGTATTTCCTTGTGTATCTTGGCTCCTGTTAGTAGTGGCAGAGGTGATTTCAAGTCCCAGCACCCCTTGTGCCATCAAAGAGGTTTGTGGAATGTGACCTCAATTCATGCTGGATGCATACCAGGGGACCTTAGCTTGGGGTGTGGTCCTGTCCAGGCCAAGACTGTCGAAACTCTTACGCCACTTCAGATGAAGCAGGCATCATTCCCTGCCCGAAATGGTAAGAAACCCAGAGGCAGGCCCATCCATACTCAAAAAAGGATGTGAGAAACAAAATAGTGCTCTGCTAATATGGTTAGTTGGTTAGTTATTTTTCTCCACCTCCGCCTCCTCCTCTGAACTCATTACTGTGTTTTTTTTACCTTTTTCTTCAAAAAGGAGGCGCTGGTGCTTTAGCTCAGGAATGTGTCTCACTATATCCAAATTGTTCAGTCACAATTTTCGACCTGCCTAAAGTAGTACAAACAGCAAAGAAGCATTTTGTGTCCTCTGAGGAACAGCGGATCACTTTTCATGAAGGTAAAGATGGTGATTTCTTCTGTGTTTCCTGAGAAAACTAGGATGAGGAGGAGAACATTGCTCTTTACTGTAAATTCCTTTCCCCTCTCCGTAGAAAGTAGCCCCATAATTTAATACTGTGCCTTTTTTCCTAAGGCTATTTCCTCCTCCTGACATTTGAAATATTTTATTTGTTGCACATTTCGGAAGGGTCATACAAGTGTGACCTGGAGCTAGAGCTTATATATATGTGTGTGACTGCAAAAGCTCTCACTGCCTAACAGATAAGTCACTGGATGGTTTTTAGAGTTGGCTCTTCCAGAAAAATGTTTGGGCTGCTTGCATGAATGTTTCTTAAAATCCCAAGACTCTGGGTGATATTCAGCTACTTTTTAATCAGAGAAGACCCATTGAAATTAATGAAGATGATTGTATACTACCCATGCTGTTCAAGAATGAAATAGGTTAAATTATAATATTAGAACCTCTATTCTCCGAATTAATTACAGGATAGACCATCTTCACATGGAACCCAATACAGAAAGTGCCTGTATTGCTTGGATTTACTGTTCCTTCTTTCACACATGCCTTGTGTCCAACAAATAGAAAACATGTAGTTTAGATGCTTTTATTAACATGGTGCGTCTCAACAGTTACAAACAGTTACAAAACCTGTCCCCTGTCCCCCCCCCCGGGCATGAAGCATGAAAACAAACACCAGCGAATCTTCTTCTGATCTCAGCTACTTTGGACCCATTCCATGTTTTCTTGACATGCTGGATTCTCGGTTAATCAGAAATTAATGTTTGTTTTCTGCCTGATACAGGAGATTTTTTTGCAGACCCAGTTCCAGAAGCTGACCTGTATATTTTAGCAAGGATCCTCCACGATTGGGCAGATGAGAAATGTGTGCAGCTTCTCAAAAAGGTGCAGAAGACTTGCAAAACTGGTACGTACATGTGTATAATAACGTACAAGAGCCTGGCTATACATTGCATTCATCACTTCAAAAAACCAAGTGCCTTTATCTCTCTGGGACTGTTTAATGTGCTCAGTGCTTTCCATTAATTGTGACGTCAGCTTGTCACTTAGCATTCTTGCAACCACGGAAGGAGGGGTGGTGGAATTGGTGGCAGGCTAGGCAAGTAGATATCACTCATGCAATAAGGCTTCTCCTTCCTCTCCTCTCCCTGTAGCCCTTCAATATGTACTGGGGGGCTACAAGCTGTTTGAGGCTGGAGGGGAGAGAGAGAGAGAAGAGAAACGGGAAGTATCGCTGTGCAGGTGGGTGGAAGTTATTGGTTCTCAACATACTTCAAAGAAACTTTTTATCAGGGGGTGAGCTGCAGCACCAAATGTTCCCCAAACAGATTTTATTAAGAAGCTCTAAAGATATCGCTCGATAAGAAGTTTCTTGAAAACACACTGGGAACGATATCTATTTGTGCAGCTGTCTCTTTCATTCTTGAGTTTTTCTACAGCTGTTACTGATCCTTTCTATTTGTGCTATTTTTTAAAAAAGAAAGCCGAGATTCAAAACATCAAGCAGCTAGTCCCATGTGCACAGATAAGCTTTTTTCCTACTATCAAAGCAGGCATTTCTCTTGCCACCCTTTCAGAAGGGTTTCAAAAATAGTTGTGGTAGCCTATGGGAACCTGCTTTTAAAAGGGGGAGGAAATATTCAAAAATCCCACCAAGCATGTACAAACTCCTAAGTTTGTCTACGTAGCTTTTCCTTGACATTAGAAATAAAGTAGCTACCGGTAAATGTTAGTGGCAGTTGTAGTTGTATTCCCCTTTCAGAAGTTAGGGAAGGACTAAATGGACATGGGGGCAGTGGCATTGTGATAGCAGGCTGAATATCCTGGCATCTCTCTTTCTACACATTGATTGATTGATTATATTTCTGTGTTGCTTTTCATTCAAGTGAATTGCAAAGCAGCTTACAAATGCAATGCAAATCATATAGAATAATTAACATATCACCAGTAAAACAATTACAATTTATAAAAACACTATTAGATAAACAACTAAAAGAAAAGAAAAGATAAACAGCACAATTACAAGTCATATTATAGAATTCACAGTGGTCACATGTATGACATGATGTTGTCATTCCTTTTATCAATCAATTTAGTCTTTCCATAATGTCTTGAAAAGTCTTTGGTTATTTTATAATGGCAGCAACAATACATCATTTTACTTTAATGGAAGATGCTCAGTTTATAGTAGGGATAGCCAACCTGGCACCCTCAAGAGGCTTTGGACTCCAACTCCCATCGGCGTCAATGTCAGGGATAATGGGAGTTGTAGTCCAGTAGTATCTGGAGGGCACCACATTAGCTAGCTCTGGTTTATAGGATGAGTATTGAGATCCATACTTCACTTACCGGTCTAAATCCTTGTTGTTCTGTTTCACGTAGCTCCATCTTCATTCCTGGGTGCTCTCTTTTTCTTGAAATCTTAGGCTGAGGTTATAGACTCATTATAGGATTACGAAGAGGCCGGGCAATGTGTCAAAATGAATCTTGTTTTCCCCAACCAGGTGGTGGCGTTTTACTAGTCGAAACACTTCTGAATGAAGACAGAAGCGGACCTTTAGAAAGCCAGCTCTATTCCATTAATATGTTGGTTCAGACTGAAGGGAAAGAGCGGACCCCTGCAGAGTACAGCAGCCTCCTCACAGCAGCTGGCTTCAGGGAGATTGAAATCAAGAAAACTGGAAAGCTGTATGATGCCATTTTAGGAAGAAAATAATATAGTCTCTACAGCTTATTATCAGACGTGGCAAATAAAGCAAGAATAATAATGATAGGGTTTGGTTTAAGTTAAAAATATCTATCCAACTCACAGTCGCAATTATAATATCAATAGCAATCTAATAACTGTCAAATGTTACAGTACTAATTTATTTAATTGCAGCCTAGGGAAAGAGAGTGCCTGCTTGGCCTTTTCAGTCTAGAATCCCTTTCAGCTTAAGCATGCCTTACAGTCCACATAGTGAATATTCATAGGTATATTCTACTAGACATTGGTTTGGGCCACTGTGATGTCATGTGAAGTGTTACAAAAAATCAGTCATGGAATGCTAATCTAGTGAGGGAAATGAAAACATCACACAGGTGAAGGGAGATGTCTTAAGACAGACGTACAGGAGATGCAGGGTCAATGAGGTGGTGGGTCATGATAGAGGGCTAGGATAGAGTCAGTGGCCAGAGGACACTTCGCTCACATGTTGAAAAGCAAATTCCAAGTCTGCTATGGGGTCTGGTAAATGGTGGGGTATGTTTTCTTGCCCATTTCTGTGTGTGCAGTTGTCAAGCGGACATTAGTATTGCTGGCTTCATGATAGAAATCCAGTCCCTATGTCTCTTCCACTCTGCCTCCATGGCCTCTTCCTGCAAAGAATGAGACTTAATTGTTTTATTTATTTTATTTTACGCATTTATATCCTGCCTGCCTCCCAAATTTGGATTCAAGGCAGCTAACAGAAGTTTAAAACATTATTACAAAATACACAGTAATGAAAACAAAAGTAGTTAATAGTTAAAAATGTGTTAATTCATTTCTGGAGCATGATTCACCCCTTAAGGAACACCACATTACTCTGATATGGGCGGTATATTCCAAAAATAAATGAAACAAAAGAAAACCTTTTGACAAATGGTGATATCTTATTTTTTTGTTCAGACTAGCCCTGCTCTATAATAAAATTCTCTGAAATGAATTATTTTGCAAATGGCAATTCGTTAATGAGAGAAAGAAAAGACTTATCAATTAAATACTTTAACCCTTGGATTAGTTAATAGAAATAACTAATGAGCAGGATTTATTTAAATGCAAAACAGTCCTGGAAGATGGATGTATGTGCTACTGTATTGTGTAATGATTTTGGGGGGGGGACAGTCTGTTGCAGTCAAAACAAAGAGCATTCTGGCACTTCTAAGCAGCCTCTTGCAAGCTGATGCCCTCCAGAGCTTTGCAGTCCAAACAAATCTGTAGGATATCAGCTTGGAGGAGGCTACCTTAAAGCTATTCAGTATAGCTTTGCTGAATTGGAGTCTACTTCATCACACCAGACACGTGAAGTGTCATCCTAAGTTGGCAGGTGACATTATAAGCAATGAGGCTGGGGGGGGGGAGAGGCAATGTAAATTAAAATGTCTTAAGAAGGTAAGTGAGCAAGTTGGCACTGAGCTTGAAAACAAACCAACACTTCTCTCACGAAACAGTATCACATTCGCCATTAGATGGTGCTGTTCTTCTATACTTCAGCTGTACCCTGTGACTGGTTCTGAAATGTCTATGCTGGCCAGCACTTCTCCACTTACATTCAAGGATGACGTTCAGCACTGAGGTCAAGTTGCTAAAACCAAGACAAATCCGCTGTAAACACCCTGCTCCTTAATTCTGCAGAGCAAACATTCCATTATCATGGAGTGTTTCCTTGTGAAATGTAAGTGGAATCTCATTCCATAGTTTTAAAGTAACATGCTATATTTCCAGGTATAAAGGTAAAGGTAAAGGTACCCCTGCCCGTACGGGCCAATCGTGTCCAACTCTGGGTTTGCGTGCTCATCTCGCTTAAGAGGCCGGGAGCCAGCGCTGTCCGAAGACACTTCCGGGTCACGTGGCCAGCGTGACGAAGCTGCTCTGGCGAGCCAGCACCAGCGCAGCACACGGAAATGCCGTTACCTTCCTTCTATAAAGCGGTACCTATTTATCTACTTGCACTTAGGGGTGCTTTCGGACTGCTAGGTGGGCAGGAGCTGGGACTGAATGACAGGAGCTCACCCCGCCGCGGGGATTCAAACTGCCGACCATACGATCGACAAGTCCTAGTCACTGAGGTTTTACCCACAGCGCCACCCGCGTCCCTATTTCCAGGTATACGTACATACAAAAATTTACTTTTCTGATACCATTTATTTGAAGATAGAACTGTTCTACAGATTCAACAATCTAGAGATATGTAAGAAACTGGCTAAAGCAAAGCAATACTTTGGTCCAACCAAAAATACATAATTTTGCAATAATGTTCAGGTAGCTGTCAATTTATATTCAGGGGTTGTCATGTGCCTTCATCAGGAAAGGGTAGGATATGAGCTGCAGGCTGTATTCTGCACAGTTAAAGCTTTTCCTTAGCCTACCACCAAGTGGCAACTCATCCAAAGTCTTGTATAGTTCTGGACGAAAGAAGAGGGGACAGTTACTTGGTGCAGAGGTCTTGGTGACCTGGACAAAACTTGCAGGTAAGGATGGGTGAATCTGTCAGTTTTGGTTCTCTAAGATTCTAAATTTTCCAGTCTTAAATTCAGTTCTCTGCATTTCTGCAACAATTTGTATTTTTTTAAAGAAACGAAACAAAAGAACCTAGTGAATATTCACCAGCTTGTCAGTGTCAGTTTTTTAATGCATTTACCAATGAACAAGCAATTTTTTAAAAACACATTTCACTAATATATATGTTTTTATGCACATTTCCCCACTAATATAATGATTTTTGTACATATTCTTTGGTTGGGGAACACTATTGAAAATTCAAAGAGGCGTAAATTTTGAAATGCAAATTTTGAAGGGCAGTTGTATTTTGGTTTGCATATTGGTTCAAGAAGCGTGAATTAAAACAGAAACAAAATCAGTTTTCTACTCCATCTCTACTTGTAGGTGATGCATTTCCAGGCCTGACCCTGTCTGAGGAGTTCGTTTGACCAGATCTCTCATGACATTTTTTATTTCAGCAGGCCTTTAAATGGCTTTAGGAGTGGCTTTTAAAATGAAACGTAGCTGTAATTCTTAGGTTATTATTAATCATGTCTCTGGAATAAACCAATGTAGGAATTTTATGGCTGACCTATATGAGGCAAAATCCCTGGTTTGAAGCAATATAAACGTAAGTAAACATCTTGAACATGTTGAGGGAAGTCTATGGAAGCCATTTTCCAAAATGGCTGCCCTCCATCCTCTCACAACACTTGTCTCATGAGCCATGGAACCCTATATTCACAAAATATATCCAATTACTATACTATATATATTTTACAGGACTCCACAAATATTGCTCTCTAGAATATATTTGCTTTACTGGGCTGATACTGTAAAGCAAAGTAGTCCTGCTTGGTTCAAGATGAGAATGAAACAGGCTTGCGTGCCTTGTCAGTTGACAAGTAATTTTAGATGCTTTCCATGGCTGTGCACCCAAGTGAAAGGTGCTAGACAGTTATTTGCTTGTGCATCATTTTCTGCTTGCCTGAAATGAGAGCATGGCTGGAATTCAAACGAGGAAGCAGCATGCCATTTCTAAAACTGTTAAAATTCAGCAATATTGCTTTGCAACGATTGACTGAGACTTTTGCCTGGATCAATAAGAGTGTTGAATGCAGAGTGGGTGCTGGTAACAGCGACAGGAGATGTTCAAGTAGACAAGGAGCAGGATGTGAGAATATAGGCTATTGTTAGCACGATTGTCAATACCTTGTGAATGCGTGGAAGTGTGTCTTTCTGCAAAAACAGTCAATTCAGGGTTTGAAACAACTCAAAAGCTACCGGGACTTGCAGATTCTTCCTGAAAGAACCAGTGCCATCCCCCTAGTATCAAAACAGAGATATGACAGCATTGCAGCATCCACAAGGGAAAAGGTGGGAGTGGGATGCTTGGACAGAAAGCAGACATTTCCTTTCTAGACTTGTAATAAAGGCAGGGTAATTTAGATTGTGACACAAACGGGGAACCGGTGGCCCTGAAGACCTTGCTAGACTACAACTCCCATTAGCCTCAACCAGCATGGTCAATAGTCAGGGATGATGGGAGTTGTAGTCCAGTAACAATATGGCTTCTCTGGTCTGAGCACAGCTCTGAAACAGACATAAAATAGAAGATACATGACAGGATCTCTCCACACTTTTAAAGATATATTAATGTGAGGGAGGTTCTGGTTTCGGTTGGAGTAGTGGTGCTGAGGGAGGGGATGCCTGCTCTACTGGTCTGCTTTAAACAATTATTAGCCCCCCACTGTGCCTGTATCATGGCTTTATTATTATTTTTCTAGTAGTGGGTAGCATTTTGATAAAAAGCAGTGCAGGGAAAAGGTGCCCCCCTCCTCTAGCTGCTGATCCAATCAAGTTTCTTTGGGCAGTTTTAAGTTCTAAAATAAAATCTTCTGGAATTCCAGTTGCATTTTGCTCCTATCATGTCTGTTTCAACAGCCTACAGTTCCAGGCCTGCTGCAGCTACAGATCTTGTGGGATGGAGACAGGGAGATTTATTGCTTTTTTCTGGATTTCACTCATGGAGTATAATGTGAGGTTATCTAGGAAGGTTATGTAAGGTACTTTCCCTCCTGCCTTAAGGCTTTAAAACTCCACAGATCCATACTATGCAGGAGTGCTTGGTAGAACAGAACTTATAGATATATATTTTACTGCTTTTCATCTCTGAAACTCAGAGATGTACCTGAGAGTTATGAGGCATAAAGGTGACCTTGCCAATAGCTGCTCTTCCTTATGAGTAATTCACTCTGAGTGCACCCGCTTCCATAAACAATAGAGCAACCTTTTGTAGTGAATGTGTAGAAAACACAGAGACGCTACTAAAAATGGAACAGACTGAGCGGCAGACTAAAAAGAGTAGCTGACTCACAGCTTTTCCTTAACGGCAGTTGACAGCAGCCATTTTGCTTAGGTCAAGGGAGTGCATGTGCTCTTTATGAAAGAGAAAGGGATGATGTTTAGTGTTTCCCAGATGTCTGAGAGCTGGATCACATGCCCCCTGCATTAAAACAGCAGACACATTTCACTAAAAGGATTGCTTTGACAGCACAGTCCAAACCCAAGACCTGGTAGGATGGGAGCGTTTGGGTTCAGCATATCTCAGGCACACATTGATTCATCAATAGATAAGTCCCTTACCCTAGCTCAACTGACATAACCCATGTGTGTGCAAGTTACTTTACAAGGAGGAGGAGGAAGAGTTTGGATTTGATATCCCTCTTTATCACTGCCCTAAGGAGTCTCAAAGCGGCTAACATTCTCCTTTCCCTTCCTCCCCCACAACAAACACTCTGTGAGGTGAGTGAGGCTGAGAGACTTCAGAGAAGTGTGACTGGCCCAAGGTCACCCAGCAGCTGGGTATAAGATGTATCTGAAGAAGTGTGCATACGCATGAAAGCTTATACCCGGAACAAACTTTGCTGGTCTCTAAGGTGCTACTGGACAATTTTTTATTTATTTTGACTGTGTCAGACCAACACAGCTAGCTACCTGATTGTTCATTAAATTATCTTTCCACTGATATATAGTTTTATGGTATTACTCCAAAAGAACTGGTGTTATGAGCCATCAAACCTCAGAAATACACTTTCCCCAAAAGCTTTCTACAATTTTGGCCACTAGTGTAAGTGGGAAATCGTGAGATAGGCTGCTGGAATATGTGGACCTTCCTGAGAGAGACCTGGTGGGGGAAGCCTGCGTATATATTATTTTTCTTCAGAGTTGTGTTTTTTGTTGTTGTTTTTTGAGTAGTGGGGGGATTTTTGCTCTAATAGGTATGTAGAAGCAGTTGTAAAGCATGGAATGACGATGGGAAGAGAAATGTTAATTTTGTGCTTTACAACTGAAGTAACGCACAGAATGCTTGTTAAGAGCAGTAAGTGTAGAGTCCGGAAGTATCCAGCTGCTTCACTGCGTTTAACATCCTTTTACAATACAGTACTATTGCCAAACAGGGAAAAAGAAACTATACGGTGGCATCAGCCAGCTAACAAATAGGCCAGGAACATTTTTTACCTTCAATCTACTTTTCTGAAATGCCGCTTCAGCATAATATCTCCTTTGATTCCCTCTTGAAGTGAGCAAAGTATTGGTTGTTGTGAACCGTTTGTATCTATTCATTTATGTCGGTTATTCTCCCTCTGAGGGTCATCAATGCAGTCTGGCTTTTTCTGCTAGTCAATGGAAACATAAAAAAGTGTGTCAAACTGAGTTGTCCTTGTTAAGGGTGAAAAATATATTACGTGACAGAAACCTGAAAAAAATGTCTTTTGATCTGGTTTTTGATCTTCGGAGATTAAACTCAAGTTATTCTCTAATTATTTTCATTGGATCCCAGTCACTGTGTACAATAAAATTTAACCTAAACAGTTTATGAGAACTGTTTCCACACTGATGGGTTGACAGTGATATATCTCAAAACTGCAAACTCTGCAGGTGTCTTCCTTTTTGTTCCTCAGCCAACTCATGTGCATCTGATTGACAGGTGGGCACCCTTGCCTGATTTAGAGGGACATTTAGGACTAAGAGACATGAATCTCAGTGTGGCTTTCTTACCGTGCTTTGGGAACCTTAGGACAATTAAGAAGGCATATTCTGTCAATAGCTAGCTGAGGATATCTGGTTTTTAATTTTTACATGTTATGTGATATAGTTGCTGTAAAGGTTTCAAATTGGATGGGGGACCATGTGTTGAGATTCCTGCACTCCAGGGGGTTAGATTAGATAATCCTCAGGGTCCCTTCCAACTCTATAATTCTATTATCTTCTAGACTGAATGCTGTCATTTGCCCCATGTTTCAGGTGTGCCACTTGCTTTGGAACCACCCCTTTTTCCCAAAGCACCTTCCATGGTTATTCACCTAAATATCTTTCCTAAACACTTTCCAGACCAGACATATACTTTAGTGGTTCTGAGAAAAGAGGAGGTGACTCTGTGACTGACATAAGAGCCAACCAGTCAGTGCCCTGCTCCAGACAGGGGGGAAGCTGCTTCACGAGTGACATTGGAGCTGTCCAATCAGCACCGCAAATCTGGCTTTTGCTCACACTACAGAAGCAGGCCTGCTTTGTCCCTGATCTGAAGGAGAACAGTGTGTATGTGTGTCAGAAGTGTGGTGAGCACAGATGCACCTCAATCTCACTACTGAAATTACGTATGTCTTCACACTTCATTTAACGTGCATATACCATCTTCTCTAATAGCAAACTCAGGGCAGTCAAGTGCCTATCCAACCGGAAGCATCATAGCCGCCTTAAAGTGGTTGTTTCTATGTATTTGAGGACTCCCTAGATGTTCCTAGAAGCACAGGTTTGTTAAAGAGAGAGAGAGAATATGCTGCTAACCCAGCTTTGCCAAGGACCTGTGAGCTTCCACGAAGTATGGTAGTGATACTTGAGCCTTTAGAGAGGAGAAATTATATAGATCCCAGAGGTAGGGAATATATTTTAGCCTGAGGGCTGGATTGGAAGTTGTCCAACCTTCTTGAGGGCTACATTCCAATGGTGGGTGGGGAAAAATATGTTTCTGGAGAGAGAGAGAGAGAGAGAGAGAGAGAGAGAGAGAGAGAGAGAGAGAGATATCTTACTTTGTGTGTGTGTGGGCTCTACAATCAGAATTTTTCTCCCCAGAGCTACTGGCTAGTACCTAGCAATAAAATTTACTTCACACAACATATTGCAGGCGCCATATCTCAACAGTGGCTTGGAGCTAAAGTGGCTTCATGTGCACTTAGTCTTCCTATTACAGCACTTTGAACCTCCAGAAGTTGGTGTGAGGGCTGTACCCATCAGGGAGTATCAGCCCCCCCCCATTACACAGAGAAACTATAAGCATCCACAGTGCTATTTTGATCTGTCCAAAAGTAAGAAATGATTTAAGTCAACCTTAACAATAGTCCTAGGGATGGGGAGTTAATGAAGCTATCTACTAAATGTTTTCAGTAGTAGATAGGTAGCCGTGTTGGTCTGCCATAGTCAAAATAAAAAATTCCTTCCAGTAGCACCTTAAAGACCAACTAAGTTAGTTCTTGGTATGAGCTTTCGTGTGCATGCGTATCTGAAGAAGTGTGCATGCACACGAAAGCTCATACCAAGAACTAACTTAGTTGGTCTTTAAGGTGCTACTAAATGTTTTATTACTCAGTGAGATTAGGTAAGTTATTATACCTGTTATGCTTTATTTTGATGAAGTTGTCTGTTAATATAAAACCCAAGATAACTAAGATTAAGAATAGTTTAAAGATGGAACAAATTAATGAAGAAGGTTATGGACTTTTATTCCTTGTTGGTTTTTAAAGGAAAGGATCAATCAGGCTTGGGCATTATCCCATTATTTCAATCTCCTGGAGGATTTGAGCTCCCTGATATATTTTTATGGGTGAATTGGGACATCAAGTCAGTCTGCTGTTCTGTGCACTGCACTCACAAAGGCTAGCTTCTCAGAGTGTGATGATACAGTAGCAAGGCATTTAAAAAGCAGCTAAAAAGGGAGGACATTGGTTACTGTGGCTCTACCAGGAAGAACGTAGGGTTTTGTTTAGTAACTGCAGTTGTCACACTTGCCATGGGGTGTAGCTATTGCATTTCTCTACGACAAAATGCCGATTTGCCAAAGGGCATACAGTATTTGTAGAAGGGCTTAAACAGAAGAGCTGCATAGTAGGGAAAACAGAAATCCTTCTAAATTAGGCTTGACAGTTGCAAAGAAAACATGCACTGTGGCACATGGACAGTGCTGTCTAATGCACCTTTTAATCACTAAGTTTCTTTGCTTAAATGTCTGGAGAATTTACATTTTCAGCAATGTCATATGTTAGACATAGGTTTTTATTTTATTACTTTTATTCATACTAGTAGGCTTAGTTCTTCACATAAGAATGCAGATAAAACCTGGTGACATATAGCTGGATTGTCAAACACAGGAATTAAGAGTCAATTCTATAATGCATGGTTGAAGGAAACCATATGATGCTTCATATGAGGTTCTTATTGTCTGGAGGTCTGGTTACACCTCATCTGTATATGACTGCTAATGTGTACATTTTGATCAGTTTTTTTTTTATATATACAGAAGATGGAATTTTTCCTTTTCCTGCCTCCACACTGTCTCTTATCTGTTTGGGCTTTTGTGCTGACATGAGCTGCAACCCTAAGGAAACTTAGTTGAAAGGAGTAAATCACAATGAAATAAAATACCTTTTAATTTTTTTTTTTTTTGGCATTTGCATGCATAAAATTTCTCTGCGTGGTTTACAATCATTAAGTAAACAATTTAAATGCAAAATAAAACATAAACCCATAAATAAAATGCAACAAAAGCATTAAAGCACAAGCAAAATAGAATTTTTCCATCTCTAACCCTGTGGACCCAAACATGTGAGCTGTGCACTCATAGTTATTTATACGTAATGTTCAACAAGTGTTACAATCTGCATGTGCAATAGCTGAGCTATACACACAAACAAGTGTGTGCTCCTTCAGACTAACACTTGCTCATGTGTACAGACTGCTTTTACCTGCTTTCGGTGTAACATTTGAACAAACCTTGGGCGCCTGATACAATGGCAAGTGATCTGGGAAGACAGACATGTTACTGCACCTTAGATAGGCAGAAGAAGCTGCCTTAACAAGGGTGAGGGAGGTAGCCAGAAATATTTTAGCATTTCATTTTCTGCTCTCTCATGCACAATATAACTCAGGTGGAGACAGGCATGCTGGGTAACTGAAGATTTATTAGAAAACGCCTTGTGGCATCCAGTATGGAAACAGCATATGGATTTCTCTTATCCTCCTCTGTGATTTTCTCCACCGCCACAAGTATACTGTGTGCTTGATGAAATGTCAGCCGAGAACTGCTTTGAGATTTCCTAATGGCTCCTGGCAGGTAGAAGCAGCAGCAGCTAAAAACCACAAGTAAATCAGTCTTGCAGCGAAACTCCCTTTATTTACTCCTGGGTTATCTTGTCAAGCACTGGAAATATCTTAACATCTAACAGAGCACATAAATCATCTCTGCACATGGCGTATCTGCGGTTTGTCTTGATGATGGGTTAATTAGCAGGAAGATCCTTGATGAGTCTGTAATTTGTCTCTGTGACAATGTCTGAGGATAGAAGGGTGTGTGTGTGTGTGTGTGTGTGTGTGTGTGTGTGTGTGTGTGTGTTAAACAGAAATAGTCTGTGAGAGAATCTCTGGAGTGAGTTATGGAGCCCTGGGTTATGACAGAGATGAGTAGTATTGCTGTCCTGTGTTACTTGCAGATTTCTTTTCCAACCAGGGTCAAATCCTCCATGTCATTTGATGTTTTGGCTTTTCATAATTATATTATTTGTTGTGGGCCAACTTTTACTGGTGACTCAGAAGCAGTGACAGAGTACGATGTATTTAATTAAAGGGATAATCAGGAATGAGTCACGCCTGAGCGTACGTCACTCCATGCCCATTTGCTCCCTGGCTTTTCACTCAGTAGACTTGTATTTCAGCATGAAAACTTCCTCCATTGAAAAGGACCATGTTTGAAATGAAGTCATAGCAGATGACTTGTCGTGCCAGCTTTGTCTGCACTGTTTGACTTGTGATTCTCACGTGAAAGTCCAGACCTGTTCATGCAGCCATTGAGCAATGAGCTTATAGAGCCACAGGAAAGCGTTGTGGCAGTGTTGTGGTGTCTGATGGGATAAACCAGTCCTGTGATTTAAGTATGGTAACAGTTTGTGAACAGACAAGTCTTTCTTTCTTTCTTTCTTTCTTTCTTTCTTTCTTTCTTTCTTTCTTTCTTTCTTTCTTTCTTTCTTTCTTTCTTTCTTTCTTTCCCTCCCTCTCTCTCTTTCTCTCTTTCTCTCTTTCTCTCTATAAATGTTTTTTATTGGTTTTACATACAATCATATTACATAACATCGTATCCTCTTGTTTTATCTCTTTGGCTTGACTGAGCCTAATGACTTCCCTACTTCCCATCTGATGGTTTACAAAATTAAACTTTACATCTTTACATTTCGCTTCGTTTCCTAGAATAATATTTTCATTGCCTAAAATATTATACTACTCAACCTGAATAGGTAGCAATTTCACCTTACAGATCTTCAGATAACCCTGGCTAATGATGTTAATTGCTTACAGTTTTCTTTCAAATATAATATAAATTTGTTCCAGTGCTTTTGGAATGCTCGCTGGTTCTGGATTCTTCCCATCAGTTTCGCCAGTTCTGCAAAGTCCATCATTTTCATCTGCCACTCTTCTTTTGTTGGTAGCTCCTGTTGCTTCTACCTTTGAGCTAACAAAATTCTTGCCACAGTTGTTCCATATAAGAACAATTTTTTATCTTGTCTCGGTATCTCTCTACCCACTATACCTAATAAAAAAGCTTCTGGTTTTTTTAAAAAAAAACAAAGGTGTTTTTAAACATTTTCTTTAACTCATTATATATCATTTCCCAGAAAGCTTTTGCCTCTTTACATGTCAGACAAGTGTATCTTTCAATAGGAATCAAAGATTTCATATGTTTGTTTGTGGAATTTGATTGGCTAGGCTAGGTAGACCAAAGCTTGCATGCTGTCAGCACCAGAATCCTCCTTCTTTCTGACGAGGGCTAATGTTAGCCCCTGGCAGTGGCGTAGCGTGGGTTGTCAGCACCCGGGGCAAGGCAAGTAATTTGCGCCCCCTAACCTGTGGATTTTAGCACTCGAGTATGAGCGCGCCCCCCCAGATGTTGCGCCCGGCCCCCTGCACCACCCTGCTACGCCACTGGGGCTGGGGGCGAGCGAAGGAGCCAAGGACCCCCCCAAAGGCTCAGCAGGAATTTATTAAATTTATTATTTGCGGAGCCCCCGCGAGCCGAGGCAGCCGAAGCCCCCTCCCCTCGGGCGCCTCCCCGCCCCCTCCTCTCCTTGGGCTGTAGGTGGAGCTCCAGATCCGGGCTTGGCGAGCGCCTATTCTCCTCCCGGCCGGGTCCGGGGGCTTCCAGCCGTGCTCCTTCCTCGCCCCCCCCCCGCGGCTGAGACTTGCGCTGAGAGCCAGAGCCAGCGGCGCCCCCTTCTGCTGGGAGACCCTCGCCCGCCCGCCGGCTTCCTCTCGGAGGGTTTTGGGGAGTGCAGGGCGCGGCGAGGCCCCTCAGAGCTCTCCTCCCTCCCAGTCGGCAGAAGCAGCCGCCGTCTGTGGCTGGGCCGAGGGGATGGCGTCGGCGTCGGGGTGCGGAGGCTGCCCGTGCCCGGCCAGGCGTCGGTGGCGTCGTCGGCGCTGCTGCAGCGGCTGCTCCTCCTGCAAGCAGTGAGTGGAGCGCAGCCGCAGCGGCGGTGGGGGCGCGCGTGTGCTAGGGCGCAAGGCTGGCGGTGGCGGCGGGGAGCCCGGCGGAGGAAGGAACTTGTCCCTTCCCTCTGGACTCGCGCCCCCCCCCCAGATGTTGCACCCGGTGCGGCCGGCACCCCTGGCACCCCCCACGCTATGCCACTGGCCCTGGCATCCTTTGGTGCTTTGAATGCACCAGCAAGACCCACCACCTCCCTTGGGTCCCCTTTAGTATTTTCTTTCTGGACTGGCACCCCAAGCAGTGCCAGATAGTTGGGACTACCCATTATTTAAATTTCCCATCTTGCCCACACTGTAGTGCCACTCTGAGAATTCAAATGGTAGCTGGAGCCAGCTGCCTAGCTCTGCTCAGCCCTGCCACCAAGTGAGTCCACCAGGACTGATAGAGAGAAGAGGGGGCCAATCAGAGAGCACCTTGCTCAGGGGTCCCTCAAATCTGGACCTTGTTTCTGAAGGTTTGTGGCTGGGTTTCAAACATGAGCTCTTGCTTAAGGTGGTTTGGGGAGGCAGCAAGAGCAAGGGCATATTCATGCAAGGCTAAAAGCAATTCTTTCTTCGCTTGGTTTGTAATGTGAATTAATCTACATTGGCCAGAATTCTCTATTTGCATTACAGATGTCTTGCCTCTGCATTCATCTCTCCCACCTTAACAGGGATGGGATGTTGACATAAATAGCCCAAGAGAAGGGCTCAGATGTGGTTAGACGGTAAGACTGTGGGCAGAGACTGCTGTGGATTTCTATTTATTTTAGTGCCTGTTAAGAATCAGAAAAATTAAATATCATGACAACAAGCCTCATTTGTGATGCTCCAGATCCCTTGCAATTCCTGTTTTTGTACTTCTTCTGCAACAGTCAAAGCCTGCCCCTGGTACAATTTCATGCATTTCAAACCATAGAGAGTTCCATTGACAGTTTAGTGAAGGAAGAAGAAGAAGAAGAAGAAGAAGAAGAAGAAGAAGAAGAAGAAGAAGAAGAAGAAGAATTTGGATTTGATATCCCACTTTATCACTACCTAAAGGAGTCTCAAAGTGGCTCACAATCTCCTTTCCCTTCCTCCCCCACAACAAACACTCTGTGAGGTGAGTGAGGCTGAGAGACTTCAGACTAGCCCAAGGTCACCCAGCAGCTGCATGTGGAGGAGCGGAGACGCGAACCCCGTTCACAAGTCTACCGCTCTTAACCACTACACCACACTGGCAGAAGTTCATTATTTGGATTTTATAGAGCAGAATTGTGAAAAGAAGTGCAGGTGATTAATGCTTTCTGTCTCCTGCATTGCTCCCACAACACAAGGTAAGACATCTAATGCTGGGCTGAAACTGGAATCACTGAGGGAAAGGTGAAAAAGACTCCAACTCAGGGGCCAATTGAGGTTGGTAGGGAAATTTCTTTCTGGCCCTGACAACCAGTGACCCAAGTGAGGCTTTAAAGCTGAGAGTGGATGAGGGGAAGCTTGTGGGACAAAATGGCCTCAAACTTTTGCATACTCTCCAATATGTTGGAAGCAGAAACCGGGATATTACTTTCCCCATTTTTTCTCACAAGAGCATGGTGGTCATTTTGGGTGTTGCGATTTTGCACAATTTCATGCCATGTTTCCCCCCTGGAAAAAATGCTTTTTAGGGGTACAGCCCCCCCAACACGTCTCCAGAAAATTGCTTTTTTGGGGGGAAATTGCGGTGCAAATTCATGACGCCCACAATGGCTGCTGTGCTCTCATGAGACAAAATGTGATATCCCAGTTTGTCCAGGATAGTTGACAGTTATGCTGTTGTGGGCAAGGCCTTTTTAAACACCTCAACCCTTTCTCCCTCTTGGGATCACCATCCCATGATATCCTGTCTCCCCACCTCTTTACGGGCCCACACACTGCCATAAAAGTCACCACAGTTGCAATTGTACCCTTGAATGAGGCTAACAGGGATGTCTGTATAGGATGCAACACATAAACATTTCTAAAACAACAGAAACTTGCGGTAAATAATAATGACAGACAGAGCACTGGGACAGGATACAATTTAAGTGACAACTTCATAATAACCATTCATGAATACGTAACCAGTGATGTCTCATTACTTTAGATGCCTCCTTGTTTTTAAAAGGATTGCAAATGGTTTCTTTTTTTTAGCTGTAGGTAGTTTCACTTAATTCCCACTTTTGATAAATTAATCCAATCCCCTCTTATTCGAGAGCTGTTTTCTAGCATAATTCTATAGTGTCTTGCTTGTACTCAAACTAGATGCATTATTCATTCCTTTTGATCTTTTCTGCAGCCATTGCCTTTGGAAAATATCTTGTTTTCATTACCAAAGGCCACAGTGGGGGGGGGGGGAACCACACACATATGCACAATTAATGCTAGTTTGCAGTTTTTTTGGCACAGAGAGTAAGTATATTGTGCATAAACATGCTCCATGACAAACTTTATAAGGCTAACCATCTAAAGCTGTATTAATTTTATTCTAAACAATGTAAGGAACATTGAATTGCCTCCTTATAAAATCCAGCATATTCATTCATTCATTCATTCATTCATTCATTCATTCAGTGTATTAGCTACCCAGTAGCAAGACTTCTCTGGGCAAAGTAAAAAGTAAAAAAACACCCCTAAACTTAATTATAGTAGGACAAGTTTGGAAGCAGCCATAGGGAGATTTTAAAATCAACACAATAGACTTTAAAATGGACAAGAATATATTAAAAACATTGCAGCAATGATTAGTTGGAATAAATATTTTATTTTAAAGAAACACAGAACTAGTAATTTTAAAATCATAGCATACTATTAAATTAAAAGATGTGGGAAAAATTTTTTTAATACCAGGGTCAGACTTGACCAATCAGCTTGTTTACAACATCAGAATCTAAAAACTGAAATGCTCATCCAGTAATGTAAGACCTGGACAGCTTCACTGACTGATTTGTATTAACTGTGAAATAATATCAAATCAGAGATCATTTAGTGTGAGACATTTCTCTGCTTGCCTTCAGGTCTGGGGGTTCATACATTAATGCTTAGCTTTAGATTCAATACACTAACAGCACAAGAACAAACCTTCTCCTCATCTGCAGTACTTTACTGAGAGGAGTCTATAGTAGAGAAGGAACGTGACACCATTTTCACCCCAAGTGCTGCATCCTCTCATGGAAATCCCCCTGGGGACCACATGACAATGGTGGGTGGGGCCAGAGGCAAAAGTGGGTGGAGCAACAGATTGACTCTTATCCAGGCTTCCTCAACCTCGGCCCTCCAGATGTTTTGAGACTACAATTCCCATCATCCCTGACCACTGGTCCTGCTAGCTAGGGATCATGGGAGTTGTAGGCCAAAAACATCTGGAGGCCTGAGGTTGAGGAAGCCTGCTCTTACCTTTCTACAGTACAGTGGTACCTTGGGTTACAGACACTTCAGGTTAAAGACTCCGCTAACCCAGAAATAGTACCTCGGGTTAAGAACTTTGCTTCAGGATGAGAACAGAAATCGCAGGGCGGCGGTGCGGCAGCAGCAGGAGACCCCATTAGCTAAAGTGGTGCTTCAGGTTAAGAACGGACCTCTGGAACGAATTAAGTACTTAACCCGAGGTACCACTGTAGAGTGCATTCCAACTATACAAAAGTCAGAGATTTCTGGACCACACTGCACCCACAAATACCCTCTCCATCCAGTCTCACAATTCAAGGACACATTCCAACCAAGCAAAAGCACTTGTTCAATGAGATTGCAGGTCAGGATAGTGAGGGCTGTGGCCTGAGTAAAGTTCCAAGGGCCAGACAGAGAAGTCTTAAATGCTACAAGCCATCCTTGGCCCTGCCAGGTACAGAGAATGCAAAACTGACCATAGGGGATGCTGGTTACACATTCCCATAGCTCTGTGGTTGGCTGCATGCTTATTTGTACATAAAAGGACTTTGTCTGGTATCTTCAGCAAAAAAATGGAACTTAGTATTAGGAGAGAACCTTGAGAGCTAGTACCTTTTGGCGCAAGCTTGGCCAGACAGAGCAATTGTCTGATTCTGTACTAGGCAGCTCCAGAGGCTATGAAAAGGGGAGAAAGCAAGGCAGTTAACCCAGGCATGTCCATCCCTCCCTTCCCAATTATGAACTTGTAAACAATAGACTAAACATCTGCCATCTTCTGTTGGCTATGCCTGGAGCGGCTGTCTTCTGCTGCTGCTCTCGCCAGGTGGTCCGGGTCTTTCCTCCCCTTCAGAGAGACCATCAGTTCCACTTGCCCTGTGAGAAAGAACAGTAGGAGCATCTGCTCTGGGGTTAATGGTATCAGCTCAGCTTCCAAAGCCTATGTGCCTTGAAGGGAATTATAAGAAGATGGCAGATTTCAGCTACGCCCTGGTAGGCCAATAACTTTCCAGCTGCTGCTCCAGAACACACTTCTTAGTTTTTTGGGGGTGTTTTTTGTTTGTTTGTTTTTCTAAAGAGTGGTAAATGCTCGGAAAGAAAGTATGAATAAATGAATAATCCAGAAGGCAGTACAGAATTGGAGAAGTATTTGACAAGACAAATTCCTCATAAAATGGATTTTAAAGTTAGATATGCAAATAGTATATTTTCAAGTAGGTTGAAAGGATTTAATTAAACACGCTTGGTACATTTTTTCTTGTTTTTTTATCTCAGCTGTTCTGGGCCATATTAGTTACTTTAAAATGAATGTCAAAACAACAGGCTTTTCCCTGCTTCCTTTGAAATCAGTGGTAAACATCTTTTCTCAGGAGCAAAAAAACCCCTAATAACTGGACTTCAGATATGAAGAAGATTATTGCCTTTTCCCTCTCTGAATTAATAAATCATAAAAAAGTTATGTGGGTGGAGTTTCTAAAAAGGATTATAAGCGCCAGGGTATCAAAACAAAGCTGTGATCTCCAAATGATTATTTTTGAATAATCCCCTTGACTTTTAAGGGACTAGAACTGAGCAAGAGAACAGAGAACAAAAGAACTGAGAGAAGCAATTGAAAGTCACCTAACTTAAATGAAGCCATTTTGAACTTATATGAGGCCATTTAGCCATACAAAATGTGTGAAGCAAAGCCAGCTCAAGAGATATTGCTGCCTGAAGTAGAGAAACAAGTGGTTCTCTGGACTCTCTCACCAGGTTAAGGTGCAGCGTGAGTATTTAAGGTTTGTTGTGGGGTACCTCAGGCAGAAAATATCACAAGGAGGTATGTCTGCGGATTTCATTTAGTCCATTTAGTCCACCATTGCCTACTATATTTTGAGTGGCACTGGTGACAACAGCCTGCCATTTCAATGTATATAGGGAGAAATAACCATTTGTTTAAATCAGTGGCGTCTCACTCTAATTAATGGACAGGAATATAAATGGGGAGACCGAAGCCATTCTTGCCTTCCTAGGTCACATCTTCCAAGAGTCTGGGTACAGGTGCTTCCATAGCTCCGGCAAGTAATATTCTGAGAGCTGATAGAGTTCACAGCATAGAACAATGTGTGACGAATAGCAATGCCAAGCTCGGTGAAGTTTTGGATTGGTGTGAAATGGCATTTCTACCCGGGTTACATGAAGAATCTTCTTGGAATGCCTTCTTTTATTATATTCTGGTTAACCTAGCCTGTGTCTACTCTCAGTAAATAGTAATGGAGATTGAAGAGCAGTAACTAAAAAGAACAATCATGGGCTAATACAAAAAGGCCATCTCTCCAGGCTGCTGTGAATGTTTGACTAACTAGCCTGTTCTCAAGATACCATGAGCCAAGGAGGTGGAACATAACTGACCAGGGACAAATGTATAAACCATTAATCAATGCCAAAAAATTGATTACTTCATTATTCATGGATTATTGTTATTTTTTGACAAATGTGTAGTTAAGGTTCTCTGTAAAAGGTTTTTTTTGGCCCCGATGGGCTGTAAAGTGTGCAGCAAATGTTAAAAGCTGTACAAACATATAAGAGCAACACCAAAATAGTTGCGAACTTTGTAGTCCAATCCAGCTATTTATGTACTTGCTTAGCTGTGTGCAGTTAACTCTTCTGACAGTACTGTTCCTATAATTGGGGTGGGGAGCATGAGGAGATAGTACATTAGGGGTAGCAAGTCTAGAGGCCTCCCAGTGAATGAATGAATGAACTTTATTATGGTCACAGACCAGGATAAAAACAAAAAAACCCCCACATATATATAAAATAGCAGTTAGGATTTTTTTTTAAAAAAACGATAATTGTTAGAGCAAATAAGGATAAAGAAACAAGCCTAGGATAAAACATCTGTATAAAATACAAGATTAAACACAGATAATGGATGGGTAAAAACTGATAATTAAAACAGATAAGAACTAAAAACAAATAAAAACACGCAGTTAAAACAACTGTAAGAACATAAGAACTAAAAGACTTGCAGTTAAAACAACTATAAGAGGCTGCAGAGTAGAAGTCTCTGAAATAGAGGACACTCACAACATTAGAAACTGATGTGCAAATATGGTTAAAACAGACAATTAAAACAATGTACAACAATAAATTTAGAAACAATGTACAACAGTAAACTATCCCAGGGAGTTGACTCAGAGTCACCCATGGAACCGAGTTTGGGCATTTTCATGCCGGACTATTTTGAGTTGGGCGATAGTCTGCGCCTACAGATTTGTAGACGGAATCTGGCGACCATCCAGGTCATCTTCTGATCTTTGCCTAACAGCAAAAGGTCAAATTTTTGCTTTTGCTGGAGGTCAGTGAGCCTCACCAGTAGGGGATCAATGATCTTACTACGTGCCTCTTCATAAAAGGGACATCTAAAGGAAAGGTGTTCTGGGCTTCCTATCTCTTCCAATGGACAGGTGCAAAGTCTCTGAGCATAGGGGACTTTTCTAAAGGCTCCATCCAGAACCCGCGAGGGAAGAGCTGAGCTTCTGGCGAGTGTAAAGGCCCTCCTTGCATTTCTAGATACGAGAAAGAAGAGATATGCTGCCGGTGCGGCTATATCCTCTCGATTTCTCCAATTTTATAGTCGGGGCACCTTGCGCAGTCCTGTTGTCTCTCAGTGTCTAATATTCTTTGCCTGACCATAGCTTTTGCCTGGCCCAAGCCCAGACTTAGAAGGGCTTGAGGGGCAAAACCCAGTTTTTGGAGGGTGTTCAGGACTGCAGTCGACCAGCCTGACTGGAATTGGTCACAGAGGATCAATGGGGTTATCCCTCGGGGGAGCAGATTCAATGTCAACCATTTGTAGATTGATGTTAGGCAGATGCTAGCCTCCCAGTGTTTTGGACTACAGATCTCATCATCTCTGACCATGTCCCTGCTGACTTAGGCAGATGGGAGTTGTAGGCAAAACACTTACCAGGTGCCAAATTGGCTACCTCTGCCCTATTGAGAGAATGAATCTGCTGGGGGATTAAGCTAGTGTCTGGCTTCTTTTAAATATAAATATATTTCTCAGTTACTTTTCCAAAGGAACAATTTATCCATATGTTAAAACTTTGAAGGAGAAGGTGGAATGCACTGAATGAAAGGAATATCTCTGACCCTAATAAAAAATGCAGCCCAGATGTCTGTCAATATGAGCACACTTATTTAAGTGCCCCAAGGGTTAAAATTTAGAATCCAGATTCATTGTCAGTTGTGGCATTTATTAATCGTCACTGTTTTTATAACAGCCTGAGGATTGAAACATAGAGGGTTCTTCCAAGATCCGTCATCTCTGCCTTGGTGCAGTTTGGCTTTTTGCATAATTGTCTTTGTTTTCAAAGGGGCTTAATTAAAAGTTTTCAGGAAATTAAAAAAGAGTATCTTTAAAACAGTTTCCTGCAGTAAAGAAATCTTTAATCTCAAGGGTGTAGCCCAATTCTTCTCCATTTGCAAATGAGATGCATTTTCATAACATCCTTGGAATAAATATTGTTCATGTATATTTTCAAAAGAGAAGATATATCATTCTTGGGGCTGGGGCAGCCTGCTTATTTTTGCTCTTATTCTAATGAAATCCCTCTTCTAAGGAAAGGCCAGAAGGGATAATTGTTATCAGACAGCCTGTGACATTGAGGAGACCTTATTGATGGCTGCCTGATATAAACAATGCTCTGTAGTTTGAACTGATGCTCTGTCATGCATCTTATATTTACATGCTGTTTATGGCAGGAAGTGATATAGAGAAAACAGAGTGTTTCTTCATACAAATAGCACATTAACCAGCTGATGCCAGCAGGGTTGAAATATGGAGAGTGGAAAGCTTTACACATACCAAACAGGAGAAAGAAGCTGATCTTGCATACCGAAGGGAAGTCTACAGAAACCCAACTGCAGCCTTTTTCATTTTCAGTAAATTATTCAGACCAACTACTGATGGGCAACTTCAAAGCCCCTGCTCTCCTCTCTTAGGGCACTGGTGGAGGAAGAGGAGTGCAGGAGGGAGCACACCGCCCCCAGCAGCACAATCCTGGTAGGGTGCCATCGCAGCTGCCCCCCTGCCCAAGCTGGGCGCCATGCCCCTGCAGGCGGCATACCCCATCCCCAGGACATGCGCCCCTAGAACATGCGCCAGCCATGTCTGCACCTGCTCTCTGCCCCCCAGTGCCGAAGCATGATGCTCCGCCACTGTCTTAGGGTTCTTTGTCTTTAAACAAAATTTGGACCAAACAGGACACTAGTCCTCTGTTTATGTAATCATGTTATCTTTGTAGTACTGAAATGTTGGTTTATGTATATTGCATGTTCTATTGTGTTGTTTTGCTATGTTATTATCAGGGGCACCAACTCTAGGGGGCTGAGGTGTCATCAACCCCCTCAATATTCCTTCAGCCCCCCCAAATATTGAGGTGGCAGAGGATGACGATAGCTAAGCTGAGCATGATGCAGCATCAATGGAAGGCTGCACTAGGGGCACAGGAAGGGGTGTGTGGGCTGTGTGGGCTGCCCCGGGTGTCATCCTTGAGGGGTGTGTGTGACAAAATGGCACACCGTGGGGGTTTGCACTTACCACAGGGGCTGACCTGCAGTGCGCCAGAGCCATGCATCTCTCCTGGGAGTGACGAGGTGGCTCGGAGCCCTGCGCTGCCCGAAATGGCAGCGTGGGCCTTGCGTCCACCAGGTGGACTCTGTGGGCAGCTTGCCGCACCGCCCCCCTGGGTGGATTGCCATGCCCCCCCTGGGCGGATCGCCCCCATGCACAGATTGCTATGGCTCCTCCATGCAGCGCCCCCATGCGCGGATCACTGTGCCACCCCCATGTGGCGCCCCCATGCGCAGATTGCTGCAGCACCCCCATAGGCAGCTCACCCCTGCCAGAGGAGCTAGCTACGCCCCTGGGCTGCACTGGCCTGTGCAGTGTTGGCCTGGCACAAGGTCAGACTGGCCTGTGCCACATCTCCCGACACTGTGGGGACTGGCGTGGCCTAGCGGAAGTCTGCAGCATCCTGTGCTGTGTCTCCCCGCACCATGCAGGCCAGTGTATCCTTCTGCTAGGCTGTGCTGGTTCAGCCTACGCAGTGTTGGGAATTGTGTGTGGTGTTGTGTGACGTCACACCTGCATGATGTGCACTGGCCCCCTCAATCTTGGGGGCAACCTGGCACCTGTGATTATTATGTTTTTGCATGGTTTGGTTTTGAAAGGCATTCCTGTTTTCTTTATTGCAAGCCACTTTGATCGTGGTTTTGTGTGCTTAGAAGAGAGGCATGGGAATGAAATGACGGACTGACTAAAACAAAACACCTGGCTACATCATGACCATGCTCCTGACCCATTCTGAAATTCGGGGAAGGGTGAGTGTAACGTCTGCTTTGCCACATAGCTGGAGCTTACAGCATCACCAAGTGATCTTAGGCAGCAAAGTCTTGTGCCATTTCCTTTGGAGTACCTTCAGCATCTATTCCCAGACACCTCACCGTTATGACTGTTGTCAGTCCTGAAGCAGCTAATAAATGTTTAAAAACATTAACGGTATGACATTCTCAGCCAGAAAACACAAACATCTGTTTTGAATCCATTATTTATTATTTGATTTTAACTAAACAAATCTAGAAACCGCTTCTGAGGTAGGTATGTTTTAATAGCAAGTACAATATTTATTGTAGGGACATGGTTGGCGCTGTGGTCTAAACCACTGAGCCTAGGGCTTGCCAATCGGAAATGTCAGTGGTTCGAATTCCCATGACGGAGTGAGCTCCCATTCCTCAGTCCCAGCTCCTGCAACCTTGCAGTTCAAAAGCATGTCAAAGTGCAAGCAGATAAATAGGTACCACTCTGGCGGATACCCAGCCAGATGGGCGGGGTATAAATAATAAATTATTATTATTATTATTATTATTATTATTATTATTATTATTATTATTATAAACAGCACTTACGTGCACTCTGGTTTCGCCAGAAGCGGCTTAGTCATGCTGGCCACATGAGCGGGGGGCGGGGGGGGGGAGAGAACTGTCTGCAGACAAACGTTGGCTCCCTTGGCCAGTAAAGCGAGATGAGCGCTGCAACCCCAGAGTCTTTCACGACTGGACTTAACTGTCAGGGGTCCTTTACCTTTTTACAATATTTATAAAAGAACCCCCTTCCCCCCAAAAAATCCCTAAGTTTCAGTTTGTACCTTTCTCAATTGTGGCTTCAACTAAAGGCTACTAAGGAATATTGTTGCAGAAATTATTGCTGCCTTGCCGAGTTTATCCCATACAGCAGAGCCCTTTATCTGAGAATAGTTATCCCACTCTGCCTATAGCAGGGAGTGACCAACTTCTGTCACCAGAGGCAGCCCTTCCCCGAGAAAAAGTGGACCAAAAAGGAACAAGCTTGATTTGCAAACAAAATCAAGCCTGCATTTTGCAGTCTATGTTTCTAATTGATAAAGGGTGGGAATGACTCTGTGACTGAACTGCACCTTCCCACAGGTTCAACTGCTTCTCCTGCCAGGGGAATGTGCCAAGTGAGAGTAAGGGCTGCTTGTGGTTTCTGGTAGCCCCCCTGGTGGGCTAGGGGATGGGTGGCCAGGCAATGTCTATGGCTTCTTTGCATTACTTGTGAGGTCATTGATTTGGAAGCGTTGCTGAGGAGAAAATGTGCTTCCCCAAAGAACCCTTTAATCAATAGACTGGCCGTGGTCTTCTGTCTTTCCAGAATGAGATAGCAAGACAAAAATATCTGTGTAACACACATTTTATTATCTTCTGTCTGAATGGGGAATTGCCTACTAAACTGCTATAGGATGCTACCCTGTTTGTTTGGTAGATAAAATTGTTGTGCTGAGGGAAAACAAACTTAAACATGTTGCAGAGTTCCTAAAAAGCAGACCAGAGGCAATTGTACTTCATCTTACTGGTACTTAAGGCAAATGAGCATAATGGTCACAAATCCAATACATTCAGGATTGGCACTATCCATAAGAAATCCAGTTGCAGCACTTAACAATAAAAACTTACAATGACTTATAATAAGACTAAACCTTAACACTATAGCATACCAGAACACCACACCAGAACAAAGAGACAGAAAGAGAAAGTAAGTGAGCGCCCAGGCTCCTTCTGGTGTTATTATTATAGTCAGCACGACCTCGACAGAAAGATAACAGAACCAGTTTAAAGCAGCTGTACTCAGTTTCCCAGAAGGAAATAACCCAAACAAGAACCTTCTGCTTGTTTCTTTCACATAGAAAGAAAACTTTCAAGAACCCTCTTGAATTAAGCAGAACAGGAACAATCTCTACACATCAGTCTACACATCAAATCAATACTCTCAGTACTAAGAAATGCAAACTGACAAAAATTAGTATCAGGAGTGGACTACATGATGGGGCACTGACACTTACCTGACCTCCTGACAGCTGAGTCACTGCTCCTTATTGGGAAGGAGAGGAAAAGTGTTCAGGTGGTGGAAAGGCTCTTGCACACAGTGGTAGAATCATTGGATTGGCTGTACTGCTGTGTTTGCATCAAGCCAACCTCCCCACCACCTTGTCTCTCCCACTCTCTGTCCCAGTAAGAAGCAGAGACTCAGTTGTTGGGATGTCAGGTGAATACTGTGGTCCCCACCATGATGCCTGGTACTGCTCTCTGTGTGAGACACAGAAGTTGGCCACCCTGGATCTGTGGTAAATTAGTTTGATGTGCCACATTTGGAAAAGTTTGCATGAGTGGCCATAAAGTAAGTGACTATCTATTTCCATCTTGATCTCAAAAAAGTGGACAACACATAAGGAACTTATTTAGGATTAGGAATCTGGATTTGCCAATCTAATCCAAAAAGGAGAGACTGTTCCTACACCAAGACTCACCAGTGTTGACCTTGAGAAATACTCCACTGTACAAGAGAAGAACTTCTAGACTTTGATGCATTAAAAATTCATTCTGCCAGCACTTGAAAGTCTGAAGGAAGTAGGTCAAGCCTTCTTCCCCTGAAACCAAACCTAATGTTCTCTGTTACGTTATTCACCCTTGTTGCATGCTCAAAATTAAAGTATGTAATATATTTCCATGCTTACATTTATTGTGATCATATCTCTCAAATCTTAACAGAACTTCATAATGCCATTGTGCCTCATATACCCTTCTCCTGGGATGCCAGGGAAAACAACAACAACATCTTGACAGCATTCATTTTAACAATACAAAGTCCGAACAGGCAAACGTTTTCTCATCTTATGGGTCATCTTTGAAGGTTCTTTGGAAATCTGAATGTGGCAACCCCGGTTGGAAAAAAAAATACAGAGGAATTTTCCTCTGGGGGACATACCTGGGGGAAAAGTTATTTTTCTCCTGAGCCACACATTCATTGCTACTACTACTATGATTGCTGAGGAGACATGCCTACCCAGAGGGACTATCAGCCTCCTGTACCAGGACACCTGGTGTGTGGCTCAGGAGAAAAATAACATTTCCCCCAGGTATGTAATATTGACCTTTTCCCCTCTGTATTTTTTTTTTCCAACCGGGGCTGCCCCGGTTCAAAGGGAAAAGCCAGAGGGCAATTTATCATTTTGAAGGCTTACTTTTGTCCAAGAGCGATATTCTATTAAGCTGCAGACTCTAAGGGCCAATTCACACAACAAGATGTCTGCCCAAAATGGCTTCTGTTTGATGTTTCAGGGAACAGCTGTTCCTCTTGGAAGCTATTTGCATGGAGGGTCTCCACACAAATCATGCACAATCCTGGCTGGGGCTCTGAGATGGGTTCAGCAGTCTGGCCACGATTAGGGCTGCTTCCATACTGTTCCTATTTTGGGAGTGGGATCCAGTTGCATACTGGCAAATTAGGAATGGAGGAGAAATTCATTCCCCTCCCCCTCGTTTTAACGAGAAGCTGCCTAAGTCACACATCTTGAACCAATACGTGAAGCTAAACACAAGCACCCTTCAAAGTTCACACTTCTCTTAATTCTGCTGCACACTTTTCCAGCCAAGTAAGGTGTCCAAAAATGCATTTTATTAGGGTGATGAGTGCACAAGAATGCGTATGTTAGTGAAAACAGCATGGGAAAAAATGCATTACATTGGGAAAGCAGCATAGAGAAATCCGTATATTAGGAGAAATTCACACTAAAATGTTGACAGAGCTTCATGGGGACTTTTTTATAATTAAGATTTTTTTTATAAATCACACACTGGTGTGGAAATGTAGAGAACTGGATTTAAGGTTGGAAAAAACCATGACACCAAAACGGATATCCAATTCCTATCTGCAACTTGAACTCATTGGGTCCAAGAAATACAAAGGAAGGTTGTTTTAAAAAAACACCACCCAGAATGTTACAAAGCTTGCAGTTGCTTCATCAGAAACTACATTGTGTAACTACCAGTGTATTTTTCCCCCTCATGTGGAACAATGTATTTTTCCACCCGGAAAGCATATTGAAAGCATAGACAAGGCAAGCCTCCTCCATTCTCTCTCTCTCTCTCTCTCTCTCTCTCTCTCTCTCTCTCTCTCTCTCTCTCTCTCTCACACACACACACACACACACACCCTCCCACACCCTCCCACATCCCTCTCCTTTCCATACAGCACAATAAGTGTATTAGCCACCAAGCAACAAGCTTTAAACTAACTTCTGCTGACTTCTGTCACAAAGCAGAGTGCAACTATAATAAAATAGCTCAGTGCTGTGATGGGTATAAATAAGTGATGTTGCTGAATAGCCTCTTCAGATTATAAACACCAAAAAAGGCGGGGGGTGAGGGAATTAATCATGGTTTTTACAATTCATTTCCAACAAAGGAGCCATTTTCTGCAGCTATATAGCCCTAAGATACAAACACCAATCTGCTGCGGTTCTTCGCTTTGTGTTGTGTGAGCTTTATTATTGTTGAATCAGAGCATTATTACCAAGCACATCTGTATACAAGATATTTGATTTTATTTAGGCTGAAACCCCATAAACACGTACTGGGGAATAAGTCCAGAACCTTCTTTCAGTGAGGCTGTGTACACACAATATAGTTAAAGAACCCCACCCTCCCCCCAAAAGAATAATAGGAACTGTAGTTTGTTAAGGTTGCTGGGATTTATATGTTTTTTAAACTATGGTTCACGGGACTCTTTGGGGAAATACATGTGCTTTACAGTGGTACTTCTGGTTATGTACTTAATTTGTTCCGGAAGTCTGTTCTTAACCTGAAACTGTTCTTAACCTGAGGTATCAGTTTAGCTAATGGGGCCTCCCGCTGCTGCCGTGCTGCCGGCACACGATTTCTGTTCTCATCCTGAGGTAAAGTTCTTAACCCGAGGTACTACTTCTGGGTTAACAGAGTCTGTAACCTGAAGTGTTTGTAACCTGAGGTACTACTATAAATGATCTTTATGTGCATGTTAGGTAGCAGAAGTTGGCAACTGAGTTGGCAGGAGATGCCAGCTCTCAAGGAGCTGCATTTATTTAGCCTTGGGCATCTCCGTTACCCAATTTTCTTTTTCCTATAGTAAAGGCTGGTGTCCATTATGGCTGCCATTGAAGAGGGCAGACAAACTCTACTAACAGGGCTGGTCCAAGATGCTTTTCTGCTGTAGGCAAAATGCCCTGACATTTCCCCCATCTTGATGCTGATGCCACTGCCACAGATCCAGGTCCCTGCCCTGCCCGCTCCCTGCCCCTGTGGTTGTGCCCACTTGCACTAGTCCCATCAATGCAACTGTGCCCTCACCCATGGCTGTGCCACTGCTGCCACCATGACACAGCAGCAGTGAGGGCACAGTGGCAAAGGTAATGCAGCTGTGTTGGTGAAGCTGGCATTGGCATAATGGCAGGGAGGGGGTTGAATCCGCCGCCTGAGGCAAATGGCTTGAGCCTAGGGCTTACCGATCAGAAGGTCAGCGGTTCAAATCCCCGTGACAGGGTGAGCTCCCATTGTTCGTTCCCAGCTCCTGCCCACCTAGCAGTTCGAAAGCACCTCAAAGTGCAAGTAGATAAATAGGTACTGCTCTGGCGGGAAGGTAAACAGCATTTCCGTGTACTGCTCTGGTTTACCAGAAGTGGCTTAGTCATGCTGGCCACATGACCTGGAAGCTGTCTGCAGACAAATGCCGGCTCCCTTCGCTTGAAAGCAAGATGAGCACACAACCCCAGAGTTGTCCACGACTGGACCTAACAGTCAGGGGTACCTTTACCTTTTTATCCTCATGCATGGGTGTCATAACAGAAACGGAATTCCTGCCTATGTTTGAGGGAAGGGACAATACCTCTTTTAAAGATGGCACCTGCCATCTGCAGTTTTTATAAATGTCAGGCACCTGTCTCACCAGGGGAGCCCAATTTGTGAGCCCTGGTGTGAGCAGGAGGAGGGAGCTGGTCCCCCTGTTGAGGATGCAGTTTTGCCAGGATCCAGAGTCTGTGATGCATGCTGGGATCTCGGTGAGTCTGTCCTGGCCAACCAGTCAGGAGCTCTGGTTAGTCTACCAGGGGTGCAAACTTGAGGGATGATCTGTCTCCTCCCATTAGCCTTTGGGCTAGAAATGTAGCCTAAGTCCAGGCCTCTGGCAGTTTGGTCAGCAGCTTTTATAAATAAAAGTAAATATAAGTAGTTTTTTAAGTTAGCATTTTCTTCAAAAAACTGTTGGTTCAGTAATTGGGGCACCTCTTTAGTTAATCTTTTATATATATATAAAAGGATGCATCAAATAAACATTGCAGCCCTAGATTTAAGCAGCCTACAGGATTTCAGCCTTTTTTGTTATGCAAATATAACATATAATCCCCTCATACAAATCAATGTCGTGGTGACACTTGGAATACTTGTACAATTCTGGTTGCCTTGCCTTGTAAAGAGCACTGCAGAGTTGAAGACATTCAGGAAAGGACAATCAAAATTATTAAGGAGCTGAAACAACTCCTCTATGAGAAAAAGTTACTACATATGGGGGAGGGGGTTAATTTAGAAAATAAAAGTGAGAGACAGGGAACATAATAGAGGTGTAGAAGATTGTGCATGGTGTTTTCATTTGTGTAAGAATGTGCATCCTGCCCTTTGACACATGATCACAGGACAGGTTACAGTGTATACCACAAATCAGACCTGAAAATAGATGGGCAGGTATCACAGAAAATCTGGCATGTGGTTGGTTGAATACAACATTGCAAATGATGGGTGACAATTCCAGTGAAAGCATGGAAGCAGCCTCTGTTAGGCCCTCAAAATTGCCCATCATGTATTGTAGCTAATGTCAGCCAAAAGGGAGAGGGAGAATGATAGTGTATACTAAGAGCCTAATATTCCCTGCAGCAACTGTCTCCTTGAATGTACTGAAAGTTCCACTATTGCATACATTTTCTCTCTCTCTCTCTAAGCTGAAAGCATCTGTTAGATTGAGTTGTTCACCGAGTGGAAGAGAACGTGCCTTTATACAGGGAAGGATAGCAGTGCTGGAGAGGTTGTTATCATTGTTCTTGTTATTATTTATTTAATTATGAGTCGCTTTTTGCAGCAAAAAATCTCCAAGAGACTTAACAAGAATAAAATGCATCATGTAAAACCAGAAAAACTTTAATAATAATAATAATAATAATAATAATAATAATAATAATAATAATAATAATAATTTATTTATACCCCGCCCATCTGGCTGGGCTTCCCCAGCCACTCTGGGCGGCTTCCAAAAAAATATTAAAATACTGTAATACATCAAACATTAAAAGCTTCCCTAAACAGGGCTGCCTTCAGATGTCTTCTAAAAGTCTGGTAGTTGTTGTTCTCTTTGACATCTGGTGGGAGGGCGCCACTACCAAGAAGGCCCTCTGCCTGGTTCCCTGTAACTTGGCTTCTCGCAGTGAGGGAACCGCCAGAAGGCCCTCGGTGCTGGACCTCAGTGTCCGGGTAAAACGATGGGGGTGGAGATGCTCCTTCAGATATACTGGACCGAGGAAGTCAAGACACATAAAATGGTCAACAATAAATTAGTAAGGACCAAGCCCTACCACCACAGGAGGCAACAATAATTAACTGGGGCAAACAGAAAAGTCTTCACCTGGTGCCTAAAAGCTGGCAGAGATGGTTCCAGGTTCATCTCCATGGAAACAGCATTCCATGAATGGGGACCAATACTGAAAAGGCCTGTTTTCATGTGGCCACTTTCCTCAAGTGGGGCATATGGAGAAGGGCCTCTGACGAAGACTGCAGAGTTCAGGCTGGTTTGTATGGGGGGTGGAAGTCCTTGAGGTATTGCAGTTACGAACAATTTAGGACTTCAAAAGCCAAATCCAGAACTCTGAATTGAGGCAGAAACTCACTGGTAACCAGTGCAGTCAGGCCAGAATTGGCTTAAGAGGGAGACATTTTTGGAACAACATTGGGATAGCAACTCCGCTGAAGGCATGATGGATAACAGCAACAACCAGGAAAAGATAGACAACATTTTACAAGAACAGGAAGAAACATCAAGGACAGAAAAATGTCACACACAGTCAAAACAATGATACAGTATGAGATCCTCACTTGTAGTTTTATAACCATTTAATGTGTCGACAGGAATAGCAGTTATAAATATTGCAGCTGTCGTATAAGGGATTATTATGTAATGGAATGTAATTGAAATCAATAAGATTTTGAAACACAGAAATAAAGAAAATCATCTATTCTAGCATGTGGGGGGGCACCTTATCTAAATTATATAATTTGGTATTTGAATTATTGGTATTAGTAATTGTATTTTAAATTGGCATTGTTATAATGAGGCTATCATTGGATTAGAATTGAAAAATTAATAAAAATTATCACAATTAGCATAAGATATTTAGATCTTCTGGTTCCAGTTCATAACCTGACCGTTAAATTCTACACTAGCTGTAGTTTCCAAACTATCTTGAAAGGAAGCCCCACACATAACACATTGAAGTAATCTAACGTAGCACTTACCAGAGCACAGACAACTGAAACTAATTTATTCCTGTCCAGACAGTGACCCCAGGGTCATCAGCTGAAGCTGATGGAAGGCACTCTGCTCTATCCAGGTCATTTGTGCCTCCAGCTATAAATGGACCCAGAAGCTCCCTCAAACTTTACACCTGCTTCTTTAGGGGGAGTGCAATGCTTTCCACAACAGGTGGAACACTACTTATCTGGTTTAGGGAACCACCAGTCTCAGCTGAATTGAGCATCAGTTTATTGTCTCTCATCCAGTCTATTACCAAAGCTAAGCAGTGATTCAGTATCTCCACCACTGCACTGCAGACATAAAGGAAAAACAGAGTTGTGTGTCACCAGCATATTGATGATAATGTAGTTCAAATCTCTAGATGTTAAGCAGCACGGGGGATAAAATCTGTCTCTGTGGAAGAGCACAGAGCCATACCAACTGAAATGCATCCAATGAAACAGGACTAGACTACGCTCTGGATACCTCCTGAAGTTCACCGGCTGTAATAGGAGAGTCAAGGTCCAAGTGGATGCAGGCAATTTTATCCTCAATATGCTTTGAAAAACAAGTCACAGGAGGCAAACCTCCTTTGGGCCAGAAGGTAAAAGATCCCATACTACCCAGGAAAGTTTTGTTTATTTATTTGATTTCTATACTACTCAGGGGTGATCATGTCAGTGGCTTCAATCGTTCCCACAGATATTCCACCAAGGCTTCAGCAGGAGGGCCAGCCAAATCTTCTGGAAAATCCCCCAGATCTATCTGAAAACCAAGTCAATCGATCAGTCTCCAAGGGCAGGCCATTCTTATCTGTTCCCGATTTCTGCAGAGGGGGAAGCCACTGAAAGTCTAAAACAGGAAGACCCTGACCATGAAAAGAGAGACTGGTGTTGAAATTCCCCACTCTCAGATCACCCTCTTCCTGCCCAGTCGGTAAGCTGAGGTCTGCCATATGCATCATCAGGTGGATGACATGTTGTGACAGCCCCACATTTGTCATAATGGCCATAACATCTTGAGCCACCCCAGGCTTAGGTTGGTTGCTGAGGCTGATTGGTTGGTTTCTTAGGTTGGTTGCTAACCCTCTAAAGAGGGAACTTGTCAGGGTTCTGGCCATATAAACATAACTTGAAGAGGACTCTTAGGCATGCTTACTGCAGAGTAAGTCTCACTGACCTCAGTTGGACTTCCTTCTGTCTAAACAAGTATGGATTTGCACAAAGAGCACTGTTCCCATGCAGTTCCATTGAAAAGAAAGTTCCCTTCTAAGCAATTGTTCAGAATAATGCTAAATTATTCTTGTATAATTACTGTGAACAAATGGATGAAATCAACAATGAAGCTTTGGGAAGGACTGATTTTTCTAGTCAGTGTTATTTGCAAGTGTGATAACTGGCTAATAACAGCAGCCTGGATGTTGTATTCCTTTCCTGCCAATAGGGACTCATGAAGCTGCGCTTCTGGAATTTGTTACCGATGTTTTTTTAGCATTTGATTACTCATCACTCACTCTTTGCCAATTGACTGACAACCAAAATGAAGGCATACCTGCCACTGTTCACCAGCTGCATGATTGTGGTTTGTCTTGATATAGCATGAAGGTTATCATCATTGCTGGTGTTGGCGTGTTTTGTCATCGGTACTGATATTTCACAGAGCACACTGTGAACATGTTAGGCTTCAGTGGATGGCAGCTCCTTGCTCCAAACTGCTAAATAAAAATAGGATTATAATAGGTAAGATTGGTGATAAGTAGATCCCATTAAATAAAGTAAATGGTAATTTATTCTCTCTATAGAGAATAATTGGATTTGTGCATGCTGAGCACTTCAGTACATATGCAGACACAACTCGGCACATCCTGTGAAGTCTCAGAGAAGCAATGCTGACGTAAATTATTATTATAATTATTGTTTATTAATTTTGTATACCGCCCTTCATCCAAAGATCACAGGATGGTTCACAACATAAGAATACAAGATGAGAATGCCAAATACATAACAACACCAAACCAAACCAATAATCTCCCTCCCACAAACACATTTAAAAAGCCATAGAATGTTCAATCAGCCAAAGGCCTAGTTACAGAGCATGAAGTTAGAGGTGGGGTTATAAAGGATGAATTTGGGATGGAGGCATATCTCCTGAAAAGCTAGGAAACAATATGTCATGGTGTTGGTGGTGGGAATTTGCACCAGCCCTCAAATGTAGCTTAGGGTGCTTCCAGACAATCTGTTTACAGAGCATTCATCCTGATTTCTTTGCAAGGAGATAAGACGATGTTGACTATGAGCATTCACTCTGAGTTGTTTGTGGGGAGGCTAGGTGATGCTGCCCCAAAGCTACAGTGGTGCCTCGCAAGACGAAATTAATTCATTCCGCGAGATTTTTCATCTAGCGAATTTTTCGTCTTGCGAAGCACGGTGTCGGAAAAGTTTTGGAAAAGCTTCAAAAATCACAAAAAACCTCAAAAAAGGCTACCACACCGCGTTCTATGAGTTGCTCCTCGAAGTCAAGTCGCAACTGTATTAACGGTGTTAAGAAAAAGGAAACAAACTTGCAAGAATTTCCATAGGGAAATTCGTCTTGCGAAGCAGCTCAAAAACCGCAAAACCCTTTCGTCTAGCAAGTTTTTCGTCTTGCGAGGCATTCGTCTTGCGGGGCACCACTGTAGTGGATCCCACACTTTCCACTGGACTTACCCATCACTTTCCCTATCTCCTGGACAACTGCAATTACACAACCTGAATTTGCCAATATGTGACTGAATGCCAACTGAAAAGAGTGACAGCCCACCAGCTGAATACCTAGGATACAGGGCAAACATTAAGCTAATAACAATGCTTTGCTGTTTATTTCTTTCACTGCAACAAGCAATGAAACAAAACCCACCACATCTGTAGTCAGCATGGTATGGTCAAGCACTTGTCTGTCACTGACTGGAGATATTGGGGTGAGCTCATATTTCCTAAGGGGGTGAAGTGCCTAGCAACAGCAGAGGAAGCAGAGACATAAAGTACAGTGGTGCCTCGCAAGACGAAATTAATTCGTTCTGCGAGTTTTTTCGTCTAGCGAATTTTTCGTCTTGCGAAGCACGGTGTCGGAAAAGTTTTGGAAAAGCTTCAAAAATCACCAAAAACCTCAAAAAAGGCTACCACACCACGTTCTATGAGTTGCTCCTCAAAGTCAAGTCGCAACTGTATTAACGGTGTTAAGAAAAAGGAAACAAACTTGCAAAAAACGCAAGACGTTTTCGTCTTGCGAAGCAAGCCCATAGGGAAATTCGTCTTGCGAAGCAGCTCAAAAACCACAAAACCCTTTCGTCTAGTGAGTTTTTCGTCTTGCGAGGCATTCGTCTTGCGGGGCACCACTGTAATGTTTCACTCATTGTTCCAATCATCCTTTCCACTGAGAATGGGGAATGGGCCAGGGGCTCTGCAATGATGCATATATTGGCTTTAATTTGAAGATCACATGAGCAGAATTTTGCTAGTGGGATGCTCCCACTAGCTGAATGGGGAAGTATCCTGTCCCACCCTGCAAATTTACCTCAGAGGGTTTGGGGACCTCCAGAGCAATATGGGGATAGTGTGAGGGGCTGCAGAGGGAAGGGAAAATTGGGGGGAACTGCCTCTCCCCCATTTGCCAGCAGGAATCTCGATTGGCTCAGGGTCCCTTCCATTTCTGGAAGGTCAACTGAGGACGTAACTGAATATATTTTCAATGTTTATTCCTTGCGTTTCTGAATTTCTTTTGCCTTTCTATAAAATGGTAGTAGCCTTTTCTGTAGGATAAAAATTACCCACTTCCTTTGTTGTCTCAGGCATAACTGTGCTGTAATTCCAGTCATTTGTAACACTTGCTCTCTTCTGCTTCTATTTATTTGCACACGTCTTGTAGTGCATTGCACAAAAAAGCTGACTTTTGCAAGGTAGGCGCCATACATCAAAATTATGTTTGCAGAACTGTCTGAAACAACCTCTGATAAAATGATGCCTTGTTTTGGTAAAGGTTTTCATGTTGCTGATTATGTTGCTTCAGGAAAAAAAATATAGCATAGAGAAGCATGTCGCCTTTCTTCCTTGTGTTTGCTGTTTGGGTGACTTTTCTGGCTGCTGCTGCTTGTTAATGTCAACTTTTTTAGAGCATTTATTGGTAGACTGAATAGATTTCCTCTAGCAAAATCCACTGATTCATCCCAAGGAGAAGTGATACAAGAAAATCCCTGAAGAATTACTCGGAAGAGCTACAATTCTCAAACAATCTGACTCAGATGATTAAAGGTCTATCTATCTGTTAAGCTATAGCTATCTATATCTCTTTATCATCTATCTATCTATCTATCATCTATCTATCTATCTATCTATCATCTATCTATCTATCATCTATCATCTATCATCTATCATCTATCAATCATCTATCTATCTATCTATCATCTATCTATCTATCTATCTATCTATCTATCTATCTATCTATCATCTATCTATCTATCATCTATCTAATCTATCATCTATCTATCTATCTATCATCTATCTATCTATCATCTATCTATCTTGTGAACATGGTTCACAATAGTGTTGGGGGACACACATCTGGCCAGTTTGGGTGCATAACTTGGCTGCAGTTACCTATTAGCCTAATGGATACTTCAAAAGACTATTTCAAAAGGTGTGCTGACAATGTTAAAAGCGTGAACTAAACCAGATCAGGTAGGCTAGTTAAATTGATTTGTGCTAAATAAGCTGCAGAATATTATGTATGCAAAAGTAAGATCTTTTCATTTTTGAAGATGCTCTTCATACAACCACACTCTACGCTCTTGGACGAGTGGAAGTAAGCCTTTTCTCAACCCTTATTTATGACTTGGTGGTAATGACTTTTCAACAAAACTAATTTTGCTTCCTAGGGTTTGTCAGATGATTACTAATACTAAGCTGTGTGGGTGGAGATCGTTCAATTCTACATAGTAAACTTAATTAGAACAGTATATTGGAAAAACTGAAGCATTTTTTTAAAATAAAAAATGCTTTACTCTAACCAAGCAATCTTATCTGGCATAAAAGCAATTATTTAAAATCACTTATTGATATTTTTTTTAAAGCATGTAATTTATTCTGATTATAGGATGTGTTAGACTGTGTTTGTGCTGCATGAAAACTAAGCATTAATAAGAAGAAGAATAACAATAAACATCAGAACTACTGTTTTCTTATTATCATCCAATTCTCAGAGATGCTGCATTGAAAAGTTGGACCTCTGGTGACGTTTTCTTGAAGGCCTGCAAAACCCTGGAGCTGATGCTATCTTGAATTGCTCTGTGTTGTCATTTTACTGCTTTGTTTTGCTGTTAACTGCCTTGGGAGCCAATTGGTTGAAAGAGAGTATATAAATACATAAAACAAGCACCTTTCAGATCTGTTCTTCAAAGGTCCCCTGTGACATGTACGGGTGTCTTACTATGTGTGTCTTAATTAATCAACACATTTAAAATTGTGCTTATCAATAAGGCTGTGTTGATAATAAATTATTATCTTTATTCTAGAATCAATTGAAACCAAGTACTTGGCTTTTCTATGTTGTCCACACACAATCTAGAGGACTGCACAGACGTTTTTGTCACTGGAAATGTTTTTATTAAATTTCTCAAAACAATACAGTACAGGTTACATCAGGTGAATGCTAGAAGCAACCCATCAGCCTTACACATATGGCAGAATAAAAAGATATTGTCAATACAGAGAGTCATCAAAATGAAATACACCAAAGACAGATCGGAGTGCCTACGACTTTGAGCAACGCTGGTGTACAAATATGCTGATGTTCGTTAACAAAGTCTATGAAGAGAAGCCAGATTGTTTCAAAATGATTCTTCTTTGATGTGGATCATTTTTGCATGGCAAGTGAGCTCCTTGGATAACACAATATGCCAAATTCTGTCCAGCCAGCCTTGAAACAATAGGCTAGCCATGTCCTTGAAATGGAGCGCTGTCTCTGCTCTGGCTGCTGCCAGCAGATGTGCTAGTAAATCCCTGGAATGTGCAGACGAAATGTCATCTTTGAAGACTGATAAAATAGCCATTCTGGTGGGATCTGGGCCTAATTACTGGTTTGTAATGATGGAGATGTAGAAAAGACTTTCGTCCAAAGGCCATCTACTTGTTTGCAGCCCTACCACATAAGGACAAGAGACTCATGCTCCTTTCCTTGCAGCCACACCAGCACTGTGGGTGGATGGGTGATAGGGAAGGCCATGGTATGGTGCAGTTTTCCTGACATCCAGTGTCGTCAAAGTAGTGCTTTTAATTAGGCTTCTTGGATCTTGGCTGAAATTTTAGTGGGGGGCTGAACAAATCTCTGTCTCTGTCATGAAAAGAGCTTCATGTACAATTTTTCTGGCAAAGGGTGTTTAAGGAGATAACAAAAATCACTGGGTTAAAGCTGACCAGAAGTCCAGAGGTAGCATTATTATCAACTTACGATGGGGTGGAAGGTTTGTAGCCTATCAAGGACTTGCCCGCAAATTTATTGAATTTGAATTATAATAGCTAGGAAATGGAAGGCGCATGCAGAATATAAAATGGAAGAATGGTATAAAGAGGTGTGGGATATAGCTATTAATGGTAAATTAACAAGTTCCATTAAGGAAAGACAGGGAATATGCAGGAGAAATGATTTCGAGGAGATATGGAAGGTATTTGTAGAATTCGTACAGTTAACATAGAAAGGGGTCAAATCATTGCAAGAGGTGTTGAAATTTTGGGAGGTTGGACAATGGAATGGTCTCTGTGGTGGGGTGGACATTTTTATTCTTATTTGTTTATGATTATTACTTTGTCAAAATATAATAATAATAATAATAATAATAATAATAATAATAATAATAATAGAGCTTCATGGAAAAACTGGGTTCTTTCCTCAAAATTAAAGCTCATTGCAGATTGATTTTGGATTACCCTACAATGTGTCTATATGAAAACAGGTGTAGGCAGTCTCAGCAATGGGTGTCTCTGTGTGAGAGAGTTTGTGAGTGTATCCACACCTGCCAAATGATGCTGTGGGTAGGCATATACCAATATCGCAATCATCACTTCCTTCTTCATTTACCTGGGGCATCAAATCATGAATGCATTATACAATCAAAGGAAAGCTGGCTCGTGCCCTTGCCATTGGAAGCTGGCAATGCAAGTCATTTGCATTCATCCCAAATCTTTTCCTTTCTTCATAGCTGCAGGGCTTCTTTCTCTGTGATTATTTAGAGGCCAAACATAAAAGCAGGACAAGGAGAAATATATATATATTGGCATTGGTTGGGACATGACAATACAAGCTTCATAGAGAATCTCTTTCTTTTTTTTAATGCTACTTCTGCAAGGCCACTTTGAAATGAAAAAAGTGTAAGCAGTGATGTTTTTCTAAGGCCATACCACAAACAGTTGGAAGGTCAAACTAACTGCTAGAAAGAAGAGCACGCAGCCTCTCAAGTGAAAGGAATATCTGGAAGAAGAATGCAAACTGTATTGCTGGTATCCATTTGTCTTGGGAGACAGTGGAGGAGTGCGCTTTGGGGGGCGAGGTCAAGCTGTTGGACAGTTGCAGTGCCTGCTGTGGCTGTAGAGACTGATGCAGGAGAGACATGTTTTGTTGCAGCTAAGGCAGATGAAGGCATCTGGTTGTGCTGCTGCAGATGCAGCATGGCAATTCTTCTTTCTGCGCTCCTCCCAGCGGTAATTTCTCCTCTGGTCACTGCTACGGATACACAACTTGACTGCCTATCTCCATGGAATATGAATTAAACAATGGGAACTGAGTTTAAAGGCAAATGCAGCTGGTGCTTGGTATTTGTGCCTCTTGGTGGGAGGTGATGGCTGTCAGATTCCCCATCTCTCTGTGTTTGCTGAAATCCCAAAGGAAATGCAGAAGACATCCATTTGCATATTTGAGGCCACTTTTTCTTCTGCAGCAGAGCTTTTAGCTTTAATGCTTTCCACAAAATTAGGACAATAGGTCTGTAATTTCTGGGTTTCTTGCAGTGGTGGACCTTGGGGGTATCAAATTTCAATGGCGCACTGAACATTAATATTCTCCACCACTGCCTCTCATGCTCCATTCTAAATAATAGTTGTGGTGTTCCTGGCAGTGCCCCCTGAGGCTCCATGCCCAGTATGACCGAACTGGTAAATCTTTGCCAGCAAAGTGGTTTCCCAGATGCTCCATGGAGTAGCAATATGGGGCAGGGACCCAAAGGCTAACAAAGCCTTAGAAATAGTGCAGAACAAATTCCTCAGGAAAGGGCTCTCGCTCCCCAATGGGACCCCAGCTGCTCTTCTTTGTGCTGAAGCTGATGTGACAACAATACAGGCTAGAATTGATTACCTGAACCTACATTATGTGAAAAGACTTCAATCTCTTTCAAAAGAGAGATGCTCCACTATGTCTTACACAGAACGGGAACAGACCAAATGCTGGAAGGCTGGCACCCAACGATTCTTGTCCCAATATCAATTACAAGACCTTCAGGTGACCATGAAGATGGATAAGAGAGACCGAACTGGTCGCACTGTCCTAAACCTGCCCCTGCTTCTTGCTGTGAGGCCCCTTCTGGAAAATTGCTGTTAATGTTGACTGTTGTCCAATAATGGTCCATAAGGAGGCTGTTTATTGTTCTAGAAGATCAACAATCTGGCATTTGACTTTAAGGACTTTTGAATATCTATTGCTAAGCCCTAAAGACCTTTCAATTTAAATTTGCCTATTAGCCAGCGTCACCCCTTATCACCTCCATTTGATTTCACATCATATCAGATGCATGTCTACAGCGTAGGAAGTCCCACTTTGTATATGTGCATAAGACTGCAGCATTAGCTCTTAAGAAGTTATCCTGGAAAAAACTGGATCAGACATGGGTACCCACCCAACATTTTCTACAGCAAAGACTAACATAACAAATTCCATTTCCCAGCAGTCTCCCTTCATGCCACGGCAATCGCTTCATGCATCTGCTTTCTAACAGTCCCACAGCAGGTCTCCTACCAGCAAGTATTTTAGAATTCTTTAACAAATTCATCAAAGGTGCGTCTGTGTGTTTGTGCTTTCTGTTAACTTACATTTCTTTTACCAGAGTTCCTCCTCCTTTTTATCTTCTTGGTCCATTTCTTTAACAGATGCCTTCTAGCCATTTATACCATCTTTGATGACTCATTGCTAGTTCATATAAATTTTATTTGAGTGTTTTAAATAACCTTCATGCTTCCTGGAGGAATTTGGACACCTGACTTTTCCTTCCAGCTTATTCTTTTGTTTCTGAGACTTTTGAAACCTATTTGAGACCTTGTTGAAATCAAAAGCGACTTCTGAGCAATTTTATATTCACATACTGTACATACTCTGGTCACTGATCCTATGCAGCTTGGCGGCACATATCATCTTGCACAAAGCCCTGAGCCTCTTTCAGGATGAAATCAAGGTTTTCCTCTTTATCTTCCACAACTTACTGGAAGCAACAGTAGCACAATAGTTTCCTTGCATCTAGAACTTTTGTCTCTCTGGCAGCAGATGGCTTCTTTGCACATGCCAATTAAGGGGTGGTAACTGTGGTGGGGCATCACACATTTGATGAGCTAAGACTCTTGTGTGGTGGACTCATTAAATAGGCGGACAGCTAAAGGCAGGAAGATGTGGAATGAGAATAAAATTAGACAGGAGTTAAAGAAAAAAAGAAAATTAAAATGTGTGTCAGAAGGGCTAAGTGAAGTGAAGGTTGGAATGTGAAAGTTGTGTTTGCAAGAGAATTGTGAGAAAGGGCAGAATTACATGTACGCAGCAGCTATTGCTATAACTGTTCAGGACAAAGGAAATGGGGAAAGATAAGAAAGTTACTATGCCTTGTGATTAAGTCAATAGATGCTAGTAGAAGAAAGTGCTGCCATATATGGACATAGTTGCCCCTTTGCTTGTAAATGTATTGTTACAAAAGTTGGGTGGCACCCCCACTCTCTGCTGAGCGACAGCAAGATCCCAGGAGTTCCAGGCATTCACCCAGGGTCTGTGTTCCCTTGGAGAATTGAGACATGGTGGAGACGGTTATATCTTTAAGAAATATGGTTTATTCACCTATTTACACCTTCAGTCTGCATGGAGGGAGTCCAGATCTTACAGCATGGTTATTTCTTACAGCACTGCATCCATGGAATCAAAGGCATCTCTCCCAGGCACCCTGCCCAAGATGGATCCCTGCCTTTCTTCTTCCTCCTCCTTCTTCCCAGCAACTCTTGCTCAAGACTCCCTTTTCCTGTCATCTCAAACACACATCCCATCACCTTGGCAACATCTCTCTCCCCAGGCCAAAGGATTCCTCTCAGATGACCCATCAACACCTTTTGTCATGTTAACAGATTTGCTCTTCCTTAGGCCAGCCCAGGGATTCCCTGTCTGGTACAGCTCTGCAGCCTCTACTTTCATCTATATCCCAATTAATCAAATCCTACCATTTATTAATTTCTGGAGGTTGTTTTTTTTGCGCGGGGGCCCTCCCAAATCGATAACAGTGTAAATACTTGTGGCTTCTGTACAAAGTATTTCGCGTGCCACTCCTCAAAAACTTGCTGGTTGAGGTTGTGTCGCACTGGACTTGCAATGCCTCAGTAAACATTCTGCTTGACTGACAACTGGAGTCTAGATGTTATCAGCTGTCCAAGCTGAACCCACAGGTGTAAGACATCAGGGAATCCAACTCCCCCCCCCCCCACAGCAGGCTTCCAGGGATAAATAGACAGGAAAAGCTCTTACCAAAGTCTTTTATTCAATATTCAGAGAGAGGCTTAGAAAAGTAGCCTCTTGGAGTAATGGTGTTGCTTCGAGTAATCTCCACCCCCCCCTTCCCTTCTCAATCGCCAACAGCACCACTACCCTTATGGTGACTGCTTAAGGCCATTTGACTCTTAGCTCTTTGCTCTCCTACTTTCACTGCTCGCCAGGTTCTGGGAGAAGGGGAGTCTCGAATGCTTTCTAGTGATAACGTGTCAGCCAGCTGCTCCTGGCTCTGCTTCTCCCCCCTCCTCTTCTCCCATGATTTCTCGGCTTTGGCCCTATCTCTGAGCCATGACCTTCTGCAAACCTATATTGTAAATCTATACTGTCTTCCTCTTCTCTGGAAGGTTCAGGAGGAGGGAGAGGTGGCCTCCACCATTCCTCCTCTGTCCAGTTTCTGGCATCAGAGTATTGGGTGTTGAACCCCAATATTTCCTCAACCAGCAAAACAGTGCTGAAGAAGGTGCAGAGAAGTTGCTTCGCTCAGGCATACTCATTCTTCATCAGCCAATATGGAGCTTTCCTGATGTTGCTGGACTCTCCAATTCCCATCAACCAAACCAGCATGGCCAATAGTCTGAGGCTGGTGGGAGCTGGAGCTCAACTACATCTGCAGGTCACCTGATCGGCTACCTCCACTCTACATCTACATCTCTCAGCTGTGCTGTTAGGGACTTTTTTGGGTCCACCCCCTTCCTCACCAACTCTTTTAATGAACAAAGGGGAATCATAAACTACATCTGAAGCCATGAGTCTATGCACACTGAGAGGTCCCACTACCACTGGCAGAATATTAGGTTGATTTCACCATCCATTAGTGCTGAAACTATCTGTGAACATCAATCTTGATATAATAAGCATATGCCTGATCTAAACATCCAGCAAAAAGGGGCCTAAAATGCAAGCAGTAAGTGGAGAGTGAATGCTCCATTTATATTTGTAGGGATGCCTTAGGTTTTCATCAGTATGCTTAATGAGCTATCAGTAGATCCTTATTGTGCCTGGTCAACCTTTTATGTGAGCTAAAAGGCCACATCAATTTATAACTAAATCACATTTCATTTTTCAGTGACTGAAATTGTTGAATGCCTCAGAAATGATGAAACTCCATCTTCTGTGATTTGTAGCTGTGGAAGGCCAGACTCTGCTGCTCCGGTTAATCATGAATTTGCATGGCTGAAAGGGTCTAGGTGGCAGAAGACAGGGTGAGAATAGGAAACGGAAAAGTTTAGAATGGGCTGAGTTACAGCTTGTTGAGTAATGCGCTGCTGCTGGTTTGTGAAATAAGGAAAGATGTCCGTAGTTCTGTTCTATTTTGACAGATTGTTGGGGAGAAAATATGTATTTACATTTTTTGTGGCTATTCCGCTGACAGGTGGTTCCTCCCCCATGCTTTCAAATTAGACTTCTGCTACATTGCTGCTGGCATATGGTGATGTGCAATCGAAAGATTCCCCCAAAGAGTACATTGGAGTACACTTGCAGGATGATTCTGGAGCATTATTTCTGAATGCAATTACATTGCCCAAGGCACAAAGGCACCTTTCCACTTATCTTTTAAGATCCAGATCTCAACATAGCTACTAGAGAGTTGTGAATATTTGTGTCTTGGGCTTCTTAGAGCCTGTACTGTCTGAAACCAAATGGCAGTATTGGTTGTTTACCAGCTCCATCTGGTACGCAAGTTGAGACCCCACTTGCCCGCAGACTGTCTCACCAGAGGGGTGCATGCTCTAGTTATCTCCCACTTGGACTACTGCAATGGGCTCTACGTGGGGCTACCTTTGAAGCTGACCTGGAAACTACAACTAATCCAGAATGTGGCAGCTAGACTGGTGCCTGGGAGCAGCCGCCAAGACCATATTACACTGGTCCTGAAAGATCTACATTGGCTCCCAGTACGTTTCTGAGCACAATTCAAAGTGTTGGTGATGACCTTTAAAGCCCTAAATGGCCTCGGCCCAGTGTACCTGAAGGAGCATCTCCACCCCATCGTTCAACCCAGACACTGAGGTCCAGCTCCGAGGGCCTTCTGATGGTTCCCTCATTGCGAGAAGCGAAGTTACAGTGAACCAGACAGAGGGCCTTCTCTGTAGTGGCGCCAGCCCTGTGGAACGCCCTCCCAGCAGATGTTAAGGAGATAAACAACTATCTGACATTTAGAAGACATCTGAAGGCAGCCCTGTTTAGGGAAGTTTTTAATGATGTTTTAATGTACTTTTAATCTTTTGTTGCAAGCCGCCCAGAGTGGCTGGGGAAACCCAGTCAGATGGGTGGGGTATAAACAATAAATTATTATTAAAATAATTGTTGTTGCTGTTGTTGTTGTTATCATCAGATTTGATCCCCCCAACAGCTCTTGTACTCCACTAAGTTAGCTTTGCAAATAGTCAGGGATGATGAGAATTATGGACCAGTGTGTTGGCTACACTGGACCTAGTTGCTTAGCCAGCTTCCATTGCAGAAAGTTGCCCGTTCTTGGGTGAGTGGTGCTGCCACAGTATTGGTTCTTTGGAATCACCTGATACCCAGCATCAGGAAGCTGTGTTGTTAGTGCCCTACTTGGAACTACCTGCTGTTCTTCACTCTGGCAAGTAGAATACAGAGTGGGGTCTAACTGACTGTGTCACCAGGCAATGGGCTAGCAGCTGTTCCAAAGTTGTGTGCTGTCTTTCAACTTATCTACCCCCAAAGGGTTTGAAAATATGGGTATTATGGAAAGCAAATTTCAACAACATGTTCTTTTGAGTTAGAGGACACCAAAAGGTCAGGCGTATTCTGAAGTAGCTATCCACCTCCTTCCAATAAATATAGGAGGTTTTGTTCAAGATTCAAACAAGGCTAATTATTTACTCAAACGGTGACAAATCCACTCGGCAGCCTGCATAATTTTCTATGCACCACAAAGGTGTGCTGTAGGGAGGTGCAACAGAGCTCTCTTCTTCAAGAGATCTCTCTGCCATCTCCATGTGATTCAGTGATTGGTGCCAGCATGTTGTCTGTGCTTTATTCTTCTGTGCCGCAGAGTATGAATGCACCTGCAGGAGCCAGCTCATAGCACAGAGAGATAAAATAAAAATAAACAGTACCTTGTCAAGTGCAGGGAAACTTTGAGTAATGTCATCAGAAAAGCAGAGAAAAAAGTGCCTTGTGCCTCCCAAGTGCAAGACATGTTTTGTAACCTTCAAAGGTGTGTGTGTGGGGGGGGGGGAATGTGTGTGTTAGGGGGAGGAATACCATTGCAGCTCTTTAAAGCACTTTTAAAGCATTAAAAGTCATAGAGAGTCCTGGGAGCTGTACTTTTGCTGGCAATTGTGGCTCTGTGAGGTCAGCACTGTTAACAAACTATAATTCCTATACCTCTTTGGGGGAAAGCCACGACTGTTAAAGTGGTATAAGAGTGCTTTAAATGTATGGCGTGGGTGGAGATTTAACTTCGCCGGCAATTTATGTTGATGTACATCTGATTCACAAACCCCCAATTTCCACATGAAGATAGGAAGAAAGGAGTTGTCTTTCTTCTTATTTTCAAGTGGAAATTGGGGGATTGTGAATCAGATGGTTTCACAGTTTAGTGGGTTTCAGTATTCATACTGATGGCCAAACTAGACACATAGCAGGAACCTACACATTTTGTTTTTTCTCCTAACTAGTTGCAGAGGTGGGGAATTTGATGCTCACAGTGAAGACAGCCTACAGGAAGGGGAAGCTTTTCTCTGAATGGAAATCTCAGCCTCTCCCTCCATGCAGCTAGGAGTCCTAGCAGGGAAAAGCCCCCATTCTGGTAATTAAGGAAACAAGGTGTATAGCTGCCTCCTATGTATTTAAATACACATCTGGTTGGGCCCTGAGCTTTCGCCCTTGCAACAAGGAAGTACCTTCTGGGAAAGTAGCAGGCACCCCCCCTCACTTTTTAGGGCTGGATAAATCCCACATGGTGCACTATTTCAGGGCTCACTCAGACTTAAGGTCCGTCTACACTTCTCCATGCCTCTCTGCTTACCCCTTGGGAAAACCCACTGTTTACCTCTGAATCTGAGCAAGCATCAAGTTGTTTTCTCTGGATTGATGTTTGCTCCAATTTAGTACTAAAGAGTGGGTTTTCCGAGGGGGGGGGAGCAGTGGGGCAAAGGGAAAACTACTCAGGCCTATGTCCAGAAAGCATGGGACACGTGGGAAAATGTTCAGACCTGTGTTTTCTAGTTATGACACAAGTGGAAGTGTGTATGAGCTCTTCATGAAAGCAGCAAAAATAAAAGTGTTTTGGGGTTTTTTGGCAGAGATTTTTGAAATAGCAACCAAACAAATGCATAAATAAATGAATTGAGCTGTGTTTCATCTTCAATGAAAAGGAAGCTGACCAAGCAAAGTGCATTTGGGGACATGAGTTCACTGGGGTAGGAGCAAGTTCCTCAGCTGCCGATAATCAAGCTGCTTCTGGCTCTGGCTTCACCTATCAGTGACCTCCCTGCTTATGCCCTACCAGTTCAAACATCTACCAGCAACCCCAGTTTATGCATTCTTCTCCTCCTGTAATTCTTTGCATCTCCGTTCACATTTGGATATTTTAACCTTTCGCCTTTCCTTAGTTTGTGCCCAGGACACACAGGGCAGGCAGGGCTAGATTTAGGTTTGATGAGGCCCTAAGCTACTGAAGGTAATGGGGCCCTTTATATGTCCAGCTGTCCTTTGTCAACAACAAATTGTCACTGTTTTTTGTGTTGAATATATGCTATATGGTAATTTATGGACCTAATAGGTATCTAAAGCTGTTTGCATATAACAAAATATGCATTTTATCAAAGTAATTTGTTTTTTATCTTATATTTTGGAAATGTACATCCAGTTTTCTCCCCTTTGATTTTTTGGGGGGCCTCCAAGAGAGTGGGGCCTTAAGCTATAGCTTGTTTAGCTTTTACGTAAACCCTGCACTGAGTGCAGGGCATGTTTTGAGAGTTCCTTGACTTCCAAGAACAATTGTCAGACAACAGTCATTATTAAGAGATTATTGAGATTATTTTTTTTTAGCACCTTTGAATCTCCCTCCGTGGTTTAACCACAGGGGCTGAAAACGTAACCCCACTTACCTGGAATGGAAGTATGCCCCGCAGAATTCAGTGTGACTTACTTCTGTGTAGACATGGCTGGGAATGCAGCCTTAATACATTGAAACTGCAATCCAGAGATAAGGAAACTGGTGCCTTCCACTTGCTGTTGGATTTCAGCTCCTTTCATCCTTGACTATTGACCACACAAGGGACGTGGGTGGCGCTGTGGGTTCAACCACAGAGCCTAGGACTTGCCGATCAGAAGGTCGGCAGTTCGAATCCCTGCAGCGGGGTGAGCTCCCGTTGCTCAGTCCCTGCTCCTGCCAACCTAGCAGTTCGACAGCACCTCAAAGTGCAAGTAGATAAATAGGTACCGCTCCAATGAAGATAATAATAATAATAATAATAATAATAATAATAATAATAATAATAATAATAATTTATTATTTATACCCCGCCCATCTGGCTGGGCTTCCCCAGCCACTCTGGGCGGCTTCCAAAAGAATATTAAAATACATCAAACATTAAAAGCTTCCCTAAACAGGGCTGCCTTCAGATGTCTTCTAAAAGCCTGGTAGTTGTTGTTCTCTTTGACATCTGGTGGGAGGGTGTTCCACAGGGAAGGTGCCACTACCGAGAAGGTCCTCTGCCTGGTTCCCTGTAACTTGGCTTCTCGCAGTGAGGGAACCGCTAGAAGGCCCTCAGTGCTGGACCTCAGTGTCCGGGTAGAACGATGGGGGTGGAGACGCTCCTTCAGATATACTGGACCAAGGCCATTTAGGGCTTTAAAGGTCAGCACCAACACTTTGAATTGTGCTCGGAAACATACAATTCCGTTTGAAGAGGTATACGGCATTTCCGTGCGCTGCTCTGGTTCGCCAGAAGCAGCTTAGTCATGCTGGCCACATGACCCGGAAGCTGTACGCCAGCTCCCTCGGCCAATAAAGTGAGATGAGGAACCCCAGAGTCAGCCACGACTGGACCTAATGGTCAGGGGTCCCTTTACCCTTTATTGACCACACTGGCGGGGACTGATATTATACATGTTCATATATAATGACTCCTTCCTGCACTTGTCAAGCATTGCTCCTAAATGAAGGATACTCATTTCTGGGTTCTTGTTGTGCTGCTGTAGGAGGCTATGCCACCCCTTTCCATAGGCTTCCTCTCTCTACGTTTTGTTTTGCTCCTTTGGAAATGCTACCAGAAATCATTCCTCCGAATGGCACCATCAGTGAGCTGACAGTTTAATTTTGTGAACAAGGAGATTCTAACTTGTGTAGACAGTCCAGGGCACACAGCTGTACCATAAAATGTGGAAATAGCTGTAAAATTGCAAAATGTGAAAATCCTGGTGCTACTTTATTTTCCCACAAGAGCTAAAGTCAAGTTGACTTACAGTCTTTGGCAAACACCTGACAACAAGGATAGTCCAAGTTGTAGATCTTTGAAAAGCTGAATAAGAACTTACACATCTTAAGGTGAGTCCCCTAAATAAACCGAACCCGTCATATATTTATAGATTATATAGATGTTGAAGAAAGAAAGAAAGAAAGAAAGAAAGAAAGAAAGAAAGAAAGAAAGAAAGAAAGAAAGATCAGCTCTGAAACAGAAGACTTGATAAATCTGCTTTATGGCTAGATCACTTTAGAGAGCTTGGACTAAAAACAATAAAAAGCAACAGCCCACATCACAAAGTCTGCTCAGTTTGTCATTTTGTGAAGTTTTGTATCTCATAGATGAGGTCTAGCATACAAGGTGAAAGCCTGTTTACCATGGATACATTGCTATGTATATTATTTCTCAAATAAAAGAACAAACCCATACAGTGTTTCCCAAAATGTGAATAAGCCTAGTAGCAAATAACAGGCCTGGATTTGGCTGCAGTCTCTTGGGATAAAAAAGGACTGTGCCAATGAAAACAAACTATAACATCTCCTGAAAATTATTCCCAAGGGCAGAATTGAGATAAAGATTCTGCATGGCCTCTCCATTCCTCTCTTCTTGGAATTACTCATGGACTGCTCCAAAGAATGTATAGTGAACTTAATCAAGAATAATTATAGCCCTCATAGGCATAATTAAACAGGGTAATGGAGTGTGGTATTCCTTCTGCTTCCCAATGTGTTCAACATCATGCCTTTATCTCTGTTTCCTAAAAACATGTTGGGCAAAAGCATAGTGGTTGAAAGAGCCTGGTCCCAGGCCAGAGAACTTGTGGCCCTCCAGATGTTGTTAGACTTCACCCTATCATCCCTAATCATTGGCCATGATAGCTGAGGTGAGGCTGATGGGAGTTGGAGCCACAGACTTGCCATTCTTGGGTTAGGGTTTCCATCTCTAGGACTGCCGTAAGAATTATTCTAGCAGTGCTATACCACCAGTGGTGTTAGTATTGGTAACCAGACCACATCTCCCTCAGTCCTGACTTTTTGAACTCAGGAGAGGACTGGGTCCTGTCATGGCTGCTTGTGGTCTACAGTGAAGACAAGAGCAAATCTGCTTCACCATTTTAGAGATCAAAGATAGATACAACATTAATGTTTTGATCCAGTTCTCATTTATCTCGGATTAAGACCACTGACTACATTAGGACCTATAAATATGCATAGGATTGTAGTGTAGGAGCAATGAAATAATCAACATATTGAGTATTTCAATCCTGAGGCAAGCATTGAGGGAAAGGTTTCTGCAGGTTTCTAATGTGCTTCAGCATAAATTGGGAAGAGTTGGGGGTGGAGGGTGCCTACTGACGGGCATTTATGTCTTCAAACCCATCATAACTTGCAATTTCCTGATTTATTTAATTTTTTGTAAGGTGACATTTCACATATAAATTTCCTGGTTTAAAATGTTTATTTTAAAGCCAAGACTTTCTGAAGCAAGAAGAGAGGCCAGATCAACAGTGTTCAGCTTGCTGGTATGCAAGGCAAATTGTGAAGCCAGGATTGTACCATGGGTCCAGGAATTGCTGTGATTACTGTCAAATAATCAGTATTCACTTGTGAGGCAAGGGAGAAGAGAATGGGACAGTAATTTTTGATTGACATGGCAAAGGCAGTTGGCTTTGTTGTGCTCCTTGAGAGCAACATATCCTGCCAGTGATACACGACTCAAGCTGCTGTGGGAAAGACAGACTAAAAATCAGGCTGCCAAGGTAAGATGTTCTTGTCCTGCCATGATTAAACAGTGTGAATATCTACGCATTATATCTTGGTAAGCAAAACTGACAGGGACATCCTTGTTTCCATTTCTTCTCGACTGTAAATACCTATCAGATGCTGAACCTTTGCAATATCCATCATCACTCATTTAGCACAAACCGGAATTGCCTCAGATTTGCAAATGAGGCTGTTTAAAACCCCTGTCACCTTTCTGGCAACTTTGAAATTATGTGGAAGTGGATGAGTTGAGCAGGCAGATTACTTTGGGTCAACCATTTTGTATATAACATGAGCTCATGTTCTGTGTTTAATGTGACAATCTTCATTTCGAGAAAGTAGGGAAATGACAGTGCCTGCCCTTTGTATTTGTTCCCAGGCTCATCAGCATTTTTCTTATTATGTCAGAGTCCATCCTAGAAATTCAGCAGGAGTTAAACAGTTTTAGCAGAGCGCCGACAGACTTGTACTTCAAACTGACTGACACTCATGCTAATGCGACTACAAAATAAATATTAATGCTCGTTTTCTGTAAAACTGAGGCACAACTGTCTTGCAGTCATATCCACTGCTGGTACATAGCATAACTTTCCTACATTAGCTCTTTTCCCATGCTGAGCAATAATTCACTCTGAGTGAACTGATTATCAGGCTCACTGCTCAAGCTGCCTGGAGACGCACACTTACACGCAAACTTACGGCCATAAATGTTGTTTTTATGGGCCCATAAATGTTGTTTGCAGCTACCTGCACAGCCAGGGCCAGAACAGCCATTAGGAAGGGTGAGGCCACATCCTCAGGCATGGGCACCAATTTTGGGCAGGATTGTGTTGATTTCCAGCAAGATCTCACCAAAATCGCACACATCACACTACCTTTAAAGTCAAAGCAATGTTTTCAGTTCCATCTTATCTATAAACAGCATTTTTTTATAAAAAAATTGTTAGAGGAACTCTAATTTTCCTATTCATATTGAAATACTGTCCCTCGATGAGGCCAAACTTAGATTCACAAAATGTTTAGGGGTATGTGTACCCCTGCATATCTCCAGAAAAAAACCCTGTCTATAACTGTGGTCCATTGTACTGATGGGAATGAAGATTTTGATATCAAGTGGCTGCAGCAGCTGCGATGGCACAGAATGTTCATAAACATTCAACTTGTTCAGGAAACAAAGCTATAAATGTTTGCAATCCTGTTTCAGTGAAGGAAATAGAATTTGTCTGCTTGGTTGAGGTTAAAAGTCCACACAGATACCAGATGCAGCAGCTTTGGGGGGGATTGGCTGAAGAGATCTCAAGAACTTTGGAAGCTAAAGGGCAGAGATTCTCTAAGGCAAGATGGCTGAATCCATTGAAACAGTGCAGGGTGAAATAGGACCCCAAGGGAAAGGGTAAAAGAAAAATGCTCAGAGGAGGCGAGTATCAAAATAAGCACACTGCTTCATCAGTCCCCACAGCCACTTGGAAGAGAGAGCAGGGGAACCTTCTGGTGTGCTTAATAATCTGTTTATTTACAATTTTACAGGCTGGGCAAGCATATGGGGACACAGAAGTAAGCAAACACAAGCAGGCAGTGCCAGGTGCACCATAGCATCCATCCCAAAGCATATCTGAAGTCCCATAATGGCTTGCCTTCAAAAACGCTTTTATTGACTCCATCAGGAAGCTGCATGTTTGGACAGTTCCTTGCGCGATCAAGACTGAGCAAGTCAGCCTCACTGCCCCCTCCCGCCTTGCAAGTTCAGTATTCAAATGACCTAGAAGGTGTACTGCTACAGTGGTTGTCCATTAATTGGCATTGACCAAATTGCCCAAACCACACCAAAATCTTTAAGACATTTCTTAAACACTGGGGCAGTGTTATGGCAGCAGGAAAGGGCCAGATTGACACGTAGAAGACCCTAGGTTTGCTTTCACTATTATCTCTGCCTGGGACCTTGTAGAATTGTGTTGGAGCCCTGCTGCTTGCCAGGGGAAAGCTGTACAGTACCAAATATCCAACTGGCTTAATTCCTTGTATCTCTAAGTTACAAACTCCTCATCTATTCACCTCTCCAATCTAATCCAACTCCTACCAGAGCAGCCTCTGCATGTTATAAGGTGTGAGAGGGAACACTGGCAAGGCAGTTACCCAACCAAGCTATATAAGAAGGGTAGCTTCTTAGTTCAGGCCTTAAAGATAATACTTTAAAAAAATATCTTTTTGAACCTAAATCTGACACAGCTTTAGACAATCTTCATGCTATCTTGTATGTGTGCGTGTGTTTCATTCATATGCAATAACAAATATGAAGTGAAACAATTATCCCTAACTCATTTGATATTTTGCGCTTGTGGGGACATCTTATGCACATTTTAAAATGGTTGATTTCCAAACATTTGCCTGTTTTCAGTGCCACTTTCTATCTTTCGTCGGAGAGCTTGCCAACTGATTTCTCATGGTCTGGTCTTACTTGCGGGCGCCTATGGAGCCAAATGTTTTAATCAATATTTTATTAGCACTTGGAATTAAACTCACTTTTCAGTAGTTCAGACTTGCCTGATTACAAAACATTATGCAGGAAATGAAAAGTAAATTTATGCCCACAATCATATTAGAACAATTTAATTTAATCTAAATTGCATCTGGCAAGCGGTTCAATGTCCAGCCAAATATTCCATGGTTCAAAAAGTTAATATAAGATTCATTACCGGCCACAAGATTAATATTTTACAGGATAGTCATCTTTCTAATGCTTGCGCTTGTGGTCTTAGTTTAAAGCTACTGTATATAGAACTATGCATCAGGCTACAACCCTATACTGTATATGTTTACATGGAAATGAGCCTAGTTGAACTCAATGGACTTCCAACCAAGGAACTTGAGTCTGTGTATTAGAAAATTCTGTTTGCACTGCATGATCAGGGCTACCCAAAAACATGTTTCTATTTCAGGTGGGATGGCCACTACCCTCTCCCTACAAAGTCTAGGAGCAGGACTAGCCCAATATGTTTTGCCACTGTGGCAAAATGCCCTGAAGATGCCTCCCAACTGCCCCCTCTAGATCTGGGTCACCATTCTGCTCCCTCCTGCCCCTGCCATTGCACCTGCACTGCTGTCAGCCCTGTCACCGCAATTGTACCCTCACCTGTGGATGCACCCATGCTACCACCAGTATGCATCAGCAGTGGCAAGGGTGCAGCGATGAGGGCAATGGGGTTGTGTTGCCAGTGTGTGTGAAGCCCCAGTGGTGTTGGCAGCAGTGCAACATTGCAGAGGGGGTTCAGATCACTTGCTGAACAGAACCCAAGGCCATTTTACTGTGCCACTGACTAGCAAAATCAATGCATTTCCATCTCTGTGTCACCCTTTCAAACCCCCACCCCCATTTTGTCCCTTAGAAGATGATTAGTATTTATTTCAACAAGGAGCTCTGCTTTCATAGATTACCAGGCTCAGGAATGACTTTGTTCATGTCTGTCTGCTTGAAGTCTGCACAGCTAACAGTAATCCCACTTTTAAAAACTGATGCTTTGGATTTGATAAGTGTCGTCACAATCCTCTGTGCTGTACAGAGACAAACAGCTCCCAGTCTCTGCAAGCCAATCAAACACTGAAAATTAGATTTAAGGCACAATTTATAGACTGAATTGTTGTCATCCCACACCAAATGACAAGGTGTTGTTATAGCCCCAAGTTTCTCTCCATTGGTTTGTTTTCTCTGAGATTCATTTCCAGCTGTTTTCTGGACGATGGACTATTTCTAGCAATGATTGACTCACAGGGAGAAAATCCTGTGCCATGTGTTCTAGAAAGACAGTTTGTGATGCTGGATTGTGATTTGAAAATAAGAATAAAGTGTATCTCTGCAAATCAGAGACTTTGCTTTCAAAAATATTCCCAGAATATAAAGTATAATAAGGATGCAAACCTTGGACTGTCCTTTGAGTAGGGGAGAGTGAAATACCCCTCTTAGAATATGTGGCACAAAATAGGCAAAATGTACAGCTGGAGTCTAGTTAGGTTAAGAAAGTATCTTTAATAAATTCTACTGTAGAACCATCTCATGATGCAAAATTTCTGGACAAGGCTGTGGCCACCAACATGGTACCTACAGGTCCACTTGTGACTACAGATGCTTTTGCTGGGGCCTGCAGGACCCCCTCCTGTCCTGCTGAAAAAATGAGGCTTGACAGAAGCATTTTATGTGCTTGGTTGTGGTATGTGGGTGTGTGGGAAGTTTCTTCTCTTTGCAAATGTGACCATGGGCCCAAAGTGTTTGGTGAAACCTGATCTGTGAATTGCATTCCTGTAGATTCCAGAAAATTTAAGGGTGATTATTCTTTTCATAATGCCAAGGCCAAGTTAATCAAAACAACTGCTTCCAGCTTCTCCTGTACAGTGGGAAGAAGGATTCTTGGAAGTGTCGCTTGTTATGAGTTCCAGGGGGTCATCTGTGGCTCAGAAATCTTAAAATGGGTAACATCCACATTCATGTGAATTGTTTTTCTGACTATCTCCCCAAATCCCATTTACTGTAATTTACTGCTTCTGGGAATTTGAGCTGAGCGTGAACTATACTGTTTCTGGTTCAAATAGAAGAGAACCTCCAGGGGTCCTCAACGTTTTTGGGCTGATGGGCACATGGCCAATTATTAGGGATGATGGAAGGTGAAGTCTAGCATTGGACCCTATGCTGGATCTCCCCCTTACTTTTTTGCAGAACGACAGCACAGAAAACTATTGCACTTAAGGTTTTTCTGTTTCAGTCTAGGGACGCCATGAGTCATTTAAACATGCAAATTTGAGAGGATCTGTTTAATCCTGCTGTGTCAGGTGGCTCCCCGCTTGCGGAATGGGAGACTTGCCTGCTGCCTTTGTTACTTATCTTTGATCACCATACAAAAATATTCCTCTTTTCCCAGGTCCTTGGCTAATTCAACAATCTATGGCATTTAAAACAGTGTCTCTGGCAAGGGTAGTACGGTTGTTGTTGTTTTATTATACTATGTATTTTTGTCTTTTTATACAGTAAAGCAACCTGTGATCCTCGGATGAAAGGTGGTATAAAAATTTAACAAACAAAAAACAGTCATACAAGGGAGAAAGGGGATGAGCAAAAGAATATTAGAAATATGGGGGGGGGGGTGCGTGATAATCTTGCTGTGGTTGACTTCCTGGTCATCCAGAAGCCTAAAAACCATTCATAAATAATCATCATGGTCTCGCTCATTAATGTGGGGCAGTGGAAGCAACCCTGAGCCATTCAGAGTGTAATGAGATTTTTGGTAGGTTTGTACATCTGTGTGAGTTTGTTAACCAATATATGAATTAACCCAAGAGCCCTCATGTTGAGCTGCCTAGCAGGATTACAGGTCAATATGGTAATCTTATTTAAGTGCCTATTCTCCCACAGGTTTGTCATAAAATCTAATTTGAGTCAGGCGATGGGTGACGTACTCTCAGTTTATTCATTCATTTTTCTTCAAAGGCGCTATTGTGAAGGAGATGCATACTAGTAAAATCTAATTATACACGAGACATAGTTTCACAGATCCAGAACATACAAGGAACAATATCTTATTAATCTTTCCCCTGAAAATGCCAAAACAAAACAGGCTATTCGCAGAAAGGTTGCTCCCCCCCGCCTTTTTTTTTTCAGGAGGTGAAAATTATTAATTTCACACAGCTCTGCTCTGGGACCGATAGGACAAATACTTTCTAGTGATGACATTTTAATCTCCTCCCGCAGCAAGCAGTATCGTATAGAAGTTGCAACACTTCTTTGAAAAAGTGTGCAAGTTCCAGGGGGAGCCATTTTCATTAAAGTTTCTCTGAGGATATTCTCGCTGTTTTTGTTGTCGGTGCAAGCTAAGGAAATGGTTTTCAAACATATTGTCATGACACATATTCAGCTCCTGAAAGTCAAAAAGTAAGATCTGTACTGGAGCTTGTGCCAATGCAGATCGTATTTGTCTTCTAAGGGTGGTTGAAAATTGATGGCTGGATGGGCACATTCTGTGGGTCATCATATGCTGGAGGGGTTGAAAAACACTGGGAATATTCCACAAAAGGTGTGATTTAGCCAAAGTCAAGGTCAAACCCAATTAATTTCCAGGGGAAATAATTATAATAAATAATAATGAACTTTCTCAGTTCATTACATTTGCATTCCCCCTTTCCTGTGCTCATGGCAATGTAAATCAGAGGTGGTAGCTGGTAAATCTGTAGCACTCCAGACATTGTGGGACTTCAACATCCATCAGCCCCAGCCAGCGTGGCCCACACTGGAAGTTGTAGTCCCACAATATCTGGAGGAATGGAGATTGTTCATTCCTTGTGTGTATGTCCATGCATTTGGCTGAACATGCAAGTGCCAAACTGTATGGTGGGGTGGGCGCACATGCAAGCCTTCCTCTCTCAATGTTATTGCATCCTTGAGCTTCCTTGAGATGTACAGACGAGGTCTGCAGAGAGATTCTATTTATGTTTGCTTGAACATGCCTCATGTAATGAAGGAACCTCCTGTACCAAAGTCCCCAATCACATAGCGAGTTCTGTCCAGGTTCAGGTGAACACAAGCAAAATCCTTTTGCAGACCATCCTCGTGACATATGGGGAAAGTTGGAAACTGAAGAGGAGCAGCACACATAACCATGTTGTACATACAGTTTGGTGCGTAAGGTCCTCTCTTGTCATCATTGTATTCTCACAATATCCCTGTGAAGTAGGTTAGGCTGAGATAGAATAACCGGTCCAAAGTGAGACATTGAGCTGCTATATTAGGGTACCATTGCTAGTAGGTGATCTCTGATTACTGTATTGTAACGCAATATCTTGTAGCATTACAACGAGAGTATTTTACAATGAGAGAACTCTCTTTTGAGCTTAAGGAAGCTTGCACAAGCAGGCATAGATAACATTCTGTTTAAAGTGCATAACCGTATTTTTCATTGTAAACATCCATCAAGATATTACCTGTGGAATTGTTTTAAGTATCATTCCTCTTGATTCCTATAAACCAAAGAATTGTGTGTTTCCATTAACCATGACAGAAAACTTCCATTACAGTCTTACATCGGGTTACAGACGCCTCAGGTTGTGTTTTTTTGGGTTGCAGACCGCCAAAACCTGGAAGCACCGGAACGGGTTACTTCTGGATTTTGGCAGTCGCACATGCGCAGAAGCGCCAAATCGCAACCCGCGTGTGTGCAGATGTGCCGCTGCGGGTTGCGGACATGCATCCAGCACGGATCATGTTTGCAACCCGAGCGTCCACTGTACTTATATTTTCATTGAGTCTGCATTTAAACATTAAGCACTTTATTGCTCTAAGAAAATGCATTGAATGTACTTTTCTCATTTATATTTAACAACGCCAGCATCCTGACACCCCAAAGGGATTGGAAGTCCTTCTTTTCCCCACCCCAGTTAAATAAGAAGTACAGGATGCTGAATATGTTTACAGCATTAACTTTACACTTAGCAGATTGGAATTCTTGCTGTCAAATCAAATGTTGAGAAGAGAATCAAATTTGTTCTTTGCAAGTGCTTCTGGCACCTACAGCATGACTCACTCAAATGTCCCTGCTAAAATCAGAACATTCAATTTTTAAAGGAATCGGAAATATGTTGAAGTATGATTCATGAGCGGCCCCTGAGGGAGCGAAGCATCGCTTTTGACCATTTCATTCTTGTTCAGTGTAAAAGAAAAGGCTCGGATCCACAAAGCTCTATACAAAAGTGGCAAGTAGTATGTGTTCAAATGAATTCAAGCCAAACCACTCCTCCTTTATCAACACCAGCCTTATGACACAATACAATGGTTAGCTCTTAAGGCCCTGTTCACAGGGAGGTCTCATCTTGCATATGGGTCATTCGGATCTGTTTTTCTCTAAGGACATAATTGGCAGGCGATTGTCCACACACATCAGGTTTTCCCAGACATTATGTTCATCCCTATTCAAGTGTTTGCTGTCCATAGAAAGCATCCAGCTTGACAGAATGTATCCAGGCTGATGCTTTTGTTTCTCCTCCCCTCCTGCAAACACACTTCTCCTGCCCTCTGCTACCTTTTCTCCATTCTGGGCCTGCCTACAGCTATTTTTGTACCTGTCTGCATGCACTTTGGTTTTGTGTGTGTGTGTGTGTGTGTGTGTGTGTGTGTGTTTTAATCATAGGAATGGAACAAGAGAGCAAAAACGACTCTTACCAGTTATCCTGTTTCACAACAGGCAAAATGGGGGCTTCTGCTTTTTTGGGGAGGGGGGAGGGGTCAGCACCCATTTCCATTCGTTTGTCTTTAAATATTTTAGCGTTAAGGTCTTGCAAAGGCTAACACTTGCCAAAGAGGGATAAAGAGGCCTTGCTCAAGACTTCTTCTTTTTAAAAATAAAAATAAAAGTCTTGATGTATATATGGGTGTTCTTTAAGAAGGGACCATCTATATATACTGTGTGATGACAGGCATTTCATCACTCACGTGGAATTCCATTTAGCTTGCATGTCATATCTCCTTCCCCAATCCCAATTTGTGCTCAGTTTTGCTTCCTTTTTGCCTTCCTATCTTCTAGCTGTCTAGGGCAGGGGAGGTGTTATGGTTTGTCAGATCCAGACAATGTGTAAATAGGGAGCAAAATGTCCCCACACCATAGGAAGTGGGTGGGCAAGGAAAGGGCAGCAGAAACAGCCTGCTTTTGAGGTGCATTCAGGTCCAGCAAGAGACCTGTGCCCATTAGAGAGAGGGCAGGGTTTCCTTTTCTCAGAGGGGGGGAGAGGCTTCTGCACAAGGGAGAACGTGAAAGGCAAGGGAGCTTTCAAGCCTTGGAGTCCACCTTCTTCATCAAGTACAAAATGCCCACCCTGCAAAATAAGACGAAACTCAGACTGAAGGAAGAAAAGATATCAGCTGGCATTTTGATAGCAATGATGTCGTGTGGATACCACAAGAAACTTCAGAGCATGCACAGCACCAAGTCCACATTAAACTGCTACATGGAAGCTCTGCAAGATACCAGAAGCCTCTTTCTTGAGTCTGTTGCATCCAACGAACATAGCTTCTTTCTGAAATAGAACCATAGAATTGTAGATTTGTAGGTACTGAATAGTGGATTTAGGGCAGTAAGCAGAGGACTACGAAGAAAATTTCTTAGTAGGAGCACAGAACCCTCCATGAATTTGTCCAATCCCCTTTTAAAGCAATTCAAATTAGTGGCCATCACTGCCTTCTGTAGGAACGAGCTCCACATTTAAATGTGTGCTGTGTGAATAATCTTTCAGCAATCACTTCCACCAGATGTCTGTGAAGTCCAGTAGTATGAGACAGAGAGCAAAACTTTTTCTCTGTCCACATTCTTCATGCCATGGATGATTTTTCAAACTTCTGTCATGTCACCTGTTACCAACCTTTCCTCTAACCTAAAAATGTTGTAAATACTGCAGTTTTTCTGAATGAGGGAGTCACCCCATCCCCTTTGGGAAGGTTGTGAATAGGGATGCTATGGTGATCCCTATTCACGGGGACATTGGAGCTGGCCCGTACAGCCCTAGGCCCCCAACACAGATGGATATTTCCTGTTTGGGTATAATGCCTGAACAGGGCTTAAGTAAACTAGATGTAGAATAAAATTCAGGGCTTGTTTGTGGAGCACAAGTCCTCCATGAATTGGGCCTTTCTACTTCCCAATTGCTTCTGGTAATCAGTGGGGGAAGAGGCAGCAGGGGGTGAGGATCCAATTTGCAGCTTAAAAAGTGTGGTAGACTTTTAGGCCTCTAGACCCTTATGTGGTAATGATTTCACAGCCATGCATCTAGGGCCTAGGGGCCTCTGATCACACTTTATTCTCTACAGGGGCTTTCACAAATTCATGATATAGATCAGATCATACACTTTTAAGTCCCAAGTCACATAATTTTTAGTCCTGAGTCTGATTCATAACGGATCCAAAATACTTGAGTCCTAGAAACTGCTGTCAGAGTAGGTGTCCCTCACTCCCAGATTTTGGTGGCAATTCTAGTGTAAACAATTGCTGGCCATTATTATATTATAACATGCAGCCCTTATTTTGTACACGCTCATTAGACTGCTTCTTATAATTATAAATTGATTACTCCGACTCTTAACATTCTAAAGTTGTATTGCCCTGTTGAATCGGATAAGATGAATTCATTCCAATTGCATGTGTGTCATTTTTGGGACGTCCCCAAAGCATTTCCCAAGTGGACCTGGTTTTTAATATCCTCTTGGTATTTAAATTTCCTGTTCAGATGGTGACAGTTATTCCATATTTTATTTATGAAAGTCAACACAGTTCTTCCAAAGAAAGAGCAAAGTGAAGGGCGCGGAAAGGATAACATTTATTTTTCTTAACATGCTGCCAAATTGTGGCAGAAAAGAAGGCCTGCTCACCCTTGTAGGAATCAAATCTGCATCATCTGTAGCTCTTTGTCTGCACCATTATTTTGGGCCAGTTTGCAGATGGGTGCTGGGGAGTCAGGAGGTTCACCACTGGAGACATTGTGAAATACAGATATTTCAATAAGGACCTCATTGAAGGTATGTATCTTCATTCTTAAATTGTTCTTATTGTTTTCCTGTTGGAATGTATATATGTATGGCAAAGCATAGTTGCCCTGTTTCTATACCTGGAAATTAATGACCCAGAAAATCAAGAGCTGCTGCCAAAAACAGCAGCCCCACATCTCTATTGCTCATCCTTTTAACACTAGAGATACTCAATAGCCTGGCTTGCACATCACATTAAACCATAGTCTAACTAATGTGAATGAGTAGCATGTAGGTGAATGCAGCAAAAATAGCAAGCAATTCTCCCCCCCCCCACCTGATGTTGCTGCATAGTGAGGAAAACAACCTACAGCACATTTTTCCCCCTAAATCCTAGCTCATTCTTTGTTTCCCCCAAAATGAACCATGAGCAATAAGCCAAGACCAAATCTTGGCTTGTGGTTATGATTTGTTTGGAAAGAGAGAAACCATGAACACAGGTTTGGATGTACCGTAACTGTAAGCCAAACTATGGTTTGTTTACTCCCTGGCAGAACAAAAACAAGGGACAGGTGAAACATCCACAATTTTTGCATGTACCAGCACATTGCTTGTTCACATTAAATCAACATTTATTTTAACTGTGGTCTAATGTGATGTGCGAACAAGGCCATAGTGTGGTGTCATCCCAATGGGAAATTCACTATCCCCACTCTGTTAGGTAGTGCCACTTGTTGGGTAGGAAAAACCACAATGGAAGGACATTACACTGCACACTGAGTATCCCCAGAGGACATGGAAAAAATGAGACATTGGGCTGCTGTTTGCCACAGCAGTTGTCCATGTCCTATAATGTCCTGTTAGTCATAGGACACTGGTTGCATGAATCACTGTTTAGATCCAGTTTGGCATTCTTTAATGGCTACAATGCAAGTCAGTGTTGTATTTTTAAATGTGCCAATGATTTTGTGAAATTAAATCAAGATCAAAGTGTTCCAGTAATGTGAAGAGATGGCGATAATGGTAATGCAGAGTTGAGCGCACATCATAATCAGCAATCATCATCGAGTCTGCCGAAGTTTGTTCCTTTCAGAATACTGATGAAACAGACAGAAATGGTTCTTTCAGCTTTCTACTCCTCTCATCCTGCAGTGACCTGAGCGGAATCCTTATCTATTTCTCAAATAAAATCCTTACATCTGACTTGTGAGCAGACTGAACACCCAAACACGAATAAGCACAATTTTGAAGAATACAGTGTCCAATGTACTGGTATACTGCCAGTATACTGGAAGAAGCAACGGTCACCAGTGTCGAAGCAATGATTCTTTAACATCAACTTTGTTGGACTGGTCATGTTGTGCGGATGCCTGATTATCGTCTTCCAAAGCAACTACTCTATTCTGATCTTTAAAATGGAAAGCGTAATGCTGGTGGTCAACAAAAGAGGTTTAAAGACTCTCTCAAGGCAAATCTATAAAAATGTAGTATAAACACTGACAACTGGGAAACACTGGCCTGCGAATGCTCCAACTAGAGAACAGCCTTTACCAAAGGTGTCATGGGCTTTGAAGACACTTGAACTCAGAACGAAAGGGAGAAAAGTGCTAAGAGGACAGCATGCTTTGCAAACCCTCGCCGTGATCAACTCCCGCCCAGAAACCTATGTCCCCACTGTGGAAGGATGTGTGGATCCAGAATTGGCCTGCACAGTCACTTACGGACTCACTGTTAAAACCGGGTTCATAGAAGACAATCTTACTCAGCTATGAGTGATCGCCAAAGAAGAAGAAGAGGAGGAGGAGGCAGGTAGTGTGACATTAAAAAATTCAGCTTACCGACAGGCAAAATGCAAAATACGGAGTTGTATCAGTCCGGTGGATTGACTGCAGTACCCAGTGAGAAATATGTATCAAAGAACTCACTTCTGTTTTCATGCCATTTCAAACTATATGGCCTCATGTCCTAAACTACCTGCTTTCAAGCAGTCCTTAGTGGCCAGTGTGGCAGAGCAGGTGGGACACCACTTGCTCTCCTGCCTTCCAAACCCAGGATGTCACTGATGTTTAGCAGAAGGAGAAGGGCAAGGCATAGAGAGCTTGAAACTGTGCCTGTGAGTAAGGGCAAATGTCGTATGCTGGCTGTATTGCACCACACAGTATCTGGCTCCCCGCATCTTCCCTCTCCCTCTGGTAAGCACTACAGAGGTTCTCAAACCTTTTCAGTAGGGGGCTGGTCCACTGTCCCTCAGCCCTTGTGGGGGGCCGGACTATTTTTTTTTGGGGGGGGGATGAACGAGGGATGGTGAGCGGCATGCGAAAGGGCTCCGGAGAGGGGCTGTTTTAAATGGCAGCCGCTCAAGAGGGGCACTCAGCCAACTGTGGCTCCTGTGTCTTGCGAGCAGCAGGGACTGGCGGCAGCGGTGGAGGGACGATGAGTGGTGTGAGAAAGCGCTCTGGAGGGGGCTGGCACCAACAAAGCCCATCCCCTTCTTCCTCTAGGCAAGGCGGGGAGAAGACAGGAGGAGGGAGGGAGGAGGAAGCGCCAGTGGTGGTGATGCTGTGTGAGGGAGAGGGAAAGAACATGCATGCTGGCGATCCAAGCAGCAATCCCCGAACCATCTACAGGCCGGAGTTAGAAGGCAATTGGGCCTGATCCAGCCCGTGGGCCTTAGTTTGTGGACCCATGCACTAGCAAAATCCCTCCTACACCACTGCACCAGCCGCTGCTAGCTATAGGCAATTGTTTTAGTCAGCGAAGGCTGCAAACTTCTGCATGTTTCCTGAACTTGGGGAGAATTAGTTAAAAGTAAACAGGCATAGGATTGGGGTGTGAGTTTAAACATCTTTAAACACCTTTTTTAAAAAAAGCCTTGCTTACTAAGCTTTGATTTAGATTCTGGTTTAGCTTCTAAAAACCCTGGCATTCTCATTATTTTTTCCTTTCCCAAAACATCCCATCTAAATATTTATTGTTCATTGTTCTTCATCTTTTTCTGGTGCTTGAGAGTGTCAGTGTTATTTAATTTAATTTAATGAGATTCATATTTGTTTTAACACTCAACTATTTGCGTTACATCGAAATACAGTGTGTACCCAAGTCCTTGAAGCCCAGCTCCTGGTTCTCTGCTACATTACCAGAATCCTCAGACGTGATTGATCTTTTGATGTGAAACCGGTGGGAAGTTGCTATGTAGGTCACTAAAAAAAATAAAAAATAAAAAGGTCAGTGTGTACAAGGCACATAAATCCTTTACAGCTAGAATGATCATCTGCGAGAGAAGACAGGGTTGTGTAACTAAGGGGGAGGCCTGGCAAATGTAGCTTTTCTCATTCCTGTAGCAGTTTGAGATGGCGTAAGTTGCCCTGTCCCAAAGTGGCCGCCTATTACACAACAATAAGTTCTATCTGCCAAAGATATGTTGTATCTGCCCAGTGGATAGACGGGAATACACACTGTGAAATAGATCTCAAAGAACCATGTTAAGTGTGGTGTTTTACTGGACAACCATGCCCCTGACTGCCCATACTCTTAAAAAAAAAGGATCCCTAGACAGTTAAGTCTAGTGAAAGGTGACTATGGGGTTGCACCACTCATCTCGCTTTCAGGCCATATGAGAAGTGGTGTGTATTGATATGCATACACAGCCCTTAATACCACCGAAGCTACTTGGGCCTCAAGCAACAGCAACAGATCCCAATAGATATCCCACTTCTCCTTCATCCAGAGTAGACCACACCCTACCCATCTGGTCTAGCGTTACCCACTAACACAGTGCCGGAATAAACCAGGGGTCGGCAAAGTTTTTGTGGCTTGGGCTGGTTCACAGTCCCACAGATGCCACGGTGGGCCAGAGTGCACACGCACACACGCATGTGCAAACGCTATTTCTGGAGCTCCTTCTGTTTTTTTTATAATAATATTTATTACTTTTACAACAATTTAAACACTACCAAAAAAAACCAAAGAAAAAACAATACAAAAACACTACATAACACTAAAACATTAAACTAACAAGACAAAACAAAAACAATTTAAAAACACATCAAAAAAAGAAAAAAATTTCAATATCTTATCTTTCTTTCACATATTTCTTCGACCTCCTCACACCTCCCTTTTTGTATTCCACTTCTATTAATTATTTCAGCAATTCCTTTCCATCTTCCCCTGTTTTCTATCCTATAATTATCTTAAAACAAACTAACCTTATTTTTTTCCCTTTAATGTTCTATTAATCTATTTATACTTAATTCCTTATAACCTTTCTACTAAAGCCATATAACTTCATTCCAACATTCTTCTAACATTCATTAATTTTACAATATTTCTCCCTGGTCTCGGATTCTGCCAGTCATTTCCGCCAATTCCATATAGTCCATCAACTTCATCTGCCATTCTTCCCGGGTGGGTAAATCTTGTGTCTTCCAATATTTCGTGATGAGTATTCTTGCTGCTGTTGTTGCATACATAAAAAAAGTTCTATCCTTCTTTAATACCAATTGGCCGACCATGCCCAGGAGAAAGGCCTCTGGTTTCTTCAAGAAGGTATATTTAAATACCTTTTTTATTTCATTATAAATCATCTCCCAGAATGTCTTAATCCTTGGGCATGTCCACCAAAGATGAAAGAATTATTTCTGGAGCTCCTTCTGGCACACGGAGGAGGCATGCACAGCTTTCCATTGGCTGCAGGAACTTCCTGCAGCCAATGGGAAGCCAGCCAGCATCACAGAAGGCGGTCCCCACTCTGCTCCACGCCAGTTTAGTGTGGCACGCGGGAGCTGACCGAGCAGTCAGTGGGGGTCCCCAAGGGGTGGGCGGGGGTCCATGGGCCGGTTAAATGCCCCCCCATGGGCTGCTTGTGGCTCATGGGCCTTAGGTTGCCAACCCCTGCATTAAACCCTGTGGAGGCCCCTAGGCAGTCAAAATCTGGGGGGGGGGGGTGCCTCACAAATTATCTCCTAATACGTGTGGTGGTGGTGGTGGTGGTGTTTTTACCAACCAACAATTTTACTAAACCAATTTTGTTACACAAAACAAACAGTTTTTATTTTTATCTAAAAGGCATGGGGCCCATAGGCCAGTGCCTACTCTGCCTATTTGGTAATCCGGCTTGGCACTAACAGCACCTCTGTCTTGCCTAGTTTCAGTTCATCTTCTCCCATCTGGTCCATTACCAAGGCCATACATTGGTTTAGCCCATTCACTGCCACAGCTGCAGAAGTAAAAGGAGATACAGAGCTGCACTGACAGTGCACAAGATACGATGATTTGCTCAAAGCCATCCGTTGAGTGGGATTTGAACCTAGGCCTCCCTGGTCAACATCCATGTGGTATGGCTGGCTTTCCACAGGCAACTTTCAACCTGTTCAGTAATCAAGCCCAAGTGTGGTGTAATGGACAGTAATGTAAACAAAGTGTCTGCCTTCAGGAAGACGATGTGCTTTGTTTTTCTTCATTTCTGTCTCAGGTGCAGCCTTCAGCAGCCGTGCTCCAGAAACTGGCCCTGGATAACTCTTTTGTTTCAAAGCTTGTCATCACATAGCTCTTCTTTCAGCGCAACCATCTGGATCCATTGGCAGTTCCACAGGCAATCATGCTGTTGGCTTGGGGGCTGCCTTGGGGCTTCCCAGGTGGCTGAGATGACCTGTCAGCTCAGATTTTGTGCATCTTTTCTCAAGCCAGGTCTTTTAGGAGGTTGTTAAAAACCTGCCTGTTTGAGGAAAGTACATTCCAAACTTTTAGTAGAAGACTGAGGGAAGGGTTTACACAGTCCTCATTCCCCACGCTCCTTTTCATTTTAGCCACAAATGTGGCTGATCCACACACAGGTCCTGCTTTCTTCAAATGCTCCACAACTAGCTCCCTCTGTGGTTTAGAAGCAAGTATTTGTTTATTAAATCTACTTTATGTGCTCAGTGTAAGGATGGTGTGTGCAATCAGATTATACCGAAGACTATTGCATGGGTAGATTATGGAGCGTAAATGCACATTTTATTCCCCCCCCCCACAGTGTTGGTTCACACCTGGATGTTTATCAGCTCATGACCACAACTTTAAGACTTGACTTGCTCTGGTGATTTCTTTACAGAAACAGAAAACACAGAGCATGAGGAGAGTGTGTTGGATCAGGCCACTAGCCCATCTATTCCATCATCCTGTTCTCATAGTCGCCAGTCCAAAGGAAGTGTGCAAGCAAGATAGGGGTACCATAGCACACTCCCTTTCAGCATTTTCTGGCAATGGGTATTCAGAAGCATAGTACCTCTTGCAGTGGAAGTAGAATACAGTCATCGTTGCTAATAGACATTGATAGGCTTATTGTCCATGGATTTGGCTACTCCTCTTTTGAAGCCGTACAAGTTGGTGGGCACCACTATTTCTTGTGGGAGCAAATCCCATTATTTAACTAATCTTCCTATACTCAGCTTCATTGGATGTCCATGAGTTCTTAAAGAAGCCATCCTTCGAAGATTTTATAATTTAAAATGGACAGCAAGAAGGGCAGAACTTTAAGAATGTTGGCAAATGCAGCTTCACAGACTTGAGAGCCAATGTGACCATTGGTCATATTGTCCAGGTCTGATGAGAATCGTAGTCCACAACATCTAGAGGCATGTTGCTTTGGGTGTCACACAAAGACCAGGAAAACTTGGTTTGATTCTCCAGCTAGCTAACAAGCTCATTGGGTAAATTAGAGCCACTCCGTCTTTCTCAGTGTATGTACCTCACCATGTTTACCATGTACGTCACCAGGTAAGAAAACCATATTTGCTTTAAGCTCATTGGATGAAAGATGCCGTATAAATGCTATCTTGGGCTCCTTTGTCGGGAAGAACAGGAAATAAATTTAAGAAGAGGGGGCGGGGGAAAGAAAAATGTAAATCATCAGTATCACCAGTAATTGAAGTTGGCTTACAAATGGAAATTAAAATTAAAAGGATAATCCAAAAATCTCATTCAGGGAAAGTGGATTTTGAAGAAGAAATTGAAGGAAGGGAGAATATGGCATTTTCAGGGAACGAGTTCCTTGCATAGGAGGCAGCAAGTGAGAATGTTTGAGGGAACAGAAGGCTGTTGGTTGGCTAGATTTGTTTATAACACAAAACTTGATAAACTCAACGTTGTCCATGCACTGCTGGTACAATAAGCTTTGGAAGACAGCTGGGACAGAAAAATGTACAGACAAGCAAAACCAGAATCATGTTGTGTGGTGTACAATGATTTCATTTCTTATAGTAGAAAAAGAAATTCAGCAACAAAACAAAACAAAAACCTTTGAGTAATTTGGAAAGACTAATTGCAAACAGTGCCATAGGCAGTGTGAGGACTAAGGTTAAGATGCTGGGTAGCACTCGTAGTGTCAGTAACACGATCTGTCATTCTTGGTGCTGGCAACTCAGGACTGTTAAGGATCACTTCCAGAGAATCTGTGTATTTGAGCATTCATTCTGATTGGTTCACATAAAGTTTGTGGGGATGTTAAATGACACAGTCCGTTTATAAGAAAAGTTGTGGTGTTATTTCATTGTTCGACCAGTTGTTGTTCTGTATGAATGTTTTGTTCTGAAATTATGTTAATAAGTTTAATGGGGGGGCGGGACAGGACACAGTAGGCCCTTGTCGTGTACGGCTCGGTGCAACAGATGTACTATAGTGGTTTTCCTCCTTCCATTGTAACTCACCTCCAGCCCACTTCTAGAGTTCAAGGAGTGGGGAAAGATTTGCTTGGGGGATCAGACATACAGTTCTACTTGCCTTGCTTTCAGTCCCCTTGGAAAAGTTGTGAAGAGCAGAAAGCTTGTGTGTTTGTGGCCTTCTGAAACAGACCATTTCAGTTCCTTTCCCTCCACTGCAAGTTCAGGCAAGGCTCCTGCCTTGTTTCAGTAGCTTCAGTAGGTATATTTGTGCATTATTCTGGGTCACAGGCATGTTCTACAACGATCTGTCCCACAGGCATCCTCCCATTGCCTCCTGTGGACAATGTGAGGTTGAATGCTGTGCTTCATGTCCACCATTACTGAGCAGAAGAAGAAAGAAGGAAGTAGAGCCCTGCTGGACACTTTCATCAGTGCAAGTTCTGCTAAGCTGCATCTCTATGAAGGCTACACTGGCCAGTGTAAGCTAAATGCTTCATTTACCCTGGGATATCTGAGATAGGCTCCTCTAAGTGTATAGGCACAGTCCTGAAGAACCAATCCCAGGGTTAGCCAACATGGTGCCCTCCAGATATTGCTGGACAACAGCTCCCACCATCCTTGACCATTGGCCATGCAGACTGAAGGGATGGGAGCTGAAGCACAACACCTGGAGGCACCACTTTGACCACCCCAGATCTACACTGTGAGAACCAGGACCTCTTTTAACTGCTTGGTCACTGCATAGCAGCAGCAAACACACAAATGTTGTCCTACTCTTCATACATTGCTCAGTGATGGCAGGAAGAAAGCATGGTCTACAGCCAGCTAGACCACAGAACAATCTCCTCCTGAACACCATCAGTTCTCCTTCTGTTGTTTAATATGTTGGGCATATAAAATATGCCCTTTAATTTGGCTTTAAGTGCCTATATTGAAAATTCACTTCATACGCCCTTGGTGGTTTATTTAATTAAGCCCAGCACATACCTATGACAAGGCAACATTCCACAAGTGAGTGAAATACTGCTAGTCCCATTGAACACCAAAGGGAAGCAATTATTTCTCCAGGCGCCTCATTTAGAATCACATTTTGCCGGTCATGGGGGACTGTTGGATCTCATCGTGTGAAAAACGTTAGGAGTATGTTAATTTCAAGCAGGCAATCACATAATTAATTTACCCAGCAAGAAAACAGAGTTCACAGGACAAGCCTGCTGGAAGCAGCCGATTCCAAAAGATGACCTGTGGCATGTGTTATTACACTGAATCGTCTACACTCACCAATTAAAAGCTTGCTAAATAAACTCAAAAGGGATATCCGCCTTCTTTTGTATTATGGTGTCTTGGTAAAAAGTTTATTTTGGGTTTCAGTTCAGCTTTATGTAATTTTATTATTGCTGGATTTTATTTTTATATCACCCTTCATAATATCAGTTTTAGAGTGGTTTACAAATCCAATTAGAAATAAAAAAGCACAATGAACAAAATATACACTAACTCAATTAAATTGGTTTCAGAAGAGCTTTAGATGTACCATCCTTCCACTAAAGTTCAAAGCAACAAGATGTTGAACAAAATAAAAATGTCTTCATCTGACACCTAAGGGAGAGTGTGTTAGGCGGGCCTTTTTGGGCAGAATGTTCCATAACTGAGTCCAAAACTGAGCAGTTCTCTCCACTTGTGGAGGAAGATGAGTATGGGGGGAGCGTACCGTCGCCAGCAGCGCGATCCCGGTGGGGTGCCATTGCAGCTGGGGCCCCCTGCCCACACTGGGCGCCATGCCTCTGCAAGCGGCACACCATGCCCCCAGGACGCACACCACACCCTCGGGATGCATACCAAGCCCCTGGGGGCAGCACACCATGCCCCGGGACATGTGCCAGCCCTGCCCCTACCTGCTCTCTGCCCCCCAGTGCCGGAGCATGAAACTCTGCCACTGGTTCTCTCATTTGTTGCCACCTGCATGATCTCAAATGGTGGTGGAACTCTAAGAAGTGGATGAGTGAAATATCTCAGTGTCTCAACAGATGTATGTGGGAGATATGGCCCTTATATACCAAACCATCAGCAGGTGCGCTTAAATCCACAATGGCACCATGCATGGGAGAAAGTGTCTGAGGTACCTGCTAAAAGTGGCAGTTATGAAAAAGCATGTAAGAAGCTGCCTCACACCAAGTCAGACCACTGTTTAACTGGAGTCCTCACACATGCTAAGCAAGAATCATGACCCTAGACCCCTAGCCACACACAAGTTAGAAGTTAGAAGCTCTTAACAGCAGATTTGACTCCCAAACTGCCAACTGCCTATCACTAATATGGGAAATAAGATGGCATATTTCATGGAGCCAAGACATCTGCCAAGCCAGTATTGTCAGTAAAAGTTGCTTTGGATTATGGAGACATGCCAAGAAAGAGACCCATTCATCAAAGTGCTCTCTCTCTCTCTCTTTTAAACAGACATTGCAATCATCACAGTATATGTAGATAGGCCCATTTTCCAGGTCACAGTACTTTATTTGAAGGAATCCTCTGTTTGCATCTCACTCTATAAATTAACATGGGCAAATTTTATGCAAGTCATTTTGTCCTCTTCTTTTGGTGATACGTGTGCAGCCACGCCAGCTATACAAGACGACCATAAACCACTGGAGTGGTTTTCAAATCCCATTCCTCATACTTTAAGATTGGTTACAGTCCCTTCTCACTCTCCTTCTCCCTGCTGGCAATCTGTCACCTCCAGAGCAACTTTGGTTATTTAGCTTGAATTCTAAAGATATTCCCTCAAGTTCCTCTGTCTGCAGTAAACCTTCCCTGGTGAGATTGCCTTGAAAACTGTATACACTTTGTTAGAAATTATATTTGACAAGGGGACTGTGTGTTCTCTCGGCTCGGAATTGTTTTTCATTCTCATTAGCACAAATTGCATCTAATGCAGCACAGGAAATGTCAGAAGAACGTTTCTCTCATGGCAAATTTTGAAGCCGATTTCTGCTGCCTGTCTGTTCCCAGCTCCCAGTTCCTGAGTTCCTCTTCTCTAAGCATCTTTCAAAACAGTAGCAGAAGATATCAGAAGCAGTCTTGGGGTTTGGGAATCCTGTATTTTGAAAATAAGCTTTGGAATAAAATATTTTATTTGACTACTGTAAGAAATGCTAGTGCTGATCTTTCTCTGAGCTTCTAGGGATTAGTCTGAGCGGCAGTAAGAATCTTAAAGCAAAGTGTGTTTTGGACTTAGGGTAAAAATGCACCCTCAGTGGTTTAACATGAACCAGCTAAGACTGGATCTGTCAGTTATCACTAGGTTCCCAAAATCTCGATGTTTCGCCTTCACTTTTATTTATAACTGTGAATTTTATCACTCTAGGCCAGTCCCAGAAATTTTTAAGGTTTGTTCCTATAAGCCAGCAATCCAGTAAATAAACAGTATCATTCATATATATATATATATATATATATATATATATATATATATATATATATAAAACATATCATTTTCAACAGTAATTAAACATACTTTTACATCTTATTCAAATTTTTGACTTCCATCAATCCTGTCTGAAAATTTTCCAATCTAATCTCTCAGTATGCATTTCTTATCTTCCCTATTACATTTCAAACTCATAACCAATATCTCTATCTTTTTCTACTTTGTAACACTTCGTATATTTCTCCTTACAAAATGTCCTGTAGTCCTACTAGCATAATTTGTTGATTACAGTTGCTCTTCAAATAATTCATATACTTCTTCCAATCTTCTGTAAATCTCTGGTCCCGCAAGTTTCGAATGCTTCCTGTCATTTTGTCCAATTCTGCATAGTCCATTAATTTCGTCTGCCATTCTTCTTTCGTCAGAATTTCTTCTTGTTTCCAAGTAAATAAACAGTATCATGACACCACTGATATGTCATTGAGTGAAGCAAACCGGAATATCACAACATGGCTTACAGGTTGGTCCAGCTAAACAGACACTATCTCCCAGATGTGATTTATTATGTGACATTGCTGCTTTGGTGCCACAAACAATTTGAAATGCTTATTAGCCTCCACAAAACCATAAAAGCCAATGATAGGCAGGGTGATATTGAAGCTAGAGTCCTGGGCTAGGACCTGGGAGACAAGGGTTCAATTCCTCTTTCAGGTTAACCTCACTAGGTGACCTTTGGCCTGTAATCTCATTTCACAAGGAATATTGCAGATCTGGAAAAAAGGAAAAGCAAAATGATCAAGGGCCAGGAGCAAGTTTCCTATCAGAAAAGGTTGCAACATTTGAGGCTTTTGAGTTTCAAAAAAGGGTGGGTAAGGAGGGCCACAGAATCACTGAATTGGAAGGGACTAAAAGGATCTTCTAGTTCAACCCCCTTGCAATGCAGGAATATTTTTCCCGCCCACGACTCTAAGATTAAGAGTCTCATGCTCTACCGCATGAGCTATTAAAGTGGATAAGATATTTGTAAATGGTTTGGAGAAGGTGGGTGGAGATACATCCCCTCCCCCACAACAATACTAGAACCCAGGACCATGGAAAAAAAGCTGAATGTTGGGAGATTCAGAACAGACAAAAGAAAGCGCCCAGTTAAACGATGCAATTCGCTCCCAAAAGATGTAGTGAAGGCCACCAACTTGGATGACGTTGAAACAGGATTAGACAACTTGATGGAAGACAAGGTTTTCAATGGCTACTAGCCATGATGGCTATGTGCCACCTCTTCTGTCAATGTGTGTCTGTACACTAGTGAGAATCACAAGTGAGGAGCATGCCATTGCACCCATGTGGTGCTTGCAGGCTTCCCATAAGCACCTTTGGCTGATCCATTAGGTTCCTCTTCTGTTCTTCCTGTCCCTCAGCCTAACCTGCCACACCCAGTTGCTCTGAGGACAAAGTTGATTGCAGAATCATATATTCTACCTTGAGCTTCTTGGAAGGAAAGGCAGGATCAAAATGTAATAATTAACAAATCAGTCTGCCAGCACAAAGTTGCCAGTATATGCCTGTGTTCCTACTCCTCAACAGTGATCTGAAAAGCCATAACCCAATGGACTGTGATCTGGTCTAGAACTATAGGATCTGATAGGAGTAGGATGTGCAGTAATTGACCTCTACATCATCTTACATCATCTTGCAGCAGTGGGGAAAGATGGGAAAGAGGAGGAGCCAGAAAGAGCTGAGAGATCAGCGCTTTCTGGCTCCTCCTCTTCCTGAACTGTTTCTATCCAAGCTGATCTTTCTAAGAGGTTCATAAATTTAAGTTCTGCTTTCCCTTCTCCTTTTTCCTTCTGGTTTGAGTCTGCAAAGCTGGATAGCTCAGTTGGCTAGAGCGCTAGAGCGTGGTGCTGATAATACCAAGGTTACATTGTAAGCCTAGGGACTTTTAATATTATTAATATATGAACCACTCTGGGACCCTCTTCTGCTGAACATTTATTTTTTCCACCCTAGCTTTGAGGAGAAATATTTTTAAGTTCTCTCTCTCTCTCTCCCCCACCCCATCCACTCCTACATTTTCATTAATATGCTGCACCACTGACTTTTATCCAGTCAACTGGAAAAAAAAAATCCCTGCAAAGTAATAAGAGGATAAAAACCTTTCTGAAATAATTGTTTGATCCTGTGTGAGGCATTTCTCCCTCATGTAGTCTTTTAGATTCCTTATTGAATATAATTAGGCTAGGGAGAAGTCAAAAAGAGGCAGATCTTTGACAGAATAATAACCTCATGTTTAAGAATAAGGGTCGTAAATAAAGAGGAATCACACTGATAAGAGCAAATATTGGAGTAGTCTTTATTCCACCATATATATATATATGCATTTTATATCATTAGGAATTATTTTACTTTCTTCTGTAATTAAGAGGTTATTAGATAACTTCTCTACGCGGCTACGCAGGGACGCGGGTGGCGCTGTGGGTAAAACCTCAGTGCCTAGGACTTGCCAATCGTATGGTCGGTGGTTCGAATCCCCGCGGCGGGGTGAGCTCCCGTCTTTCGGTCCCAGCTCCTGCCCACCTAGCAGTTCGAAAGCACCCCTAAGTGCAAGTAGATAAATAGGTACCGCTTTATAGCGGGAAGGTAAACAGCGTTTCTGTGTGCTGTGCTGGTGCTGGCTCGCCAGAGCAGCTTCGTCACGCTGGCTACGTGACCCAGAAGTGTCTTCGGACAGCGCTGGCTCCCGGCCTCTTAAGTGAGATGAGCGCACAACCCTAGAGTCGGACACGACTGGCCCGTACGGGCAGGGGTACCTTTACCTTTACCTTTTTAGATAACTTCTCTAATACCAGATGCTTCTTCCATGATGTGGAAGAAGTCAAGCTAAGATTACTCATGTTGAGATTACTAAGGGTGAAATCTTCTCTCCCTCCATGTTGATAGCTGGATGGGAGGGTTAGGGGAGCACATCAAGAGGAGTGTAATTGATGGAAGTCTCCAATGCAGTGGAGGCTGACATGTGTCCAAGCACTTGGTAAGATAGTGCAGTCAGAAAGCGTCAAAATATGGTCCATGTGTGGCTTTAGAACCATGGAATCCAAAACCCTGTGAATCCCCAAATAAGCCAATCTTTAAGCTCCTCAGCTGCTACAGCCCTGAAGTTGGCACAAAAAAAGGATAAAAACTGTCCCATGCCTTTTAGGGATAGGCAAATATGTCAATGTCAGTTTTTCTCTGCTTCTCATTTTTTCAATTTTAAATTCAGCTCTTCACATTTCCACATCAGTTTGCAGATTATTATTTTAAAGTCCTCATTAAAATTCATACATGAATTTATCGCAATATGTAATTTTGTCTAGTGTACACATTTTTTCCAAAGCAATTTCCCCTAATATAATGCATTTCTGTCATTTTCATTCATGTGTGCGTTATTATTATTATTTTCATTTCCATACTGCTTTATATTTTTAAGGGGGGAATCTAAAAGTGGTTTACAACCCACATTAAAACCTCAAATAAAGCAACCAAGAATAAAACATTACTGAAGTAAGTCAAATATAAAGTATACATTCAAAGCAACACAATTAACAGGAAACTAAAATATTATCTTAAAGATTTCAAAATAAAACATTACAAAGGAGGTCAACTACAGAATGCACATTTAATGCAGCAAAGTGAACAAATAAAGTCAAACATTTCCGAAGAAAACATTACTAATGGAAGCAAAATATAAAATGCACATTTAAAAATACATAATTAACAAGAGAATAACATATTATCATAAGCATAGGATGCACCTGCTCCTGTTACTGCCAGCCCTTCCAATGGTGGTTCGTGGTGGCTGCTGGAAGCTCAGGCTCGATAACCTGGCCTTGCACTAAGAGGCCAGGTCCCTGTCCACTTCAGCAGCCTCAGATTTTGTAGCTGGAGTCAGTCAGGGCTCCGCCCTCCCAGGCTAGATAGGGGGGGAAAGCCTGCAGGGAGCAGATCTTTCAGCACTCACAGCCAAGATTCTCATGCACACTCCACCTCATGGTGTGTGGAGCCAGTGTGGTGTAGTGGTTAAGAGTGGTAGTCTCATAATCTGGGGAGCCGGGTTCGCGTCTCCGCTCCTCCACATGCAGCTGCTGGGTGAGCTTGGGCTAGTCACACTTCACCTCACAGAGTGTTTGTTGTGGGGGAGGAAGGGAAAGGAGAATGTTAGCCGCTTTGATACTCCTTCGGGTAGTGATAAAGTGGGATATCAAATCCAAACTACTACTACTACTACTACTACTACTACTACTATTCTTCTTCTTCTTCTTCTTCTTCTTCTTCTTCTTCTTCTTCTTCTTCTTCTTCTTCTTCTTCTTCTTCTTCTTCTCATGACTTCTTTTGTACATGTACCGTAACTTGGCTGGAGAACAGCATTGCAAAATTCAGAGAAGTGTGAATTTGAAAGGATGGCTGTGTTTTGATTCACACATTGTTTCAAAAAGTGTGATTTAGGTAGGCCTGTTCATAAATGATTATTTCCCAGGCAAACGTGATGGTAGCCAGCTTCTTTTTCCTAGTCTGTCCCCTTTTACCTATTCTGTGGCTAATGTGCAGACTGACTACTATGGCATTGGCTTGTCACTACACTGGAATACGAAGAGAATGTTGTGGGTCTGCACAGAATAAAATGCAAATAAAAAAACCCATTCACCTGTCAAAAGACACAAGAGTCAATAAGCACCATGCTTGTGGTACCAATGCACAAGAAATTACTTTATTCTTCAATCCTAAATAGGACTTTATTTTGAGTAGATTTGTATAGGATTGCACTGTTAAAGGATTTACTTCAGCTCTGGGTTAGCCAATGATAAACCTAAGTTTTAAAGTTTCTTGCAGAACCACAGCCCACTGTCTCAAAACACCTTCTGGTCAATTAGTGCTCTTTGCCCTTCTCCAGTTTCATTTTTTATTGTCCTGTCGCTCAGGAATGAATTAGCACATGGGAAATACCTGTCTCTGTAATTGGCACCTCTTCCTGCACCCGTTTGGCAGCTGAATTGGGAATTTGCCATCTGCTTCCCTCTCCCGGCTCATATCTGTGACAGTCGAAAAAGACAGGGGAAATGTTTTGGGTAGTGCAATTTCATGATTATGCTGCTCTTGTCCACAAACAGCTCTCATGGCTTTGATTTCATTACTGTATTGTATTATTCAAATGTAGCCTATTTACTTCAACCACCACCACTACCAGAGAAACAAAGAACAGCTACCTTTCAGTTAGTTCCCATTGACACAACAGCAGGTTACAAAGGAACTGCAGGGATATAATTGCACGCAGAACGTCTGGGTTCCGTACCCATCTCTCATGTCCTATTAAAAAATGAATGCCATTTAGAAATTGCTTTGTGGCTTAGAGCAACAATTAGCAAGGCCTATGGTGAAGAACAACTTGCTTGCCACTGCTGTTGTTCATCCACAAAGTGTGTTGTTACTGACACTCTAATGACATGATTAATGGGCTGTTGCATTGTTGCTCCTCCTAGACATCTGTCAAGTACACACCATGTAGAGGACACAAAATCAAGTATACTCAGGAATGCTTTATGCAGGAAGAGCATTGAATATAGCCTAGATATACTGAATGTGGTGTGTGCATATGCGGGGGACGGGCCCCTCCTCTTCTTTTTATGATAAATATAGAAAAGATACAAATCAATCATTAAATTCAAAACCAAATATAATTAAAATGACAGAGGTAATAAACCAGGAGAATAATGCATGTTATGGATGTAGCTAATCTTTAAATTTGTCATTCCAGCATGTAATAAAGATCGTTCATCTCCCAACAAACTGAATATCATACATTTCTATTTCTCATGCCTGCATATAATAGGCAGGTTTCATTATTAGCACTCCATCCCAAATCTTGAAATAGCTAATCAGAAGGGGATTTTCTTCTTCCAATGGTAAGCTGTAATTCCTTTTTGGCATCCATTCCAAAACGGATCACCATTTCTAGGTCTGTTTTTTTCAGCAACTATGGATGTGGGAATTTAGCTGCTTCCAGGTACCTGGAATAGCTCCCTTACCCAGAAAACAGCTACTCTTCATGAGACTGACCTTCTACTGTCTAGTAAACATTCACGTTGCAGTTCAGGGTGCTTGGTCTACAGATTACTGCTCAAGCAAAAAAATTCATGTGCAATAAATTCAGGTGATCTTTCTGCAACAGGTTGTACATAAGTCAGGAATCTGAGGAGCAAGTGCTCTTACGATTCTAATACATGTTGTTTCCAGGGTCTGTGTGGTGGGTTGGGGGGAGTCTCCTTTTATCCCTAACATGTTTTCAGTCATATCCTTTGCTCCATATACATCAATGGAGATAATGTGGAATGCTGACTTTTATAGAACAAGTGTAAAAGAGATGAAATCTGGAAAAAACATTGGAGGGTTGCAGTCATTTGTCCAAAAGCCTTGTAGGGATGCGGAATCAATATTATGATTTTGGGTGATATTCCAGTTTCTCTAGCACAATAGATTTCTCCTTGTGGAACAGAGCTTTCTCCTACTGTGTCCTGGGACCCCATTTACCCTCAAAATCTGTTCCAAGGGAATAGGGAACCCCTTCTCTAAGTAAATTTTGGGGGCATGCAGAGGAAGGGCAAATCCCATTGTACAAGCAGAGTTCCAATTGCAGAATATTGGATACAACTCATATATAGACTGACGAGGTAAAAAGGAAAGGGAAAGGGATATGGGTGGTACTGTGGTCTAAACTACTGACCCTCTTGGGCTTGCTGATTTGAAGGTTGGCAGTTCAAATCAGCGCAACAGGGTGAGCTCCCCTTGCTCTGTCCCTGTTTCTTCCAACCTAGCAGTTCGAAAGCATACCAGTGCAAGTAGATAAATATGTACCTCTGCGGCGGGAAAGTAAATGGCATTTCCGTGCGCTCTGGCTTCCATCACAGTGTTCTGTTGTGCCAAAAGCAGTTTAGTCATGCTGGCCACACAACCTGGAAAGATGTCTGTGAACAAACACGGGCTCACTTGGCCTGAAACCCCATAGTCGCCTTTGACTGTACTTAACCATCCAGGGGTCCTTTACCTTTTACCTGACACCTCGGGCATCCAGAGAGATAGACTACAAATGTTTGAAAGCATAAATTGCTGGCATATCCTGTTATAATGATATTCTCTCAGACAATGCCTTAGAGCAGCAGTTCTCAACCTGTGGGTCCCCAGATGTTGTTGGACTACAACTCCCATCATCCCTGAGCTCTGGCCTTTGCTAGTTAGGTGTGATGGGAGTTGTAGTTCAACAACATCTGGGGACCCACAGGTTGAAAAAGGCTGCCTTAGAGGCTGGAAAACCACTGCCAATCAGAATAGATAATACTGAACTAGATAGACAAATAGTCTTACTTGGTGTAAGGCAGCTCCCAATGTACCTCTGAGGAAAGATAGCAAGTACCCTTCCCAGTGGCCACAGCATTTTCTCTTATACCATACAATTGAATGGAGCAAAGTGAAAGGGGATCAGAATCCATGTGAAATTTCCTACTAGCATCACACAGCCCACTATAGCAATTGAAAAAAACATTCTATAGTCTACACCAGGATAGGCAGATGTTGTTGGACTCCAACTCACAGCAGCCTCATCCAACATTCAGGGATCCGAGATGTTGCAGCTTATCAACATCTGCAGGGTACCACATTGGCTATTCTGGTCTACCTGATGATTATCCTTTTATATTGAATTTCCTTAAGAGATATAAGCAGAGTATAAGTTCAATATTTCCACATTTAGCCGCAATTTGAGAACTACAGATTTTAAAGTTTGTGTTAGCAAACAATGGCTTTATTAGGGTCTGCCTAACTGAAGTCATTGTCTCAGGCTGAATTAGCAATACAGGAGGTTGTGGCTGATTCAAGTCTCACAGAGATCATGTCAGTTCTTTGCCTGGACTTCTTTGGTTCTATCTCCTTTTTTGAGATAACCTACCTGCACAATTTTTCCTTGGCTTCACTAGAAGGAAATTGGGCAATGGAGTCTCTTCTTCATCCTATTTGTTTCATGAGTGTTTTCTCTGCCAAGGAAGGGGACGAGGAGACCATTGTCCGACATACTTGTTATAAAGACAGTCATATGTTAAGACCATGAAACTGAGACCTCTGGGAAACGAGACATCCCACCCAAGCACACTGAAGAAGTCCACATGAAGGGTTTAATTGATTTTGTGAGATTTGGAGCAGGCACAGTCTCCTGTGGTGCTAATTCAACTTGCATTGATAACTTCTGCTAGGCAAATCCCCACTGAAGTCATTTAGAGGTGGGTGGTTGCAGTGGAAGCTTCACATGGAATAGTGTCTCACAGTTACTGTTGAAAGAAATTGCTTTGAATTAAAGGCATTTTAAATATTGTATCCCCTGTTTGCATCTGCTGAAATGTATTTATTTATGAAATTTGTCTTATAACAGTATAAAGCATTGTTTTAATCAGGTTAGATTCTGCTAAAGCTCTAAATAGAATGGAGTGTGGGATTTAAAGAAATTCGATTCAATTCCCACATTCCTAAGAGAATTAAAAAGTCCAATCAACAGGCTTGTATAGAAAAATGTCAAACTGGGAAATAACATAACATAATTGTGTCAATTAACAGCCAGACACCCTTTTGCTGGGTTTTTATTTTCCCTTCATCATACACACATTAATGAAACTAATTTTCTAAATAAAAGACATCTGATGATGAGCATGCATAATAAAAAGTAATTGCCATCACCATAATTTTATTTTTACAGTGCCTTCCTAGGCACTTCCTGGTTATATAAAAATAAAGTGCAATAAAATCACATACAAAAATTTTATTTTAAACCATTTTTTTAAAGGGGGGGGGAGAGAAAGCTACAGTAAAATGAGCCCATGGTAGTTCCTTTACATAAAAGCATTTGGAAATACATATATTTTTAAAGATATGGAAGGCTAAACCAAGATAAATACCCAAAGGTGTGTGCTCCATATTGAAGGGTGTGCTGCAGAAAGTGGATCAGAAATTGGGCCACTGAGGACCAGGCATGAAGATCTGTGTCTTTGAGAGAGAGAAAGGGAGGGAGAGGGAGATGGGAGAGTAATAAATAGTATCACAGTGCTGTGTGGGGAGCCTAACTCCTTTTCCTAGGCTGTTAGCTCAATCTAAATGCAACCAGCACCATCTCCCTTAAGCTGCTATTTGCTCCATTGGGGGAAACATAGGCGTTTAAAATTCTACACTATATAGCCAGGGTAACATCTGTTTCATAACTACTGTATGGTGACCCTCATCTATCCTTTCCACTATATATGTATCTGACTCTAATTTCCGTGGTCTTTGAATGGAACCCATATCTAAGGCAGTGTTTCCCAACCGGTGTTCCGCGGCACACTACTGTGCCGTGAGACATTGGCTGGTGTGCCGTGGGAGGGAGGCGGGCGAGTCGGGCGGTGAGAGGCGGCGGCGGCGAGGATCCGCGTCGAGCCAGGGGCGGCTCCGCGGTGGTGGTGCCGAGCGGCGGGGCAGCGCGTGCAAAAGAGAGGAGCGCGAGACAGCGGAGGAGGAGGAGGCCGGCATGTCCGGGCAGCAGCAGCAACAGCAGCAGCAGCAACTCCCGGCGACGGCTCCTCAAGCCCCGCAGCTGCCCCCTCCTCCGCCCGCTATCGCCGCCACCACCACAACAGCCGCCGCCGCCTCAGTTGCTGCCGTCCCTCAGTCCCTCGCTCTGCTGCCTCCTCCCACCCCCAAAGCTTGGAGGTTCCCCGGCAAGGGGGAGGGAAAAAACTTTCACTTTCGTGCGTCCCTCCCGGCGTGACGCTGCGCGCTGACGTCACGGGGCGGGGCTTTAATGGTGGGCTTTAATTTTTTTCAGTAAACAGGTGTGCCGTTGCCCAAAAAAGTTTGGGAAACACTGATCTAAGGAAGGTTCCTCACCAAAATTTTCTGTTCTACCTGAAACTGATGGACTTGTTGATATTAATACTGGACTGGATCCTGTTCTGTGGGCCTTGGAGTTTTAGGCTATGGAGCTACCACTGACGGGTTTGACTGAGGACAGGACAGAACAAGTGAGGTGCACAGCATCCTAGTCCCTATAGAAAAAGAATGCATGTTGTTTGTTAAGGGTGTGGAAATTGTACAAGGTCAACTACAGTTCTGAAGATTCTTTGGGTAAAGCCAGGTGCTTGAAATGTGCTTTAAATGTACCGTATTTTTCGCTCTATAACACGCACCCGACCATAACACGCACATAGTTTTTAGAGGAGGAAAATCTGTAGGCATGCCACCCGTAGGCATTTCCTCCATAACACACACAGACATTTCCCCTTACTTTCTAGGAGGAAAAAAGTGAGTGTTATGGTGCAAAAAATACGGTATATGTGGATGTGCTCTGAGTTACTCTCCCTAGGATATTAGTAAAGGCAAGGAAGGCTAACATACTAATTTGGATCTCACTTGCAAATGCACCCACAGGCCTATTAACATGGGACTGCACTGGATGATTAATGGCAGGGGCCGCCAATCTTTATGGGCCAATGGGCACATTGGGAATTTTGAATAAGTGATGGGGGCACAAGTCACAAGATGGCCACTGTGAGGGCATGGCACAACACAAAATGGTGGCCACATCTAAAAGGGCAGAAAGAAAGACAGAACCACAAAATGGTGCAGGCATGCCCCACATCAGTGCCATTGTACATCTCACTTGAGAATGTACCTACAGGCCTATTGCCATGCACTTGGTGATTTATTGCTTGAACTGAAGTTCATGCGGTTTGCATTGCAATTATTATATATCTTAATTCATTGAGATATCATTGGTTTCGTTTAGCTTCTGAAAGTGCAATTCAGTTTCAGTAAGAATCTATTTTGTCCTTTTCAGGTGACTACTCACAGATGAAAGACTGAAACCAGCAATTAAAAGGCAGACTTTTTGTGAAAGTATTTCACAAACTTGAGAACATGGTGAAAGGCTCTTACCTGTCCGAAACACAAGCTCAACTGTTACTTTCCTTTGTGACAAAGATTGGGCACCAAAGCTGTAGCTGTGATTTAGTACTCAGCATGTTCTTTTATTTTAATTTTTTAAAAAAACCTTTTAAAAGACAGAGTGGGAAAATGCGTTCCCATTCTCAGCTTCAAAATGAAAAGTTCTTTATTGCTCATTTGGGTTAAGAACAGAGCTATGGAACAAAGCAAAGTGCCTTAAGTCTGTATGGATTCAAATAGCACTTCTGAAGCCTGATAGTTCTAATTAAAACACCTGGGACATTAAAAGAAATCAATGATAAGATCCCTAATGCCTTTTTAGAACCCTGTACTGCAGATGTGTGGCAGTGGAGAAATACACTAGTTTTGAAGTTCCTTTAGAACTGGATGACTGCTTCTTAAAGGAAAAATCCTAACTTGAGTTTTGGCACATCATGTAGCAGTCTGAAGTGTTTAGTGGAACGCATCATTGCCAAATAATAATATTCCTACCATTTCTCTTATTCTGCTTTGGCATTTATTTAAAACATAAGAATGCTTCCAAACCTTGCAGCATTGGGCCAAAGATGTTCTTAGCGGAAGTGATACAACCTATTCCTATTGTTTCCCCCCCAGCTTTCTGTAACTGGTGGTATGCTATTTCTATACAGAGGGAAGTTCTTTCTTTAGCTATCATGGTGCCTAATAGGCATTTGTAGTAGTGTGGTAGTGTAATAGTGTGGGCCATGTGAACGGAGAGTCCATGCATAACATGCTATTGTTATGCTGAAATTCCCTCTTCCACATAACTATTAAATGTGCAAGCAGTAGTGATAGTGGGGGTGGTGCAGAGCTGCAGAGCTGGCCTCTTAGCACTGACATTGGTGGAGTTTGCCTATATGGGGAAGGGACAGAGCAGGGCAGTGGCAATCTGGTGGATTCTCACAGCCTTGACCTCGCTGTCCTCTGCTCTACCCAACCCCGGTAAGCTCCAGTGCTGAAGGTATCAAAACGGTGGCTCTGCAGTTCTGCCCAACTACCTGGAGTAGGAGGAGCCCTGTGGTTTTTTTCCACCTGGCTACCACAATTATAGATGTGCTATGTCAGTCTTCCACCTCACTTAAACTCCTGTACACCAAGAGGGTAGCCTTCTACAGTATCAGAAAGGGGGAACTGACTTTCCCACCATGGAACTAGACACTAAATCTTGGGGTATAATCACTACCACCTGCTAGACTATTTGGGACAGAGTGGTAGCCAAATGACAGAATACATATTTTGAATGCAGGTCTCAGGTTCAATAGTTTTGCTGTGCTAATTATATCTACTCAGATCAGATAGCTGATGCATTAAATTCATGAGTTGATTTCCTCCTTTTTTCTTTTTTACGATAATGATAAAATATATTTTGCTTGACTTGCATACAGGTTTCACATCCAAATGAAGAGAAGTATGAAATCCTTGTGGGATAACCAGCCTCATATAACCAACATGCTTAAGTCTCATTAATGCATGAAGGGGTTAAGACATGTCAGACTAACCTGATCTCGTTTTTTGACAGAATTACAAGCCTGGTAGATGAAGGGAACGCAGTGGATGTAGCCTACCTTGATTTCAGCAAGGCATTTGACAAGGTGCCCCATGATATTCTTGTAAAGAAGCTGGTTAAATGCGGGCATGTTTAGCCTGGAGAAGAGGAGGTTAAGGGGTGATATGATAGCCATGTTCAAATATATAAAAGGATGTCACATAGAGGAGGGAGAAAGGTTGTTTTCTGCTGCTCCAGAGAAGCGGCCACGGAGCAATGGATCCAAACTACAAGAAAGAAGATTCCACCTAAACATTAGGAAGAACTTCCTGACAGTAAGAGCTGTTCAAAAGTGGAATTTGCTGCCAAGGAGTGTGGTGGAGTCTCCTACTTTGGAGGTCTTTAAGCAGAGGCTTGACAACCATATGTCAGGAGTGCTCTGATGGTGTTTCCTGCTTGGCAGGGGGTTGGACTCGATGGCCCTTGTGGTCTATTCCAACTCTATGATTCTATGATTCTATGATTCTATTCTAAGACCATAGAGTATGCTGTCCTGTCAGGCATAGCTAGGTCACTCCCCCTCACTTTGGGAGGAAGGTATTAAGCTGATGAGTTCTTATGCTAATAATTTAGGAACTTTAACCACTGTAGCCAAGCCATGTTTTACTGCCTATGCAACTTTTTCTCAATGTTGCGTGGAAAAGCATGTGAATCCGACCTTTGTAGAGTTTGTAAGTAAAGCATTTTTAACTTACCAAAAGTGTGGTCTTTCACTGTGCTAGGGGAATTGGGAAACTTCAGAATGGCATATTTTAAAGGTCCAACAGCCTATACTTCCATGGTTTATTTTGCAGCATATTTTGTGATTTTAAATCTCTGCTGGGGTTCTCACTGAAGAGTACTTGCCCCAAGCTTGGATCTTGGCCTCAAGGAATTCTCCCTTTATACCTATTGTATCTTTCCTTGCACCAAAAATCCTCTGCTTCTCTTACCCTGCAAATGCAAACTCACAAACTGTGAGGAATGTTTCTTATACAGCCGATATAGTTCCCCAAGAAAAGCATATTGAAGGGTTATTTTCCTCTTTGCCAGCAGGAGCTTGGAGAGATTTTTATTTATTTATCAGATTCACATTGTGCTGTTTGATCAGGGTCCCCACATGGCCCAGCGCATTCATAAAATACAATTTCATTAAAAATTAAATTCACAAAAGAAAAGGTACTTGTGAAGATGGGGAGATAGGAAAGGAGAGATAGAAGATGAGAAAAGGTCAGACAACAAAACTTTAAAATCCTGAACAGGGAAAAAAAATTAAATCCACACACACACTCTCCTTACAATCCCATCCTTCTGTTGTCTGGGGAAAACATTGTTGCTCAAAACATGGAACAAGGGGGTAACAAGGGTCAATAATAAGCTAATTCAGAAGGCAGACATGCAACAGGAAGGGTCTTTGCTTGTTACCCTCCCATTCTTGGCTCCCTCACATAGGACAGTTGGTATTTCATGCCCATTGTAGTGACAGAGGAGATCCATAGCACTGTGGTAGAGCATTTGCCTTGCATGCAGAGGATCTCTGGTTCAGCCCTTGGCATCCCCAGGTAGATGTCAGGGACTGTGCTGAGGAGGGCTGTGCTGAGGAGGAATGGTAGGAGCCTCCCCCTCCCCATGCTCTATATCCGTATCCTGAATCTTCCCAGGAGCAGGAGGACGGTATAGATTTGGAACAGTGGTTTGCAGAGGGACATAATTCAGAAGGCAGAAGCTGGGAAATACTTGAGGGGGAACAGCTAGCTGAAGAAACACTGGGAGAGAGAGGGTTAATAGATTCACAGTCTCTGGACAGCATTCCTCCGCTCAGCCCAAGGTCAAGAAGAGCTCAGAAAGTGTCAGAACAGAAAGCATAGAGGGTACAAGCTCAGATTACAAGACGTAGGAGTGACGTAGATTAATAAGGAGGGAAGGGGGTGTGATCCTTAATTGGGAACACCACCATTTCTAGGAGACGTGTTCTTTGTTCTCTCGCTGTGATTATTAAAGTTTCTAACTGGTAAGACGTTCCTCTCTTTGATCTCCTTATCTACTGCCACGGAGGGAGGAAGCAGATTCCCCGAAGCCTGACAGAAGGGTACAGAGACACTTGTCTGAAACCCTACACTGACTGCCAGTGCTGAACTAGATGCACCAAAGACCTGACTCATTATAACATAGCCTCCAACATTTTCACTCCCAAATCAGGATGTCAGGAAGGGGCGCACTTTTTGGTCCAGTGCCAGAGTGCTGGATCTTTGGCGCAATCCTGCCAACAAGCACCAGAGTGCTGGAATGCAGAGTGAGCATCCTTTGGTCAGGTGCTCTGGCACAAGGACTCACGCCAGAGTGCCAGACCCAAAAATGGGACATTCCAGGATGCATACAGAAGCTGGGATTTGCTTCTGTCAGCCTGGGATGTCCTGCTTAAAACAGGATAGTTGGGAAACGGGGTATGTTATAAGGCTGCTTCCTATTATCACCAACCATGGATAACCATATTTGTTTAAGGTTTTAAGCCTTGGTTACCAAACTTTGCCACCCTGGCATTCTAGCCTATGGCCACCTGTAGATGGCATCTATCATGTGTATAAGGCAAGCCAGTTCTGTGTTTCGTGCTTGCATGAAATATTGCTTGACTTCTATCTGACCCTCTGCTTTTGTTCTCATTTAAATTCCTACTGAGACACAATCACAAAGGTTTTTTCCCCTAATGTTAATCTTTTGTAGTTGTCATTTGAACAACTTGTTCCTGTCGACTGAATAAAAATAATACTTCCTGATGTTCATCTTCTATCCTGCACTCTAGAATCAGACTTCATGCTGCACCCAACAATGCCCTATTTAAAAACACACATGGGAAAAAAGATGCTATAACATTTTTGACTCATGCTTTATATTACACGTTAAGGCTTCAGAAAAATAAAAGGAATGGGAGATCTTTGCATTCTAGAAGGGATCACTGACCCTTTGGGGTCCATTTGCAAATCAGACTAATTATTGTGGGCACCACAAACACACCACAATGAAGCACACACCACATCTTATTTTATTGAGAATAGAATGCTTCTTTCTAACTGAATTCCAGCAGGAGGAGTGGCAGGGGACGGGCTCTATACAAGCCAGGGGTGGCCCCTGCAAGCATATACGGGCCCATGGGCACCATGTTGGCAACGCCTGCATTAGAGGACCTAGAAAACATCTGTTTCAGAATATCGCAGTGTTGTTAGTTAAGCAATAATCAAGCTCACATTTTAGGTGAAACACTCCATGACTCTTCTGTATGATCAGAGCAGAAGGTGTTGCTTCCCTTCTTCTGCTGAGCTGTATTCTATAAGGACGCATGACCAACTTTTCTATTCTCCTTCCATTCCTCAGACACAGTTTAGGTGCTGAATATTTACTTTGCCCCACAAACTGACATCCCTGGAAATGCTTAGGCTCTTTTGATAAAACATCAGTGCCCACGCAGAATGATTCTTGAGAACATTCTGTCAGGCAGAACTAGAACATTACCCATTTCAAAGAGTGCATTTATATGAATAGGATGGCCACTAAAGATGACATCTGTGTGCAACCTAATCCTCCACCATGGTTTGGAAGACTGAAAAATCACCATGGTTTGAGGGATTGCATGGTTTCAGATCCTGGTTTCTCACTGACCATTAAATAAAACATAGTTTTAACTTCTTGAAGAAATGTGATTAATTAAAAATGGGAAGCAGAAGCTTTCAATCTCCTGTCAGGGATGAGAGAAGGGAGGGGTAGGAGCCTGAGGTTCACAGCAGCTCATTCTCATAGCAGGAAACCATGGTTTCTCATTGCATCTGAACCTGACTTTAGAGTGAGCAGTGGACTGTAAACTACCCAGAACACAGGAATCTCTACAAAGGCAAAATACTCTGTTTGGGTCGATAGCTTCTAAATGTATAACAAGATATAATATAAAAAGACATTTTTCACATTACATTTCATTTTTGTATTAAACTAATGAGCGCTTTAACTATGACGTACATATTTACATTGGAAAAAACACATTGTTTTGAGTTTGTGGGTACCTTAACTCCTCTAACCTCCTGGCTGCCAGAAACTCCCCTAAATTCCTGACTCTAGTAGGTGTTGGAGTTTAATCATGGTTTGGAGTTTTAAAATGGGCTGCGAGATGCTGAATTTAGCAAAGTGCTGAAATACAGGCTAAACCACTTTCCTGTTCAGGAAATCACCTGGGAGAAGAGCCATTATGGAGAACAAAAGGGAGATAATGTGTGATTAACAAAGCATATACAGTGGTACCTTGGTTCTCAAACTTAATCCGTTCCAGAAGTCTGTTCCAAAACAAAAGCATTCCAAAACCAAGGCTCACTTTCCCATAGAAAGTAATGCAAAATGGATTAATCCATTCCAGAATTTTAAAAACAACCGCTAAAACAGCAATTTAACATGAATTTTACTATCTAACAAGACCATTGACCCATAAAATGAAAGCAATAATCTATGTTCTGTACTATAAAATAAATAAGACAGTATTGTAGATGATAAAAATAAAATAAAAAATTTCTTTCTTACCTGCACTCATGATTGTCATTGTTTGGATGGGGGGGCTTTTATCCATTTCAGCAGCCACACAATCAATCAATCAATCAATCAATCAATCATAAAATGAAAAACAAGCCGCAGTCACAAAAATGAGAAAGCCACACAAACAAAAATGCAAAAAATAGCAAAAACAAAAGCACCAAATATAACATCAGAACACTGCAATCTGAAACGGAAAGCTTTAATTACGATGGGAGGGGACTCAAATGAGTGGCACAAGGGCAGAAGCGGGAGGACAAAATGCTTAGTTACTATGTGGGGGACTCAGATTAGCTGCGCAACAGTAAAAACGGAAGCTCAGGAGCACGTTTGGCTTGCAGTGTACGGGTTCCAAGTTGTTTGGGAACTAAGCTGTTCGAAAATCAAGGTACCAGTGTACTCTGTGGTTAATGGCAGGTGGGGGAGAGATAGTTAGCAGAGACAAAGCAGAGTTGAGTCTTAGGATTGAAGTTGGGGGTGATGTGGGCTGGAGGAGAAGTGATTGCAGGCTGTAAGCATCAGCTAGCTGGAGGAAAATAGTGGCAGTCATTTAAACACAGCAAGCTGAGCAGAGGAACAGAGGGCCATGGCTGATTTCTGCTCACCTCAAAACTGTGGCCATGGGAGAAGCAAGAACCTCTTGGAATGTAATGTTGTGAGCCCCTCCATCATAGGCTCAGGTTGTATATAACCATATATTATAAAGACTCCACAGTCTCCGATGTGCCTTATTTCCAAAGGATACATAGGTAAGTTCCTGGACCCTGGAATCTCGCACCTCTCAGAGAGTGAGGTGGTGTGTAACAATATATGTAAGTTTGCACATGTTCTCTAAAGAGAATTGTTTTTCTTTCTGTTGTCTTTCCTGAGACGCTCTCCTCCTAACTGCATTAACAGCTTAATGTTCTGGCAGTGATAATTAAAACAGATGAGGTTTTGCCTCCTCTCTCTGCCTTGCACCTGCAAAACATATTAATTACCTGTACAATAATTTGCAGGGCCACTTAACCTGATGTTTCTTGCTCCTCAAAAACCAATTCTTCCTCACATGTCAGCTCACACACTTCCTTCAACCCTTTGCTTTATTAGCCTCAAAGAACATTAGACCATTGTGATAGATGGAGAAAAATTTCCTTGTGGTCCAACCTCTTATTCTTGAGAGAATGCTCTTTTGTAGTCTTTTTTTAAAGCCTCCTTTTAAAAATTAAGGCCTACAAATGCTAGCAAATGCTACTTGATTCTTTATGTGCTAGAAAAGGAAATATGTGTTTAGCATTTATTCAAACACCAGGAGCTGGAAATAATGGGTTTTAGAAAGGTAAAGGCACCCCTGACCGTTAGGTCCAGTCATGACCGACTCTGGAGTTGTGGCGCTCATCTCACTTTACTGGCCGAGGGAGCCGACGTACAGCTTCTGGGTCATATGGTCAGCATGACTAAGCCGCTTCTGGCAAACCAGAGCAGCGCATGGAAATGCCATTTACCTTCCCGTCGGAGCGGTACCTATTTATCTACTTGCACTTTGACGTGCTTTCAAACTGCTAGGTTGGCAGGAGCAGGGAACGAGCAACAGGAGCTCACCCTGTTGCGGGGATTCGAACTGCCGACCTTCTGATTGGCAAGTCCTAGGCTCTGTGGTTTAACCCACAGCATCATCCACGTCCCTACACTTACCTGGTAGCAAATCTTCTTGACCTCAGGGGACTTACTTCTGCTTAGACAAGTTTAAGATTACGCAGTGGAGTGATTAATACAGCTTAGAGGACCAAATGAATAAATAAAGGGCAATGAAGAAGACCCTCCATTTCAATTGCTCAGGCTGTATTTTATTATAGAGTAGCTTCACCATCCTTTCAGCTGGAGTTTGCATAAGCAAAAGGATGCCTGGAGCAGCACTGAATCATTCGTGCTGCGCATTGTTTCTGAAGATGCTAAAAATTGGATATGATAAAATCAGAACATTGCACACTTCTTCTAGGGATCAAAATCATGTAATTTTAGGGGAGTGGTTGTCGTCGTCTTTTTCCTGCCTGCTGGAGGCAGTACTGTGAATCATTTCAAGACTTATTTTACAACACTTTTCATGGCACTTTGAAAAAATACCCCCTACAACCCTGGAGCAGTTTTGGAAGTGAGATTCCAGCAGTGTGATGGAAATGGAGACCTCACCAAAAACTGTACTCCTTTATGCTAAATGAAATTTCTGTGCAGTAGTAGTCTCTGACCTAACCTTTGAAAGGCTACTAAACCCTGGGATTGAACTCCCTCGGGGCTAGTTTTCAGTCAGAAATGTCGAAATGCTCTATTTGTATTGATGTGCATGTCAATGTAGGCATTAGCCACAATGCACAACGTAGGGAAGTCTATGCCTGACTCCTAGTTCAAAAAAAGGATCTACAAAAATTCACCACATGTGATTCAATGCTATTCACAATTTCTCTCTAAAATGAAAGATTAGATAATATGAAAATATATCATCTAGGCTTCTCTCAAATGTAACTACTAACAAACAAAACAGTTTTTATGCAGACATAACCTGTGTGGCATTTATCTCATGGTGGTTCTGTTATATTCCTGGATTGTTATAAGCAATGTTCTTTTAGATTTACCTAGAGATATTTATCTCCTGTAAAAATCTCACTTAGCCCCAGAGCAGAGAAAGACAATCAGTGTACTGGAGTCTTAGAAAGCAATTCTAACCCAGATCTGCTGGTTGGTTGGAGTTAGGTTAGAGCAATCTCTACTGGTGTGGGGTGCCATGCCCACCCCAGAGACCATAGTTGCACCCATGAAAAGATTCATGGGCACAGAACTACTACTGGTGGTGTTACTGGTGATGATTGGCCCAAAACATGCTTCACATCACCATATAACAGCCATACTCTACAGTCCCCTCCCAGCCACATTGAAGCTTCTATTAACACCCCACCTATCCCCTTCTCTGTCCTTGCTCTTGAAACAGTTGTGAGAGCAGCAGCTCCAGTAATTCGTGCTCCTTTCACCAACTCTCTTTCACTCTGTCTTTCAAATATCTATCTATCTATCTATCTATCTATCTATCTATCTATCATCTATCTATCTATCTATCATCTATCTATCATCTGTCTATCATCTATATCTATCTATCTAGCATCTATCTATCATCTATCTATCTATCTATCTATCTATCTATCTATCTATCTATCATCTATCTATCTATCTATCTATCTATCTATCTATCTATCTATCTATCTATCATCTATCTATCTATCATCATCTATGGACCACCATAGCCAAAAACACTCCACACAGATTACACCATTTTGTTCTTTCCTGATTTATGAAGCTGTGGCAGGCCATTAATGTCAACGAGGATAACATCCACTTGTCTTTAAATTTAAATAAATCTATTGCATTTGCGCAATTGCCTGAGTCTGACAACCTTAATACTGATATACTTTTCCTAAGTAGGCACAATTCAAGGACAAAAAGGTACAGGATAAATATAGAGCTCCAATGTGGGAGTCCAATGTGACTGGCAAGGGGAGGGGTGTTGGTTGGGATGGGGAGAATCTATATGCATAGAAACAGGATGAAGCAGCAAGGCCGGGATCAGGGTTTATGTGTTGCCAAACGGTGTGCGCGTGTGTGGGATTTAGAAGCTGAATTCAGAGTTATCTTAGAACTCCAAAGTTATGAGGGCCATGACAGGCATAAATCCAGATTATGGCAAATTATTAAATACCAAGTTAATTATACATTCATAACCCACCTTTCCTGTGAAGCCTTTGGCATTACTGGCCAGTGTTTGAAATATTTGCTGCACTGCTGCTTTTAGTTTTAGAGCGCCTGTGTGTTTTTATGAGATGTAAGTTGCCTTGGATAGGCTGTGCCCCCATGGGCAGTATAAAAATAACTTAATACATAAATAAATACCACCGTCACCCTGTCCCCATATCCCCTTGCAGCTAAGTTAATTTGTGCATTGGAAATAATCACTTTTCTTCCTGCTTTTCTTCAGCTTCCAGTGTGAGGGAGCAGAGACTCTGTGGTTGACATCAGGTGGTGATTCGTTTCACCTGTGTTGTCCCACCTACCAACCCTTCAGAAGGGAGTTGCTTCATGGATATTTTGACTTGAGCTTTTAGTAAACGGTATGTTTAGTCAAATATTTAGTATTATGAATACTAATATTTAGTATTAGTCAAATATTTGTATATAGTGAGTGAGCAGTTATTATTATTTTAGTATTATGATGCAGTGATGTTTAATGTGTTTTTGGGTATTTTTATTGTATTTAGACTTTGATTTTCCTGTGAACTACTTTGAGCACAGACTTACTTGTGGGAAATTTGGTATATGAATCAACTGATAATGGTAGCAATAATAATAATAATAATAAATTTTATTTATATCCTGCCCTCCCCAGCCGAAGCCGGGCTCAGGGTGGCTAACAACACTAAAATAGTGCAACATTCTAAAAACATTATAAAAATTAATTAAAATCAAAATTGATGGCAATCATACTAAAGTTCTGTAAAGATTGCCAAAGGAGGGAGTCAGGCTGTGCCCTGACCAAAAGCCTGGTGGAACAGCTCTGTCTTGCAGGCCCTGCGGAAAGATGTCAAGTCCTGCAAGGCCCTTGTCTCTTGTGACAGAGCGTTCCACCAGGTTGGAGCCGCAGCCGAAAAAGCCCTGGCTCTAGTTGAGGCCAGCCTAACCTCTCTGTGGCCTGGGACCTTCAAGATGTTTTTATTTGAAGACTGTAAGTTCCTCTGTGGGGCATACCAGGAGAGGCGGTCCCGTAGGTACGAGGGTCCTAGGCCGTATAGGGCTTTGAAGGTTAAAACCAGCACCTTAAACCTGATCCTGTACTCCACCGGGAGCCAGTGCAGCTGGTATAGCACCGGATGAATGTGATCTCGCAGCGAAGACCCCGTAAGGAGTCTCACCGTGGCATTCTGCACCCGCTGGAGTTTCTGGGTCAGTCTCAAGGGCAGCCCCACGTAGAGCGAGTTACAATCATCCAGTCTGGAGGTGACTGTCGTGTGGATCACAGTGACTAGGTCAGGGCGAGGGAGGTAAGGAGCCAACTCCTTAGCTTGGTGGAGATGAAAAAATGCCGCCTTTGTTATAGCTGCAATCTGCGCCTCCATGGAGAGGGAGGTATCGAAGATTACACCCAAACTCTTAACAGACGGTGCTGGCACTAATTGCACCCCCGCAAGAGATGGGAGTTGCCCCCTCAATCCCATATCGTCCTGTCCCAGCCAGAGGAACTCTGTCTTCAAAGGATTTAACTTCAACCGGCTCCCACGTAACCATCCAGCCATAGCTTCCAAGCATCTGATCAGTGTGTCTGGGGCCAAGTCAAGATGGCCATCCATCAACAGATAGAGTTGGGTGTCATCAGCATACTGATGGCAGCCCAGCCCAAAACTCCAGACAAGCTGGGCGAGGGGGCGCATAAAGATGTTAAAAAGCGTCGGGGAGAGTATCGCACCCTGGGGCACTCCACACACCAAGGAGTGGCACGATAACAATTCCCCCACCAAGCGCCACCCTCTGTCCCCGACCAGAGAGAAACGAGCGCAGCCATTGAAGGACTGTGCCCTGGATCCCCACATCGGCAAGGCGGTGTTCCAGGAGTTCGTGATCGACCATGTCAAAGGCTGCTGACAGGTCTAGAAGAATCAGCAGCCCCGACCCGCCTCGATCCAGCTGCCTGCGGAGATCATCTGTTAGGGCGACCAGAGCCGTCTTGGTCCCATGACAAGCGCGGAAGCCAGACTGGAATGGATCCAGAGCCGATGTTTCATCCAGAAACCTACCAAGCTGTTCAGCAACCACTCTCTCAATCACCTTACCCAGGAATGGAAGATTTGAAACCGGGCGGTAATTGGATAGATCTAAGGGATCTAATGATGTTTTCTTTAAGAGTGGGCACACCACTGCCTCCTTTAGTTCCCCTGGGAATGTCCCGGTGCCAAGGGACAAATTGATGATATCCCCCAGGGGGGCCGGCTCTTAAATAAATTGTCTTAATGACAATTTCTCTTCACATCCTCTTCTTGTCTCTGCTGAATCTGTTTTCATGACTGAACACCACTTGAGGCAGGGACGTACCTTCTAGAATTATGTACATAGATGATGCTATATGCAGCATTATATAAAGTCCTCTCTCTCTTTGCCTTAATCTGATGTCAGTCATTTTCATTAGGTGAGCCAGCATTCTAGTATTAGGAGAGGGGGTTCTTTTTAAACATCATGCTTTGTGATGGTGCTATATGTGTTATATGAAGCACTCCTCCCCTTTTTTTATTGCCTGAACCTGCTGTCAATCGGTATCACTGGATGAGTCTGGCTTCTAGTATTTTTGTTTTAATGCTGAAGCTGAATTCTCAATTTTTCTGAACATGAATTTTCTCTCTTAAAACCCTGTAAAATAAAGGTTTAGTTGGATCCTCTCACCACTAGAGTGAAAGAAATTGTATTTCTTGTATACCTTTATGGGTTATGTGAAGCAGCATTATCGGGTAAACTACATACTAGTAGTTACTGTGGTCAGCCAGCATGGGTTCAGAAAGAAGCTGAACCCATTTCAGAAGAACAAGGATTGAGGCTGGAGTGGTGGACTTCTTCCACATTTTATAAAATGGATATCCTGGTGAGGTGAAGTGTGTGGTGATTTCTTTTCCCACAGCAGCACCCAGAAAGAGGACATAGCTTGTCAAAGCCCAGTACATTCCTCACAGGCCAGGTGGTGTGCCGTGTTGCTAGTGACATTTTTCTCATTGCTGAATTTTCAGTGGAGTAGAAGAAAGCCAGGCCTTGGAGGATTCCAGCAGAGTAGAAAATATTCAGAGGGCAAAAGCTATTTGCGGCCATCCTGATAAAGGGAGCAACTGGATTATTCTTAGCACAAGGCTAGAATCTGCAGCTTTATGTAAACTGTGATTCACTGTTCTTGAGGCAGGATGTTCTGCATGGGTGAAGCTTGCTTGGTACCCAGACAACATGAAACTATAATACTATACAAATAGGCAATGGAGGTTTTTCACTGGTGGTGTCAAAGTTGTGGAATGTTCTCCTTCCCAACCATATTGGCATTCCACCGGCTCTCTAAGACCCACTTGTTTAGACAAATATTTCCCTGATCTCGTGACCTGAACATCCTCTCTTAATTGTTGTAATTGTTTTTGTTTGTTTTTTTAAATATTCTAATTGTGCTGTTCTAATGTGTTTGTTTTGGTGGGATTGTTTTATTGTGTATTTTAATTATGTGTGTTTATGTATTTTGTAATTTACTTCATACTTGTAACTCACTTCTAGGTCTTGCTTATGATGTATAGAATTAGGCTGAATAGGATTTGGAATTTCACAGTGAAACTTCAGACGCTAGTGGGAAATTTGGCAGTAATGAAGGCTTGGGGTTTCAGTGCACTTCATATCTACTTCGTAGCAGCTGGAGGAGGAGGAGAGGACAAAGGGTGAAGAAACAGCTACGAGTGGAGGGGCCCTTCCCCTTTCCCATCCTCTGGTCCACCTGTGAAACTCAACAAATCTGCCGTACCTGGATCTAGGTGTTGAGAGTGCAGCTGAATGGGACACAGCTGTGAGCAGTACCATCCACATTGGGACTGCCCAGAAAAACCAAGTCTAGAATGAGACACTAAGGTGATGTCTGCTGCTTCCAGGAACTCTTCTCATTGTGAGATATTCATGGGTGAGCTGAGAGTATGTTTGTGCCCTGGGTGAGAACCCGCTGGTTGAGGGGGGGGGGGTGCCCAAGGGAAGATTAATTGATGTTGATTTTTATATATTAGTAACTTTGTGTTAGTGTAACATTTTTATATGTAATGGTGTATTTTTGCAATGTTTTGCTTGTCTGTTGCTGCTTCAGTACACTGCTTAGATATGTTTTTAATATACAGTGGTACCTCAGGTTACAGATGCTTCAGGGTACAGACTCCGCTAACCCAGAAATAGTACCTTGGGTTAAGAACTTTGCTTCAGGATGAGAACAGAAATCGTGTGTTGGCGGTGCGGCAGCAGCGGGAGGCCCCATTAGCTAAAGTGGTACCTTAGGTCAAGAACAGTTTCAGGTTAAGAACAGACCTCCAGAAAGAATTAAGTTCTTAACCCGAGGTACCACTGTATTAAGTAGTATAGCAATTAATTAAATAATCAAGTTACTTGGCTACTTTCTCTCCCCCAAAGAAATAGAAGCAATTCTGCATAGTCAGTTATTGGCACATTGGCACCTGCCCAGTTGCTCTCCTAGATACCTGACCACCCTGGCCTTTTTGCATTGTAACAAGTTGTACCCTCCATGTTCAGATTTCTGCTCTCCACCTCTGTGTTAAAAAGCGCTGGCTTTATTCAATTATTTGTTTACTTCCTAGTAGGAGTGCATATCCCCTTTGTAACTCGCCTCTTCTCTATTTCAGATTGTCCCTTCGTACAGACTTTGCCCTGGGCTTGCCTCCACAGTGCCTACTAGCAGTATTTTTCTGTCAAAACCAATAGGTTTCAACTCTCCACACAGTCTAAACAGATTTCCCAAGTACATATCCATAAAACCTGACAGCTGGGTGCTCTGTCCTTCAACATCCAGCTGTTCCGAGCTGGCATACAGCTGGGGATGCTCAGTTATAAGGACAATTGTCTGTTCTAATTGTAAGGGATTCAAAAGTGAAATATTAGGTCACTTTGGCCTTGACAACAGCCAAAGTATAATATCTGGCACTGCAGACTATTTGAGGGCATAATAATCTGAAAGATTGTCATGTTTATAGCTGGATGACAGTTGGATACATGAACATAAATGCCTATATTTTCAGCCATTTTTGTCTGGGCTCCTGCTCAGACCATGATGACAGAGGATCTTACTTAAGTGTAAGGAAGAGATCTTTATTGAAAGAGGGAAGACTTAGAAGCTCAGCAAGATTTAATGCCTTCAGAAGCTACTATATCTAGGCTCCATGACAGGAAAGGTGAGGTCGGCTGTGTTAGGAGCAGCAGTCCAAGTTTAAGGAGGACAAGGCCAGGGTGAGGGGTTCAGTAATATAGAGATGCAGTGCAGTTGTCCCAGTAGGTTGGCACACCCACACACCAAGTTCTTAAAGACAGGGCAAGGTACGCCCATTCACAAGACTTTCATACCTTGTGAGATTGCCAAGCATGCAGACATACAACATGTCTGAAAAGATGTGCCTTCCCAGCAATGTGAATGTTGGTGGATCCTGGGTGACCAGCCTCTGCCCTCCTCTTTTGACCCCAGTTTCCCCACCCTTGGTGGTTCACTGACACCCTCCCTGGATTCCATTGCTGTGCTCCCCTGCCAAGGAGGGAATAGGGGAGATGAAAGTCCTATATCCCCAGTGGAGGCCACCATATATTGTGTGACAGAACTGCCCACTTCCATCCAGCCTCTGTTCTCTCCATGTCATCCTCCCGTTCCCCATCCTCATCTGCCTCAGCCTGCTACTCTACTCCTGAGCCCAGTGACATCTTGGGACTCGGGTACAATTATTCTGTGGTTAAAAATTGTTTGTATTATATATGTTCAGTTGTTTACCTTTTAAAAAAAATAGAGTTTTAAAATATATATATAATTACACTTGGGGGTGTTCTTTTTCTCTCTTGCTTATCACATGATTATTTATAGGGCCGTTTTCTACAATGACTGCACCTTCTTCCCTCATAGAAAGTCATTGCTTCTGGTGAGCGGCTCAATTTCATGGCAGCAAAGCAATTTCTTGGATTCTTAAGCCTACGCGCTGCCATTCTAAAGGTGGGAAATACAGCAATTTCTGGTTTGAGTGAAACTGAATGCAACTCTCTGTGGAAGGAGATTGCCCTGGTGGAAGTGTGGCGGGTGGGAAGGAACTCCATAGATACATTGAAAACTACATGTGTAAGTGGGAATGAGTGGAATCCAGTGGGGAAGCGAATAATGACCTACACACACACACACACACACACACACACACACACACACACACACACCCATTTTAATTGCCTTCCTTTCATATGCCAGTCATTGGCATTAAGTTACCAGCTGCTGTATTTGCTCAATAACTCTGCACTACAATGATTATTTTTCTGTGAGAAGATGAATGTCCTTTTCATTTTCTACTTAAAGGTCATTAATTTAGGGGGATGACTCTCCCCTTTTTTTGTTCTTATTATGGTGTCATGTGAAAAGCAGCTGATTGGGTTTCTTTAGAATTCTTTATAGTTTAGAATACTTCAATTAAAGCCCCATTAATTCATCTCCCTTCAAGGCTAAATTTAATCAGCGAATTATCACATCCATGGCATTTAACCAATTTTTCATGGGAGTAGCAAGTCCAAAAAGGGGGGGGGCAGGGAAAGACAGAGGATAGGAAGGAAGATTTTCTGCACTGAGAGATCACGCCAAGGAACACTGGTGTAGTATCTTTCATGAACCAGCGTGATAAAGTGGATCACTGGCCTCCCTGATCTTATATAAAGTCCCGTCATGTGAGATCAATTAAGTGTTAATTTGCAAACCATCGTCTTGTTAAAGAAAGACGGCCTCTCTGAAACCAGTGAAGTTGCAGGTGGCATTATCTTGAACATCTTGCATTCAGCTGCCACAGCACACTCCCCTTTCTCTAATAATGACCGCTCCCCGCATAAAACGGGGGGCGACCTTTGCGTGGACGCGCGCAGCCCCTGGATCTGGAGCGGCTCCATCAGCATAGGCTTGGCTTTGCCTTCCCTCAGGTAGGATACCTGGAGGTCTCTGCCTACTCCAGTCAGTTGTCCAATCCCACCTGGGGGAAGCATTGCCAAGGAGATCAGGCCAGGTGGGGGAGGGATTACCTGCCCACACAATAGAGGGAGGATCTTACCTGGGAATCCTCACTTGGCTCCAGAGCTTCTCCCACCTTACCCACCCTCAGTTAATGCCTTATTTTGCAGGTTAACTTTTCTTACAGATATGCGGGCGCTGCTACGTTAAGGTCGCTGTCAAAGGGCCGGAAAGGAATTTCCCTTCATTGGCAGGTTTCACCTTTCCCGTAGCAAAACGTCACAACTTTGGTGGTATCAGGGCTTGGGCGGAATCCTTTTGTCCATCTCCCTCTTTGCAGCGGCGATATCAGGGTTCCCCGTTAAAGGGGTTTCTGAAGGGAGGCTTTGACCGTACGCCGAAAGGTCGTCATTGCTCTCCCCTGCGGCGGCGGCGGCGTAGCGGGGGCGGCTATCTCTGCTTGAGCATATGTTCTCCAGAGCCGGCCCATCCCCCACACAAACACTGGATAACCTTGATGCTCCCTAGGTCCCCGGCTGGGGACTGGGGAGGGAGAACGCCCAATGCCTGAGCCAAGGTCTACCCACATTTGAAATTTAATAAAGTTGTGGCCAATTTAATCCCATAGCACGTTGTCTTGAGTCGTTATTCCACATGACGGGGGGGGGGGGCGCTCGGGACCTGGGGACTCCGCCTGTCCACGCAATGAAGTTGCTTTAAGTGTGTGAAAAGTGGGACATTCATGCTCCTGGTGAGTTTACCGTGTGCTGGGTCATTGCTTTCTATCTTGCAACCATTTCAAATCCCTGCCCAGTCATGAAACTGCCCCTGGGCTGGTCACCTTAGTTCTCATTAGTTCTCAGTAAAACCTGACTAGATCTTTAAGAGGGTAATGTGGTACATGACCCATGAGATGTGTTTTTATTTTTTAAAAAAGTTTAATTCACCCTCACTCTATCAGTTTTTTTCACTCATGCATGACTCACTCTTTTTCTAGTAATCTTTTGCACAGCTAACTATGCCACAGCAAATGTTTGCCTTTTTACCTTTTGACCTAGTTTATTGTTGTCATAAATAATAGGATCTCAGTAAAATTAAAGGAATAACTATGTCTTAGATATTAAAGAATATTAGTAATCATCTGGGGAGAAGAATTGAATATTTTTAAATGAAAAGAATGCATGTGAAGATCAAATATATTAACTATAAATCTGTTTCGGTGGAGAGTAAAAAGGTAACGGATGGTTAAGTTCAGTCAAAGGCGACTATGGGGTTGCACCGCTCATCTCGCTTTCAGGCTGAGGGAGCCGGCATTTGTCCATAGACAGCTTTCCGGGTCATGTGGCCAGCCTGACTAAATCGCTTCTGGTGCAACAGGACACTGTGACGGAAACCAGAGTGCACAGAAATGCTGTTTACCTTCCTGCAGCAGCGGTAACTATTTATCTACTTGCACTGGCATGTTTTCAAACTGCTAGGTTGGCAGGAGCAGGGACCGAACAACGGGAGCTCACCCTGTCATGGGGATTTGAACCACCAACCTTCTGATAGGTAAGCCCAAGAGGCTCAGTGGTTTAGACCACAGCACCACCTACGTCCAGTAGAGAGTACACATGCTATAGCCACCTATAGTCCTTTTGCTTTGCTTTTCTAAGACACAGAACATCTAGGAGTGGATTCCTGCTGAAACTCTCATATCCATAAGTGGCAGCCCCAAGAAAACCATTACTAGTAATGTATTTTCCTCAGTCTTTTTGTAATAAAGTGTCTATTAAGAAACCTTTTGCTGTAAGATTTATTTTTCAAATGGCATGTTATATCTAAGTGGAGCTGCATCTGAAGCAAAAAGCAAACAGACCCAACAACAAGAAAAGCTTTTCATTACATTCTTTAATTAGCTCTTTATGTCACTAACATGATAGTGCTGAGAAAATGAGGGCATATTATTGATGTGCAGCTTAGAACATTACCGCAAGATGAGAGACATTTGTTTGATGTACCTTTTAAACTCTGCTATGCATTTCTCTCACATTGGGTCAATTTAGTAAGAACAATGTCAAGGTCTTTCCTTAATCCAAGCCGCCACAAGTGATTTTATCTGTTTTTTTGCAGCTTTATTTGTGTGCCTTTCTTAAAAACCTAGTACAGTGAGAAAAAGTTTTCTTTGTTAGTATTTCTCCTCTTTTCTTCTTTGTGCTTGTAATCCTATTTTAAAGGGGAAACTACTATTGTTTTTAAATGTAATGGCAGCAGGAACCAAAGGGATCCATGAGTGTGCTGTTTTCCCTCTCCAGCTTTCCAACCTGCGCTCTGTGTGTTTCTTAAACACCCAAAGGTCCAAAATCTCCTTACACGCCCACCAAAGGGCGTTTCAGAATGCCATAACCCTGTTATAAAAAGAACCCTAACATTAATGGGGCATCAAAATCTTCTAATCATGGATGAAAGCAGTGATAAGGTGTAGGCAGAGGGGAGAACTCAAGGCACATAGCTATAATTAAAAAGCAAAACAATTTTTTTTTAAGGAAAGCAGAGTTTACATAGCAATTAAAAGCTAAAGGAAGAAAACCAGCAAAAATGTGTAAGAAGAGGGGGAGGGGGGGAATGCAAGATTCATTTATGCAAATACATTCCTACATCTCCTGGCACAATAGTAAGCCTAGAAGGCTTGTAAAAAACAACAACACACATTTAAGTTTCTAAGTGAGTTCTTTGCTTCAATACATTTCAAAATGGGCAGATTGATTCATCCTTGGTTTGCAAAGCTCAGGTCTGGTAAACCTGTGGCGGCTCAGAGGTTTCTGGAGAACCACACAATCTCCACCCTGGTGGCACACTGACAGAAATTCCTCAGGCAGCAGTGAGAGGGTGCAATCTCTATGTTGAGTGTGACATGCAAATATGCGACAGATTTGCTGCCATACATGTTTTGAGTAATTGATTTTATTGGTTGTATTCATAGGCTCAGTACCCCTATATCTTTATGGCTTGGGGGTGGGGAACCATGATCTTTGTGCTCTATTCTTCCATCCATTTAAAACTACTAACATTTGGTCACAGGCTGCTTGGATTTTAAACTCAGAACAAGAAAGTTTCTTTAACTTTTACATCCCCCGCCAACAAAACAACAAGATTATAAATTCTTCTTATGTGAAGTTTATCCTATTACAAGATTAGAACTGAGCAAAAACCCAATCATTTTCAACAATTGTTTGCTCACCAGCATATTACATCTCTAGGTATAAAATACCAAGAACTGGTAAGGTGGGCGTGACAGGAAATCAGTGGATAAATAGGGTGTGTGGAGCCACTGACAGATTTAATGATATTTTTATACACTTTGTTGTTTTGCAATAAGAGACAATACCTTTTCTACACAGAAGCTAGTAATTGCTTCTGAGAGAATAGGCTTTGTGACACCACAAACACCAACTTCATCCAAATCTACAATGCATGTTCTTCTTACAACTTTTACTCCAGGTCTACTTAATAAGGAGGTGTTAATAGTCATTAGGGTGGTCATTTGTCATCTACTACAGAGGATGGTTCTCTATATGAAGGGTTATCAGAGGACAGACTACTGCTTGAAGAACTCTCTAGTCCAAGAAGGGAGAGCAAAGGCCTTGAAGCTCATCAACAGTTAGCACCTAGACAACAGCAGACAAGCTGTCTTTCCCATTATGGTGAGATTATTATTATTTATTTATTTATTATTAGTGCAGTTTAAATTACAGTAATTATTTCTATATCTGTAAAGGTAAAGGGACCCCTGACCATTAGGTCCAGTCGTGACCGACTCTGGGGTTGCAGCGCTCATCTCGTTTTATTGGCCGAGGGAGCTGGCGTACAGCTTCTGGGTCATGTGGCCAGCATGACTAAGCCGCTTCTGGCGAACCAGAACAGCACACGGAAACGTCGTTTACCTTCCCACCAGGGCAGTACCTATTTATCTACTTGCACTTTGACGTGCTTTCGATCTGCTAGGTTGACAGGAGCAGGGACTGAGCAATGGGAGCTCACCCCGTCACGGGGATTTGAACCACCGAACTTCTGTGGGTTTAACCCACAGCGTCACCCACGTACCTCTGCATATAAACTAGCAGAAGCAGATTTCCTGTCTCCTCTTTGTCCTCTTTTCTGGTGATAACATTTGGTGGTGCATAAGTGGCCACACTAAAAGGCATTGCAGATACAAATTAAGTCCTACAATCCTACTCTTTGGATATGCCTTATGAATATTGCAAGCAGTAAATTCAAGAATGAATAAAGAAGCTAAGCCAATATACTTTAGCAGTTTGGCCATTGATCATCTCAAATTATTTATGCTTAAGTGTGTGATCTAGTTTTTGTTTTTCCTGGAGGCAGTAGGTCCACAACAAAGGTTAAATAGGCTCAGCATTGTAAGTAACAGAAGAGGGTGGCAAACCCCCTCCTGCCTCCGTATGCAGTCCTACAGGATAGATAAATATATAGTTGTTAGAAGGATTTCTTCAGAGGATTTCATTCTTGAATAGCAGGGAGAGAAAAAAAATATTTTTATTTTTATTTGCCATATATAATTTGCCATACAGTGGTACCTCGGGTTACATACGCTTCAGGTTACATACACTTCATGCCAGCGTATCTGGGACGTAGAATTACAATGCCACATGAGCGAAATGATCAAACATCCAGCAATAAGGGACCATGGGAGAGGTTTCTCTCCAGCTAACTATCTGTCAGGTCTTCAGGTACCCAAATACAGACGGTCTTTTACCCTCGCCAGATTCAACGTTCTCCCTTCTGCCTTACTTCAGGGCAGATTTGAGGGTAAACCATACACAGCATGGGTCTGCCCTTGTGGCTCGTTGGAAGTTGAAACTGCTTCACATGTACTATTACGTTGTCGTCTTTATGAGGATATATGTTTGACTTTTATTACACCTGTTTTGCAAAAGTCCAGGAAAGAATCGGAACACCATAGTTTAAAACTACTGCTAGAGGACAAGAATCCCAAGACTACATTAAATGTAGCCAAATTCTGTGCGTCTGCAATTAATCGTAGGAAGCAAGTGGTATCCCATAATGACCAAACCCCTAAATGTTAATTTTATTTTTTTATATTTAAATCCTTGTTATATTCATATTGTCCTCTGTATTTCTGATTTTTTTTTTAATGATCTGTGATATTGTGTGTGTTGACTCTGGTCTGTGACCGTATTAATAAATTCATTCATTCATTCATACACTTCAGGTTACAGACTCTGATAACCCAGAAATAGTGCTTTAGGTTAAGAACTTTGCTTCAGGATGAGAACCGAAATTGTGCAGCAGGAGGCCCCATTAGCGAAAGTGGTGCTTCAGGTTAAGAACAGTTTCAGGTTAAGTACGGACCTCCAGAACGAATTAAGTACTTAACCCGAGGTACCACTGTATATAGTTTCCATATTTGCCTTAGCAGTCCAACAGATTGGACAGCGTTTCAACAACTGTACAACATGGGATCTGGCATGCTGAGGACTACCTCTGCTAAAACATAAGTATTCAAAGTCGGTCAATACTTAAGACTGACTGATTTCACTGCATAATGCAATCTGGCAATATGTCTGGGTGATTGTGGATATAACTACTTCTTCTTCTTCTTCTTCTTCTTCTTCTTCTTCTTCTTCTTCTTCTTCTTCTTCTTCATGCATGTCCTGTGGTGGTGCTATAATGCATTGAGAAAATGTTGGGGCAAGGTTCCTTTCAAAAAGCATTGGTTGCAAAGTTAGAGAATAAAGATGATCAATATAACTCTTACGAATGAAAGCTAACTAAGGGAGGTATATATGTTATTGTACACACACACACACACACACACACACACACACACACACACACCCCTTATCATAAGCCCTGAAAGGGATGACTCTGACTGCAATTCCAGTTGCATTAAGAATCTTTAGTCCCCTAGTAAATCCCTTCTTGCTACCAGCAGAGTGGACGGTCAGCCTTTGCTCAAATGGATATTCTGCAGCAATAGGCTTTGACCCCACTAGCAATTGTGTAGGACATGATGAATTTGCAGTATTTAAATTTTTGAGTCATGTGGATCAAATTGTACCAGCCACAAAATAAGCTTTTCCATCTCTGTCTTAATATTGCGCTCTAGCTGTGCTCTTACTACCAGCTCCTTTAGGGATTTTAAGCTATCTTTTTCTTTCTCTCCTTGGGGTTTGTCCCCCCCCCCTTCTCCCCCTTGCTTTTGTATCCAGACAAGATCTGTGCTACAATAAACCTTTGCCACTAGCAGGAATCTAGCAGTCACAAACAATTAGTCCTTTCTCTGAATTGTCCAAGGTTAATTTTAGCCTGCAAAGCTGTCTACTGCCAGATCTGATAAGTTTTCTCCTTCAGCTCCAGCTGTCTGGTCCCTGATGGGATTTTGGCTACAAGGATGGCATGATCAGCCCATTAACCATCACTAGCCGTGGCACTGTGAGGCTGATTAATATTGATCACTTGTTCCATAGAGTTATCAGATGATGCTGAGTAAATTCGATGGTTGGCTGTTTCTGAGGGAGCTTTTGTGTTTACTGGGTTGACAGAACTTCATCCTATGGTTCTGCCGATAGAGACCAAGAGATTATTAGGGAAGGAATAACATATTTGCTTCACCAGCAACAGGTGTCAGGATGTAAAAATTCACAAACAGGAAAGATTTTCCTGTTGAAAACTTCACAAAAACCAGCAATTGTTTTCTCTGTAACATTTCTGCAACTAAGCATGGTTTCAAATGACTGAAATGTGCCTTGGGCCTGAGGATGCTCCCAGGTTGGTTAAAGTGACTGCTTATTTTCTATGGTATCAAGGAAGACTTAGAGGACACACCACCAAACGGAATTTCAAATAGGACACACCACACACCACTGGGAACATTGAAATGACCCTTCTCCATGAAGTGGTCCAAATGCAGTGGCCAGACTTCTGTCTGGCTTTCCATTTAACTCTCATATAACCCATGTTTTAAAACAGCTGCATTGGTTGCCAGTTCATTTGGGTTCCAATTCAGGGTGCACATATTAGGGTTGAAAGTGTTAAATGAATTATGCCTCAGTTATCTGAAAGACCACCTCCTTCTCTTTTGGATGTCCTCTTGATAGCTCCAATGCCCTGAGAAACTTGAGGGTGGTGGTGGAAGGAGCATTCTCTGTGGCAGCCGCTAAGTTGTGGAATTCCCACCCCACAGAGATGCACTGGGCACCTTCACGAAGCAGTTTTCACTAAATGTTGGAGATGCACCTCTTTAGCTTAATCATCTGAAATGTATGATTTTACAATCCACCCTATTCCTGTAATTGTATACCTGAAGGAGCGTCTCCACCCCCATCATTCAACCCGAACACTGAGGTCCAGCACCAAGGGCCTTCTGGTGGTTCCCTCACTGCAAGAAGCGAAGTTACAGGGAACCAGGCAGAGGGCCTTCTTGGTAGTGGCACCCACTCTGTGGAACGCCCTCCCGTCAGATGTCAAGGAAATAAACAACTACCTGACTTTTAGAAAACATCTGAAGGCAGCCCTGTTTAGGGAAGTTTTTAATGACTGATGTTTTAATGTATTTTTAATCTTTTGTTGGAAGCCGCCCAGAGTGGCTGGGGAAACCTAGTCAAATGAGCATGGTATAAATAATAAATTATTATTATATTGCAATTCATTTTGGACTGCTTTTAATGCTGTATTTTAAATTGTTGTGACTCACCCTCGGACTCTAGGGTGAAGGACAGGAATAAATCACCATCATAATACTCATGTACTGATGTCGATTTCTTCTGTACTAAGAAATGCAAACTGACAGTATGCCCTAGAGTAGGGTGGGAAACCTGCAGTCCATGGGTCAAACTGGCCTGCTGGACCACCCCATTTTAACCAAGGGGATGGTTTGGGGGAAGCCACACACTTGCCCCATGCCTGACATCATGTATGGGGTGGAGTGGGAATGGGAGGAACTTCAAAGGATAACACAGGAGCTTGAAGTGGGCTTCCTGTTGTTCCTTTCCTGGATGTAAAATTCATGAACAGGAAAGCTGATAGGAGTATGTCTTACTCAAGTGGGGGGGGGGGGGTAGCCCCCAGATCCAAAAAGGTTTCCCCCTTGCACTAGAGCTTCTGCACAAGAGGGATCCCAGTCATTCTCTGTGTGCAGCACGGCTGCCAACTTGAATAAAACACTGGGGGCCCCAGGTCAGCTCCTGCCTGCATTATTTGTCACAAGACACGGTACACACACCCAGTGCAGGATTTACGTATAAGCTAAACAAGCTATAGCTTAGGGCCCCACTCTCTTGGGGGGCCCCCAGTAAAATGAAAGGGGAGAAAATGAATGTACAATTCCAAAATATAAGATAGAAAACAAATAAAATAAAACCTACTTACAGTTTTGTGTTGGTAGGCTCCTGTGATGCAAGTAATGGGCCCTGCCTGCTAGCCTACTCCCTAAAATATCACTGGTTTGCTCATTTCTATATGGCTTTAGATACCTATTAGGTCCATAAGTTACCATATAGCATATATCCAAAACAAAAAACAGAGACAATTTGGACATATTGAGGGCCCCATTACCTTCAGTAGCTTAGGGCCTCATCAAACCTAAATCCAGCCCTGCACACACCATTTGAAGGCCAATGCCCATCAACTTGGGGGGCAGCCCCCTCAAATATTTTATTGGAGGGAAGGGACCTTGGCCCCTAGGAGTTTGCTCCTATGATGTGGAGCCACTCAACACGTGTGTATTGGATGTAATGGCTGTCAAGGGTTCATAATGATGGGGGCAGGGCCCTCTATGCCTTTCAATACATGAAGAGAATTATATGAACCATCTCATTCTCTTTCTTCAACATGAACAGAATGGCAACAGGCAGAGTAGCTAAACTGCATAATGATACTATCGACACCTATGGCAAATTTGTGAGGTTTGCTTTCAGGGCAACTGAGGCAAATACAGTGGTGCCTCGGGTTACAGACGCTTCAGGTTACAGACGCTTCAGGTTACAGACTCCGCTAACCCAGAAATAGTACCTCGGGTTAAGAACTTTACTTCAGGATGAGAACAGAAATTGTGCAGTAGTGGCGCGGCGGCAGCGGGAGGCCCCATTAGCTAAAGTGGTGCTTCAGGTTAAGAACAGTTTCAGGTTAAGAATGGACCTCCAGAACGAATTAAGTTCTTAACCCGAGGTACCACTGTACCAGGTTCCAATCTAATGCACTCAATAAAAAATGGAACTTTATTTTTTAACTAGGACCATTGTGTAGCAACTTTCAGAAGGGACCTACAACTAACTAGAAACATATTTCCCCATTGGTGTCCCCTCTTGACAACAGAGCATTTTAGAGCTAGTTATCTGACCAGTTTCCTTAAGAAATTGCTTTATTGAGCTGTGCTTCCAAGGGATGTCCTCTGAAGTCTTGTGTGGCTGCTCCACAAGGTCCCACTCATTTTCTGTTAGCCTTTCCTTATATAGAGATCCAAGAGATCTCTCTCTGAAACCTTTGTTAACATGAGCAAGCAGGCACACCCCGGCAGAAATGGTTCAGTTTCTTTTGAGTGGCAGTAATAGCTTTGTAACACACAGTGTGACCCTCTATGTGCTGGCTGCTAAAAAAGAAAAACAGCACACCCAGGAACAATGAGTTAGATAAAATTGCTATAAATTGTTGTGGTGATTCAGAGGTTTAATCTGAAAGCAATCTGGATTTGAGTTTGTTGGTGTCTCTGGCAACTTTTCTCTCTTACATTATGGATGTTTGCAAATTGGATTTTAAAATGGCAATAGAATATTGGAACTGGAGCTGCCAGAGATGCTCAGGATGTGTTTTAATGCTCGGGAACTTGGCTGTCGTGGACTGGTTGGACATAGTAGAGTGGTGGGAAGAACCAGCAAGGGAAGAAGGCTCAGAACACAGGAATTGGTGGTGGGACAAAGATGAGTGGTCAGAGGGGAAAGACTGGGAAGATGAGGTGTCAGAAGCTGAAGGGGTAACAGGGCTTGGTGAGATGGGACAGTCTGTGGCAGAGATTCAAGAATCAGAAGCTGGAGCTGGAGAGGTGGAGGAGGGAGGTTAAGAGACAGAGATGAGTTGGGCTAGTGAAGAGTCACAGGAGTCTCCCACTCCTGCTGTGACAAGCTCCTCTCCCCATTGTCTCCCAGAACCAGGAGTGGCATGAAAAGGGCAGAGGAGAGATTGGTTGCACACAGGCACGGTCTCCATTTGCTTGGAAAAAGCCCTGGAGAGGAGGAGACATAGGCAGCTGTGAAGGTGGGGACCTTTAGTCTTGACAATTGATTTCATGGAAGAAGACCCATGAATGAGGCCTCATTAGATGTGACACTCAGCCAAGTTTGTGGAGATTGTATTTTTGCTATTTAAGAGTTAACTCTAACTTTGGACTGTGACCAGCACACTCTGTGACATTGACAAAGTCTTTTTTATATTATATATTTTTATATTATGGATGTATGTTCTGGATTATTTTATTGGCTAGAACAAGAAAGCTTATGGAGCACTACTGGACTAAGAATTTTAGGATCTATGTTTCCAGTGCACGCTGATAGACATCAGAAAAAAATGTGGACCATGCCTGCCTTTGTTCATTCAATCAATAGAAAATATTATGATCAAGTGAGAACATCTCCCACCTTGTTTGAAGACTAGGGCTTTGAGTTTTTGCCATTTTGCATAATTGCATATTTATCTGTGAAACTGCTCGGTGCATTTTGCATAACTGCATGGTCCTCATTCAAATTTTAAAAGGAGACCAACAGATGGAGGGCAGAGAAATAAAATCTTACCAGTTAGAATGGTGAATCATCCTGTACATACCAACTTCAAGTTACAGCCCTCTTGGTACATTATAGCTCCATGCTGGAAATCTGATACTATTTCTAATTTTGCTGAAATTAAGAGCAGAGAGCCAGCTTAATATACAGAGCTAGAACCTGTGAACCAGGATCATTAATGCTACTGAAAGTAACCCAAATAAGTTGCAGTTGCTCCAGGTTTTCTGCCCCCTGTGCTGCTTACAAGCTGGATCTGTGCAGTTTGTAGAAAGTCAAAAGGAGTGCTTAGCACTTGCCTGCTTTGTTTTGAAGCTAAAAGTTGATCTGATACTTCCTACTGAGCACACATTATATGATGTCTTACTTAGATGTCATACTACTTTTTAGTTACAACTTCTAAGCAACGGTAGACCAGAAACTCTGTAACTCTGTCTCAATTGCCAAGATTCTAGACTAAGGGGGAACCTGTCATTATACAAATAGAGCTGGATTGCAACTAGGGTTTGAGGAGATGTTTGGCACTGTCCACATTTTAATGAGAAGCTACCAAATTCACCACTTGAACCAACAGTTATCCATTGAGATTCACACCTCTCTGAATTTTGCCATGCAATTCTCCAGCCAAGAAATAATGTGTATATTAGGGGTATTGTGTGCATAAAGGTGCATATGTTAGTAAGAATAATACACAATTATAAATTACCTTAGGGGAAATTCCTTGCACTGATGTATATATTAGTCAAGCCATACAGAAGTATGCTTATTAGGAGAAATTTGCATTAAGGATCTTTTTAAAATGAAAATTGCTGTGGAAATGTGAACTGAATTTATTCTTGAAAAAAATGAGAAACCCAGAGGGCCAAAACAGACAAATTTGTCTGTTCCTTACTCCAGATCCCATCAGCCCTATCAACGATGGTCAGTGGGCAGAGAAGACAGGAACTTAGCACTACTGAAGTGGCACAGAATTTGCCCCAAAGTAGCTGTCACAATATAGGACGCAGGTGGAGCTGTGGTCTAAACCACAGAGCCTAGGGCTTGCTGATCAGAAGGTCAGCGGTTTGAATCCTTGCAACAGGGTGAGCTCCCATTGCTCGGTCCCAGCTCCTGCCAACCTAGCAGTTTGAAAGCACGTCAAAGTGCAAGTAGATAAATAGGTACCGCTCCGACGGGAAGTTAAATGGCGTTTCTGTGTGCTGCTCTGGTTTGCCAGAAGCGGTTTAGTCATGCTGGCCACATGACCCAGAAGCTGTACGCCGGCTCCCTTGGCCAGTAGAGCAAGATGAGCGCTGCAACCTCAGAGTCATCCACGGCTGGAGCTAACAGTCAGGGGTCTCTTTACCTTTGGCTGTCACGATAACAACGGTGGTACTGTTTGTGCCACCAGTTCATTTCCTTAAACCAGTTTCTGTGATAGGCTTAAGTGGTTCATAAGAGTGGCCATAACCAGCCTTACTTCCCATTCATCCCTTCTTGATCAAATTAATGGGCTCCACTAGTTAATTACGAGCGGAGAGCATTTTATTACTTGGAAGTTCTTTATGCACAAGAGATTCATTTCCTTGTGATGATAGCCAGCTGTAAAACGATGGGTGCAATCCAGCTTCATTAAAATCAACATGAGTTTTGTTCTCAGTGGACACCAGCTATTATCATGCTCCCTCAGAAATAATTGTTCAAGTGTCTGCTATAGGATTAGAAAATGCAAATGAACAATACTTCTTACTCTTCCTTTCCAAATGTCTGCTCTTTTGCTTGAATGTGCATAATTTACATACTGTGTTACTTTAGAGATAGATGGGAGAAATTAAAATTTCATTTTTTTTAAGAATTGGAGGAACTTGATACTGTCAATAGTCTGTGGGTCCAAAAATTGTTGGTTGTTACCACCTGTTGCTTAAACTGTTGTACATGTTGGACTAGATTTAACATACAGGTAGGAAGGGATGCTAATGTGATGTCTGACATTGTTCGGTGCCTCTATACAGTTGGTGCTGCTGCAGTGTCAATGTCTATTGTGTCCAAGCTGCTTTGTCAGGATATCCAAATTAAAGATTCACTGTGTCTGGATGCAATACATGCACTCTTTGATCAAGCAATGTATGCTATAGATGTAGAACTAGCCTGGAAGCACAATGACAGGTTTAAAGCTATAATGCTAAAGTTGTGAGAGTCTGCTGTTAAAGAGTATAAGCACACACTTTGCAGATGGCACTGCATCTGAAGCTTTGTTTCAAGGGATCACTACACTCATTGATTGAAGGCCATCAATGCAACCACACAGCGTGTCTGCTGGCCGGGGCACCAACCACCAGATTTGCTTTCTTTCTATATAGCCTTTGGGAGCAGCCCAGGCTATTTTGGATCTGCTCTGTGTTCATTCCAATTTATTCAGGTCCAGCTCTGATCTGTTAAATTTAAAGCTCCCCCCCCCTCACATTTACTGTACTGGGGAATCTAACAATGGTCATGACTCCCCGCTCCTTTTCACATAAGTGGATGAAATTTACAGGCAAGGGAGTTTGTTTGGCTTAAGCCTGCCAAACTTCAGGTAGATCCATTCAGTGATTTTAATGCAGTGAACCTTTAAAAGGTATTATTTTAATAAAGAAAAGCACCTGCTTTTTATTTCCTGCCAAAATTGGGTGCAAGCTGGTCACACCATCTGAAGGGATAAAGGCTGCCAAATTTACAAAAGTTAGGCACAGCTGTTTTCCTGTTAGGACAAACCTTACCGTGGGGGGAGGGAGCAGGTGGAAATAGTTCTTAGTGAAAGTTTCTGGGAGAAATATTGTCAGAGACCCCCACAAAAATGGAATGACACAATAACCACATTACAACTATCTATCTATCTATCTATCTATCTATCTATCTATCTATCTATGCAGTGTTGTTGCTGAAGAAACTAATGTGGAAAGCTGACAGAGCCCTGCTTGGACAGATGGTTTTTATTGCATAAATTCATAATTTGTGAAACAGACATCTGTACCATCCACTTGGACCAGTTCCTTGGTCATTAGCAATGTGTGATGCTTCACTCAGAAAATCTACCTTAGTTATTGAGCTTGGGAAGCTAGCACAATCTGCTGAAATTATTCAAGAAGTTTTATCATGTTTACTTGATGGAAAGACTATCATATAAGGAACTTACATCATATTCTTTGCATTGGGGTCAACAGGTATTGTTGGACTATATTGTTTACTGCCTTGGGCTGTTTTGGGAGGAAGAGCAGGATAGAAATTTGAAATAGTAATACAGTAGTAGTAATTGCTTAGAGGGCTTCTGTTCAAGAAGATCATCAAAGCAAAAGGATCAGAGTTGTGCTTGTAAAAAGCTCAGAACAAGTGTGTAATCTGTTGATAGTTATGGTACCCTTCAGTACAAGAACATTGTAGGGGGTCACAAGACAAAGGAATGGCAAATATTCTTATCAAGATCATCTAATAAAACCAAAATTTCAGCCTCTCTCTGTGGGTGATGGAAACAGGAAACCTCCAGAGAGAAAAGCTTATTAATTGTATACTGCTACAAAATCACTTAGGCTAACAGTGTGGGGAAAAATAATCGTAGAATGAAAGCAGAGATTAATCTATTGCTCCACAACCAAAATGTAACAAATGAAGTTTGTGAGGTCATCATTATTGCATGGGAGGACACAGATTTAGGGGCCCAGAGCAGTGCTCAGTGTTGCAACGTAGCTGCACCTCTGTTTCAGAAGCACAGATTACAACTATCAAGGTACACTGATAGACAAATTGCTTCTGTTATAGCAGACCATGTGTGAAATGCAGTTCTGGAGTGAAAAGCTTTCATTGACTGTGACATGGTAAGTGCTTTTGCTGGTCCAGTCATGGCAAATGTGCTGCTCTGAAATGTGTACAGGCTTGCCCAGAATTTCAGGTGACATTGTTGCAAAATTCTTTTACTGCCTTATAATGTTAATGCCAGAAGTAAAGAAGGTTGCCTCCTTGAAAACAAGGTGCTGCTTTTATCATACACATGATCCTTTTCTGGCTATCAAATGTGGTGGCAGAAGGATTGTGTTGTGCCAAATCAGGGCATACGAGTTCATTTAAATAAGCCTGGGGATCATTTATAATTGCTGGGGAAAACATGAGATGTAACAGAGCTTTCCCCTTCTTCTCCCAGGCATAAATCTATTTACACAGTATCTGAAATCAGGAGGGCTTAAAAAAAAAAAAAATTCTCTGAATTCTGCTCCCACAGAAATTTCTCAGTCCTTTCGAAAGCAGTACAGTTTTGATTGGATTGAAAGAAAACACCACGACACACACCTCTGCACTTTACAAGAAGTGTGGATAACAGTTATGACATTTCTGTGAAGTCCTGATTAGGGCAACATAAAGTCTGTGTTATTCAATATGCCAGCAAGAGATGGTTTCTTTCCTGATCAAATCTGAAGGCCAGATGGAAATGAAAGGAAATGGAATGTCAAGGAGGTGATGTGTGGGGACTTTAAAAGCACTTGCCGTTTCTGCTAAAATGCCCCAAACCGTGTTCCCTTAGATTGCAGTGTCCCAGTTTCCATTAATTTCCCTGAAATATTGTTTGCTTCTATTTTTATTACGTTTCAGCCTGTATGGATTTCAAAATCCCAGTGCTCACCTCAGCCTTACAACCATGGAGAAGTTACTTTTAAGCTGTATTTGAGGGGAAATTGTGGTGATCCTATCTCTAGATACATACATATCCTGTAGATATGACATTTATCTTACAATAGGAATTCCTTGGACTTTAGACAGTCATTTAAAGCTGTAATTCTATAGCTCTAGGGGCCATAGCATCCGTTGGGTATCTGATAGCCCCTTCATGAGGCTGCAGAAATATCCACAACTCATTCCTCCCTAATAATGGAGTTTTGACATGCTAGATCAGACCAGAGACTCAACTTGCCCAGCAACCTGTTCTCACAGTGGCCAACCGGATCCCTACAGGAAGTCTGCAAGCCAGACTGGAGTGCAACAGCACACTTAACAGCAACTGGCTGCTGAGATTCCCAGCAACTGTTTCTCAGAATGGCCATCATGGCTAGCAGCTATTGATATACTTACATTCCATGTCTAATCCCCTCTAAAGCCATCTAAGTTGTTGACTATCAGTGCATCTTACAGGAGTGAATTCTATAGTTTAACTATGTCATGCATGGGGAAAATAATAATAATGATGATAGTTTATTATTTATACTCCGCCCATCTGGCTGGGTTTCCCCAGCCACTCTGGGCAGCTCTCAACAGAATACTAAAAACACGATAAAACATCAAAACCTTAAAAACTTCCCTAAACAGGACTGCCTTCAGATGTCTTCTAAAAATCACTTGTTTATTTCCTTGACAACTGATGGGAGGGTGTTCCGCAAGGTGGGTGCCATTACCGAGAAGGCCCTCTGCCTGGTTCCCTGTAATCTCACTTCTCGCAGTGAGGAAACCACCGGAAGGCCCTCGGTGCTGGACCTCAGAGTCTGGGCTGAAGGATGGGGGTGGAGACACTCCTTCAGGTATACTGGGCCGAGGCCATTTAGGACTTTAAAGGTCAGCACCAACACTTTGAATTGTGCTCACAAATGTACCGGGAGCCAATGTAGGTCTTTCAGGACCGGTGTTATATGGTCTCGGCTGCTACTCCCAGTCACCAGTCTAGCTGCTGCATTCTGGATTAGCTGTCTGTCCTGAACCTTCCAATGTTCAGCTTCATTCAGTAAGAGAACTCGGGGCCACCCACAGAGCACATAGTAAACACAACAGAATTCATTCTAACAAGATGTACCCAGCAGCATGGTTGACTTTAAATGAGAAGGCGTGGGGACTTTAAATGAGAAGGCGTGGGGAGGAGTTGCTATGCATCCAAATCCATGGCTTCCCCATGTCCCTGACACATGAACAGGGGGACTAACAGTGCCAAGCCCTAGAGCCAGTGTAGTTTATTTCCCTCCCAATAATTCTAATGGGATTTTTTATTATTATTTAAAGAAACCTGAAACAGGAAAAGAAACAAACCTACTCCATGATTATTGCCTTGCCAACATCAAACTGGCAGGGCAATGGAAAAGCTGAATTATTTGCCTCCACTTTCCCTTCCTCCCTGCCTTTTGAATAAGTTGGGCCCAACTCATAGTCATGGACATGCCTTAGACCTGGTATTCACCTCTAGTGACGTGGGTGATCTGACACTAAGTAAAAGTGAAACCAAAGAAGTGCCATGGTCAGATCACTTCCTGGTGCAACTGGACTTCTCCGCGACCCTTCCCCTCTGCAGGGAGGTGGGACCAATTCGGATGGTCCGCCCCCGCTACTTAATGGATCCAAATGGTTTCCAGAGAGTGGTAGGGGATGCTTTATCCCATGTTGATGGCCTTTCAGCTGATTCCCTGGTGGCCCGCTGGAATGCGGAATTAACCAGGGCTATCGACTGTCTGGCTCCGAAGCGCCCTCTCCGATTGCATGGAGCCCGGACAGCCCCGTGGTTTTCTTCGGAGCTGAGGGCGATGAAACAATCGCTGAGATGGCTAGAGCGTCGGTGGCAGAAAACTCACTCCGAATCTGACCGGACACAGGTTAGAGCTCAACGTCGAGCCTACCAAGTGGCGATAGCGACGGCGAAGAAGACTTTCTTCACCGCCTCTATTGCATCTGCAGAAAATAGTAGCAGGAGACTCTTTCAGGTGGTCCGCAATTTAACGGCACCACCTTTACCACCGGGGCCTTGTAAAGACCCCAAGATCTCCTGCAACGATTTTGCAAAGTTTTTTGCAGATAAAATCACTCATATTCGGAAGGAGCTAGACACCACCGTGGGAGCAGGGCTGGGGCGGGAGAGTGCTAGAGCCCTGTCTGGTCAAGTTGCATGGAATCAATTTCAATCCGTTACCCCCGAGGATGTGGACAGGCTGCTTGGACGCGTGAAACCAACCACCTGTCTCCTTGATCCTTGCCCATCCTGGCTAATAAAAGCAAGCCGGGAAGGGCTGGACGATGGGCTCTGCGGGGTGGTGAATGCTTCCCTCTGTGAGGGAACATTCCCAGATCCGCTGAAAGAGGCGGTCATTAAACCGCTTCTTAAAAAACTATCTTTAGACCCGGCCAGTATGGCCAACTATCGCCCAGTCTCAAATCTTCCATTCTTGGGCAAGGTGATTGAGCGTGTGGTTGCTGAACAACTCCAGGCACGCCTGGAGGATGCGGACCATTTGGATCCCTTCCAATCAGGGTTCAGGCCTCATCATGGGACTGAAACTGCCTTGGTCGCACTGGTTGATGATCTCCGGCGAGCTAGGGACAAAGGTGAGAGTTGTTTCCTAGTTCTGCTGGATCTCTCAGCGGCCTTTGATACAATCGACCATAACATCCTTCTGGACCGTCTAGAGGGGTTGGGAGCTGGGGGCACTGTTATACAGTGGTTTCGCTCCTTCCTCCTGGGCCGTGTTCAGAAAGTGGTGGGGGGGGGATGAGTGTTCAGACCCTTGGGCCCTCACTTGTGGGGTGCCTCAGGGTTCCGTCCTCTCCCCCATGCTTTTTAACATCTATATGAAGCCGCTGGGAGAGATCATCAGGGGGTTTGGACTGGGTGTCCATCAATATGCAGATGATACCCAGCTCTACCTTTCTTTCAAATCAGAACCAGTGAAGGCGGTGAAGGTCCTGTGTGAGTGCCTGGAGGCGGTTGGAGGATGGATGGCGGCTAATGGATTGAAGCTGAATCCTGACAAGACAGAAGTACTGTTTTTGGGGGACAGGGGGCGGGCTGGTGTGGAGGACTCCCTGGTCCTGAATAGGGTAACTGTGCCCCTGAAGGACCAGGTGCGTAGCCTGGGAGTCATTTTGGACTCACAGCTGTCCATGGAGGCGCAGGTTAATTCTGTATCCAGGGCAGCTGTCTACCAACTCCACCTGGTACACAGGCTGAGACCCTACCTGCCCGCGGACTGTCTGGCCAGAGTGGTGCATGCTCTAGTTATCTCCCGCTTGGACTACTGCAATGCGCTCTACGTGGGGCTACCTTTGAAGGTGACTCGGAAACTACAGCTAATCCAGAATGCGGCAGCTAGACTGGTGACTGGGGGCGGCCGCCGAGACCACATAACACCGGTCTTGAAAGACCTACATTGGCTCCCAGTACGTTTCCGAGCACAATTCAAAGTGCTGGTGTTGACCTTTAAAGCCCTAAACAGCTTCGGCCCAGTATACCTGAAGGAGCGTCTCCACCCCCATCGTTCTGCCCGGACACTGAGGTCCAGCGCCGAGGGCCTTCTGGCGGTTCCCTCATTGCGAGAAGCGAAGCTACAGGGAACCAGGCAGAGGGCCTTTTCGGTGGTGGCGCCCGCCCTGTGGAATGCCCTCCCATCGGATGTCAAGGTGATGGACAACTACCTGACATTCAGAAGACATCTTAAGGCGGCCCTATTCAGGGAAGCTTTTAATGTATGATATTTTAGTGTTTTTTGGTTTCTGTGGAAGCCGCCCAGAGTGGCTGGGGAAACCCAGCCAGATGGGCGGGGTACAAATAATAAATTATTATTATTATTATTATTTCTCTCTAAATGTGTAATTGTACTTTGTAGTTTGCAAGAGGAAGAAGAGTTCAAAAGCTTCCACAACTGCCTTGGAACTATCCACAGAGTCCCATTACACCCATAGTTTTGCTCCTGGCTTGTTTCAAGTCACCACTTAGTCATTACATCTGAACTAGGCCCTGGCATTGTAAAGATCAACTATGTCAGGTTTTCATATCAGTGCTATTTTGAAGGACTCTCTCACACACAGCCTAGGTGCAGCAGGTGTCTGCAAGTAGCCTGTCAAGTTCCATTGCCTCCATGCCTATCTGCAGCGGTTTTGTTCTCTGGCTCCTCTCCTCGATTTGTATAAGTGAGCAAATTACAGTCTGTGTCTGGCAGCTCCAGACCCTGAGATTTTCGCTGCTTTGACAAGGATGAGCTGTTCGTAACTCTCTGGAACTGAGAGTTCAGCAAGTGCTTTTCTCGCAAAGAAGAATTGTAATTCCAAGTGGCAGGTTTTCTTTGAGTTGGTGCATTATGAAGCAGCTTCTGCTCTAATGAGCTGCTGTGTTCATGCATTGTGAAGGTTAAGATTTATTCTCTTTTTCTCCCACCCAACCTTTCCAAAGGACTCACAATTCCATTCCACTAGTTCTCACTTTGGGGTATCAGTGCCCAATTGCTGGATTAAATATGAAGTATCTGCGGTTCCAGGGACGCGGGTGGCACTCTGGGTTAAACCACAGAGCCTAGGACTTGCCGATCAGAAGGTTGGCGGTTCGAATCCCCGTGACGGGGTGAGCTCCCGTTGCTCAGTCCCTGCTCCTGCCAACCTAGCAGTTTGAAAGCACGTCAAAGTGCAAGTAGATAAATAGGTACCGCTCCGGCGGGAAGGTAAATGGTGTTTCCGTGCACTGCTCTGGTTTCACCAGAAGCGGCTTAGTTATGCTGGCCACATGACCTGGAAGCTGTATGCCAGCTCCCTCGGCCAATAAAGCAAGATGAGTGCTGCAACCCCAGAGTCAGTCACGACTGGACCTAATGGTCAGGGGTCCCTTTACCTTTATCTGTGGTTCCAGGATAGTTTAATGCCTCCTAGATCACATGATCATTTGGGCATTAAAAAAAGGGTTTCTTGGGGGGAAATCACACTAAAATGTGGACGAATTTGCATGAGGACTTTTTTTTTTAATGCTAATTGCTGGAAAATGTGCAGAACTGAATTTAAGATTGGAAAAGTGAGAAAATGAAAGAAATTGACTGATCCTTCCATCCCTAGTCACAAACTGGCATGCCAATGACAGAATTGGATAATGAGGCAATTGCTGTCACCATACATTTAAAGTACATCCCCACAAAGAATCCTGGGAACTGTAGTTTGTTAATTGTAACTCTGTGAGGGTAAACAGTTCCCATGACCCACTGGAGCCATGTGCTTTAAATGTATGTGGACTATGTGTGCATGCACCTGTCTGTCGGTTTGTTTTTAGTTCCGGATTTCTGCTCCCTTGTCTATGATATATCTCTGACTCTCAGAGACAAGGCCTGCAAGCATCTTCCTGCCCTATGATGATGGGCAGAGCAGCTCAGGCAATAAAAGGAACATGACTGGAATATAAACACAGAGGCACTTGTTATTTGACAGAAGCAAAATGCTAGGTATGTGGCTCATTTGCCCGCAAAAGGAACACAGTGTGCTTTGTGGAAATCCCAAGACTTCCTTGCAAATAAAATAAAATAAAACGTCCCAGCAGGCTTGAGAACATACACGTGAAAGGAGAAAGGAGCTTTACAATAGAGCCGGGCTCGACTCTTCATTCTTCTTGAGCATGGACCTTTTAAGATGACTCGTCTCTTCAGACAGCTTTTGTTGCTAGGTGAGAATGGTCGCATTGTGGGGTGCTATTCTATCCCTCTACAGTTCTTCTGCCTGCTATGCTGTGAATCCGTTAATGAGATACAGCCGTAGGAGAATGGCCTTCAAGAACCTAAGAGGGTAGCTTTTTGCTTTTTTTTTACATTGTGGTCCCAAGAGAATAAGGAACACCAAGGGATTCTTTGAGAGCTAGTCCTGGTGGTCAGCTCTTTCAAGAGCTGACAGAATAAACAGACAACGGTGGCCTCTTCCCCAGTGGCAGGCAAGGTATGTCTGTCTAAAATTAGAAAGGGTATTATTAAAAACAGCTCAGCTTCCATTACATAATCAACTGCCTGATTCTAAAGGCTTGCTTTAGCTGCAGTGACAGAAATGGGTGGGTGTCTTCATATCTCTCTAGCTAAAATGGCACAACAAATGGACAGAGAGCCTTTGAGTTAGAACTATGGAGTCCCTAAATAATCAAGGTTCCAGGTTCCTACAACACTAGCAATACAGTAGAGCAACACCAGGTATCTAGAATCCAATTGGGTTCCATGCAATCAGCTCTGAGCCATCCCAGTACACTCAGTACTCCTGCTGTGCCCTCCCAAAGCCAAGAACCAATTTTTGACAGAAAGCACCATGCATGTGTGCCTGTTCCAATAAGGTGCTGTTCCAACACAGTGTCCTCCAGATGTTGTGGGACTCTAACTCCCACGAGGTCCAGTGTGTTCCAGTAGTGAAGGATGATGGGATTTGTAGTCCAGCAACATCTGGAAGGCCACAGGTTTCCCCATTCCTGCAGTATGGAGTGCCTATGAAGTTGCCATTTAATACTGCTGGTGCAAAATTGGGAAGTGGCAAGGGGGGGGGAATCTTTTGTTTCTTTATTTGGATAGAAATGTCTGATTTACATTATGGGCCGCACACCTTTTTGTGAATTGAATTGTATAGACCGTTGTAAGAAATGCAACAGAAAATAAAACTGATTTCTTTCTCTATCTCCTCTTCACGAACACCATCATCTTTTCAGTCAAATATTCTCTCTGAAGAAATTCAGATTTTTCTCCTGCAGAACACTTTAAAAAAAATATCTTTCGGCTCATGTGATTTAGGATTCTCTGTGTTGTCTTATTAATTTTCTTCTCTCTCTGTGGTTGAAGGAGGCCAGACTTGCAAGCTAGTCTACTCATTTTAGAACAGTGTGTGTTGGGAGGGGAAGGGTTGGCTAGGGACTAGCTGTGCAGGGATACACACTGTCAATAATTCCCTGTTCCTTTTCTGAGCACAGCTGAGCCAAAGTTTATCAGAAGACATCCCCCCCCAAGAACATTACTCTCCCCCTCCTCACTCATTATCCTAGCAGCCTCCTGAAGAAACCAAGCTAATGAGGCAGAGTGGGTGTCAGCAGATATGTGGGGTTACGTGTTTGCTGTTAGCTAGACTCTTCATGAGTTAGTTAGACCTAACCAGACTCCTGATGAATAAAACTCAGTGGTTGACCTTGGGGCCAGGCACAGTTTCTCAGCCTAACCTGCCTCCCAGGGGCATTGTGAGGATAAAATGGGGACAGGAAGAACCAGGTGCACCACCCTGAGCTCCTGGCAGGAAAAATGTAATGAATAATACAAACATTCCCAGTAGAGCAGAGATTGGCAATGTGGTGTCCTTCAGATGTTATGGGTCACAATTCCCATCATTCTTGTCCTTTGGTCATGCTTGCCAGGGCTGATGGGAAATATAGCCTTTAAACACCTGGAGGTCACCATGTTGGCTACCTCTGAGATAGCGCCTTCTAGGAGCTCTGAAATATGTACCTGAAGGTTAGAGTCCCATTGCTGCTTCGCATCTGCTCAGGATCTGGCAAGCTACAAATGACTAGAAGAACAAGTCTAGGGCAGAAGATGGGTAGCCCAACAGAGGTGGAGCCAGAGCCATTTTCAGGTACAGCCAACTCTAGCTGCATGCACAGGTAGTTCACATCTTATTTGAGGTTCAGGTAGGTAGCCATGTTGGTCTGACGCAGTCGAAATAATTTAAAATTTTTAAAAAACTAAAAAAATTAAAAATAGTCTAGTAGCACCTTAGAGACCAACTAAGTTTGATCTAGATATGAGCTTTCATGTCCATGCACACTGAGTATCTGAGGGAGTGTGCATGCACACGAAAGCTCATACCTAGAACAAACTTTAGTTGGTCTCTCAGTTGCTACTAGACTATCTTACTTGAGGGTTAGGTTCTGGGGGGCCACATGTATACACAGAAAGCCCCGAATTAAGTTTAAAATACTAACTGATGCAAAAGAAAGAGGGGGGTTTGCCCTGCCAGACTTAAGGATATATTACGAAGCTGCAGCCTTCTGCTGGATGAAAGACTGGATTTTATTAGAGAACACAGATGTCCTAGATCTGGAAGGTTTTAATAACTCGCTAGGGTGGCATGCGTATTTATGGTACAGCAAGGCAAAAACACATGGAATGTTCAAAAACCATATTGTCAGGAAAGCAATTTTCATGGTCTGGATGAAATACAAAGACTTACTAGAAAGTAAGACCCCGAGGTGGCTATCACCAATAGAGGCCAAGGCCCGGAAAAAACCCAATATGGAGGCCGGCTGGCCAAAATATTGGGAAATAATAGAAAACATTGGAGGTAACTGGAGGTTGCAGAGCTACGAAAAATTAAAGGATAAGGTGCAAGACTGGTTTCATTATGCCCAAATCAATGAGGTGGTTAAGTTGGACAAAAAATTAGGATTCCAGGTGGAAAAATCGAAACTTGAGACAGAACTGTTAGAATCTAAGACCAAGGTTTTATCGAAAATGTATAACTTGCTGCTTAAATGGAACACTCAGGATGAGACAGTTAAGTCAGCCATGATAAAGTGGGCTCAAGACATTGGGTACAACATTATGTCTGAAGACTGGGAAAAGTTATGTACCACTGGTATTAAATTTACGGCATGTAATGCCCTGAAAGAAAACATCATGAAAATGATATATAGGTGGTACATGACCCCAGTCAAGCTTGCTAAGATATACCATCTGTCTGATAATAAATGTTGGAAGTGCAAGGAGGCTGAAGGGACATTCTTTCACCTTTGGTGGACCTGTCCAAGAGTGAAGGCCTTCTGGGAAATGATCTATAATGAGTTAAAAAAGGTGTTTAAGTACACCTTTCCCAAGAAACCGGAGGCCTTCCTCTTGGGCATTGTGGGCCAAAAGGTGTCAAAGAAGGACAGAACGTTTTTTATGTATGCAACTACAGCAGCAAGAATCCTTATAGCTAAACACTGGAAGACTCAAGATCTGCCCACGCTGGAAGAGTGGCAAACGCAACTGATGGACTATATGGAATTGGCCGAGATGACTGTCAGGATCCGAGATCTGGGAGAAGAAGTAATGGAGGAGGACTGGAAAAAATTTAAGGACTATTTGCAAAAATTTTATAAGTTATATGAACTGTAGGAGTGTGTACGATCCGGAAGGATAGCCCCAGCAATGAGTGTGGAATTTATATGAAATTAGATAATAAGAATGGAAAAAAATCAATGTCTAAAGGTTTCTCTTTTTTAAAAAAATTAATAAGGATAATATATAAGCTCGCTGAGTAATTTGGACAATAAGTAATTTAAACCTAAAATGTATCTGAAGGTACAAAAGAAGTACACGAAATAAGGTTATAATTTGCTGACAAACTTTATTATTGAGAAGGATTTGTGTGGGAGACGTGGGGAAGTCCGCTGGTGGATTGAATCAAGATTTGGAAATGGTATGTTTTTCTTTTCTCTCTCTTTTCTTCTTGTTTCTTTATTTCTGAGCTGTTTATCTTTATCTGGAAAAATGCAATAAAAAAAATATTTTTTTTTTAAAAAAGAAACACATAAAGCCAGGAACCCCTGGAACCAGGTCCCCTGTATCGTGGAGGTCTGCTTGCTTGGCTATGGGAAGGCAGCATGAGGGCTCTGGCTGGTCCTGTGGTCCTCCCACCTCCTTCCCAAAGCCTGCCCAGTTTGGGGAAGACAGCGTGACTACTCTGGGATGCTGCCAGAGCCCTCTCAGTGCTCTCCCAAAGCCGGGTAAGCCTGGGATTTCAGCTTTGCACAGGTGCTTGGGAAATAAATGGAGAGTGGGTTTCCTCCACTCTCAGATTATTTATTTATTCCCACCCACCCAAAACTGCAATCACGTAAGTAAAATAAGCATAAGTTGCAAGTTACCCATACCTTTGAAGCACATTCAAAGCACATTTCTCCCCTCAAAGAATTCTGGGCACTGTAGTTTAAGGATCCAAGGAATTGTAACTCTTGTGAGTGGTAAACTTCAGGGCCCAGAATACTTCGAGGGGGAGAAAATCACCTCCCTGATGAGCTCAGCAAGCCCAACACTGAGATTCAGAAGGAGGAAGCTCATAGGCAAGGCCAACCCTAGACTTCTCAGTAAGTAAGAAGTCAGTGAGGCAGGGAAACTCTGTTCCGGCGACATTTGGTGACAGATTATGTATATATTGAACTTTTGAATCATTCTACCGCTACTGGTGAAGAAGATTTAGAGACTTTGGTTGCATTTCTGATCATTTGTATTAGTCTATAAATAGTGTTTAGTGCTATTGTTATTGGCCATCATGTTGTGTTATTTTGTTCAGCTTGTCTATATTGCAACACAGGGGTTTGTTTATGGAGGGATTGAGGAAAGGCAGATTGAAGCTGATGGTGCAATGCCTCCATCACCCAAGTGGAGGAGCCTCCACTGGAGACCTGATCTTGTGCTCCACAAATTCTCATCTACTGCATTTTTGTGTCTCTTTCAGCTCACATTATGAATGTGCAGCTATAATAATAATAATAATAATGATGATGATGATGATGATGATGATGATGATGATGTTGTATTGCATACAAAGCTTCCTAAATTCCCTCACCCAGGTTCAGATTTGCCTTTCGGTGTATTATTAAATGTATTCATAACCCACCTCAAACTGATAGCTCCCATTCATCGTCTGTACATCCAATGTTGTAATCAGCTGCAATTTTCTTTTCTCTCTCTCTCCCCCACCCCCCATGTCTTTCTGAGGTTTGGAGTAAAACTGATGTGTCTGGAGTGGCACCAAAGAGAGTTTTCCAGGTTCTGTTTCCTGTGACTTCTTCTCTGCAGCTTTTTGTGGCTAAGAAGTATATTACATCTTGAAACCTTTGTCATAATCACTGGTAGCTATGCATAAGAACTCTTGATGTTATTTATATCTTTAGCCCTTGTGGAGATGATTTTAGAAAAATAGACAGAAGGCATGGGAAGAGAAAGTCAGATCAAGACCATGCCTCGATATCTTGGCTATTTCTTTATTATTATTATTATTTTAAAAAACATCAATGGAATGGCTAAGTACATGAATAATGTCATGTCAAGTTCAACCCTGAGTGAACCAAGTTATTGCAATAGACATGCTGGGTAGTTTTCCTGGAAGTTCTATTTTTCTAGAGAAAGAGGTGCCAGAAATCAGCACGAACACCTCCCTTGTTCTCTTAGAATGGCAATGGCACCCACCTGAGGGGTACCAGAACTAAGTTCTGGTGAGTTCCAGCTGAAAAAATGCCTTGCTTATTGCACAGATGGAGTGTTTGGCAACAGAAACACTTTAAGGCAAAATCCTGCAGAAGACAAATCTGTATTGGTATACCCCACCCTGCATGCTTTTCAAAATGTCATTTGCCACAGTAAATGGGATGTTTTCTTCATTCCAATTGGGTGAAGCGGCCTGTAGAAAAAGCCATAACATCAGAAGGCAAACAAATGGATTCTATTAAAAATTAGGTTGTTACATAAAGCAGTTTTTCTGAAGCGCATATATCTCAATACGGATGAGCATCTGTTGGAATAACTAGTTTTCGGTTGTTTTTCAAATCAGAACTGGAAGAAGAAATGTGCTCATTTCTCTGTAGTTAACACATCCGCCGCATTTCTAGCATATGGCACCAAAGAGCCTCCAAGAAAAAAGAAAGTTTTCTATTAACATAAAGTAATCACACTCTAATTTTCTTCTAGCAGCGCCAGACCCTTTCATTTTCTTTGTAACATTGCATATAATCAAGCATATGCAAATAACAAACAGCCTCCTTTGCCTACGCAGTCCTGCGTGTTTCCCTTTGCCAAGCGAGCTAATCACGGCTGTGATCTAACTCTCCCTGGTAACCTTTGTGGCAGCAATGTTATCTCTGCCTCTTGACTTTTGCATGCCAAGACTGCTTTCATTTGCAAACATTATCCACGGAGGAACGACTGCTCAAAAGCAATAGGAAAATAAATGGCCAGGGGGAGGGGGAGGAGAGAAAATGTAGAAGCAAATACTTCAGTGGTTAAGGCTCGCTTCTCTCAAGCTTGTTTCTGTCTCGATGATAAATGGCGTCTGATCCCATTGCTGTGGTGCCTCCTCCGCCGCCACATTTATCCAAATATTGGGACAGCATTCAAAACATTCAGGCAGTCAGAAGTACGCATTCAAACCGCAGCCTCCTTTGCACAGGCTTCCTTGAGTAGCGTCGGTACAGCACATCATAAGCAGAGATAATAATGAGCACATTTGGGTTCATTTATCTCCCTTACTTTGAGGACAGAAGGTCTGTCTGTTTATTCATTCACACAGTGCCATCAGTGCACCTGGTGCTTTGCAGTTGGCTCAAACAAACAAAAATCTCCTCCCCTTAATGATTTACCATTTCAACGTTAACCATGTGGAAGAGCTGGGGATGGGGAAGCAGAGATCCACCATATGACTACTATCACCCCTGACTGTTGGCCTTCCTGGCAGGGGCTGATGGGATTGGAGTCCAACAGCATTGGGGAAGGAGCAAAGACTCTTCTGCAGCACTTCTCAAAGGCTTGATATCTGTGTCAATTGCCTGATATCATTGTCATGCCAGATGATTGGCAGGAAGGTGGTTCCATTCGTGTATCAAAACTGTGGCTCTTGAGGGTGGGGGAAATTAAGAACTGGCTCCCTGGGCCAAAAAGGTTCCCCACCCCAGTGGTACCTCGGGTTACATACGCTTCAGGTTACAGACTCCGCTAACCCAGAAATATTACCTCGGGTTAAGAACTTTGCTTCAGGTTGAGAACAGAAATCGTGCTCCGGCAGCAGTGGGAGGCCCCATTAGCTAAAGTGGTGCTTCAGGTTAAGAACAGTTTCAGGTTAAGAACAGACCTCCGGAACGAATTAAGTACTTAACCCAAGGTACCACTATACATAAATAGTCAATTCCCCTGCTGCAAATGCCACAGAAGACAACACAACGAATCCATAATAGAGGTGTTAGTTTAAGCCAAGTCCTTCAAGTTCAGCTCTTTTATCTACCATACTGCATTGGAACAGGATTTCACTTATCTTGTAAGACCTCAAGATTTCTATAGCACAGCTTTGCTTTTTGAGCTCATTTCTTCCATGCGGTGCTCCCAACCATGCACAGAAGCACATATGCTAAAGGATATAACACATCTGTTTTTACCAAGGTACCGTCAAGTCTACCATGAAAGCAAAAACTTTTTTTAAAAAAATGGTCACATGGCTGATTCTAAGGGGGACTGCATTACCAATAAACAGATTTAATATTCCACTTCTATGCCTTGTTCATGAACAAGTTGAAAAGCCTAGGTCCCAGTACTGATCCTTGGTGGAACTCCACTTTCTAACTCCCTTCATCTGGAGAATTGGCCATTTATTCCTGCTCTCTCCCTCCTGCTATTTAACCAGTTCCTGATCCACAAGAGGACCACGCCTCTTCTTCTGTTACTGCTAAGTTTAAGGTCTCTTTCGTGACATACCTTATCAAAAAGCTCTTTGAAAGCCCATGTACACTGTGTCACTTCTAGTGAAGCAAACCCATATGCAATGTTGCCAGTGAGACTTTTGCATGCAGGAAGGGATCATAGTTCAGCGGGTGTCCTAGGTTTTGTTCAAAGGGCAAATGGGTTTTTTAAGGTAATGAACAAATGTGAGCTTGAAACGTACTGAGAAGTCCTCCTGCTGCTGTTTTCTTCTCAAGAAAAGACCAGCAGCAGAACTTCCCAGCATGCTTTGGGCACCCAGGGAGACTGGGTAGGGGAATAAGAAAACCCACAGGAATTTCATCACTTCTTGCTGCCATGGTGTGTTGCCCTCTTGCTGCAGAATAGCATTATTTTAAAGGAATTAAGCAAAAGGTCAACTTATACAACCAATAGGAAACATGAAGCAACAGCATTAAGCTATTCATAGGTTTGAAGTTGAAAATTTCAGAGTGGCAACATGGATTATGCAGCAGATTTAGCTTCCAGAGGTGCATGCCACATATGACAAAAACAGAAGGTATTATTTCTATGCTACTTAAAACTAAACATGGTAACAAACAAACAAACCAATGCATTGTCCACCCCACCCCATTAAGTATACACTTGTTTCCCCCCCCCCATATGTACATGATGTGGGAATCATTACATTCTCTTTTCTCCCCATCCCATCAGTTTATGTGTATAGTGAAATGAAGTCAGCATCTGCTTTGAAGGTATGCATGAGGTATCCACAGAATGCCTGGAAACGTGTAATGTGACTCTAATGATGTTCCACAAAATCAGGAATATAATTAGATGTTAATAAACCGCTCTGTGAAATTACATTGGGGAGAAGGCAGCATTTCTTTCTGTGTCAAAATGCGGGTGCATAAGGTTAGAAACAATGTGCTAGTGTAAAGGGGAAAGTTCAACCCGGGCATCTGAGCCCATTTCTCATGCGGCCATTGCCTTCAGTCTGTGGCTATGTAACTTGTGTTCCACAGAGCGGTAGTGGAACAAATGAAGCAAGGATGTTATGCTCTGCCTCCGATTAAGCATTGGATCACTGACCTTTCTATCCTCTAGCTTTACAGATCTCTGTATCTGCTATTTACAGAAGAGACAGCATGATGAACCATAGGAAAGAGTTATGGGTCAGCTGACTGTTTACTTAATATAAATAGGATGCATCTATGAAGAGAGCTACATGATAATGACTGAACCAGAAAAGCAGAACAGCAGCCAATGTGATGTTGAGCCAATGCCTTAGTCCAAACCACTGTGGAAAAGAACTTATTTCAGAGGACTGCACACCATAGTAGCAGAAAAGAATGCTTTCTTCAGAACTGCCATGCTGTCTTTGAACTCCTACCTGGAAGAATTGTTCTACGCAGTTGGCAAATACAGACTCTCTCTACAGAATAAGAAGAGATAGGTTCTTGTTTGTTGTTTCAAATTTGCAACACACTGTTTATGCTTGTAGATTGCCTTGGTACTACCAGCCCAGTGGAGTCTGCATGGATGATTCCCAGCTGGCACCAGCTATCAATGTGGAGGGCATACTTAGAAATTTGCAAGCTACCAGAACCATGTTCATTGTACAAACAAATGGGAAACAGGGGAAGTGTGCCAATGCAATCTTACTTCCAACAAACTTTCACAGCTGTCTCTGTAAGTTTTGGCTGGGAACAGCACACAGTTGACAGCTAGCATTCTATTCAGCTTTTGAGTAATTTGGCTTTTTGTTTGATGGAGCTTCTCTAGCCTAGTGAGTGAAGAGTTTTCCTAATATTCTAGTTTTCTATGGACATAGACTTTATACATGGCAAAGCATTCAGATATGCTCTTCTGCTACACTATAGTTAAACTATGGTTTGGTTCAGATGACCACCTATTGAGAATGAGCTGCGGTGAGTCTGAGGTTCAGATGTTTCCTCTTCTCTCCTTATGAGAGATAAAAGTGAAACCTGCTTTTACTTTAGAACAAACCACAATTCCACCTGATGCTAGAAAACAGGGAACAGTGGTTTGTTGTAACTAAAATTAATTAACAAGCCACAGTCTGAAACCATGGTTTCAGATATACATGAATGGAGTCTATGTTTACTGGATAAAGTGGAGAACAATGGGGAGAACAGCTAGCCAAACCATTGCTAGAACAGGGACAGGAGTGGAAGCAAAAGTTGTAAGGCAGTGAGTGTGGAACAAGCAAAGAAATTCATGGAGACTAATAGGTACTTTAATAATAGAAGGAAAGGAACCTGCTAGCAAAATATGCTGGGAACCTGGTTTACTGTGAAAGGTAACAAAGGGTAAGACGAAGCAAAAGTCAAAACAAAAAACAAATTTGTTTTGGAGTGATCGTTTTCTTTAAATCTTATGAATATAATACTGTTAAAATGCATTTGTGAATGGCACCAAAGAAGCACATTAAGGTTACTAGGCAAGAGTAAATACACTGTATTCCATGCACAAGATCTTCTAATCCTTGAGGTCACTGCCCCTCACTTGGTGACATTCCCTTAACATTCAGCTTCTACTCCTCTCCTTTTCTTGCTGAAACACATCCACTTCCACTTAGAAAAATCTGGCTGTTGCTTCATTCGACTGTGACGCCTGCTTAAGAACACATTTATTACATACAAATCTGTGAAATGCTTGCAGGCCTAGTTCAGGCCAACAGAAGCAGCAGTCAATGGTTGGGCATTGAAGATGGAGCTCACAAATCGGGAGCTAGGAACTTATGAACCAAGAAGGGAGTCAGTGCCAGAGGATCTGGTACCAGAGGACCATGGATCCAATACATAAGGACGGGAGGAGTTAACAAGTAAACACTCCCAAGCAAAGGACCAAAACGACAGGAACTGTCAAGCAGGCAGGATAGAATCCATGAAGAGGAAAGGGCTTGTTGGAGAAGGGTATGGTTATGGACTGTTTGAACCAAATGTTCAGTATTTGTTCTTGCCAGACTCTTGGTCAAGGACCTCCTATACCCAGTCAGGAGTTGCTCTGCTGATTCAACAGGTCTCTCACACACATGCTGTTTCTCATACAAACATTGGGAATGATTGGCTCACATTAGCACTTCTGGATAATGCTAAGTGAAGGTGGTGCTCAAGTACCAAATCAGGGGATATACTACATCATTTACTAGCATGGAAAACTAAGCGACTCACAGAACCATAGGATTCCCCTATGAGGAAAAGCTTCCACATTTGAGGCTTTTTAGTTTAAAGAAAATGAAGTGAGGGAGGTGACATAATAGTGGTGTGTAAAATTATGCTAGGCGCCAGATGGGGTGGGAGCTGGGGGCTCCAACCCCACACAACATTCCCCATTAAGGGGCCAGGCACCCACAATTTTTGCACTAGGGCCACAGGGTGTGTTGATGTGAGGTGTGCCTGCCGGCAGGCATGCTAACACCGGACACATGCACCGTGGGCATGCTGCCATCAGGCACCCGTGGTGTTCGCAGCCCTGGGCATCTGTGGTCCTAGGGCCAAGCTGGTGAGCCTGGGTACAGAGCAAGCAGATAGGGAGAAGTGTTTCTACCCCTCTCGTAACAGAGCTCAGAGCCACCCAATGGAGCTGAGTGTTGGAAGTTTCAGAACAGGCCAAAGAAAGTACTTCTTCCAACCCTGAGTCTAATTTGTGACTATAGGACAGCCACCAATTTGGATGGCTTTAAAAGGGGGTTCAGACATGGAGGATAAGTCTAACAGTGGCTAACTAGCAACATTGGCGTCATTCTACTACCACTATTGCAAATGGCGGAAATCGCAAGTGGGTAGAGCGCTCATGTCCTCCTTGTGAGTTTCTCATCAGTATCTGGCTGATCATTATAAGAACATGACATTGTCCTTGGCCTGATCCAACAGAACTCTTCTTAAATTCTTATGTCAAGGCAGATCATATACACGAGAAAGTGCATCCTTAGCAACCCTCCCCACAAAACAAAACCCACACCTAGAAACGTCACTTTATAATGCAGGTAACAAATGAGCTAACTTTCCTCCTGAGATGTGATGCTATGCAAAGCACTTTAAAAGGTGGAAGTGTCCCTGCTGGCCTCTAAAGATGTACCAAAATGCCCTTATTGGATTTTTCATCTTCTTGTGAGCTTCTCTCTGTTTCGGATCAGCTATAAACATCCATACCAAATGCTAACCATTATTTGATAGGAATCTGATTTCTAAGAGCTCAGGATCCTCCTTACCTTTTGTTTGTTGGGGACGGGGGGGGGGGGTATCAGGGTGAAGTTTAGAATAATTCAGGTGCTCAAGCCAATAAAAACAACAAGAACTGGGTGACATTAACACAAATGTCAAAACAAAAAACAAAACCAGCTGCAGATTTTGCAATGTGATAAATGTCTTATTCGGGCAGTATATTAAAGTAGTTTGTCCTAACCTGGTACCTGTCAGATGTTGCTGGTACTATAATACAACTCCCATAATACAGTGGCACCTCGAGTTAAGAACTTAATTCGTTCTGGAGGTCCGTTCTTAACCTGAAACTGTTTTTAACCTGAGGTACCACTTTAGCTAATGGGGCCTCCTGCTGCCGCCGCGCCGCCCCCCCACCATTTCTGTTCTCATCCTGAAGCAAAGTTCTTAACCCGAGGTACTATTTTTGAGTTAGCGGAGTCTGTAACCTGAAGCATCTGTAACCCGAGGTACCACTGTACCATGCCACAGGCTGTGCTGGCTGGAAGTCAGGAGTGCAACATCTAGAAAGCATCAGGTTTGGAAAGCTGTATTAAATTTTTTTACTATTCTTTCATCATTTTCTCCCCTTTTGGATGCAGCTATTGCTCAAAAACACCCATCCATCAATTTCTTGGTATTCATGCAGATTTTGTATATTTCTGATCCTTCCTGGCTCAGTAGACCCTTCGTGGCTACAGCTGATCTGCCACAGCAATATTCAGTTAACCATGCATGTTTCCCTTGCGAATCTTCACAGAAAATTCACTCCTTCCACCCATCTATGGCACTACAACACTTAGGAAAAGGCAGACAACATGACACTAATCTTCCTTATTAAGCCAAAGCAAGGGTAACCCTATCACAGTTACAGATGAAACAGCTGAAATGTAGGCGATGTTTTATAGTACTAACTCAACTCAAAACCTATTAAAAAAACACCTTATGTTGCCAATTTATGAACTGTCTGCTGTGGTTGTAAAATAGCAGTGTTCATATACTAAATGAATTGGAGAATGACTCAACCACAGTTCAGTCATTCATCACATTTTCTTACATTCATTCGTGTTCCTTTCGCTTAATGAACAGCAGAAAGTTCAGTTTAACATAAAGCAAAATAACAGTGAAGAGATATCCGTGTCTAAGGGTGTATTTACATTACAGATTTAAATTGGCCTTTTGGCAATTCCTTCTGGGAACTGTCATTCTATGTATGATGGCTGAACCACATAAGACCTTAAATGCATCTTTGCATTTAACATGAGGCTATTTTTAAATGCAAATAGCATCAGCTGGGGGCTGGGGGAAGAGAAGGTAAAACTATTAGATCATAGCAGACATGGAGGGGACATTTAACCCTTCTTTCCTTCTTTCTTTTCCTTTTATTTCCTTCTGTGTGATCTGTAGGGGAGGGTATGAATGAACTTTATTACGGTCTCAGACCAGGATTAAAAAAGCATATAGATAAAATAGCAGTTAGGATTTTTTTTAACCGATACTTCCTCACTGGCACCAATGAAGGATTTCTCCCCAAAGCAAATCCTTTCAGGGGAGTGATTTTCCACAGGGTTTCTGCCATCCTGATTATTGCCCCATATCTGTTCATTGGCACAGTGGAACATGGAGAGGAGCAATCAAGTTCTGGCACTGCAGGCACATTTCTTTGTGCATTCACCATTTGTGCTCGTGATGGCACTGGGATGGTTATATGTGATCCTGCCCAAAACTGTTTGGGCATGCAGAAGATTTGGTGTGGACGTACACCTTCTTTCCCAAACAGGACATGCCCCATACCTCCCTGCTGAGATCCTGTAACTCTTCATACCACAAATGATCTGTGAGGGGTTGCTTTTTTTACCTGCTTTTGTTGCACTGTAGTGCCAGAGTGCCCCTCCTGATGGCAATAATGGAATTACATTGGGGAAGCACTGCAGAGCAACTCATAAAGTGGAATGATAAATGTACAGGCCAACAGAAATCCCCCACAAATGCACTATTTTTTGCATTCACACTGTGTTGCAAAATGCACTCACCAGAAAAATACCCAATCTGGGGGCCCCAGGAAAACACACACAAACCCCAAACAACCCCCAAATCAAGTGCAGTTCAATTCTCTCCTACCTTCATCACCCTAACCCTTTCTGCAAAGCCAACACAACACAGACCTGTATAGTTTTAAAGGATGGACAGAAGATGAGATTACACACACATACTCCCATAGCAAAGCCTGTAAAAGAGCCCTGAAGTTTGAAGCATACTTTCCCATGTGCTTTACTTATGATTTCTATATGCGTGGTGCAAGTTATGTTACCTTCTATTTTGAAACAGGAGCAGATATTTTGCAAAGGGCAGTCATGTGGACAACTAGAAATGCTTCTTTAAAAAGTTTCCATTTTTAAAATCTGAAGGTGCATTGCACCTGGAGATGGAATAGCAAGCTATTCCACTAAGAAAATAGGAAGCTTTTCTTTTGCACAGTTTTTTGTTTTTCTTATCTTCCATCCTGAGAAAGCTCTACTATCTTCATAGATTCTTGCATTTCTTGCATGAATTGTTCTGGAATATGACACCCCTTTTACTGCTACAAGCTACTTATAGAGTACAATTGTTACAACAATCTAAAGAAGATCACAACTATCTGTGTGTGTGGCCAAGGGGAGGTATGGACTTGTGTTTGTGATATAGCATGATGATTCCATCCATCAAATTTTAAAAAAATAAACTCATCTGGGCATGCTCAAGACCTTGGGTGCCTCTAGATCTTGAATACCTCTGGATCCTGGACTATGTGGGCATGAAATGAAGTACAGATGATCATTCTTAGAATCTTCGGGCATAGAATCTTCTATGATTCTATGTAGCAGCTTGGTCAAGTTAAATGGCCAGCTATCTAAAACATGGCAAGAGTCCTAAGCTATTCTTAATCATACATAGCATTGTATACACATGGATAGCTCAGTTGGTTAAAGCATGGTGCTGATAACTCCAAGGTTGCAGGTTCGATTCCTGTATGGGACAGCTGCATATTTCTGCACTGCAGGGGATTGGACTAGATGATCCTCAGGGTCCCTTCTGACTCTACAATTCTATGGTTTTCAGATTCCTCGTGAAAGTCAGTAATGATGGAGACAGACCCACCTCACCAGAAAGGGCATTCCACAAATGAGAAACCACTACTGAAAAGGCCCTGTCATAGGTTAGCACAAAGGAAAGAAACTCCAGTTTCTTCAAGTTGCTGAAAGGCACACAAAATGCCTACACTAGTGCTTTGAAGAGCTTGCCTTAAGTTGAATACGTTTCAGCCTCACGAAACAGTACCTTTTTAGTGATATTGCAGCAGGGGTGGGGAACCTGTGGCTCTCAATTAATTTTTGGACTATAACTCTCATCAGCTCCAGCCAGCATGGCCATTGGTCAGGGATGATGGAAGTGTTAAGTCCAGCAACATCTGGGGGACTTGGCGGTTCGCCGTCTCTGTGTGAAAGAAAACCCCTAATTCTACATAAGGTTAAAGATATATATATATTTAATCACAGACTGAAACATTATGATTACAAAATGGATGGTCAAGTTCAAAAACCACCGTACACACAATTCTGGGTGGGAACCTCTTGCCCATCACCACCACTGCCGCCACCACCACTAGCAGACTGGTAGCTCGAACAGAGTTCTTATTTGCCGGCGTGACTGAACAGTGAATTCCGGAAGTATGAGTGATGCCGCACAACAGAGGCCGGTGGGACGTATTGCATTCACACAGCAAGCTGTGGCTATTTTCCGAGCCCTCCTACGGTGCTGTATCAGGGATCCCAACAAGTCTGCAACTTTCTGTCCAGAGTCTTTTCTGCAACTCCTCATCATACGAGATGTCCGCAGATTTTGTCCTTTGCTCGTTGCAAAGATAGCAGGCGCCAATGCCTTCCAACTCTGGTGAAACTGCTGCATAGATTGATGTGGACGCACCCTCTTCTGGGCTCTGTGGATTAGAAATCAATCAATCAATCAATCAATCAATCAATCAATCAATCAAGTAGAACAGGAATGCACAAAATAAGGTTTATCAAGACATGAGCATGAACTTACTTCCAAGACATATTTCAAGCACTGGCTAATTGGTAGGTGGGGTGGGGGGAGAGGTTATGTTCTATAAGGAAATCATATAAGCCCAATTCTCGAATATATTTGGTTTAGGTGGAGTTGGTGGGGGGAGAGGCAAAGATAGAGGGAGTGGGGGTGGAGAAGAGAGAGAGAGGAAGGGGAGAGACTGTGTGTCACTCAGGGCAAGTTTTCTTCCCTTGAGACTTGCTAAAAGTGGTCTATGAGCTAGTTATTCACTGAACAAGAGGCAATTGTCAAGTTACATAGTGTAGTAACATTTGACAAATATAACACCACAATGAACAGAATGATCCCCATGGGCAGATTATGTGGAAGTACTGTCTCTCAAGGACTTTAAGCAAAGATAAATGTATCGCACCTCTGCCTTTAGCTTGCCTTCACCACTCCCCTCTATAATTGTTTGGGGGGGGAAGAGGTATGGGGGTTCTTTGTTGCTTAGAAACCACCTAGTTCTTTCAGTTTTAGGACCTGACATGGCAACACAGATTCTGTTATTGTTTTTACTAGCAGTGGCGTAGCGTGGGTTGTCAGCACCCGGGGCAAGGCAAGTAATTTGCGCCCCGTAACCTGTGGATTTGCGCCCCCTAACCCTAACCCCCAGATGTGCCCGGTGCGGCCAGCCCCCCCAGCACCCCCCACGCTATGCCACTGTTTACTAGATAGAGCATCTGTTTACAAAACAATACAAGAACTAGTTATGCCCCCATTCCTCAGCACTCTGACCAAGGAACTCTGGAAACTATCATTCTATGAGGAGAAATCTTGATATATCAGGAATTATCACCAGTGCTCCCTGCCCCCCAGGGGGAAGGATACACAGTACTGGCACCTCTTTTTGTTGTTGTTAAAAAGTGTGGCACTTACTGTAATAACTTCATGGTGAATACCAGCACTGATTTTTTTTGGAAAAAAACACTGAATTTATCACCATTGTTTGTGTGTGTGAACACGCACACACATGTATTTTGTTGGGAGAGACCAATGAGAATCAAACTTGTCAAGTTTGCAAATGTAGAAAGATACATCTTGTGCTTCAAGGTGATGTTTAGACATCTGTCCTCAAAATTATATAATCCCGAGTTAGTTTTGTGAGACCTGATTTAAGCTTTCTTCTTTCCCCAACTGCAAATTAATTGTTTAATCTTGTTAATTACAACATCATTAGAAATAGATTAGCAACCTATTCTCCTGGTGATCCACTGCCCTCTGCATACAAAACGTCCTCTCCCATTCATATATTTCTACTCCCGGTAAGGAATTGGGTTGCATCCTATGTTTGTTTGTTTTCAAGCCACTGCAGTAAGTTTGAAAAATGTGGAAGTAAAATGGCATGTCTTGTTCCATTTCAGAGGGGAAGGAAGAGATAAGAAGAGAAAGGGGGGAAAGATGGTAGGCCCGAAATTTAAGGAATCTGAGAAACAGTATTTAAAATCTGGGACAGGGTCATTTTATTGGAGAATGAGCAATCTGGATGTGAGTATCACTGTTATTTCAACTTAAGCTTCAGGGTGTCCTACCTGTAACACTTTCATATTCATTAGGCTGTGGGGCAAAATATCACAGCGTCTGAATATCAGGTTATTTCAGGTGATCCAAGCTGGCTAAACCAACACGAAGTTTTTCAAAATCATTAATCTCTTTGCAAATGTCAGCTTCTGGCATTTTGCTTACAGTTGTACATGGGTAGAGCTTGAGGTCACAGCATGCCTACAGGGATTTTGAAACTGTGGTTTATTCACTGCCGTGGGTTTGATCCAAGGATTTTCAATCTCAATACAGCAGCATTACACAGAAATGGCAAGTTGTTCCTTTCTTAGCAGCGGAATTAATGCATTACTGAAAGCAAGAAGCAATATTGCAATCTCTAGTGTAATTACTCATTTTATCAGGATGAAATGTCCTTTAATCTGCCACAAGCAGATGAAGGTGCAAGTTGTATGTATGTGTGTATATAAAATGCATTCTGTTGAGTAACACACTATGAGCCAGAGACCACAACAACCAGGGTGACAGCAAATGAAGACTGTGAGGCTTAATCCAGCACAGCAAGGTAAACTAGAGGATTTCACTTGACACAAATAATTATCATCAAAGTGCTGTGCTGTCAAAGAGAAAACTAGTACTGAGGCATCAGGCATAAGCCTGCATTTTATTAATGTTTGATCAGGACTTGTATATTAGAGAGAGCCTAAAAGATTTTCAAATGTTTCAATGCCAGGCAGAGAAAATCTTGGCCATTCTCCTAAGACAAGGGGCCCCCTTTTTGATTGATAGCAGAAAACAATTCTCAAAGTCATAAAAGCTGAAATTACAGACTAAAAGCAGGACATTGACCCTACATGTTACAGAAGATAACAAAGGCAGAGATAAATATAATTAGGAATGGGCAAATAGTAAAATGATACCATGGGCCTCTCTTAAAACCTTGAGCTGTATTTTCTAAGGCCAGAGGTAAATGGGAGAAAAAACATCTAGCTGGGAAGTCTTTTTAAAGCATCTAGCTGGGAAGTCTTTTTAAAGCTGTTTCTTCCTTAAACAGATAATGGGAAAAGCAGCTTGCTAAAGGGGGGGGATGTGAACTGAAGAGCCTTCTTTTGAAACTGTTTTAAACTGAGTCCTTTTCTTTCTTTCTCCCTCTACTTTAAAAAGGCCTTATTCCTTTTAAGAGGCTATCTGTGTTGTGTATTAAATATGTTGGCTTAAATGTAATTATGCAAAGGATTTAACAAATGCTAGAAGAGTTGTATTTATCTTGAAATTAAGTCAGCCACCAGTCCAGCCTCTTGCCAGACAAGAAGACGCCATCAAATGCTGTCCTGATATATTAGCTGCCAGACATTTGTTTAGAAACCTTCAAATGAAGGATATCTTTCAATGTTGATGTGAAACTCAAGATCCTTGACATATGTTTAAGATAAAAATTTAAGATTAACCATTTGTTTTAGAAGGCAATAGGGCAGGGAGGGCAAGAGGTGAGCTGGTAATTAAGATTCCTTGTTGAGACACATGTAAGATATATTACTACTTATTTGTCATTTATAGATGTAACAATATATAGCTGTTTGTGTTCCTTATAAGGACAGAAGGATATGGGTGTATCTTTTTGTGATTGGTTATAGCAATCAGCCAATAGGAAATCCAACCAGGCTGATTGGACAGAGGCAGCCCAAGGAGGAGCAAAGGGGGCTGGATTAAGGGAATATAAGTGCTGGCCATAATGGCAGGAGGCCAGGCCAGAGCTTGGTAACCATATACCACTGTGCCTCTCATTTATTTGTCTGACAAATAAATAATTATTTTAAATTCTCTATTGCTGCGTTGAATATTTCATTCCAGCTAAGCGTTAACCACAAGCAGGGTGCTACATTTTATGGTGCCCTGTGACTCGGATAAGTGGTCTGCTGGAACGCAGCCCCTTCGCTCTACTGAGCAGGGTACAAGAGAGAGGATCTCTAAACTGCTTACCCAAGCGCGCACTGGTAAATTTTTCCAGGGGGAACGCAGAAGTCTCGTCTGTCTGATACCCTGCTCACTGGCGGCGACGGACCGGGGGGAAACGGAACCAACCAGGGGTAAGTGCACAAAGGGATTTTTGGCCCTCCAATTAATTGGGAGGAAGAGAAGTCTTGATCAAACTTCTGCGTCTCAGTAAGTGGGAACTGAGTACGCTAGGTGGTTGGGTATATCAGATGGTGGTCTGGTGGGGGAAAAGGGGAAGTTGGGAGGTAGTGTGTGGTGAAGTATCCAGCGCATTGTATGTGTGAGAAAGTACAGAGCAATCTGTAGCTGACCTGAGTGTGGAGTGGGTAGTACTTCGGTTCCCAGTGAGGCGACTCCATCTGGGCAAGAAACCCCACGAAGCGTGTGTGTGAGTGACTGAGTGGATACTTCACAGGGCCATACAATGGGAGTTGGGGGTTCAAAAGGGGAAAATACACCTCTTGAATGTATGTTAAATAATTTTAAGAAAGCCTTCTCAGGGGCGTATGGAGTCAAAATGACGCCAGAGCGCCTGAGAACGTTATGTGAATTAGAGTGGCCAAAGCAAAATACTGGATGGCCATCTCAGGGAACTTTTGATATAAATTTAGTAAGCAAACTTTGGTCTAACATCGCCAAAGAAATTGGAGGGTGCCCAGAACAATTTTCATATATAGATTCCTGGCTGAGCACATTAAATAAAAATCCTCCATGGATAAGGGAATGCAAAGTCCAACGATGCAAATTATTGGCTGTAAAAGCCGAAGCCAGGAAAGGAATCTTGCCAAATAAACTCAAACCCATTTTTGAGGGACCAGAGGAAGAGCTGCTTCCACCTCCACCCTATGCTCCACATCGAAGGGAGCCTAATCCAAACACTCCACCAGTTGTAACCCCAAGGCAAGAAAGTGGAATGAATAATGGGGCTGGAGTCACAGAACTTGATTCCTTGATAGATTATGATAAATATCTTCAGGAGGCATTGGAGGCCTATAATAAAGCCCAAGCAGAAGTGGTTATTCCATCTGTGAGTCCCAGTAGAACTCCATCTACAGTCTCTTTTAGTGAAACAACTGATTGCCTACCCCAAACTCCTGTACATCCAAGTCCTAGAGAATTATTACAGAAGTTACAGGGAGACCTTAATCGGTCAGCAAGCAATACAGCCAGGCGTATAAAGCTGCTAAAAGAACGCCTTGGGACAAATACCATCCCCTATGATTTGAGGCCCCTAGAGCAAAGCGAAGAGAAAGATCACGTAGTAGCCCCTCTCAGAAGAGTATTTGATGCACTTGAGGAGCCTGTGCTGGTTAACGGGCTACCTGGACCAAGGCCACCTCGAACGTCGACTCTGCAATATATTCCATTCACAACTACGGATCTGATGAATTGGAAAACACACACCCCATCTTTTGCAGAAAAACCTCAGGCTATGATGGACTTGGTGACTTCAATAATAAATACTCATAGTCCTACTTGGACAGATTGCCGCCAGCTCCTGAATACTCTGTTCACCACTGAGGAAAGGAGAGACATAATTGAAAAGGCACAGATATATTTGCGTGAGCAGGCCAGAGTGGGAAATATTTTTAATATTGACCGTCATCTCCAAGACAACTTTCCCTTGGAAGATCCTAATTGGGATCCAAACAATGTAATTCACCTGGCCAGACTTACCACCTACCGCCAGACGCTTGTGCAAGGTATCCGCAGGGCATGCCAGAAGCCCACTAATATGTCTAAAGTCTCAGAAGTAGAACAGAAACCAAATGAGAGTCCAGGAGACTTTTTAGAGAGGCTGCAAGAAGCCTATCGTATATGGACTCCTTTTGACCCTGAAGCCCCTGAAAACAGCAGAATGATTACTGCTACATTTGTGGCCCAGTGCGCTTCTGACATTCGTAAGAAAATTCAGAAATCAGAAGGATGGGAAGGGATGCTGATGAGCCAAATTATGGCCATTGCACGCCGAGTTTATCGGAATAGGGATGAGGCTGAGAAACAAGAGAAGAAGAAGTGGCAGAAGGAAAAGATGGTAATGCTAGCCACAGCAGTAAAGCAAGACTACCGCCCCTTAAATGGAGGAAGAGGGCGGGGAAGGAATCCACCACTGGGAAGGAATCAATGTGCAAATTGCAAGAAGGAGGGTCATTGGAAGCGGGAGTGTCCTGAACCCCTGAGGTTGGAAGAAGTACGCCCAGGCCCAGGCCCAGGCCCAGGCCCAGGCTCCGGCCCAAGAAACCAGGGACGGGGACGGGGAATGATCCGAAATGGAAGATATCAGAGACCTGGACAAGGACGGAGTAGGGACAATGTCATTGGACTGGCAGAGGAGGATTTTACCCAAGACTAGGAAAGACCGGACTCCATAAAGTTAGGCTTCCAGGAGCCCACGGTCACGATCCAATTAGGAAGCCATTTAATAGACTTTATGATTGATACTGGGGCTGAATACTCAGTACTCCCAGAACTATTGCAGAAAAAGGCATCCAAAAGTGTAGTCATTAAAAGTGCCACTGGTCAGTCAGCTAAGAGGTCTTTCCTCCAACCTTTGGAATGCCAGATTGGGGGACATCGTTTAACCCATCAGTTTTTGTATATACCTGAGTGTCCAATACCTCTCTTAGGTAGAGATATGCTGTCCAAATTGCAGGCCCAAATCACCTTCACTCCTCGAGGTCCAGAAATGAAACTGCCATCAAAGGCAGCAGGAATAATTTCCCTCTCAGTACCTAAGGAACAATCATGGCGCCTAATGTCAGCCCTGCAAGTCCAACCCACATTGGATACAGAGTTAAACAAGCTCCTCCGAACTCTACAGGTGCCACCAGGAGTATGGGCCGAAAATAGCCCACCAGGAATGGCCAAGAATATAGCTCCAATTGTAGTAACCTTAAAACCTATGGCTACCCCTGTATCTGTAAAGCAATATCCTTTACCCCGGCGAGCAGCAGAGGGCATCCAGAAACATTTGGACCGCCTATTAAAATATGGTCTGCTTAAGCCCTGCCAATCAGAATGGAACACACCCCTTTTGCCTGTTCGAAAACCTGGGACAGATGAATACAGGCCAGTGCAGGACTTGAGGCTCGTAAACCAGGCTATCGAGACCTTGCACCCAAATGTACCAAACCCATACACCCTGCTGAGTTTGATCCCACCAGAAGCAACATTTTTTACTGTATTGGACTTGAAAGATGCATTCTTCTGTTGCCGGCTGGCACCACAGAGCCAACCTATATTTGCCTTCCAGTGGGAAGACCCTTTAACAGGAACAAAAGGCCAGCTAACTTGGACGAGATTGCCCCAGGGATTCAAAAATTCCCCAACTTTATTTGGCACTGCCTTGGCGAAGGATCTAACAAGTTACCCCTCAATACCTGGAGAAAAGGTGGTTCTGCAATATGTAGATGACCTTATACTAGCAGCAAAGGATTTTGATACCTGTAAAGAAGGTACAGAGGAACTGCTCCACTTGCTCTGGCAAGCTGGCTACCGAGTTTCCCAGAAAAAGGCACAGTTATGTTTAGAAAAGGTCAAATATTTGGGCTTTGACATCTCACACCAACAACGAGCATTGAGGCCAGAGAGGAAAGAAGCTATTTGCCTTATCAAGGAACCTACCACAAGGAAACAACTTAGAGGATTCCTGGGAACAGCAGGGTTTTGTAGACTATGGATACCTGATTTCAGCAGTCTGGCCAAACCCTTACATGAAAGCACTCGAGGTGCAGAAAAGGACCCATTTGTATGGGGACCTGAGCAGCAACAAGCCTTTTTAGTTATCAAACAACGACTTATGGAGGCCCCAGCCCTTGGACTGCCTAATTCGGAAAAACCCTTTCAGCTGTATGTACATGAACAGAATGGGATTGCAGCGGCAGTCCTGACCCAGAGATTAGGAAGTTGGAACCGTCCAGTAGCTTATTTGTCAAAACAATTGGACTCAGTAGCAAAAGGATGGCCTCCATGCCTAAGGGCAGTAGCGGCCACTGCAAGCCTTGTCAAAGAAGCTGATAAATTTACCTTCGGCCAGACGATGTATGTGAATGTACCTCATGCTGTTCTGACACTCATGGAATATAAGGGTAGTTATTGGCTAACGAACCCAAGGATGGCTAGGTACCAAGGCCTATTGTGTGAAAATCCCAGGATTCATCTACGAGTAGTGAATATGCTCAATCCAGCGACTTTGCTGCCCCTACCAGAGGTAGATGATGAAGAATCACATGATTGTCTCCAAATAATGGATGAAGTTTATTCCAGTAGACCCGATCTGAAAGATGAACCATTGAAAAATCCAGATGTTGTATATTATACTGATGGTAGCAGTTACCTGCATGAAGGTGCCAGACGAGCAGGATATGCTGTGGTCACCAATGAGGAAGTTGTGGAAGCTGAAGCTTTGCCTGCTGGCACCTCAGCACAAAAAGCTGAACTTATAGGTTTAACTAGAGCTCTGCAATTGGCAGCCGGATGTAAGGCAAACATCTATACTGATTCTAAATATGCCTTCTTAACCCTGCATGCACATGGTGCTCTATGGAAAGAAAGAGGTCTAATAGGAGCCCACGGGAAGGCCTTGAAATATGGACCTGAAGTAGAAATCCTGTTAGAAGCAGTATGGGCTCCAGAACAGATTGCTGTAATGCACTGCAAAGGTCATGGACGAGGAAGGGATCCAATAACCAGAGGAAATCATGCTGCTGACAAAGCAGCTCGAGAGGCAGCCCAAAAGCCTGTGGGAGGATTTATAGCAGCCCTCATACCAGAGGTAGCTCCAGAAGAAGTTAAACCTCACTATACCCCAGAAGAGAGGAAGTGGGCTGAACAGGAAGGAGCAGTTGTGAAGGACGGTTGGATGATCCTGCCAGACAATAGGATTTATGTACCTCATCATCTAGCAGGCACAATTGTAAGAAATTATCATGAATCTACTCACCTTGGCGGTACTGCAACCAGAGAAAGTCTCAGTCGGAAGTTGTATATTATTAACCTATCACAATTAGCAACTTGCATTTCACAGAAATGTGTTCTTTGTGCTAAAAACAATCCCAGGCAGGGACCGGTACAACCTCCTGGAATCCAACATGTGGGATATGTCCCCATGGAAAGCCTAATTGTGGACTTCACAGAGCTGGTCCCTTCTAAGGGATTCAAGTATCTCCTTGTGTTTGTAGATACTCTTACCGGATGGGTTGAAGCTTTTCCCACCCGAACTGAAAAGGCACGAGAGGTAACTAAGAGACTCCTCACTGAATTGATCCCGAGGTTTGGATTACCTAGATGCATTGGAAGTGACAATGGGCCAGCGTTCATTGATCAAGTAGTACAAGAAGTATGTCGAGTCCTACAAGTGAAATGGAGACTGCATGCAGCCTATAGGCCTCAGAGTTCAGGGAAAACTGAAAGAATGAATCGGACTCTGAAAACCCAATTGGCAAAATTAACCCAGGAAACGGGATTGGGATGGGTAGATGTGTTACCCATAACACTGTTTCGTGTTCGGTGTGCACCCACAAAAAGACTTAAGTTGTCACCTTTTGAGCTCCTGTATGGGAGACCGCCCTCCTTTGTTCAGGATATTCCAGCTGATCTTAAACAAATAGGAGACCATGTGACACAGGGACAAGTGCAATCTCTCTCCCGTGTTTTTGTTTCTCTTAACAGGTGGGTCCTCGAGCGCACGCCGTGCAGCATTGCCGAGCCGATTCATCAGTTCCAGGCTGGCGATAGCGTATGGGTGAAAGAGTGGAAACGTGATCCACTTGCACCTAAGTGGCGTGGACCTTACACCGTCTTGCTCTCTACTCCAACAGCGGTGAAGGTAGCTGAGGTGACCCCCTGGATTCATCACTCTCGTTTGAAGAAGTCCGAAGGCAGTTGGACGTGCAAAGGTGACCCCTCTAATCCTCTTAAACTGACTCTCTCCAAAAACCCCTGTATCTAGCCCTACCGGGAACGGGCTAGGTCACGGGCAACATTAGACGACCGGCCTGCTGCAGCCACAACCTGGAAGCTGGCTGACCTGCGCACGCCTGAAGCTTGAGGAGCATCTGAACCAGCGATTGTGAAAGGAAAGATTCTCTTATACAATTAATTGATTGCCCACCCCCTTGTGGAACAATTATCAGAGATATTACTCATTGGGGATCCTCGGGATATATGTTTTGGTCTTGGTGGTTCCCCATTTCTGTCACTGGGGGAATTATATTGGGACTAATATTTATTTGCTATCACTATAAGGTAATCTTTTGTGGAAGGAATGCATATGCTAGACATCAACATGATTCTATTATTAATCCTGATCCCTTGGGAAGGGGAAGGGTCCTTGAATCTGGCCAAATTGACTAAATATGGATTCCACCATGACCACAATATGTGGGTAGGTTTAGCTGAAATGGTAGCCAATGTTGCAAATAGGACCAATTGCCTTGTTTGCTCTCTTGGGCCAGATGATTCAGAGGGAGGTATGCCCTTATTACCGATACCATTAGATGCCATTGGTATGGTAAGCGAAATACCACACCAAACAGAAGTACAGAATTTCCCCGGATGGAACTCAACTAAACCATTACGAGTTATACCTGTACAAGGGGAATTCTGTGTACATAAATCATCAGATGCAGCTGATTCTACCATGATAGGCTCTTCTCATTGTCACTATACTTGGGATAATATTAAGAATACCTGGGCACACGATACTACCTATCGAACTCGGGATGCCTTGCCCTGTGCACCTCCTTTTATTCATGCATGGAAAGTGGTATGGAACATAACTGTGACAGAAAAAGGCAATCTAACATACTGCACTGTGAACTCTCTACCTCTTTTGCTATTTCGCCTTCTGTACTCCACGTACCAAAGACCTCAGACCCGATGGTTGTGGTGGATATGTGGAGAATGGGCATACAAGAAACTCCCCTCCAAATGGAGTGGGACTTGTTTCCTGGGATGGGTATTACCACCAATGTGGATTATGCCTACTAATTTGCCCAAGCGTACACGAAGAAACGCTGATATTTCTCATATAGCAGGAGGAAGTACCCAAAGTTGGAGCGGTACTGATGATTGGCCACCAGAGCGCATTATAGCCTATTATGATCCTGCCTCCTGGAATCCTGGTGAGCTCATACAAGGGGCACGGGATCCTATTTATAATCTAAACAGAATAATTCGATTGCAAGCAGTAGTGGAACTTGTAACCAATGCAACGGCCCGGAGTTTGAGACTTATTGCACAACAATTGGATGAAAGTAGAGCCGCCATTTTGCAGCTGAAAATGGGAATGGATTATGTACTTGCCAAGCAGGGAGGCCTATGTGGAGTCTTGAACTTGACAGGGAATGCCTGTTGCTTTAACATTTCAGATAATGGTGAGGCAATCCGTGTGTTGGCCACAAAGATGGAGAATATAGCACATGTCCCAGTACAAACATGGGAAGGATGGGATATGGGATGGCTCACCAATTGGTTACCTAATGTCACAGGACTCAAAGGGATACTATTGTCTTGCTTGTTTTTCTTGACAGTAGTGGTAATGGTTTTATGTATGATGCCATGTATCATTTCATGTTTTAGAAGTACAATTAGCAAGATGGTTTCAAATGAAACTCTACCTCATATCATGGCCCTATACAGAGCTTTACCTCAGGAATATGATGAAGGTCAAGCTATCAAGGACACTTGGGACGAAGGTCCTTGAGCTTGAAAGGGGGGAATGAGGCATCAGGCATAAGCCTGCATTTTATTAATGTTTGATCAGGACTTGTATATTAGAGAGAGCCTAAAAGATTTTCAAATGTTTCAATGCCAGGCAGAGAAAATCTTGGCCATTCTCCTAAGACAAGGGGCCCCCTTTTTGATTGATAGCAGAAAACAATTCTCAAAGTCATAAAAGCTGAAATTACAGACTAAAAGCAGGACATTGACCCTACATGTTACAGAAGATAACAAAGGCAGAGATAAATATAATTAGGAATGGGCAAATAGTAAAATGATACCATGGGCCTCTCTTAAAACCTTGAGCTGTATTTTCTAAGGCCAGAGGTAAATGGGAGAAAAAACATCTAGCTGGGAAGTCTTTTTAAAGCATCTAGCTGGGAAGTCTTTTTAAAGCTGTTTCTTCCTTAAACAGATAATGGGAAAAGCAGCTTGCTAAAGGGGGGGGATGTGAACTGAAGAGCCTTCTTTTGAAACTGTTTTAAACTGAGTCCTTTTCTTTCTTTCTCCCTCTACTTTAAAAAGGCCTTATTCCTTTTAAGAGGCTATCTGTGTTGTGTATTAAATATGTTGGCTTAAATGTAATTATGCAAAGGATTTAACAAATGCTAGAAGAGTTGTATTTATCTTGAAATTAAGTCAGCCACCAGTCCAGCCTCTTGCCAGACAAGAAGACGCCATCAAATGCTGTCCTGATATATTAGCTGCCAGACATTTGTTTAGAAACCTTCAAATGAAGGATATCTTTCAATGTTGATGTGAAACTCAAGATCCTTGACATATGTTTAAGATAAAAATTTAAGATTAACCATTTGTTTTAGAAGGCAATAGGGCAGGGAGGGCAAGAGGTGAGCTGGTAATTAAGATTCCTTGTTGAGACACATGTAAGATATATTACTACTTATTTGTCATTTATAGATGTAACAATATATAGCTGTTTGTGTTCCTTATAAGGACAGAAGGATATGGGTGTATCTTTTTGTGATTGGTTATAGCAATCAGCCAATAGGAAATCCAACCAGGCTGATTGGACAGAGGCAGCCCAAGGAGGAGCAAAGGGGGCTGGATTAAGGGAATATAAGTGCTGGCCATAATGGCAGGAGGCCAGGCCAGAGCTTGGTAACCATATACCACTGTGCCTCTCATTTATTTGTCTGACAAATAAATAATTATTTTAAATTCTCTATTGCTGCGTTGAATATTTCATTCCAGCTAAGCGTTAACCACAAGCAGGGTGCTACAGTACATGTCAAACAAACAAAAAGCAACATTTTGTATTCATATAATATAATTTGTCCCACATTTAACAGATTTACTTCCTATCCTAGGCTTTACAAAAACATTCTTACAAAGTTTTAAATTTTTAATCACAGATTTGGATCCCCCAGCCCCAGCCTCATATATTACTGATCCCACTGATCCCCTATTTTTCAACAATTGCCTCGTTTCATCAGGGAAAACAAGGAACCTAAACACACTGAGACTGTACATAAAAGGTGTTACCTGACCTCCCCTACCATCTGAGGCAGCTTGGAAATGTGACTATACTCCTAAAATAAAAATATCCATACCAAAATGGTGGGCCATCATCAGATGCATATTCTGCTTTTTCAGGACAGAAATGGAAAAAAATAAATCTACAGACCCGCTGAAAACAGTTACAGTAACAAATTCAGAAGCACTGATCTCTGAATATTACAGAGTTATGTTTCATATTGTCCCTCTGGGACCTCATTCCTGAGCCTTGAGGCTCCTACAGAAAAGGCCTTCTTCTTCCACTGCCACCATCTTGATCTCCTGATGGGATTTCAAGCAGGGTTTTACCCAGCAATCTTGAAGGATGGTGGGAGTTAATCTAAGGCATTTCCGAGATCTACAAATCCCAACTATCAAGGATTTTAAAGGTCAAAACCAGCCTCTTGTGTGAAACATATTCACTTCATATCACTTTTTACTGAGCAACAAATGCCCAGACAACTACAGGAAAACTCACTTTTCTTAGAGCACTTGGCATCCAACAAACATTATTTTGGTATTGTTTGGGATTTAATTTTAGCTTGTTTCCCCTTATGCACAAATTCCAAACACCCAAAAGTACCGCTTAAATACAGAACAAAGCTATGGGCAATCTCCTCCCCACCAGCAGGTTTCATACGGATGATAAATCCCACCACATAGAAAATTGAGCCTTGCTGAACACTATTAACAGCTTCAAAAATGTGGAACAAATTTCACATGGTCCAATCCAAAAATGAGCTCCTTAACTACCTTTTCTTTTAAGGATTTCCTCTTGTACAGGCTCAGCAACAGCCCCCATCAAACACTGATCCTGAACCAACTGATTCAAGCACACATGACAAGAAGGTTCCTCTCTCATGCCTTTGGCTTAGACCTTGACACAACTGTGGGGATCTTACTTGGAACTAAAGACTGAAGTGCATCAACAATCTTTATGTCACTATGTACTGTTTCAACAACTGGATGTTACATCAGACAGGTGCGTTTTGCACATCTCAGCAAGCACTGGGGTGATATGGGCATTGTGATCATGTGAAAACTTATGCAAATAAGCAACACAATTCCTTGCTGCAAAGGATTAGCGTGGCTCCCTTTCTGGAAATTGCTATGATAACCTGGCTCGTGTAGATACATCTTGAGCTTATGATACTTCTGTTTGAATGTTTTGACTCCTGTCCTTCTGAAATGTTCAGACAAAACATATTTTTTATGTGAAAGGTGTGAGCAAGTATTACAATCTGTTTCCATAGCTGTGTTGGTGCCCTGTTTATTTACAGGACACTGCAGACTAACATAATCCAAGACACAGTACATGCCCACATGGGTCTAATTCCTACTCCTGTGAAAACTAATTACCTAAGCCTATCTTATTGATAACCTTTTCCAGCCCTGGGGATGGAGGGGGACCAATGAAAGTTGAATCACTATAGCAACTGGGGCAGGATGAAAGAAACTCAGTGGCATGGAAAGCTATGAAAATCTTTAGGCACACTCTTTGAAGACTGAAGACTACAGAGATGATACTGGGCACACATAATACGTAGCTATAAATGCATTTATTATGAAAAGTGGTCGGTTTTCTTTCCACTTTACAAAACTATGTCCCTTGCCGAGAGATGCTGCTTGCACACATTGTATTGTTATATGCTATCAAAGACTAAGCATCTTTGAATGCTCAAGAAACAAGAAGTGTTTTTTTTAAGTCATTTTGTATGTTGTGCAAATGTCATAATGGTTAAGTAAAGACAAGAGTACACAGTCAACAGAAAATGACAGACAATACAGTACAGCAATCTGCAGGCCATTTGTTTCTCAAAACATTATAGATAATTTCTCTCTCTCTCTCTCTCTCTCTCTCTCTCTCTCTCTCCCTCCCTCCCTCCCTCCCTCCCTCAGCTTCCTGTTTTCTGTTTTTCTGTTTATTTATTTCCTTTAAAATCCTCCGTGTTCACCCTTCTGCTTCTGGGATGTACTGGGATGTACCCAAGAGAAATTTGATAAACTACTGGTTCTCCATAAAAAGGTTTGTCCTGCATATGATTAGTCTCAAGGTTACTTGCATTGTTCATCTAGAAAAGCTTCATTCAAGAACAAACCTTTAAAGGAGAAGTGATTACAAAAGACTAGATTGTCCAGGTTTCTTTCTGTGACTATCTTTCCTTTGCAGACAATCCGAATGGCAATCATCCATGAAAAGATAGCTTTGTTACCAATTTTAAAACCTTTATCTGGCCAAAATACTTAAGATATTATAGGAATATACAACAAACAAGACAATGTGAATTTAGAAAAATCATACCTATACCTTTTCTTTAAAAAAAAAAGAGGAGGAGGAGGAATAGCATTTTTAATAAAATAAGCATTGATTAGTAATATCAGCACAGCTTCTCTCCTTTATTTCTACCCCTGCCCTAGAAGGGCAACTATTGTAGTGCTCAAGTTGATATCAACTAAAAAATAATAATTGTATATATTGGTCGTTTACACCAATGAACTATTTTTAAAAGCCACTAGATTAACTACATGCATAAAGGCATTTTCTCCTAATAAGCCACACAGCCTCCAAATGTTTTGCCTGCTCCTAAAGGACTAGCATTTGCTGCAGATCTAATAAATAATGCAGATATGGTTCCCCCCTCCCTTCTTCCATGGGGCTTCATTAAGAACTGTACTAATAAAGCAGCTGAAGATGGTTTAGATGTAAATTGCAGCATATTAAAAAGGTACGTTGGCTATATCTGCAAAAAAAAAAAAAAATACTAATGAAGGACACTCTATAAGTGTACAAAGAATGCAAATACTAGTGTAGAAGTGGAACCTGCAAGAAAATGTTGCAGTGCAGGGTTCCAGCCAGTCATGCCCTATTTCCAGAAAATATGCCCTGCCCCCACAGTTTTATGTTTTCTCTTCTCAGCACTCCATGGCCACTGAGCATGCTCAAGGACTGGATGGATGCAGAAGAGTGGTGGGAGGTGCCAGCTGGGGAATCCCTAAAGGAAGAAGGCTCAGAGCCAGGGGAGTGGTGCTGGGATGACGATGAGTGAACAGAAGTTGAAGAGGGAGCAGACAAGGGGGAGGGGGAGGTGTCGCAAGCTGAAGAAGCAACAGGGTTTAGTGAGCAGGAAGAGTCTGTGGGAGAGAGTAGTTCAGAATCAGATGCAGAAGCGGAGGCTGGAGAGGAGTGGGGCTAAGAGGCAGTGATAAGTCAGGCTGGTGAGGGAGCCAAGCTGTCTCTCTCTCCTGCAGTGACCAGCTCTCCTTCCCCCTGGTCTCCTCCGGTTTGCTCTGTTTCAGCACTAAAGAACGGTTTTCCTCTAGGGAAAGCAGTGTGACAAGAGGAAGTGTGGATGAGCTTTAAGCCTTTGGAGGAATTCATAGGGCCTTAGTCTGATCAGCACCCTTTGAAAACAAAACTTAAAACAGCTATTTGCTTTTCTTTAATTGTACAATAACTTTGATGGATGAATGAAAGATGGCTGACCTTTTGGTTCTTAAATATGCGCCCACTAAGAGGATTACAATTGTTTGTGAACTTTGCAAAGCCTTAGGCCTGGAACACAGATGGAGGAAAATAAAATTAAGTTAATTTTTATTCAAACTGAACAGGCTGCATCACTCAGTGAGATAAATTGCTTTAATTATTTCCCGCTTAGTAAACCTGTGCTCTCATCACTTCAAGTAAGTTGTACATTGGCTGTTTTAAACAATCAACTCAAGTGAGGATGAAAGGAAGATCTTAAAAACACTGAAGAAGAAAAATATTAAAAACCTAGACAAGAATGATGCATTTCCACAGTGCTGTTGTGACAAAAAGCACTTAAGGCTAATGAGAGAGATGTTTGTTATTTGACTTGTATTGTGTAGGTACTTAAGAGTAAAACTGAAGAACATGTGGCAATTCAGATTTCCGTTTCAGAATATTTTTAAAAATAACATTTTTCTGCTTCATTGTATTTCATTGATTAATCAAAATAGGAGCAATCACCATTAATTTGCAGCTCTGTTACCAAGAACGCATGCCTTCTAGACAATATTTCCAGCAGTGGCATGTGTGGTAGATCTATGAAGCCACACTTCTGACACCAGTGTTGCTGCTCCTTGCCTAGAACAGGCTGACGGCAGGACAGAGCAGGGCAGTGGCAAGGTGGCTTGTTGGATCAGTGGCACAAGCACTGTTGCTAATCCAGTGCTCCATCTGCTTCATCCATGTAGTCTTAACCTCCTTGCTGACTTTCCCTTCCCTTCCCAGTCCAGGTAAGCAGTGAAGAAGGAGTGAGGAGGGTGGCTCTGCCTTGTCCTACTCACTGCTACTGAATATTACTAATTTTAGGAGAAAGCCACTAACTAATTAAGGGACATGGGTGGCGCTGTGGGTAAAACCTCAGCGCCTAGGACTTGCCGATCGTATGGTTGGCGGTTCGAATCCCTGCAACGGGGTGCGCTCCCGTCGTTCAGTCCCAGCGCCTGCCAACCTAGCAGTTCGAAAGCACCCCCAGGTGCAAGTAGATAAATAGGGACCGCTTACCAGCGGGAAGGTAAACGGCGTTCCGTATGCTGCGCTGGCTCGCCAGATGCAGCTTGTTACGCTGGCCACGTGACCCAGAAGTGTCTGCAGACAGCGCTGGCTCCTGGCCTATAGAGTGAGATGAGCGCACAACCCTAGAGTCTGGCAAGACTGGCCCGTACGGGCAGGGGTGCCTTTACCTTTACTATGGCACCATAAAGCAATGGGTGCCTATTATTTCAGACACAAGAATTCCAGCATGCTGTTTGTTTTGAGATCACTAAACACTAATCTATAGACATTCCATGGTACAGATTTTTAAACTTGCTCAAGTGATGCAAACAAGTTAACTGGGCTTTAATTGATCCAGAGAAGGAACAATGCAAGAGGTGGGGGAAACCAAGTGAAAGCAAGCAAAAAGAAACGGAGGAAAAGGGTGATTTATGAGTCTAGTACATTGCAAGTCTTATGACTCTTCCTTCAGGGCAACTATAAAAGCAAAATTTATGTACAATCCATTTAACAATTCATTAATGAGGCAATTGTAAAAACACTTCTTTTGCAGTGCAAACCTACACATGTTTTCTCGTAAGTCAGTCCTACATCGCGCTCTGCAGCCATAAAAATAGAGGTGCATCATGAAAACAAAGAAACAAACAACAACAACAATACAGTCGTACCTTGGAAGTCGAACAGAAACCATTCCAGAAATCTGTTCGACTTAAAACGTTCGAAAACCAAATTGCGGCTTCTGATTGACTGCAGGAAACTCCTGCAGCCAATCAGAAGCCACGGAAGCTCCGTCGGACGTTCGGGTTCCAAAAGGACATTTGCAAACTGGAACAATCACTTCTGGGTTTGCAGCATTTGGGAGCCAAAACGTCCGAGTTCCGGGGTGTTTGGGTCCAAGTTACGACTGTATATAAAATAGTTCAGGCTGTAGGACAAACTAAGCAATTTTAAGTGTGTTCAGATATTCCATATCAAGTTTTCTGTGGTGTGTGTCCTTCATCTAATATGTTGTTAGGTAAATCACAAGCAACATCATTGGAACAAAGTAAGGGGGAGATGGAGCTATACATGAGAATCAATACATTTGGATAACTGTTATTCTCAAGAGCTTGTCTCTGTGTTTGCAGAAGGCACAGATGCGATCTATAGCCCAACATGTTTATGCAGAAGGAAGTCCCACTGTGCTCAGTTAGCCTTACTGTAGGTTCAAAAGGCCTTCCTCAGAGGCAGCCTTACAGTGTGATCCTATACCTGACTAATCAGAAGTCCTGTTGACTTCAAGTGAGTATAGGACAACAGTCTTAATTAGCTGGAAAGTACTTCCTCCATTATCTTCTTTGGACAAGAGCCAGGGCTTTTATTCAAAACCATGCCCACTTCCGGAATTATTTTTTTGCTCGTCCATTTCTAATTGTCTCTTAGAAAACCACCCAGCCTTGGGAAGAGACCTGTTGACACCTTGCAAAATACTTAAAATATAAACATAAGACTGCATTTGTGAACAACGGCTGGCCCTCCCCCCATCAATGTATTATTTTAATGCCTCTGTGGAATTTTACAACATGGAGGGTGCAGCGGAAAGGACCACACATGCTCCCACTTCCCTGTCCATCTTTAAAATTGCTGTCTTAAAGGAAAGACTGCTGCTGTCTTTCACATCCTGGGATTATAATTTCTATCGTTAAAGAATCGCTAGAAGGTTCCCCTCCCAACCCCGCCCTGGGGTGTTGAAATGAAGGCTAGTTAATTGCTTGTCAGAAATGCCATAGCCCCTGCCCTCTTTTTGACTTGGAAGAGTATTAACTGGAAGATAATTGCAACGTTTCTTGTCTACTGCTTGCACTTTACTGACAGTGACAAATAATAGGTAGAAGTGGGAATTTTTTGTAACCTGCCAAATTTCTCAAAGCATTGTCATTCTTCAGAGCATTGTCATTCTTCAGCGCAGTAACTACATGTGCGGTAAGAACCTCTCTCTCACTTTCTCTTTTTTTTTTAAAAAAAGATGATATTGGCAAGGAAGATCAGGATGATAGCTCACATTCCTATATGTAGTGTTACGGGCTACAAAAGTCCCTAATGGTGAGGTACATGGATCATGGGTTAGAATGCTTTGAGCTAGCTCCTGGAAACTGCTATACAAAACAGTGCCTTGACTTTTAAAGGGAAATGCTTGGGATTAAAGGGAAGATGTCAAGGAGGCATCTGAAAGGACCACAGAGACAGGGATAGGATATACTTGTGGGAAGTCCACTTGGGGATGGAAAGGGGTTGTGTTTTGAGTTTGATAGGAAAGTGGATGGCAAACTGGAGGAGAGACAAGAAGCCACTGGAAGACACCAAGAAGAAGCTTTTGAAGCAGGAAGGAGTATACAGGTCATTTGGAATTGGGAAACAAACCTGTGGCTGGAGGATGCTTGGTACATAATAAAAAAGTGGAAATCTCAGCTTAGGAGAGGGAGCAAATGTATCCCAGTACTCTGCTGTAAACATTTTTACTTCATGGACAACTAAATGCTACATGTCTTCCACCAAGGTTGCTCTATAATACCATAACATTCAGTAAGCAAATGCACACATTTTCTTCTCAAGCATATTTCATCTCAGTGTCTCTTTCTAAATGAGAAGTTTACATGGGCCAAAATGGCTGGTAAAAAAAAAAAGGGTGTGTGCTATAGTTGTTGTTTTTTGCAGGAGAAAGGCTGCCTACTTGCCTAATTCCTTGGAGACTGAACCTCAGAGCATTATATAAAGACAGACATTTCCAAAGAAAGAAAGAAAGAAAGAAAGAAAGAAAGAAAGAAAGAAAGAAAGAATCCTGCGCACTTTTAAGAAACCTATGTTTCAGTCCAGTGCAGCATTTACTTCCTGACAGTTCACATATGCACTATGATTCAGCATGCTCATTGTTTTTGAATTTCAGCATGGATTTACATCAGGGGGCACATGCATAGTTCAGTAATTCTGTGAAGTGTTAACGGATCACAGCCGTCATTACAGCAGATCAGTGCCCAATTATTTCCCAGAGGGCTGCAAGAGGACTCTCCAAAATCAGGCCAGGACATGGAACTTATCTGACCAGAATAAAAGAAACATACTTGAAAGCACAAAGGGCATGATTTAATTCAGCCTACTAGAATCACACTGACAGATTCCAATCTACTTGCTTATGGTGGGTCCAGGCTGAAGTGTTTTGTTTTGTTTTGTTTTGTTTTGTATTATCTGCCACTGGAAGAATATACCACTGGATGCAAATCACACTAGAAAAAACAATCTATACTTAAGTCATAAAACAATTTCCCCCCCTTCAGAAATGTCCCCCCCACTCCCCGGGTGTATTGTCAACAATTCACTTTTTCTTTTAAGGTAGTATTTTTAAACAGTATTATCAGGTATTTCCAATGAATGGTTTTATTGTATTAAGAATTTGGTTTTATACACTATTTCAGATTATAAACACTGCACTATACTGGTTGTATATTCATATCAAAGTTTTAAATCCACCTGCCAAGTGTGAACAATCTAGGCCCTAATCCAACATTAGGGAAGATTTTAGTGTAACACAACTTTATTTCAGTAAATTCTTTCAAATATATATGAAAGAAAAACACATATTTCCCCTTTGTAACTATTTCTGCAATTTTATCTAAAAGTAGATGTGTAGCATCATGTTAACTGGGTGGTCGTCAACTAAGTTTTACCCAAAGTAGACCTACTGAAATTAATTGACCTATCTGAATCATGTTAATTAATTTGAATGGGTCTAAGTTAGAGTAAAACTTAGTTGACTACTACCCATTGAATTCAGACTACAGTCCTATTAACCTGTGAGTAAGCCATGCAGAACTTAGTGGAATTTACCTCTGAGGGTTTGACCAAAGATCTTTGGAGAAGTCTGCCATGCTTTTCACATTGTGAGATACTGTACATGTCAGACTTATAAACTGTACAACAGTTTGCTATCCCAACCATGCCATTTCATTCTAAAATCCACAAAGGTGGGATTAAAGTAAGAACGTTGCACTAGTGCAAACAGCAGGGAGGTGGCACATGAAGAAGGGTCTCAGAAGATGATCTGATTCTGGGTAGGTTCATATGGAAAGAGGCAGTCCTTGAGGCCTGTATTCAACCTTTCGTGACCAAAGAGAGAAATGTCCCTGGAACCTTATGTCACTGGAGCTGGAAGCTGGATAGCTAACATAGAAGCAGCGCCTTGTGTGAAGCTATTGGCCAAAGACATGTTGCCTGGGTGTGCAGCATCATGTGAGCACCGAGTCTGACCTGGCAGGTCTGGGGGAAGCGTAAAACCAGCTGGGGACTAGCTGGGCTGCCAGCTGGCCACCTGTGTGCAATATTAACTTCCTAAGGCAGAGGTGTTTCTGATTCATGTTAGCAGCACAGGAAGAAAACAACAAGAAGAGATGAGAAATTTGTGAGCCACTAGCAATACTGAATACATCTTTAGCCATGCACAGGAGACCTCATCACGAAATGACACTCTGACAATACCCCCAGGTACCTTTAAGAGAAGCCAGCCTGTCATCCACTTGACCATTTTCGCTGCCCAGCAGACATTTTGGTAGAGATCGGTATTCACTACACCGGGATCTACAACGTTAACAGTCACGTGGCTCCCTTCTGCTGTCAGGAGATGTTGTAGTCGGTAGGCAGACAGAACAAGGGCAAGTTTGCTTTGGGCGTAGGCTCCGTGGGGTGAATACAAGCAACTACACGGGGTGGAAAAACACAGAAGCGAATTAATTCTCTGAAGGTAACTGTGTGCTATAGGACACATGATTGGTTACAAGTTTTAATAAATTATAGAGAAGTGGATAAGAGAAGCAGCAATACAACAAAATGGCCCTCAAATGGGCTTATCATCTCAAAACACATTGCTTGCAGTAGCCAAAGTGATTATTTCAGTAGATTTCATTGTGCCATTTATGGAAAGTGCTTTAGATAAACCTGCCTATTAATATAAACTGTAGTGTTGGCACCTGTAGTGTTCCCTTGGGAGAATTAAATTATGACTCTCAGAACACCATATGTGTTATTTCCTGTGACTTCCGGAAGTCTCTTATTACATTTATAGAGGTTAAAAATAGGCAGCCTCTGCTTCACAGATCTCACAAGAAGTAACTGTTGCACTTACTGTATTAGTAATGAAAACTAAGTATGGCTTGAATAAAATGGAAAACAAACATGAAAATGTGAGACAAAGAGCCTTCAGCATATGGAAAAGTTAACTGGACACAGTGAAAAATTACCTGCAAATTTTAACAGCCACATATTAACAAAAAGATACATAGTACAGACACACTAGCAAGATGCTCAACTGCGCTTTTGTGATCACAGCCCATTCTCTCACTTCCACGATTAAAGCACAGGACTTGCACAATGGAAGAGCTTGGCTTCAATTCTCTCTAGATATGAAACACTAAAACCTGTTCTGGGGTCGCATGGTAGAACTTTGGAGGCAGTGCAGGGGAAAATAGCTCTCCCCCCCAAAAAAACCCTCTGGGTCAGTTACTTCTCTAACACTGTTCAGTTTCTGGCTGTACTACATTTTAAGGGTTACACCTTATTCCAGAACATGACAAGACCTCCTGTTTATGGCTGCAGCAGCAGCTTAGGTTGTGCTCCAAATACAGTGGTACCTCAGGTTAAGAACTTAATTCGTTCTGGAGGTCCGTTCTTAACCTGAAACTGTTCTTAACCTGAGGTACCACTTTAGCTAATGGGGCTTCTGCTGCCGCCGTGACGCTAGAGCACGATTTCTGTTCTTATCCTGAAGCATAGTTCTTAACTCAAGGTACTATTTCTGGGTTAGCGGAGTCTGTAACCTAAAGCGTCTGTAACCTGAAGCGTCTGTAACCCGAGGTACCACTTTACTGCAAATTCATGCTCAGTTGAGCACAAGATGGTATGCACTGTGTGGAGAGAGAAAGAGAGAGGACAACATGAGCCTACCAAGGCCTATGCTTCAACTTCTGTTCCTTTTGTGCCTTGTTCTTTTATTCATTTTTTTAAAACTGCTGACAAATGCACTACACCTGAAGGGGAGAATGACGCATATTGATTGACACAAGGTCAGAATAATACGTCAAATGGCTACTTGATGTCACTTCTAGGTTCCTGGAGGCCTTTTTTTCCTCTACCCTGCCTTCTTGTTAGGGCTCATTCTTCAGAGACACATAATTGTGCACAGCTCACAAAAGACAGCTATAATTAACCTCAATGTTGCCAGAAGCCAGGATTTCCTGGCTGCCACAAACCACTTGTATATTCTACACATCAAAAACCCTGGTGCTTCCTTTCCCAATCTACTTCCCTCCAATTTCCAAGGTGTTAATCTGTCTAGGGGGCACAGCAGTATATTAAGAATGTACTCAGGCGTAGGCAGATTGCTAAATGTTTCAACAAACAAAAGCACTATTATTCTGCATACCATAAGTGACTTCTAACAAAAGGCCACATGTAAAATGCTGCAATACACATTGGCTTCAGCACTTGGTGAGGAAAACAAAAGCACTCTAGAACTCATAAAGCTTTCTTAATGATTTGTGCCTTATGTTTGTAAAACATCACTGTTGTCTAGGCTAAGGAAAAAAACCCAGACAGCCATAGATATATTCAGTCCTTTAGCTGGTGACCAGGTTTTTAGTTGCATGGAATGTGGAAATTATTTGCATATGCTCAGTGGCCAGTTTGCCATTATGTGCAAGACTGATGCACTATTCCTTTTTTAAAAATCATCCTTTTAGATTGAGTATCTGGCCTATTAATTGAGAGAAGGTAGTCCTATCAAATACATTATTATAAAATGGAAATTCCACACACAAAGATGATAACGCTAGCTTCCCAATTCCCATCACCATCTGTAAGCTGATGAGCCTAAATGGGTAGAAACAGGTTTCTTGCTTGAAGGCATTGAGGATAGTAGACAGGTTAGAGCTGGAATGCTAATCTCTGTGCCCTCCCTGAGGTGGAATTTCCAATTTTCAAGGATGCCTGAATAAGGCTGATCTTCCAGGCAGCATAGAGCTTCATGATTACATCAAGAGTCCAGTGCTCACAGGAAACTGCAGATTCTCAACAACTGGATTCAGTCCTGTGTGCAACTATAGATGCCGACTTTCTATTGATTTAGGTACGTTTTTCACACATTTTGCTGCAGAACTATCTATAAACTGTGGTTGAAATACTAAGGATGCTCATAAGCGGCGTCTTTTCCATTTATCATCCTCCTTTAGCTATTTTGGTTCTTTCCTTAAAACACAGTGGATGCTCTGAATCTTGATCTTTACATGCACATGAGTGTGTGTATATATGTAAGGCTGACACACACACACACAAACACACAATATGCGAGACAACAGGGTGAAAGGCAGGCAGGCAGGCAGGCAGCACATGTCTCTGGCAAGAAGTCTAGAGATATTAGTGTCTATATATGTTGCCAAGATTTCTCTAACAGTTGGTGAGCAGCCAGCAAAATAGTGTTTATTAAAGCTGTCTAGACACTTATTTCTAACCGGCAGCAGAGAAATAGGGCAAGAACACAGTCAAATGTGAATCTTTTCTCCATAAGAATAGTCTGCTGGAACATGCCAATGGCTCGTCTGTCCAGCATCCTGTTTTCACAGTGGCCAGCTACATTCCTATGGGGAGCAGGCAAGCAGGACTTCAGCACAACAGCACTCAGCCTGCCTGGGATTTCTAGCAACTGGTATTCAGAGACATCCTTCTATGCAATGAAGCCCTCAACAGAAAGCTCTCCAAGCATACTGACTTTGTTTGCATACAATACTGAGACAGTGCTTCCCTAGCTTTTTTTTTTTTAAAGTGCTGGAACCCTTCATTTTAAACAAAAATATAGCAGAATGCTTGCAGTAATATATATATAAACGGGGGGGGGGGGGTTTGGAGTTGATCACTGGAGGAGCCAGCCAGAGCTGCAACTTTTAGAAGCATCAACTCTTGAGACTTTGAAAATCTCTGCTGCTGATAGCCACTGATGGGAGAAGCCTTTGCTTTGCTTGTCATCCTTTAGGCTTTGGCTCTCACCAGAAAAAGTCCTTATCTCTGTCAGTGTTAGAGACAAACCATGAGTTGTAACAAAGGGTTTCCGGTCAAGATGGCGCTGAGGTAAGACACGCTTATCAAAGCTCCACAGATTCCTTTTAAAAATTCTTTTTAAACTCTGTCTTAACTGTAACACGGGGTCTGACTGCTGGCCACTTTTCCTGTTTTCTGCTGACAGCAAGGTTGTTTACGTGCTCTTATAACCCCCAGTGAGCAACACTGTAAAATGGTATGAAGCCAGCCTTGTAAATTACCCCAAAGAGCTAATCAGCCTCACATCCGCCATCTTAACCTTTTGGTGACTATATCTGTATGCTTTGGTTTTTTGGTTTTTTTACTTCTTTTATCCTTTTAAAATTGTAAAACTTTTAAAGTTTCTGTTCATACAACTCTTGACCCCCTAAACTCTTTATGCAATAAAAACAAACTGTAGGAGCAGCACAGTAGGGTACTGAAGAGACAGTGTGGAAGGAACATTCTGATTTTTTTGGGGGGGTGTTGTTCCTGTCCTTCTTCTTTGTCTTCTCTCACCATCAAGCTGCCCCTAAATTGGTCATAAATCAACTCACTGTTGACGAGACTGTGGACCTAATTAAACAACCTGGGAAACATAGCCTGGCTAACACTAGACGTACGGCAGAAATGAGAAGAGCAAAAAGATGCAGGTGTTCTGAGAAGGATAATAATAATAATAATAATAATAAAAATAATAATAATAATAATAATAATAATATATTTATACCCCGCCCATCTGGCTGGGCCTCCCCAGCCACTCTGGGCGGCTTCCAACAAAATATTAAAATACAGTAATGCATCAAACATTAAAAGCTTACCTAAACAGGGCTGCCTTCAGATGTCTTCAGATGATATAGGAAACTTGAACAACTATTTTTTTGCCTCATAAAGAGCCTTCATTCCCAACAGAGAATGTCTTTAACCCTCGGTATGTAGAAACGGCTGCCCAGATACTTCCCAGATCTAATGAGCACAAATCCAATACAGTGGTACCTCGGGTTACATACACTTCAGGTTACAGACTCTGCTAACCCAAAAATAGGACCTCGGGTTAAGATATTTGCTTCAGGATGAGAACAGAAATCATGCTCCGGCAGCACGGTGGCAGCAGGAGGCCCCATTAGCTAAAGTTGTGCTTCAGGTTAAGAACAGTTTCAGGTTAAGAACGGACCTCCGGAACGAATTAAGTACTTAACCCGAGGTACCACTGTACTCCCCTAGCGTCTGTCAGTGTTAAAAGAAGTAGCATTTTGAACCCTTGCTTGCAGGCTGCAGCTGAATGGAAGGTGCTAAGAGGGGGACAAAGAATTCCCATGACAAGCAATTTAACCCAGTAGTGGTATGGTGTGGGCAGGCTGTTGCTTACCAGGCTTCCCAATGCAGTGTGTTAATGCCAGCTACAAAGAGAAGGAGGGATAAGGCAATGGCAAAAGTAAGTTCCCTGCTGCCTCACAGCCCCCCTTTCAGTAACGAACAACAAAGCACAGGGTTGGGAAGCCACGTACCCAACACTTCCCTGCCCACATTGGCCACTACTAATTTAGCTCTTGGAAAGGAAGGGAAGAAGAGGAAGGGCATTTAGTCTCAATGGCTGCAACTCAGTGGAAATCACACACTGCACATGCTTCACCACCATTACATTTTTTTAAATGCACTGCTTTGCAGACCCCCAGTGTTCCACAGAACACAGTCAGAGAAATGGGGCACAAATCATGGCTTTGTGCTAATAAGGAGGTGTGTGGGCTTCTGAAAAGGATGTTGTGACCACGATGCTCCCCCTGTGGTCCTTTGTCTGCTTCTCTGTTGTGAGCTAGGCCATGGTTTGAATTAGCATGTCACCCAAATTGATGGGTTTGCAACCCTCTCCTCATGGAAATAAATCCCAGAGCAAGAAAAATAAAGGAAATCAAACAATCAGAACGATCAGACCACAACAGTATTTCCATCAAAAGAGTTTTTAGGCAAATCTTGCCTAGAAAATAGCATACAAAATGTATTGCTTATGTTAGTCAGTGTGCGGTATCTGTGCTTATTTTACCTGATAAAGTGGACCAGACTGAGAACTAGGGTCCAATACTCAAGATCAGTAATAAATGACGAAGGGCAGAAAAATCCCCCGTGTTTTAATTTTTACAAGGGAAAATAAGTTAATCTGCAAATATATTACTGGGCAAGCCTAGCAGTTTCAAGAATTTAAGCTTTGCTTGCTAAATACGAGTAAAATAAGCAAACTAAATTGGATAACGCTCAAAACCTGAAAATTCTCCCATGAAAATTACCCAATGCAAATTACCCTGAACTTCAAGGGAATATTTTTGCATTTCAAAATTCTATGGAAAACCCACATCACCGCCAGTAACAGTCGATAAATCCAACTCACAGTTATTGACTAGAAAACAAATGGAGGTTATCATAACTGTAAACACACATAATGTTTAAATGGACATTGACAGGAATGAATTCCATAGAACAAACAGGCTTATAGTATTCACTATTTGAATTTTCCAAAGATCTAAAACTTCTGAAATGAGGTATCCAAGAAACAAAGCAAGCTTCAGAAGCTTTAAAAAGGTCCTGCAGGGGCTCGTTCAACATATTCATGTCTACTTTACTTAAGAATCATTTTAATGCAAAACCTCCTAATCTATCATGCTGTTATACTGACAGCACCGCAATAAATATTCAGGCAAAAAGGTAAGTTCGGGATGAAATTACTGCCTAGCCTTCTGTTGCATATGTGGGCTGGAATCATTACAGCCATTTGTCTAAAGGCAATTTCACTTATAACAATGGTAATCACGAGCAGTGGAAGACAGGAAAACAAGTGAGCTAGATTAATATTTAGTAATGTAATGGCTACTCTTAAAATACCTTATTGTGTTTACTGAAGTTACTAAGGAGCACTATAAGCAAATGCAGGTGCAATACTCTATTTTACAGTCAACATATAAGGAAAGAGCTGTTTAAACCACTTTTCATACAATATTTCACTAACAAAATGTGGGCCTCCTGTTTGGTCCAACTGCTCTCCAAGGGCTTTATAATGAGGATCTTAAGGAGATGCTGCTGCTTTCTGTTTTCCCCACAAAAGAGGGGGATATTTCAAAGATATGGAGGCCTGGAATGCAAATTAAAGTTCCTCTTTTGAAGTACTTTTGTAACAGGCAGGAAAAGACAGCTGCCCATTCAGGAGAAATTCTAGCTGGCATGATTATACCTGCATTATGCTCTCTCGTGTCCATGCAATTTCAGAGGAGAACACAGAAGAAAGGCTATCAAAACACTGCATGCTAAAACGAGACTTTTGTTGAAATGTCATTTAAGAAATTCGCTAAGCCAAAACTCTTAAGGAGGAAACCAGAGCACCATTACAGGTTTCAGTAGTATGTGTTGCAAAGGGAATGGGGGAAGATGAGTCACAGAAACCTGTTCTTGAGATGTGTCCAAAATTAAATTGCTAAGAAGTTATGAATCTTAAAGGTATTTGTTGTGTTTACTTTTTGTTATCTTCCGAGACCCTGTCAGATGTCCCACCACCAAAACAAAAGAATTGCATTTCATGGGAATGCAGAACAGGGTGGTTTTTTTCCCTGTGGCAGCAGCCTGCTATTCCTGAAGACCTTCAGGTGAATAGGAAAGACGAGAACAATTCTAGTTCCACCTGTCCTGAAATGGTTTTTTATGTAAAAGCTTTAACGCTGCTCTTTGATTATTTTAAAAGTTGGTGCTTTGTTTTGCAAACCGCGGCTGCATACCCAGCATACAGTTAAAGAATCCCCCAGAGAATCCTGGAAACTGTAGTTTGTTGAAGGTATTGGAAACTCTGTGTGTGGGGATAAACTACAGTTCCCAAGATTTTTAAGCCGGGAGGAGAGAAATGAGCCTCCTTGGAAGCCATCTCAGGGTTAAACGGCAGTATAAAAATAAATACTTCTAAGTAACCAAAGCTATAAGTGACCCAAAGGAATACTCACGAGTCCTGAAATACCAGGGGAAGAGGGAGTTCACTACCCTTCCACCCTCTCCAAATGGCACCCCTAAATTAAGCCTATGCTTCTCTCACTGACACTGTGTGTAAGCAAGCCAGGATTCAAAAAAACCCTGCTCCATATATCCAAGTGAGCTTTGGATTTGTACTTCTTAAAAAGCACCTTCTGATGAAGTATGCAAATACAGATTTGCCTTGGTAATGTGTAGCTCACATGCAATAGGTTTGTGAAACAGAATGAGTTCTCACAATGCAAAGATGTGCTATACAAAACCAAAGTTTAGCTGATGATGGTGATTTTATTATTTATACCCTGGCCATCTGGCTGGGCTTCCCCAGCCACTCTGGACGGCTTACAGAATATATAAAACATAATAAGGCATCAAATATTAAAAACTTCCCAATACAGATGTCTTCTAAAATTTGTAGAGTTCTTTATCTCCTTGACATCTGGACGGAGGGTGTTGCACAGGGAGGGTGCCACTACTGAGAAGGCGCTCTGCCTGGTTGAACCCTACACACTCACTGTGCACTTTTCAGCTGAAATGATTTCATACAGGTACTCAGATATATTCAGATATTCCACCCTGTAGGCCACTCTCTGTATTCCACAATATACCTAGGTTCATACTCTGTGACTTTCATAATCTGCCTTGGGTTACATTAGTAGAAACACAGAGGCTGTTCCATCAGGCTGCCATGGAAGAGAAGATGACAACATATGCATTCCATTCTTACCCCTAAAAAAACATTACCCTAACATGACTTATTAGCTCCTTTAATCCATCCAAGTTTGTCAGGATGTTGAATTTCAATAAACACACAAGATGTAACCAGCTGTACATTTGAATAAATAAAGTATACTATTCATTGTATTAAATTGTAGATTTTAACAGAAGTAGCTCATAAAGTTCAACAAAAAAAAGTAGAAGACCCTGTGGATCAGTTCATTCTCTAATCAGTTTATGCGTAAGGTCCATGTATGTGTAAGTGTCTATTCCACCTGACTGTTCATAGAGTCCAACAATCCACACGAAAGGTTGTTACAGTTCCACAGAATCCTTTCACAGAAACTAAGACAAGGATTTCCGGAATATTAGCCTTGTTTTGCTGTCCTGGGCTTCATCAGTAGTACAAACTCATATATGATATCACAGGATCTTATAGCATAGTAGTAGCTGCTGTAAGCAGCAACTTTTACAGAGTTATATGGACCAAGCCAGTTACGTCTTGTGTGTTTATTGAATATTTTTCACGTAACCAGAGGTTTGTTGTTGTTTTGAGGATGTTGAATTTAGCAACTAGTATCAGTCTCCAAAGTCACACCATGCCAGCAAAGAAGACAACACAGTTCTAGCAATGCAAAAGGAATGGCTGGGTAGAAAAATGGCTTGGCAATAGGGTATATGGCACAGCTCTAAGCTCTGCGTTTCCTGCATAATAAGCAGGGGCTGGGATTAGAGACCTATAAATTCCCCCTCTATGATTCTCCTAAAACAGAGCAAAGGAAGAACAGATTAACCCAATGAAAAGGGTTAAGGAGCAGGCAGGTGGATGAACAGAAATCTGGCAACATTTAAATAGCATAAATGATATCCAACACATGCCAGAACGACTGCCAACTGGCAAGAGTAATGAAGGGGGATATTGCCAATTGGAGAGCAAAACTGATGAGAGAAACTGACAGTCAGTGGAGAAGTGCTAGACTCTGTGTAGGTTGGGAATCCAAACAGCCAGGAGCCTCTTGCTCAGAATTGTCTACTGACTGGTAGCAGATGTCCAGGATTTCTGGCAGGGAACATTCCTGGAGTTGCCAGGAATTGAACCTGAGACCTTCTGCATTCAAAGCAGATGCTAGCCACTGAGCTGTGGCCCTTCTACAATGCTTTCCTTCCTACTTGCCTTTGCTGTCATCTGAAAACTCTGCAAGGGTAGCATTTTGGGCAACAGAGAACCTGGGAAATATTGAGGAGCAGGAAATTGTAGTTTCTTCTTTGGCATGGCTTCATGAATTTGGAGGTGGAGGACATTGCGAATCCCATGCTCCCCAGCAGGAAATGGTGGTCCTCAGAATGACACAAGGGCATCATTGCCAGCTGTGGATGAGGACTTCTGCCTAGCAAACCCTCCCACCCCTCCCCCTTTCTGAAGGTTAACTTGGAAGGTTGTCACACAATTAGAGAAAGGTTGATTTGTGTAATCAATAAATCAAGCCAACTAAACTTGAATTAATTTGCATATAAGAAAACTTGTCCTAAAGAAAAAAGTCATTTTGTGTGTGTTTTAGAGGATGAATTTATGGAATCATGGGGCTGGAAGGGACTTTGGACCCCTTATTCAGCACGGGTGCAACCCAGCATCCCTGAAAGGTGAAGAGCCCAGCCAACACCTTTGTAGAGGTATTACCCCCTGTGCGCACACAAAACAGAATGGCCCTTAAGATGGTGGTTGCTATCTGGAGTCTTCATAAGTGTTTCTCTTAAAAATAATTATTTGGAATCATTTTTTATTTTAAAAAATCTGATTCCTGATTAAGCAGGACAATGTTTCACCCAATTAAATACTGCAGCCCTCATATGTTATTACAGTGCATTCCAAGGTGTGTGTGTTAGAAGGAAGAAGAGGCTGGTACTGGGAGCAAATGCTTTGATGTGCAGAACCCAAAATTCATGCTCATAAAGGCAAGAGAATTTTCAAAGTTGTCCCATCCTGAATTCTCCCAAAACTCCTTGTAGGGAGGGAATGGGATACAAATATGAAATAAATAAGTCTGGATATACAAGGCAAATGAGCTAAATTCTGGAATTCTGGTTTCAATTTTTTGTAAACTCGAGGTACAGTGAAGTTTTTCATTTTATTTCAATATACCTGCTTTGCAGATCGTTAAGACGTAATTCTGCTACATAATGGGTAGCTGATGAGAGAGTGACAATTCGAGCATTGTGGCTGTGGGTTCCTGATTGCTTCAGTGTTTCCAAGAGAAGGTTAGTCAACAAGAAGTGTCCCATGTAGTTAATACCAAAGTGTTCCTCAAACCCATCCTCTGTTTTCCTTTCAGGCACCAGCATCACTGCAGCTGTGAAGTTTAAAAAGAAAAGAAAGAGTGCAGGTGAAGTTTGTGGTATACAGGAGCCTGCTTGTGGTGAATGGACCACTATATAGGCTGCTACACATCGTACATTTGAAAGCACATAATCACCCCCCCCCCAAGAAACATGGAAACTGTAGCTTACCACTTACAAAACCACAATTCCCAACACCCTTAACAAACTACTTATTCATAAACATGAGATATTTAACACCACTACACAAAGGGTGGTATATAAATTTAATATTTTTTTTAAAAAAACCTACCTGAATTCATCAATTTGTGTGTGTGTGTTTATATACATATATATAAGCTTATAAACTTCCTAGTACCTGCAAAAAAATGAGCTCCTTCACAAAAAATAATGGAATTCCAAGCAACTCCATTTCCAGAAGAAGATGAAATTAGGTAGTGCCATCATGCAAGTAATACTTATGCCCTGCTTTCTTCCACCTTGGACTCACCACCTTCAGGGACAGTTCATTCACATGACCAAAAACAAAGCCCAGGAAAAGCAGAGGTACTGAGCGAGTACCAAAGTAGTTGCTTGATTGCTTTCTCACTACTGAATTGTTTTTGCATTGAACAATGGATAAAGACCTTGTCCCACCTCATTTCTGCCTTGGGAACTGGCCCTGAGCTAGCTCAGCTCAAAGATTCCTAGTGGAGGGAAAGCCTGCTTTGCCTCTACTGTACAGATTTTGCACACTTGGTTCATTCAGTCCTCTTGGAACAATAATTTTGGCTATTGTTTCTCTCTGACTTTATGCTGTAGACACATTCATCATGTTCTCCGACACACACACCCCGCCCAAATAAATCACTATTTGTATTGTTATGTACTGAGTTGAATAGGATCCAAACTGCAGCAGTCTGATTGGTCCTAGAACAATAGGATTCAGAATACAGCAGTCTGATTGGTCCTAGAACAATAGGATTCAGAATACAGCAGTCTGATTGGTCCTAGAACAATGCAGCAGTATGATTGGTTGGCAGGAACCACCCAATCATGCTCCAGATAGAAGTGAATCCACAACCTGATTGGCTTACAGTAGAATTCCGGAATCAGCCAATCATGTGCAGCCCATTGTGTAAATAATGTATATAAGGCAGATACTTTGAGGGGACATTCATTCATTCCTCCTCACCACTATGAGCTGAATAAAGAGCATGAAATCACTTTGCGACTCTGAGTATATTTCATGTATATTTTTCTTGCCATCTCCAACAGCTCTTTAGTCTACAAAGAGATACAACTGCTTCCCCAAAAAAATATTTCCTGAAATGTATGTTTGTGCTATTTTAATCCTGCTGAGCACTAGAAGGAAATGAAGGAAATAAAGCAAACATACATACACAGAGACCTGCTTTCAGATAAAAGGAAAAGCCTTGGAAGAACAACTTCCCCTTTTTAAATTATTAACTACACAACATTCACCAGGCACTAAAAGTTGTAGACTATTGATTTTCTAGCATCCAAACATGTCCTCAGCTTTACTCATGGGTCCTAAAGGGGTGAACCTGAGCAACAAAAGCTGTTCTATTTTTCTACTGCCAATAACTGTGAAACTATTTGTTGCCAAGAACATGGTGCACTTTCATCTTTTGCCCACTCTAAAAATTCTTTTGCTAAACTTTTCATAGGAGAGCTCTTACAAATCAACTACTTTTTGAATAGATTTCACTGCTAATTGCCTTTGGATTCCTAATGTTCCCTAGTGTCTGATAGCACATAGCAGCAAGTTCAGGAACAAGGATTGGCAGCAGACAGAATGTTAGTGGCACTTTTTTATTATTAAAAAAACCCAGCCCTCTCTGTTTTGATAGGACTGTCATTGATATGCAATTTACTAATTTAGTTTAGCGAGCTTGGTTTCAAAAGCCTTTGATTAAACAGACATCAATAGAAAAAGTAAAGCAGCAGCAAGCGCATTTATGAATAATCTGTACAGTGTGTGCCAATGCATATTTTGTTTAGCAATTTCTGATCTCCTATTAGTGTACATGCAAGTAGATATCAAGATTCTGAGGCAATCCATATAATTGCACATTAACTCTGACATTCAGCAAGATCCAGTCTGAATTATGTACTTGAATTAGCTCTGAATGAAGATGTCTTTTGGGAAGGAGGCAGGAATGGCTCAGCCAGGTCAAACACAGGAAAACATTAACTGCAATAAACCAAGATTTCACCGAGACCCAGTGAAATGTAATGTAAAGCCAAACCCTTACAGGAAAATTACAGTCATTTTGGTGATTTTCTGCTTCTGCTTCTGCCACACTACCGCAAGCTAAACCATGGTTTGGCTTAGTGTTACATGTAAACCAGATGCTTGTGATTTGTCTCACAAGCTATAGTTACCACGGTTTTTTTCCTGCACACTGTTGTGGTCACACTTAGCCATGGTTTGGCTTTGGGTTTTGTATGAACAAGGCCATTAAACTCACACTCCAACCACTCTATGTTTTAACTCAGATACACAGGTGATGTGTGCTGTCTTACAGAAGCAGGAAAGGATGGCAAGAAAAATAATAGAGCTCCAACATCAGAGAGGAGAATGTTCCAGCTACTGGGGGGGAAAATGTTTGGAAAGCAACATTCTAGGATTCAAAATCTTAAACAAACTGGAAAAAATCTGCCCCTTATCTCTGATAAATTGTCCCTACTTTGCCTTATTCACAGATGCCTCATCCCCACACTTCAGGCCAAACTAATGTTAAGTGTATGGTTTCCCCAGTAGTGATGTATGGAAGTGAGAGCTGGACCATAAAGAAGGCTGATCGCCGAAGAATTGATGCTTTTGAATTATGGTGCTGGAGGAGACTCTTGAGAGTCCCATGGACTGCAAGAAAATCAAACCTATCCATTCTTAAGGAAATCAGCCCTGAGTGCTCACTGGAAGGACAGATCCTGAAGCTGAGACTCCAATACTTTGGCCACCTCATGAGAAGAGAAGACTCCCTGGAAAAGACCCTGATGTTGGGAAAGATGGAGGGCACAAGGAGAAGGGGATGACAGAGGACGAGATGGTTGGACAGTGTCCTTGAAGCTACAAACATGAGTCTGACCAAACTGCGGGAGGCAGTGGAAGACAGGAGTGCCTGGCGTGCTCTGGTCCATGGGGTCACGAAGAGTCGGACACGACTAAACAACAATGTTATGTGTGTTTTTGCAATAGGGTCAACGGATTTTCTTTCTTTCTTCCAATGCAAATTACATTTTCAAAGGAGGGGGATTCTGTGTGTTCATGTATTACCACCCCCAGATTTGCCCTGGGTTAAGAGTTTAGCAAATCCACAGATTAAGAACCCATTCCTATGCATGTTTATTCTGTTATATCCCACTGTTTTTAATGGGGATTGCTCCCAGGAAAGTAACCTTATGATATATGAGGGAATCCACACTGGAGAGAGAGAGAGCATTTAAGTGCATGGAACATTGGAAAGCTTCAGTTGGAAACAATCTATACCAAGGGGGGAGGCGAATGAAGAGAAACAATGGAAGTGTGTAAAACCACCTACTTTCCTTGTTAAATAAAAAGTGATGTATGTGATACTGTTGAGGTTTTGCTTGGAAATACAACAAGAAAAGATCAGACTGGTTGCAGGATCGCTCTATGCATTTTGATACATGGAAGTATGTAAACTAAAATTGTTCCCTAATTGTAAGCTTTTATGTAAGCCACCTTGAGAGAGTTAGTTGCTCTGAAAGGCAGCCTTAAAATACTTCAAATAAAACAAGAAACAAATAATAGTATAAATACTATCCACCCTGGTGAACCATAAAACATGGAATAGATCCTGTCAAACGTCAGCCCATGATTTATAGAAGAGGGTGAAAGTTACTGAATAATACAACTAAGAATATAGTGACCAAAAAGTCTAATGACATCCTGCTATGAAGTTCATATTTGCACTGAAAATAGTAACTTCCTTAATTAGTAGCTAAATCTTGGATAAAAATATTCAATCCAATACAAGCTGATGCCAACAAACTTTCTAGGGTTTACATTGTGTATGTGTCCATGACTTTAATTAAACGAATTTATGTATCCAGTCACTCGAACAATAAAGCCTGATTTTAGGACAAAGCAAACAAAGCTTAATTTCTGGAGAGGAAAAATTCAGTTCCAAGATCTGTGGGTTTAAAAAAAATGTTTTACAACAATTGCCATTAACATAAATTAGCTGATAGGCCTAATTGTAGATATTTGTGGGTGGGTGGGTGGAAGAGGAAGAGAGATGGATTATGAGAAGCAATTTCTCATTCAAAGCATTCATATATCATCATGACAACAAGTAAATATATTTCTCAGACAGAAGTTTGCAGTACAACTAGACAACTAGATGGCAAAGGAAGGGCCCAAAAACAATATCTCTTCTGAATTTTTAAGTTCAATAATAGAAATTAACACAAAACAACAGCAAACCTAACCCCCAAATCCTCTAGTTTGAGGGGATTAGGAAAGAGAAGAGGAGACTTCCTGCCTCCTACGAACTGTGCATTTGTAATGGAAGCTTCCTCTATTTTCATGAATAACATTTGTGAGTGTAGGGCTACAGTTAGTGGTTCTTTTGTCAGCAGTGGGCCATATTAAGCCCCAAAACAGAGTGTTCTAGGGACAGGACAGAGCAGACTTCAAATATACTGGATCCAAGGCCCTTTCATTCATCCAAGGGGCTCCAGGATCCACTGGTGGAGGAACAGGGGGGCGGGGGAAGCGCACTACCGCAGGCACCATCAGGGAGGGGGGTAACATCGCGCACCCCCCCAACACACACCACAATTCCCCCCACCACACTGGGCGTCACACCCCCATGACACACCCTCAGACCGGAGATGGCACAACTAATTATCACCAATTGGAATCAAAGGGGGTGGGATGAGAGAACTAAAGAACTAGGGGAAAAAATCCATACACAGGGGGAGAAGGGGTAGGATGCCCTTATAGAACCTCCTGCCTGCACAGGCATATAAGTCAGTAAAGCTATAGAGATGGTGGACAATCCACCATTTTGCACTCACCCCTCCTAGTTCCATTTAAGATTGCACTATAAATTGTGCATGTAAGTCACCTAGATATGTTTTTCATTAGGTGAGAAATAAATTGAAGCTCTCAAAATGCCGGGGGGGGGGCACCCCTAAAACCGTAAACTGGAAGAGTCCATACTTGGAAATGTTCATAGGTGTGCAATCTAACCCACATGACTATGTTCAGATCTGAGCATGGAATGTCAGATACTAACCAGAAAAGTTTGCTCCAGACTGAAATCCTCCCCCATCCCTACTTGTAACACACAAAACAGCTGTTACTGCATTTTATTAGCAACCCGACAGCAGCAATATGAAGCCCAACATCTTAAAATGCTGAGCATCTGCCAGATCTGGTGGAGAGAGAAAAATGTTGATAGCCAAAGAGCTCTCACAATTTTAATGCAAATGTTGTGCAAGAGTCATGGCCTGCCATCTAGCACGGTTCCCTCACATACCATCTTAACTTGCATCTATGGTGCAGGGTTCATGACCGCAGAGAGGATTGCAAGTACAATCAGTCTAATGCATTTACAAAACCCTTCAGACCATTCAACTCAACCTGGAAAGGTTGGAAAGGTAGCCCAGCATGGGAAGTCCTGCAACCCTCCACAGATACAAATATGGAATTTATATGTACATACACCAGAAAATTGCAAAGTGAAAAACAGAAGCAGAGTTATGTCCTTGAAAAGTCTGGCAGAGTAAAATGCTGAGAATCTTGGGGGAATGCACTTAACATCTCTCAGCAGAGAAGTATTGATTTGATTTGATTTTTAGCCCCGCACAAGGATTTCCTAACCGGGGCAACGGAGGAGGAATGTTGTCCTTTTCCATGCTTTTAACAGCAAGACCTTTGGCAACAGACTACTTTGCTTGCCTATTCAGCCATCCTTAAAAAAAAAAGGAATAAAGTTTATATATTGCTATTTTCCATTCAGCTAGGTTTTAATATTTGTTTTGTACAATACCTTGCATTAAATAAGTAAGAAAGGAAGTCTGAAGTTTCAAAAAATAAATAAAAGGGCTCACAGTATGCATACATTTCTCACACAGTCTCTTTTTCTTTTGGCACTATTAAATCACCATGTTCTCTTCTTTGGTACCTTAATGGCGATAATGGCAACTGAGCTTCGGAGCAGTACTTGTGCTAATTTACTTAATAAATCAAGGAGAAATAAAATACATTTTCTCCTGCCATTCATGGTGAAATAAAAAACCAAGTTGTGGTTTTTTAACCTAAATTAACAATTTGTTATGCACTTTTTTTACACATTGGCTTTGAAAATGTAGCCAGTGCACATGAACATTGTGCATTGTGAAGAATAGTGTCTGTGAAGCAAAATGAAAGCCTAAAAAGGGAAGACTTGACCTTTCTGTGAAACTGCACATTTTGCCTGACATATTTTGTCGTGAGAACATTAATTTAAAGTGTGCTCAACAAATCTTCAGGTCCTCAGTTAAGCTAAATGGAACAGACATGGAGATATAGGAACCTACATCCCTGCCCTTAAATCAACCCATCATGCTTGCAAATATTCATGTCTTGTGTGGCATTTGCAAGAAATTCTGCAGAAGTTGAGAACATCATTGCCTAGGAGCTTATTCACATGAGCAGGCTTTTCCCACTGAAGTCAAGCTAATGAATCATGATCCCCACCCCCACCCCACCCCCCTGCCATGATAATTGCAGCTGCCAGTTCAGCTATTATTGGATTAATCTGTATGCAATTTATTTTTGCCCGTATGTTTTTGCCCAAATTAGTCCTTCTGGGGATTAAAATTATTCTGGTTTTCATCAACATTCTATCAAATTAACTAACAGCATATCCACCCCCCCCCCAAAAAATCTAGCTGAAATAATGACCATATTTTAGTTATTAAAATAAAACAAAAGGGAATATTTCTCCTAAAAAAGGTGGTCTGTAATGTGACAATTGATCATCTGTGAGAACAGGATGCTGGACTAGATGGGCAATTGGCCTGATCCAGTAGGCTATTCTTATACAGTAGTACCTCAGAAACCAAACAGAATCCGTTCTGGAAGTCTGTTCGACTTCCAAAACATTTGGAAACCAAGGCGTGGCTTCTGATTGGCTGCAGGAAGCTCCTGCGGCCAATCAGAAGCCGCGGAAGCTGCACCGGACGTTTGGGTTCCAAAAGAACATTCGCAAACTGGAACACTCACTTTCGGGTTTGCAGCATTCAGGAGCCAAGACGTTCGACTCGCAATCAACCAGAGAGATAAGAACTGGAGTGCTTAGTGTTACATGCTACTAGTTATTAAGTCTTTTTTTAAAAAATCGTATTTAATAGAAGAGAAAGGACTGGCCTAGACTTACTCTACCAGTGGTACAAAATGAAAATAGAATGCATTTTAAACTGATGCCAAAGACAGGAAATGCTACATGGTTTCTTAAGGATTAGGTTCTGGTTAAAGATCCTGCCACAACTGAACAAGTCTATTAGAAGAAGCTCAGTGAATAACTTTCATGTAGCACAGAGTCCCATCTCCTACCAACAAGGCAACTTACTTATGTTCAGTGGTGGCAATAAGACATGAATTTCATTACTGACACTATTTGAGGTGTGGAAACACTGGCAAGCCTTTGAAACGTTTGGCTTTCCTCCTTTTTCCTTTTTATCCTATTGAACCCGATTCCCTTTTCCAGAAAACAAGCAAGACACCCAACTACATAAAAGTCAGACTGAATCAAAACTTATTTCAATTCTTCACCCTCTCTTTTCTTTTGTTAAATTCTCCCAAGGGAGCTTCATGGTTTAAACTTGACAGACAGTCACTTATCCTCCTCCTTCCCTCCTCAGACAGAATTGGATCTATTGTTTGGCAGGCAAACAAAAAGAAGAAAAGAATCCCTGTGCCCAACTGAAGCTCATTCCTTCAAGCTCTCCTGTTCCCCTACTGCTACCTGGATGCTTATATGAATTACTTATAACTTTTCCACCCTGGCTTCTATCAACTTAGGAAGCCCATTTCTTTGTCCTGGGGAACATTTTCTGTCCCTTGCTATTCCCATTAACATTCCCTCTACTGCCACCTGGGGTATAATCTGGAGCAGATACTGTTCTGCCCCAAGGAGCAGTCTAGAATGTGAAAACTTCCTAGATACCAATACAATACTATTAATCTATATATCCATATATCTATCTATAGAAGGGATGCGGTTGGAACTGTGGATTAATCCACAGAGCCTAGGACTTGCTGATCAGAAGTTTGGCGGTTCGAATCCCCGTGACGGGGTGAGCTCCCGTTGCTTGGTCCCTGCTCCTGCCAACCTAGCAGCTCGAAAGCACGTCTAAAGTGCAAGTAGATAAATAGGTACCGCTCTGGCGGGAAGGTAAACGATGTCTCCATGCACTGCTCTGGTTCGCCAGAAGCGGCTTAGTCACGCTGGCCACATGACCCGGAAGCTGCACGCCGGCTCCCTCAGCCAATAAAGTGAGATGAGAGCTGCAACCCCAGAATCGGTCATGACTGGGCCTAATGGTCAGGGGTCCCTTTACCTTTACTTATCTCTCCCTCCCTCCCTCCCTCCCTCCCTCTCTCTCTCTATATATATATCTCCAAAATGGCAGCATTCATTCCCCAAAAGAAATTATCAGCAGATCTGGGTGAACCCCTAAGTCTACAGTAGTACTAGAAGTCTTAAGGGGAATACCTTTTCTCAAACCCCACGTTCTAGCCCAGTTAGGACTGGGCATGCTCAGTAGGCAAGGAACGCTGAATGGTTGCTCCATCCCTTGATTGTTATGGTGGTTCTTTACTGTACCCTCTTGGCTTATGGTGTGCTTGGACTGATGTTTTGGACTGCAACTCCCATAATCCCTGAGCATTGGTCATGCTGGCTGAGGCTGGTGAGAGCTGTACTCCAAAACATATGAAGTTAGGAAGACTGCCAGAGAATATAAAGACAATTTGATACTGGATGCTTCCTAAAAATTCCTGATATCAAGTTAGCCCTTTTCCACTGCTGTTGCACATCAGGTTCTTGCATAAACGATTCCTTTAGCTTAGAAGTCAGGGGACAAAATTCTCAGGTTCAAGAACTTTGTGCCCACTGACACAGTTCTTTTGCTAAGTGAAGGGAGTAAAATATACAACAATGCTATGGATCCCAATAGGGGAGCACTCATCCAAAAAGCAACTTTTAAGAAAACTTACCATTATTGATCAGGACATGAAGTGGGTAATTCTTTGCTTTAAATGCTTGAACAAATTGATGTATGGACTTCATGGAAGCCAAATCACAGTATAAAAACTCCACTGAAAAAGGGAAAAGAAAAACAATGTCCAAATCAATTAAGTGAAAAACAAAAGTATTCATACTGGGTTTGAGAGCCTGCAACTTGACCTTTAAGTTATTTGTAGACCAGCAGTGCTTCCACACACTCTACTAACAATATAACATGAGAAACGTATTTTTGGTATTTTACTTTGTGTTCCACTTTTTGTTTTAGGAGTCTGGACAGACTTTAAAAAAGCTTTTTCTTTAGTGGATCATTTAAGAAAAAATACAATAGCTCACTTTGCACCAGGACATTTTGTTAATTTACCGTATTTTTCCGTGTATTGGACGAGGTTTTTTGACTCAAAACTCACATCAAAAAACTGGGGTTGTTCATTACATGGATAGTGGCATGGGGGCCAGCTCATTGGTGGGAGCGTGGCTTCACCCGATGCCGTAGAGAGTGGGGAGCGATCTGGGGGGTGTTTCCTGCCAGCAGCTACATGGGGGGGGGGGGAGAAGCTGCGTGTGTCAGCCAGCTTGTTGGTGGGAGTGCAACTTCCCCCAATGCTGCTGTGCACTGTGGGAGCTCCCTGGGTCGTTTCCCGCGTGCGGTGGCATTGGGGGAGGTTGTGCTCCCTGAGCACAACTTCCCCTGATGCTCCTGCACATGGCGGGCACTCCCTGGATTGTTTGCCATGCTTGGCGGCATCGGAGCACAATGGCTGGTGGGAGCGCAAATGCCCCCGATACCACTGCGCGCGAGAAATGATCTAGGAAGTGTTTCCTGCCCACAGCTGCATGGGGGGGGGGGAGAGGCTCAACAACTTTGGGCCATCTCCCCTAATTTTCCTAAAATTGAGTTCCCTAAAATGGGGGGAGGGTGTCTTATGCACGTGGGCGTCCTATAGATGGCAAAATACAGTATGTCAGCAGAAGGGATATCTGACCATAATGCCAGAAACATGCATATTTACAGTGCCATATCAAACCCACCCTCCCCTTCTCAGGAAACTGATTTCAGTGGCCTCGTGTTCACAGATGTATAAGTGCAATTAGCCAAGATCAGCATTACTAAGCATTACTAAGAACAATCCTTATACTGAGCTTAGTATTCCAGGAATAGCAACTGTATATTCAGGGGGAATCTCAAAGCCAAAATTCCTGGACAGTAAGGACAAATGTGAAGTGACATGAAATGTACCAGTCAGGATGCAACATTAGAAGTAGCCTGAAAACACTGGACTTTTATTTTATTTCTTTAGGAGGGCTTGGAAATATTTTCACCCAGCCTCTCTTAGACACCTGCACAAAAATAAGTAGAGATACTTACATGGGAAACGGTTGCAAGTAAAAACATTTATAAATATTGTAGGCCTATATGTTTTATCTTGGAGAGATTTAAATGACGTTTCGTGTTCAGCTGTAGATCAACATGCAATAAACATTGCTGAATAACAGAGTATAAAATGCCTTCAGCACACTGATACTTGTTACAGATAGAGCTGCCTGTTTTCTGCATTTGCAGACTCTGGTATCTGACATACACTACTGTCTTGAAAATCGCAACTCATCGCCTCTGATTATGTTGTACATAGGCCAACCAACACCTCCCAGCCAACCTGACCTACCTCACATGGTGGTTGCAAGGATAAACATGGGATATGCATAGAGGTCCAAGTCCCTTGGAGGAAGGGTAGGATTAATAGGTACTAGAGCTAATGGGGGGACTATAATTATAACAATTATAATAGATTGTGTGTCAGAATTAGACACACAATCCTAAATATGCTTACCAAAAGATAAATCTTTTGGGACACAATCCGGATACCCTTTAAAGTCCCACCTTCACATTAGGTTAACCCATAGGTTTTCCTTGTGGATATCAGTCAGACTTACAGTGAAGAAGAAGAAGAAGAAGAGTTTGGATTTGATATCCCGCCTTTCACTCCCCTTCAGGAGTCTCAAAGCGGCTAACATTCTCCTTTCCCTTCCTCCCCCACAACAAACACTCTGTGAGGTGAGTGGGGCTGAGAGACTTCACAGAAGTGTGACTGGCCCAAGGTCACCCAGCAGCTGCATGTGGAGGAGCGGAGACGCGAACCCGGTTACCCAGATTACGTGACTACCGCTCTTAACCACTACACCACACTGGCTCCACACACCATGAGGTGGAGTGTGCATGAGAATCTTGGCTGTGAATATACTATATATACTATATATATATATACCAAGCTCTGTAAAGCTTCCCCTCAGGTAAATGTTTAATCATGCATAACCATGGCTGGTTTATGGCAAGTGAACTCTTTGGGATTTACTTCAGTGTAAGCAGGCTTCAAAACTGACGGTTAAAAATGTGATCTAAATTAGCCATTACTAATGTAGCCTGTGTCTTATTCTTTTCCTTATCAATATACGAATAGCTAACACAAGATTTTTGAATGTGTAGCAGCAGTTCTGGGCAAAGAAAACAAGAGAAATCACAGAATACGAACAAATTCAAATCATACCTTTTTACCATATAAACATTCAGTCCAATTTATGCATAGCAGCTTCAATAAAGCTGCCCATTAGTCTTCAAAATACCTAGTAATAGCAATTCTGACTATGCTCCAAATTGGATTCCCCTCCCCCCCCCCAAAAAAAGAGAAACTAAAAAACAAGAGCTGGTAACATTAAAATCTAAATATGGAAACTCTCACAATACATGCTGGCAAATTATCCTCTGTTCTTTCGAAAATCAGTTCTATTCAGACATGAAAGCAGGCAACAACAAATGCACCTGCTTTTCTTTCCTCTGTGCTGATATGCTTTTGTAATTCTACCTAGGTAACACGCTCAAGAAAAGCTACACAGTTACAACTTTGTCAGATACCGAGGGGAAGCAAAGAGTTTAGATTCTCAAGGTTTGTATGATGCGGCAAAATCTATGTACAACTTGTTCTCAAGAAAGTGTGCAGAATGGAATAGGTTTCTGAATAAGGCTGGCAGATCCTTACCCGCAGAATGGTGCCACAGGGAATTTTTTCTGTTATTGACAACAACCAAATGAAGAAAAAAGGGAGGGGAAGCGCAAAAAAACCCTTAAAAACTCAGAGAAGTAAAGGAAGAGGCACAGCCAGAAAACTGTACTAATAAATCAATCTTTTTCAAATACAGTTATTATAAAGTACTGTACTTTTTTAAAAAAGGGGGCCTATGTTTTGGTTGAAAACATCATTCTGCAGAAGCACTTAAGTGAAAATAAGGTTCTCTGATCAATTCAACATTTGACTTGATAGGTGAACATGGTTCCTGATGATTACCCTTGACAATGGCTTTTTTTCTGAAAGGCATTTGGCTTTTTAGTGATTTAGAAGAAACATATTTTAAAAATATATTCTCCCCTGAATATACTGCTGCTATTCCTGGAATACAAAGCTCAGTATAATGATTTTTAAAAGACTGAATCCTTAGCACCATTTTGAGACACCATCCTTTCCTTTGCAACAATGAAATATACAATGGTGGGAAGAATCCAGATATCCTGCTGTTTGCAGCATGGCTTGGGACAAAGGTGGTCCCAGGAGGAAGGCTATGCAATGGAGGCAAAGTGACTATCTTCAGGCCAGAGGGATTGCTCTCTTAAGGCTCTGAACAGGGGATAGAGCCTATAAGAAGTGGTCAGGCGATGGAGACCTCAAAGGCTTCAGAATGTTCCCAACCATCATCACAGCAACTCATTGGGAGTTGTCCATGGTCCTGAAACTTCTAACCAGTTTTGTCCTACTGTGCATCACCTCCCTCTTTGTGGGATTCAGCATTCTACTGAAACACAATATCCAACCTCCATGACACTCTTTTTTGAGGTTTCAAAATACAAAGAAAACCTTCTGCCAGCTTTTAAAAAATAAAATAAAATTCCCTGCCATGTGAAGACCATCCAACCTCCCTTCCCGTTTCATGGGGCCACTTTGATACTTAATGTGCATTTCCCAGGGAAGGAACTGCAAGGTAAAAGCTGAAAACAGCTCAGGAAATACAAGTGATGTCTTTCTTTTGGTAAGCAAAGATTTTTAAAAGGGGAAGGAATAGTGCACAAGAATTACCATCCCAAAAATACAATGAATGCCGAGGTCCTCATCTTTCTTATATTTGGCTCAGCAGCCAAATTTATAAGACCTGAGACCTGGTCAGCATGGTGTTGCTCCCATACCCAAGTGCTCATGTTTAAACAAGACCCATTTGCCAAATAACTTTGCAGCTGTAGCTAAAGCCGCCATGTCAACAACAGCCATAATTTTCTGCATGTTTATCACCCTATTTATTTCTGAATTTGGTGGCCATGTCAAACTTTTAAGGAGATTACTTGTCAAGCTATTACAAAACAAGATTTTCCAGTTTTATTTGAAAGCTTTCTGTTTCAAAAGGAAAAGGAATAAATTGGGTTTGCCACCAAAAACACCCACGTCTACTTGCATATGCTAATCCATGTCAAACACATGATAATATTAAATACCAGCTAGGATGGAAGAGCAGCTTTATGTAGAAAAGGAAAAGGGGAAAAAAAGAGAGGCTAGTCTTGAGGGAAGGAATCAGTTCAATTTTTAGGTTACATTGGTTTTCTACCTCACATATAGTTTAAATTACTTTGTGAAAATATTTCATTGAAAAACTGTAAAAGAAACCAAGCGGTACAATCTGTTAACCTTCACTGTTTCAGTCATTCAACTTCTTCCACCTTAGATCATGGGTTCTCACCTACCTTCAAACTAGTTGTTAGTAAAGCACCACTTTATTGCAATGCAATCCTCAAAGAGATTCTTAATCCCATCACATTTACTAAGCAACTGTTGTAGACAGGAAATGCAAAAGAGCAAATAGACTGTTTAGAGAACTGCTCAGTAATCGTGATTCTATTTTAGTATGCATATACTTATTGCAAGTTTGTAAGGTTGCAAATAAGTTATGTGGGTGAGGAATGTGTCAGGATTCAGCAAAGGATTATCAAGTGTCTTTTTTGTTGATAGATTAGTCACAGTGCTTATGGAACTGCATTGTGCAATATGTTGGTAATAGCCAACAACAGAGCTAACACACACACAGCCATCTGCCAATGAAAGACTTTTGGTGCCTATACAAGAGATGAGAGGACAAGGTTAACTCCACTGGAGTATAGGAACACATTAATATTATAATTTTGGTTTCACAGGGTGGTATTTCGCTAAATTATTGCATAAGCATAACAATTTCGACTTGTGAAAGGGAGATTCCCCTTCTCCTCACCCTATGCATGCCTCCTCCATCCCCAAATCTATTCCAGAGAGTTGGAATAAGCCACAGACTAATTTGGGGGCCCCTGTGTTTCAATGCCCTAAGAGAAATCATTGCACTGATAAGATGTGCCCCATAGTGCTATTCTGCATATAACCATCAATTTCTCATTTTTGCAATCTTAAATTCACTCCATTACAGTTCATTAAAAAAAACAAAAACATGAAAATTCACATACACTTTCATGCATATTCCTGCAGTCAATCAGAAGCTTCGCTTTGGTTTCTGAACATTTTGGAAGTCAAACGGACTTCCAGAACAGATTCCGTTCAACTTCCAAGGTACAACTGGAGAGAAAGAAAGAAAGAGAGAGAGAGAGAGAGAGAGAGAGAGTCCACATAGTTACATTTGTTTTACTAATGTAATATGTTTATTTACTTAAAGCAAGAAGCAAACAATTTACTTAGTGTTGAAAATCCAAGCTGCCATGACAGGAGGATTCTGAGGCATTTAGTACAAACGGAAAGACATCCAGGGAAGCCCAAATCATTTGGTTAAATGGAAGATAAATAGCCAGGGACAGATTAAGACATTGTTTCATTTACAGGGAGCAACGCTGGGGATTCTTAATGAATCCAGGTAGGAGTGTACATAATCTTTAGCTGTAAGTCTGAGTCTACCACTCAATAGGGAGTTGCAGCAATTCCTACCAAGCTGAGTTTATCTATAAGAGACACACTGCTGCATACATGTTCCACATTCATAATTTACACTTTTAACTGTAGAATTAAAGCATCCAATGTACACATTAAAGAACTGAATGTGAGATGGTATTACAGGGAAATATGTTAAAATAACTGTAGTGCTTCACACATTAAACAGTTTCTAAAAAGTACCTCACCAGAACCCAGATCTCTAGAATTATATAGTGAACAACAGATGATCACAATGTTTCTCATCAGGACTTGGTCCCTTTTACCCAAGGGAATCTTGTCATTGAGTGAGAATTGCAGGCCAGACATATAATCCATGACAAGTTGGAAACCAATAAAGAAGCCTCATGGGATTGTATCAAATTTCTTTGCACTATACATCACCCATGTCTTAGAGCTCTGATCCAGTTGTTATTTTGCCCAAATACTTTTAACAAGCTAGGTTTCCCTTTTAATGGCTTTAAATGATTCACAGTGGAAGCTGGAAGGGTGACTTCTGAAGAAAGGCTTAAATGCTCAACCAACAGCATATGGTTTAAAAGCCACAGCAGTTTTGCTGAAATAAAGCTGCATTTCTCTCTCTTTAGATGGCCCAAAACGTCCACACCGTGTGTATTTTAGGGCTTTTTAAGAACTTAAGACTGTGCTTCTGTTTCAAGGCAACCCTTCTAGAGGGTGAGGAACCACAATGACTATGAATCTCATGATGGCAAATCTCATGATGTTAAGCTGTTCTGTGAGTCGTGAAGGAGATGATAAGTGTTCACAAGTCTTTTCTTTCCCCATTTTTGGAAAGAACTGCAGTCTCCTTCCCTAAGCAAACAGCTCTGCCCTCCCCCCACCTTTGCCCTTTGTGACAAACAGCTATTTAAAGCATTTATTTTTTTAACCACAGATGTTGGAATACTACTTTGCTGATGTGCCACAGCTGAATGAAATGAAGCTCATTCTGGTCCCAGACCAGATTCATATACTGTACTAAATGAACATTGAATTTACAATTAAATATAACAATAAACAATACGAACACAGCTATTGTCTAGACATTTTGCTGTTAACAAAAATAACCAAACAAAGTTTTTTATAACATTGCTGCCAACAAAAAAAAAAAATTACTTTCTATCCCACCTTGCAGTACCAGCCTCCAAGGTGCACTATAAATAAATAAATAAATAAATAATCCCATTGTTATTATTATAACAACTGTGAAAATAGTAAAATGGGAGTAAATTGAGACCTAGCAACACCTATTAAGTATTCAATGCACAACATTCCTAACAGCAAAAAGGAAGTGATCCTAGCCCTTTGATAGCTCTCAAAGAGAGAAGTAGAAACCTCTTTAGCACGTGTACGACAGACTCTCATAATGTAAACAGTTTAGGAAAGGAACAATACTTAACATCAGTCCCTCTGCAGAACAAGCTGAATTTTAAACTTTGAGGAGCTTAAAGAGCAGTTTCCAAAGAGGTGGGTTGAGGGAAAGAAAATATTAATTGCCTCATTAAGTTCATGCACACACACAAGTAAACTCAACCTAAGGGATCTTTTAATTAGCACAGAAGTAAACAATTTCTATTTGCAAATATTATACTCGCTAATGCAACTACTTTCCTTTTTTTTTTTTAATCAAATGCCACCTTTCTTCCAAAGAGTTCAGGATAGCATACATAACCTCCTTGCATCTCACAACTTTGTGAGATTTGTGGGTCAGTCTACTTACCTAGATCAATCAGTGAGCTTGGTGATTGAAAGGGTGCTCTTCAAAGAAATTTACAGTTGTAAGAACAATTGCAATACCAATCACCAATAAAATAAATCTGAGAGGAATGGAACCATACAACCAGCCAAAAGCATTGTAACTTTTTCTCTTTGAATTAGTCCAGGAGAAGTCGCAGAACCTAAGTCATCTCGGCCAATGATCAGCAATGATGGGAATTGTAGTACAACAACATCTGAAAGCCACCACATTGACTATCCCCCCCTCTAATTGCTACAGCTCTCCACTCTTTTAGCTTCTTACCTTCAGATAAACTGTGGCCTAATGCCAAAGCATTTTATGTGTCTAATAAACTGCATTAGCCAGCAAGGCCACTAAGGCCTAATGTACAGTGGTGCCTCGCAAGACGAAAATAATCCGTTCCGTGAGTCTCTTCGTCTAGCGGTTTTTTCGTCTTGCGAAGCAACCCTATTAGCGGATTAGCGGATTAGCGCTATAGCGGATTAGTGGCTATTAAAGGCTTAGTGGCTTAGCAGCTAAAAGGCTATTAGCAGCTTAGCGGCTTAGAAAAAGGGGGGAAATTGGAACACTCGCAAGACGTTTTCGTCTTGCGAAGCAAGCCCATAGGGAAATTCGTCTTGCAAAGCAGCTCAAAAATGGAAAACCCTTTCGTCTAGCGGGTTTTCCGTCTTGCGAGGCATTTGTCTTGAGGGGCACCACTGTAATGAGTTAATTTTCCTCATTTTAATTCCAAGCTTGTTTCTAATTTACTAATACAAAGTGTTCTCGTCACCTCTTTTTTATTTCGTTTTCTCAGACTAGTAGTCACATTTTCCTAAGAGATCTGTAAGAATAACAGCCGTGTCTTGCTTTCTCAGCACACCATCACAATTCCTAGTGTCATCTCAGTCAGAGCTGCACATGCTTTGCACATAATTGTGAAGTATTTTTAAAAGGCTTGATCCAGATGCTAGCAAAATTCATGCCTGTGTATCTGCTGCTTGCATCAATTGAACCAGTTATCTGAAATACCAAGGATGACATGATTCATGAAACCAAATACCTGGTATTTGAAAGAGAGAATATAGGAAGGTCATCCAACAAGGCAACGTTTCTGTCCTTATGGTGTTTTGAGCACCCTACAAGCTTTTTGCAGTCTGTCCTTATCCCTCAATTCACTCCTGAGTTGGTGCATGTATATGTGAAATTTCATATCTTTGCTGGTCTTCCTGCAACGGATCAAGGGCCCCTGAGGATTATCTAGTCCAACCACCTGCAAAGCAGGAATATGAAGCTTTCCCATACAGGGATTGAACCTATAACCTTAGCATTATCAGCACTATGCTCTAACCAACTGAGCTATCCAGGTGTGAGCACACATCTTTTAATGTTCCTCTTCTTAGCCACTGTCGATTCTCCACTTCTTAAATTTTTCTTTCACCAAATACTGTACTATACATTTTTTTTCTAGGGTAGAGAGGAAGGAGGGAGTTACACACACACACACACACACACACACACACACACACACACACACCTTCCCCATTACTTCATAATTCCATAGATTTGTCTCAAGATACATACACACCACACAGTAACAATAACAAAACAGTAAAGTTAGGATTGGGAGGGATATATTTCTTTACCGGTGCATATCTAGTTTTATTACTAAGAATCTGCAAATCCTCAAACCGAAGAGCATGCAAAACAAGTAGGATCAAAACAGCACCTCATGAATGCAACACACAGCTAAAGAACACTCCTAAGTTTATATCAGCTAGCTTTATGTTTTTAAGTTACATATATGCAAAATGATAACGGTAAAAGCAAATTCCCCTCCATTTGTTGCAAGTGAACTGTTTGAGGAAACATCATTGCTCAGCCTGACAGAATCTAACTGGTAAGATAAGAGGTGATATGTATCTATTTTCAACTATAAATGAAATAGAATTCTGTGACCTCAGTCAATCTGCAATCCAATGCAGACTTTATCAGTGCTAGGAAATTGGTGTGTGTGTGTGTGTGTGTGTGTGTGTGTGTGTGTGTGTGTGTGTAATGGGTGCCACATTTTAAGATACTACCAGGCTGATAAAATAAAGGATTATTCACTTTTATGTGCAAAGTTAGTGTTTTACAGGGAGTGCTTTGAGAGAAGCAATCTGTTGCCTAGTAGTATCTGAAACTAGTACAGCACCTATCAGCACTTCACCTATTACAACAACTGCAGGGTTTTTATATTTTGTGAGATTTTTGTCAGCATGCTGGAAGCTAAAAGGTTTGATGTTCAAAGACCCAATCCATTTCAAGATTAGCTATCAGCTGTACTTTATTAGAAAAGCAGTAGGGTTTCCCCCCCTCCTGATTTCGCCCATTAAATACCACCTGGCTGCTTGATGTTATTAAATGAAATATGAAAAGATTAGTATGAAAAGGCATGGAAAATGTCTTAAGCTCCTTTAAAATCTTGCAACAGCGTTTTGGGGAACAGAACTATGGACAGTGACAGCCTTGTGAAACCACCCAATTCTTAAGAATAACAGCAAAGCGACAGGCATCAATAAAATAAAACATTAAAAACTTTTTATCAATTAATTGTTATATTCCAGTAATATATTCACATAGCTGCTGAAAATTAATGAGGACAATCCAGGTTTGACTACATGACCAAACTGAATTTTCATCTGACAGCCAAACAAATATGTCGCAATTTCATACACATGCACCAATAAAAATAAGTGAAATACCCAGGGTGAGTTCAAACAGTGTCAGAGCACTTGTCTAATGAATTTTCTCTTGTACAATGAGACTATTTCCCCATCTCTTCCCTCTGGCAGCTTAGTGTACATGCCCCAAATCTGATCCAGAAGGCTAATGGACCCTCCAGAGCACATTATACTGGATGTCACCACAATTTTTCTCAACCATGAATTTGGGGGAAAGATTATCAACAATACTGTGTCACCTAACGATGGATATAAAGTATTTCATGATGAGTTCATGGTTTATAGAGACCACATAGATTTAGTTGTTATTAAGTGTGGTGTTCGCTCCTCTCACTCCCTTTAATCAAATTCCATCGTGTTTGAAAGCATGATAATGAAATGCACAGATGAAACAAGCATTAGTTATCTGAAAATTACAGCTAATTATACATAAACTGCAAGAGTTATATTTAATGGATCAACAGCACCTCTCAAGACATTTATTTCCATAACACGTGACTGACAAACCAAAGAACCAAAACTGGGTGTTGTTGTTGTTTACCTTATTGCAAACTGTTCAAAAGCGTGTAGATTAATAAAATGTTCTCTCTGCTGCAATTATGGAACATCACATTTTTGTTCCATAACATTAGGCTAACTTCTTTTTACATTTAGTGTATGAGTGGATTCTTGTGAGTATTCATAGCTTGAGTCAAGGAATCTCCATGTCTCCAAAGGTAGTAATGAAGCTAAGCAAGTCTGGTCTTGTAAGTTTCCTGGAAACCACATGTAAATAGCTATGAGTTAATGGATAACTGTGGCCTCAAAGATGATACTGTTGTGCTACAACTCCAACAATCCCTGACCACTGGCAACATTGGTTAAGGTCAGTTGAAACAGGAATGCATAACCATCTGGAGGGTTACAGGATTCCCACACCACATAAGAAGGATAGGATATAAGTCTAACAATAGAACCCTGAATCTATGAATATCTAGCAAGCTTTCCCCATAGTCTTCCACATGAAAATTCATATGCATTTTTCTGTGCATTTCTCCTAATATATACTTTGGGGCAAGCAATGTTTCCTATTATAATGCATTTTGTACATTATTTTCACTGATATTTGCGTCACTCTCCCAATACATGCATTTTTAATGTGCATTTTGGTAGGAGAATGACATTATAAACCTCAGCAAATCGAGAATTTCACATTGGCTTAGGAAGTGGGAATTAAATGTTAAAACATGCAACAAACAAATTTCTTCCCCATTCTTAACAGCACAAGTATGGTTATCCATTCATGTAGTTCCTCCAAGCCCTGAGCACCTGTGAAAAATTAGTGACTTCACAAGTTATTATATTCAGGAAATATACATGATATTCATGTAAATATACACAGCATGTGCCTTTAACTCAGGCATAGGCAAACTCGGCCCTCCAGCTGTTTTGGGACTACAATTCCCATCACCCCTGACCACTGGTCCTGTTAGTTAGGGATGATGGGAGTTGTAGTCCCAAAACAGCTGGAGGGCCGAGTTTGCCTATGCTTGCTTTAACTGCTTCCAGACTGATAGCTTCCATCACCATCTATTAGTGTGTTGGCCATCAGGTTGATACTTAGTGCAAAGGTGAGTAATTCTGGTCTTACTAAAGAACCAGAAACTATGGTGAGCTCATAATAACAAGAGCTCATAATAATAGTCCCCACTTGCTATGACCCGAAGGAGAGTCAATAGCTCTCCCAGGTCAACAGACATGCCACCAAAATGTTGTGCTTCCTTCACTAGAAGAAATACTGAAGAGACCTATATGGGCAGGCAGGCAATACCCTGAGAACTCCTGATTTCCGATCTTCATCAAATCATCCAACATTATAGAAAAACAAGGTTAGAGCAGTCACAGAAAGAAAATATTTCAAAGATGTTAGTAGATCCCCCCCCCAACTATTCCCATTTGAAATGAATTCATAATTATTGTCACAGTAAGCCAATAAGAGTTGAACAGACCACGGCCTGATATTTCAACCAAAAACCAAATCTTGAGTCTTCCTTATTTAGAATATAACTTGAATTTGCCCACTGTGTGTGAAAGAAAGCAATAAAAGCAGCCAGTATCTGTGAAGAAAGAACCAAGCAATAAATCTGATTGATTGCCAAACTGCTTGAAAATCACAACTCCAGTTTTCAAAACATTTTATCAAGAGTGGAAAATTGTCTCTTCAAGGTTAGTGAACGACCTGGTTAGACCGTAAGAAGGAGTGCTATTTAGAACAAGATTTAAAGCCTGTCATGTGCAGTTCATACAGCATGCTTAACATAACATCCCATTGACATAAGTCTGCCTGCTGTTTTAAGCTAACCACCAGAAATTATGCAGTGGGCTTTCTTTTTTCTTAGATTGCATCATTATATGCAAACAGGTATACTGCGCAAATGGTCCTCTGTCAACCATGATAGCCTTATGTTTGTACATGAACTCAGAATGATGTGATTTAAATCTGAATAGCCTTACGAGCCAGAGTTTTTTTTGGCTTGGTATATTTTTGAGGTGATTGATTCTCAACACTGAGTACTTCTAAGCCGAACAATCAGAGGTTACTCTTATTTGGAACATACTCTGAATATCTATTGGCTGTGAGAGGCTTATAGAATTTTTTTTTGGGGGGGGGTTAGTTTCTTTTCCATGTGTCATCAGGAATTAAAACTAATTTAAATTGGGACTGTGGTGTGTGATGAGAGGAGGCTTAATTGTTCCCTCCAGAGGTATGATCTTGATAGAGGCCACCAGAGCTATTAGTCTTAAAAGAACAGCTTCCATTGGTACCTCAACCCTACCGGAAGGCAAATAGTAGCACATAGATTCTGACCAGAGGGGAAAGAGTTAACCCTTAAAACCAAATGAAGATAATCCCCTCACACATATCACTACTACTACTACTACTAATAATAATAATTATAATAATCTAAAAACCAAAGTATTTGCTAATGGTGCATTGAAATGTCATTTTAAATTTGACTCTTCAATTTAAAATGAAATCACACACAGTATGTATTAGATAGGTCTAAGTCCTATGTTTTGAGTCAGTCTCTCTCTGATTTCTAGATAGTGTACTGGAGGAACAACAAATGGTAACCACTGCCATCGTGCTCCACAGATGGAGACCAAACTCAAGGCCAGGTGGACTCAAATTCAGTCAAGCAATTATTCTTGTCCTAAATATAGCATGAAACTGAGTACAATAAATGTTTATTTCAAGCTAAACGAAGTTCAGTCTTAGTAATCGTGCCCTGATGCTGAAAAAGACATTCCTTGGTTCAAGATTTACCCATGTTAGGATTGCAAAGCTACAGACCAGAAAGGCTATCAACACTTTTAAACTGATGCCCTCTCAGACAGTCCAAAAGCTCACACTGCAGTTTCCCATATTTACCACCGCAGAATGAGGGGGATAGAATTACACTGCATTGCAACCCTATTTACAGATTTGTAACCAAGCTCTGAAATTGGGGGGGGGGGGGGAGAGACAGATTAGTAAAAACAATCCATCATGAAAATCTGGTGAACAAAGACTTTCACAGCAGAACTGTATGCTGTAAATCCCATGCACTTCAGCACAACTTGCTTTCCCACCCCCACCCCCATGTGTATAGGACTTCAGCCTTAATTTGTTTCCACCCCAGATTAAGAGCATAAGGGAACACAAACAGAAGGGCTTTTTAAAAAACAACGAGAGCAGCAACAGTGCAAGTCAAAAAGAGCAGCTCGCGTTTTCCTTCAAAACTACCATCAAATGAGCAGAGAGAATTCAGACGGAATGACATTTCGGGGGTGGGATGTGGAGTCTACATTACTGAACACATTAATTTAGCACTTTTGTCACAGTATAGCTCTCACTGTAAAGACACTCCTTTAGAATTAGTTTCAAAGCTTTTCCATGCTCTACTTTAATGACAAATGACGATACATTAGATATATAATTATACAGCTAAAAAGGAACCTACGGGAACTCTGACCCTTACAGAGCAAGCAAAACAGTCATGAAATAAATGATGCAGTGACTTCTGAAAATCCATCTCTCTTCGTGAATGATAAAGGGCGATAATTTCCCCGCTGCATACCTCCCTTTTTCTTTTCATATTCCTCTCTTGTCAGAGATTTCTTCTCCAAATAACAAACTGTGGTGGCTTTTGTTTTCCCCAGGAAGTAGTAGCTCCATGAAAATAAGCCCCCAATTGGTTTTAAACAGACTTGCTTCCATTTCAGCACATTTTGGAATGCAGTCTCAACCCTCAATAACAGGATGGAGAGGTAAATATTTAAACCCTATCCAAATTCTCATGTTGCAAACCAAACTGCGAATGGCGATTTACTTGTTCACTTATAAAAAGAGTGTATATACCAATGTATCATAAAGATATATCACAGCAGTTTACAACAATATAAAAACATAAAACCAAACCATAAAAAGTTAAAAGCAACAAGAAATTTAAAAGCAAACATCAGTAGACTATTGTGGGGGGGATCTACTCTTAATTGCCTTTCTAGTGGAACAGGGGGAAATTCAGCAGATCTTTAAAAGTTTATACACATGGTACCCTCTGTTGGAAGGATGCTCCATAGGACTGGGCTGGTGACACCAAAGGCTTGTTGTCAGCCTCACCAACTCAGGGAATGATCAAATTTGCTCCTGCGGATGATCTCAGTAACTGAGCAGAGTTCAGGCAATCCCTGAGTTATTCTGGACCCAAGCTGTTCAGGGCTTTGTAAATCAATATAAGAACCTTGAACCTGTCTCTGTAGCACGTGGGCAGCCGGTACTGCTGCTTTAACAATGGTGTCACATGTTCTTCGCCAGAAATTCCTATCTGCACCAGCTGGTGCTTCTGAACCAGACCCAAGGGCAGCCCCACACAGAGCACATTACAGTAATCTAATTTCAAGGTCAGCAATGCATTGACTACAGTGGTCAGGCTAGCCCTGGCCAGGAACGATCATAGCCCCTGCTTATTCCTCATTCTTTTTCTTTTCTTTTTTCCTGCAGCTGTTTCTGTTTTGTTTTGAATTGCATTAGTTTTCTATATCTCACCGTATTATGAAAAACTTTAATAAACATCTTAACATTATGGAGCTGACCAACTTTATTCTCAAAAACCTCCTTAAAGGGTGTGTTTAGTAGATTCCTCCTAGCAGGGTCCATTTCACTTGGCTATTATAACCAGCCAACAGCATTCTATGATCAGCACAGAAGGCAGAAGTGGTAATGAATGGAGGACTGAGTACACAGTGTTCCATATGTATTCATGAAGCAAGAAGCTATCGCACAGCAGTTCCCCATGCAAAACAGGCAAACGACTTTTAAATTTTTAAAACTCTCTTTGGCAGCAGGAACTGCTCTGGTCAACTAATCAGCAAAAGCTCAAGCTATGTGAACAATTGGCCCCCATGTGCTCGCTGGTTCAGCATGTACCTGCTACTTTATTTAATGAGGGAGGTTGCTACCCACAGCCCAACATATATTTCCATGATATCACATGGGGACAATGATCTTTTGCACATCAGGTCTGCTAGGGAGTGGAGGTTTTGAGCTCCCTGCACTCTCAACTGGCCTGTTTTGCTGTAACATCTGCACCTATAATTCCTCCTCAACTATCAGGAAATGAATTATTTCCTGTATTTGCTCTCTGATCTTCTTTGTTGCCAGAATCGTTTCATTTTCTTGCCCTGAAAAGGTCTCATCCAAGCCAGGCTACCAAAAACCTTTTTGCCGGCACAATTTGCCAAACAGTGATGTGACACAAAATGTCTGGAAACCTTCCAGCAAGAAATAGAACACAGAATTGGAGGGAGAGTTTTAAAGGTAGCGGCAGTGACACAAAAACAGCCATGTGAGAATGAGAAAGAAGTCCCCATGAAGGCTGACAGGAGGAATCTGTTCCTGAACCAGAATTGATCCAGCTTCATTGCGTTATCAGTGAACAATATGCATCAGAGAAGAGGCCGCTGCTGCACTGCGAGAGGTTTAGTAAATTGTATTAAGAATATACTACAAATGTGGCAGGAGTAAAGCCATATTGGAGGGGTATCATCAGGAAATGTTCTGAGTACAAAACAGAAAGACTTGCATAAAACAGCTTGAGACCACTAAATTCCTATCACCATTAACCAAGAATGTAGCATACTTATATGAAAATCACCGTGTATACAGCATTACGATAGCCCACGCATACAGCAATCTTTAAAATCTGTAAATTGTTAGTCTTTACAGCAAAGTTATTGGATAAGTTAATTCTTGGCTTCATCTTATAGATGGGAACAAAAGAAGATGGCTATATCCCCAAGGCTGAACAGGAATTTAAAATCAGTTTTGAGCAGGGTGGATTTGATTTAAATCAAATCGATTTAAATCACTAGTCAGTAAGGCTTGATTTAAATCACTAGTCAGTAAGACTTGATTTAAATCTATTTTTTTACAGAAAGACTCATTCTTGCTGGTATAATCTTAATATTTACAACCAGATGAAGGTTTCATTTTTGGAATAATAAATTTTCAGAGTATTTTTTACAGTCATATCAAAAATTACTGATTTGGTTATACTATTAGAAATACATTGACAGATAATTATGAAATTATTGTGAGGTTTGATAAGTTAACTGTTTATATTTGGACAACTTTTCTGCTGTACTTTATTGGAAAGAGAAAAATAACCATTTCCTTAATAACAATTTATTTAAGTAAAACAATAACATTATAGCACATGCATCCATGTTTGTTAACTGATGTGGTTAAACATTTTTTTAAAAAAAACACACAAACACACCTTAGACTGAGTTTTAGCACGCATGAAAAACTTAAAACAAATCCTTATTTCCTGAACAGCCTTTGGACTATAAGGTAACTTAAATAGAAAACTATCTTTAGAAAGATCCCCCCCCCAAAAAAAGCATTTTATTTTAAAAATATGATTTGAATTTTAAAAATCTGATTTATCATTGATTTTTATCCACCCTGGTTTTGAAAACAAAAGCTCACCATTTGATCCAATGACTCACATATATAGAGGCTGCATAGCAATGAACAAGGTATGTTTGGAGTTGGTTCCATTAGGTTCCCTTCCCAAGAGACCAATGCTAATTATGCTGCAAATGTGATTTATCAGTACAGTGGTACCTCAGGTTAAATACTTAATTCATTCTGGAGGTCCGTTCTTAACCTGAAACTGTTCTTAACCTGAAGCACCACTTTAGCTAATGGGGCCTCCTGCTGCCGCTGCACCGCCGCTGCACGATTTCTGTTCCCATCCTGAAGCAAAGTTCTTAACCCGAGGTACTATTTCTGGGTTAGCGGAGTCTGTAACCTGAAGCGTCTGTAACCCGAGGTACCACTGTATTTGAATGTGTTTTGGAGGCATACACATGCAAGACCAACATATAATGTGCACAGTGGACTGCTTATGACACTCTCAAATATCAAAAAAATAATGTAAGCTCAGCATCATCGAACTCCTAAACTACTTGAGCAACTATCTGCACCACAAATTAAACTGGCCTCTGCAGGGAAATCTTGTGTACTGCACCTCTACGAATCCCCAATAGTGTATTCTGTTGTGACAGTTCCTGGGATTATTTAGAGCAGTGGCTCCCAATTAGCTAATTACTGTGGACCCCCTGTTTTCCAAAAGCTAAGCCATGGACCTTCTGAAAATTTTAATACCATCTATGCAAGGCTTTTTTCCCCATGGGGAACTCACAGGAACTCAGTTCCGGCACCTCTCAGGTGGGTGCCAGTGCCATTCTAAGAGAAAGAGGGAGGAGTTCATGGTGAGTTCTGGTACCTCTTTTTCTAGAAAAGCAAAACTGCCTCTATGGTAGTTTCTGTTATGTTAATGGTGCCATACCCACTGATCTAGAGCAGGCTTCCTCAAACTCGGCCCTCCAGATGTTTTTGGCCTACAACTCCCATGATCCCTAGCTAGCAGGACCAGTGGTCAGGGATGATGGGAATTGTAGTCTCAAAAAACATCTGGAGGGCCGAGTTTGAGGAAGCCTGAGCTAGAGGAACCAGTGAATAAGCATTAAGCCTACTTAGGTTTGTACTGGGTAGGTATTCCTAGAACCAAATAGAATCCACACTTGATTTCACTAGTGACTAGTGATCAATGGCTTACAGTGCTGATTGCATATACTGTATTACCGTATATTATTATGTTATGTTATGTTACGTTATGATGTTATGTTGTTATGTTTTATGTTCAACAATGGGTTGAGATGCCTTATTTAATAAACAAAAATCAAGCAAAGCTTTTCACAATGCCTAATAGTTATACAACCCTGAAACCAATGGGTTTCAAGTGTCAGATGCTCTTGGGAAACATGGGCCTGCATTTGATGACTTGAGGACAGGCTCTGTCAAGTTTAATCACAACGAACAGAGAGTATTTTTGCTCCACGTATACTCCTTCAAATGAAAATCAAAACTGTCAAAATATATGAAGATCAAAACTGAAATTCTTATTTCACCTTTATACTTAACTGTATCAAAAGGGGGGGAGACTAAATGGAGAACAATAAACATTTGTCGCATTGTTAGGAGTCTGAGAAGGGCAAAAGTAATCAAGAACAGATTGTGAAGGAAACCCTGTTCCTGCAAAAGAAGGTATTGGGTTGGATTCAACTAAATAGTTCTGCTAGCAGGAGACAGCACAAAGAGTCCTACTAGCTCAGTGTAGTTTCCTCTCTCCTCCTCCTCCTGAATGGCTATCGGGGATTAGAAGAAACCCCCCAGAACAACATATCAGGGAAGGAGATTGTTCCATCATGCAAATGGAAATGCATGCACTGATGGAATGATCATCTTAGCAAAATGTTCAATCCCATTCATTATATTTATGGTTTGTTTTGCAGCTGTTATTAAAAGAAATGTTAGAGTGGCTCGCATAAGCATCTCAGTAGCCACCAAGCTAAGCACTGATGAGAGCCACACTGAGCTTCAACAAGGTAACTGCATTTAGTGTTCTCAGACCAATCACTGAATACTGAGAGTCGTTCATTCTAATGCTGTGTAAGCAACAACAAGCACAACAGAAAAAAGAAACCATCTTCCCAGTCTCCCCTCTCCCAATATTACAAGTCACTAGTGGTCAATTAAGTATTTTTCTTTTTCTATAGAAATTCAGTATATTTTTTATCTAACTTCCAAGGGAGTCCCATAATAGTCTGAATATTCAGGAGTACAGTGGTACCTCTGGTTGCGTACTTAATTCGTTCCGGAGGTCTGTTCTTAACCTGAAGCACCACTTTAGCTAATGTGGCCTCCTGCTGCTGCTGGAGCACGATTTGTGTTCTCATCCTGAAGCAAAGTTCTTAACCCAAGGTACTATTTCTGGGTTAGCAGAGTCTGTAACCTGAAGCGTATGTAACCCGAGGTACCATTGTATACCCCCCTCTCAACCATAAAAGGTACAAACAACTAGACTTGTGATGTTGAAGGCAATAATTGTAGTGATACCACTAACAAGATGTTCTTCAGTCCTACATCATTAGCATATAAAATTAAGTCCCACCATGTATCACAGAATGTTTCTGACTTTTCAATATCCCTCAAAACCCCTCTCTCGGGTTATATTTTCCACAATAGCAATTTGCCAAATATTTTATACCACAGGTCATTTCTGGACCTTCCACTTTTGAGTGTCTCTCAGCCTCGTTATCACTAGCAAATGCTGTAACGATTGTTCATTTTGATGCCCTTATTTTCTCCCTCAGATATGGATAAGAGAGACAATTGTGCTGTATATTCTATTGATTCCTAAAATATTTTAGAAATCTCACTGTGTACCATTCTGCAAAACCCCTTTGTCACTAAGCATAACCACAACAGATGGTGGTACATCTCCCTTTGCCCACCAAGTACTAACTGAGGATCTGGGGTCTCAACCTCAGGGAAGGGAAATGAAAAACTGGGATTTTTAGAGGGCAGGACTGCTGAGACAAAGCATTTCACTATTCATCTACGTGATCTGGCCCACAGTATAACCAGGAGAACTTCATACAGCTGTAGCCTCAGGGATCTCTATGGAGCCAGCTGCTACTGTAACTTGGCATCTGGGCTCGATGACAAACATGTCAGAAAAAGAAAGAGAAGCATGGTGTGATGTGATGGCCTGAACGCAACCTCAGATTTTATGCATTAAAACACAGATACTTTTGGCCGCAAAAATAAAATGGAAAAGCTATCAGCAGAACCATATTAAGCACCATTATGTGTGGTTCGTTTAGTTTGTTAGATATCAAATTTTGTTAGATATCAAATTCACGCTCTCAATGCCCCATAAGAGGAGAAATATAATAAAATAAATAATGACATGACATGACATGACCTGACATGCAGGGTCGTTGTAAGGATTACAACTAGATAATGCATGCAAAGTTCTTTAAACAGGTGTAGGTCCTTTGAAAATGTAGTTGTTGTTGTTATTAATTATGATAATAATAAACAAATACTCCTTTAAAGTTTGAGAATTAGGTTGATCTGATCTTAGTAACTAGATAGGTAGGAAGCCTAGAAAGAAGCAGACAGAAGGAACATGGATCTCTACAACAATAAATAGAGATTGTGCAAGTCAACTAGGTGATAAAGTGGTAACTCGGGTTACAGAAGCTTCAGGTTACAGATGCTTCAGGTTACAGACTCCACTAACCCAGAAATAGTACCTTGGGTTAAGAACTTTGCTTCAGGATGAGAACAGATATCGCGCAGCGGCAGCAGCAGGAGGCCCCATTAGCTAAAGTGGTACCTCAGGTTAAGAACAGTTTCAGGTTAAGAACGGACCTCCAGAACGAATTAAGTTATTAACCTGAGGTACCACTGTATATAATCTAAACTGCTGTGAGAATTCCACCGAACTCAAAAGAATTTAACATATGTGAAATACAGGGTGAGTAAAAAAGAGGCCCCGTGGATACAGAGTACACATGTTCCACGGGGCCTCTTTTAAAAGACTCACCCTGTATTTCAGGAATGATCTGGCAATAATCAATAACTTCAGGAATGATCTGGCAATGGTCAATAACTTCAGGAGCACGAAAACACTCCACAGCACACAGGGATTTTGCAATTTCAAAACAGTGACGTTGTTCCAGCACAGTCTTTGCATCCCTACCCACATCCATGAGTTTTCCATATCATATGAGCTTTATCCAGAAAATTTTCTTTGATTCTGAAGTTGAGAAGGATATCAACAGCTCCCAGATTCTGACACTTTTTGCCTTAAGCTTGTAGAGTTCTGCAGATAAGCTCAGTGTCCAGGAAATAAATATTTGTCAGCTAGTGGGTGGAGAGGGAGAGAGAAGTAAATTTCCCTGAGCAGTATTCAGTAAACAAATATCTGTCAGCTAGTGGGTGGGGAGAGAGAAAGAAAGAAATGTCCCTAAACAATATTCTTGTCCTCCATGTGTTCAGGGACCTTAAACGGCCCAAATTATTTCTTATACTCCTCCTTCCTGATTATTTATATTGCAAAGCTCTCTCTCTCTTTTTCAATCCAGTGGCATAGATATTTAGGATCTGGGTCTTAGAATATTGATTCAGCACCCCCTGATGCACATCAGTTCTATTCTGGGTTAATTTTATTTCAGCTCCTTCGGTCCTTATTGCCACAATCCTCTCTTTGAGCTCTCTAGAGTCTCTCCTAAAGGTTAGGCAAGCACCCTGTCAGCATACAAACTGTGCAGATCTGATGCTGATTAAAGCATAAATGGCTGGTATGGATTCTTCCTAGGCTTGCCTTCGTCTCCAACTAGCAAGGAAAAAATATGGCTTGAACATCCCAAGGACTGTCCCATTAAAAGAGCAATGCATGGAGCTTTGGAGAAAAACTAATTGGTTCTAGACTGATCATAGCAAATTCCACATGGAATCTGGATATTGCTGGTTTTATGACCTATCTGCGGTAAGGTAAGACTGCTCTTTTGCTCACAAAAACCACTATCTACCAAAGGCTACACATGAATTCAACAGAAGTTGGAAAATAATATCTGTTTGTTTAGGGAAATGTATATCACACCCTCCTATCACATTCATAGTATTCACTTTAGTAATGAAGTTCCATTCCATTCTTGCAGCAGGCTTTTGTTGTGAAAATTTTTGCTAGATTGTGCAGACGACATATTTAACTAAAATTATGTACACAAATAACTGTCATTTTTAAAATCAGAATCAGAACAAAGCTCACATATATTATTTTAAATACAATATTTTGTATTTTTTGATATGTTCAATATGTTCATTTTTAAAAACAAAAAAATGAATTATTATTTCAATAGGCACAATAACTACCCATTGAAATTCCCACAGTGCATGTGAAGTTCAAGGCAACTGTTGTGTGCACAGATTCCTTCTTACTATTACCATATGTTTCCCATAGAAAAATCAGCCAGCTTGCTCTCCAAGTGGAGAGTACAATATCAAAATTCAGTGCACATCATCTCAATGTTTGCAAAGCAGATGGAGTTACTTAGAAATGTGACAGGCAGAATGTTCTGTATCTGGTATCCTAATCATAAATTTACTTGGGTGGAATCCCCACTGAGTTCAGAACTGAAGCATAGGACATGAATGCCACTGGGTTCCTTTTTAATCATCTTGAGCTCTATGGAGAGTACTCAACAAAAATAAAGCTTTGGAAACCTATCACACATCTTCGTAGGGTCAAAGCTGTGTGTGTGTGTGTGTGTGTGTGTGAGAGAGAGAGAGAGAGAGAGAGAGAGTGTGTAAAGCAAAATAATTGTGGTGATCCAACAGTGCACCTCCACCCCATAAAACTGCAAGTGATCAGAACTGGTCTTGCAAAATCAGTGGGGCATTTAGCTTTTTTAGGAATTTTATGGGCATAACTCAATGTTAACCATGCATTTAAGTTGTATGCCTACCTAGGATATGAACAGCAAGGACCATGAGTTTTATGGAATTAATCAATAACCAGCTGTGATCAAAAGGTCCTCTTTGCAATGTGCACTTGAACTATTGAAGCTTGACATTTTTCCATTTTCTGCATCCAGGTAGCTCCACTGATGATAAATGACATGGTGAAAAAGAAAATCCATTTGTTCCAATATGAACAATTCAGATACTAACATTTGTGGTTTTAAACTGTTTTTATAGTTACTGTTTTCATAACTGTTTTAATATGCAACTGTTTTCAGTTGTGTTTATATATGTGTAATTATGTTGTAAATTGCTTAGAGATGCCTCATGGAAAGCAATTCATAAACAAAATAAATAATAAAAAATAATAAAACTAGGTCAGCCTAAATGTTTGGAAGGATATATATATATATATATATATATATATATATATATATATATATGTCACTTGAAGTGACAATCGCTGAAAAGCTCTCTCTTTTCCCAAGGTCTGTGAAAATCAATAGTAATCTTTGCTAGAGAACACAGCAGTAAACAGAAAGCTAAATAAAGGACCAGACATGGATGTTGGCTATGAAAGGGAAACAAGGCAGGCAATCGTGACAGATAATGTCACCAACACTACAAGACAACAAAATGCCCTAGTATAACTATTTGAAAAGCCCAGGGCAAATTACGTATATCCCATCAAGATACTAGAAGCTTCACCTTACCCTCCAAAAAAGTATAAGTAAAGAGAAAAAGGAGGTCCAGAAATATGATGTGAAATTACTAGGATCAAAAACACTGGTACAGACTTTGATGATAAATTCATTGAACTTCATATTTTATGCCAAAGCTAAACAAAACTTCCAGGATGAGGAATCATGGCTCAGCAATATGGGCAAGTAGGCCCATGTAAACACCCTATTCAGTTCAGATTTTTCCTGCTAGCCTTAACCAGGGTTTCCTAGCCTTAAACCAAGATTTGAAACCAGGATTTGAGAGAAAATAATAATAATAATAATAATAATAATAATAATAATAATAATTCCATAAGCTGTGTACAGTACAAGCAAGACAGTGATATCCAGAACAGGTACATAATACAATGAGCATACATGTGTAAATGAGACAACAATGATAATCTAACTTCTATAAACAGAAAATTACAATAGTTACAAAAATCCCTCCTCCTACTTCCCCTGGAGTTCAGCTGAATTGACTGGAAGGAGAAAATAAAACTGTCACCGATCAAACTTGAAAATGAGAACCTATCTTTCTTGTTGCAATAAACAGTTATTAAATAATAATTAATTCTATAATGATGTTGTAATGAAGCTCATTAAAATTAAACCACAGTTAACATTAATTAGCCTGCCAGGGCAACGGAATTTCTCTTTCATAAATATGCATACTATCAACTCTCAATTGTTCTGGTTTGCTTTCTATACCTCCTTCAGCCAAACCATAGCTTAAGATCCACAAAAGGTCCCCATCTAATTTTGTTTTTGTTTCTTTTCCAGGGAAGATATAAGACAGGGAGGAGCTCTGTGGCATTTCACTGAATACCTAGCACACATTTTGTGCATCATCTTTAACTGCCACAAACTGTTCTGGCGCCACATGTAAGCCACTATGAGGTCACTCTTAGTGCCAGATTTATGTATAAGCTAAACAAGCTATAGCTTAGGGCCCCACTCTCTTGGGGGCCCCAAAAAAATTTGAAGGGAAAAAAACTGGATGTACATTTCCAAAATATAAGATAGAAAATTAATAAAATAAAACCTACACACAGCAATAATGTTTTGTGTTGTGTAGGCTCCTATTTGTTATGTGCAAATGGCTTTAGATACCTATGAGGTCCATAAATTACCATATAGCATATATTCAACACAAAAAACAGTGACAATTTGTTGTTGACAAAGGACAGCTGCACATATAAAGGGCCCCATTACCTTCAGTAGCTTAGGGCCTCATCAAATCTAAATCCGGCCGTGGTCACTCTGGATTATAAAATGCATCTAACACACTGGATGATATTCGGAGGAAGAATATAAAATCTGAATATATAACTGTCTGAAAGCAAACAAAGTTAAGTGACTGTTTGTCATGGTATCATGTGAACTAACATACTGGCACAGAGGGGGGAAACTGATTTAAGACGGTAGTGTAGATTAACAGTCACACCCTCCACCAAGGAAACTGTGGGTCAGGAAAGGGATCTCTAACTTGAATTTTTCAGCACCATTCTCAGCTATAATTTTTAGGGTTCTCTGGGGGAACCTAATATAACACCAAATGCTAGCTTGCAACAGTCTCTAACTAGAGAAACAGACTACCTTGGGTTACAAACACCTTGGGTTACAAACACTTCGGGTTACAGACTCCGCTAGCCCGGAAGTAGTACCTCGGGTTAAGAACTTTACCTCAGGATGAGAGCAGAAATCGCACGCCGGTGGCACGGCGGCAGGAGGAGGCCCTATTAGCTAAAGTGGTGCTTCAGGTTAAGAACAGTTTCAGGTTAAGAACGGACCTCCAGAACAAATTAAGTTCGTAACCAGAGGTACCACTACAGTGGTGAAGGCAGCTCTGTTTAGGGACATTTTTAATCTTTGATGTTTTATTGTATTTTAAATATTGTGTTGGAAGCAGTAACAACCTGGATGATGACCTGAAGGAGCTTGCTTTTGCTGCAAGCTAAGCAAAACTGGGACATGCCTAGTTCTCCAGGTCTGCTCTGATTACCATCTCCTCATATGTATGGCAGTAACCTACATAGCATTAAGAGCAGCTCTGCTCGCTCAGGCTAAAAGCCTCTTTTGTCAAGCACCCAGTTTCATGCAATCCTGATGCCTCTGGGAAGTCAACAGTGAAGGAGCAAGGTCTTCACCCAAGCAACTGGCATTCAGAAGAAAAATGCATTTGCTGCTTCCATAGAAGAATCATCACGAAGCTGTAGTCGCTGTCAATGCGCATGCCCCACCCAATGGTTCTCCTACCAGGACTGCTGACCACTGCCCTATTGGATGAGCAATGGCACTGCAATATTCAGACTGGTGCCACACAGGCTGACTCATCCTGGGCAGCATGGTAGAACTTCCTGTCTCAGTGAGCAACAAGGTCCCGCAAGTCTTTGCTTCCGACCTGTTCTCCAATCCTGCCTTCTGGTTTCTCCTCTGATCCCGTTTGCTCTTCAGACCTGACTTCCAGTTCCCAGCTATTGACTCATTCCAGATCACTAACCACACAGCCCAACCCTTCCATGTATCCCCTCAGTTAAAATCCAAATGTAATTCTGTATTATTGGGTTGATTTTTTTTTTTTAAGATCAGGGATGCTGGCCTGTCCTCCATCCACAATAGTATTCCGTTTGCTCCTCCCTTGTTCAACAGTAGCAACCATTCAAATGACAGACTACTGGGTGGTATCAGTCTCCCAATCCAAACCATTTCTATTTACTATGGCAACCACCTATGCTCATTCAGACACCAACTCCATCTGGTATTCAGATTCTTCTGGTTTATGCATTTTACATGAAATCAGCTTTTGTCTCGGTGGTTATCAAGACAGATTATTAATGAATATATATTATATGCTACTCAAAGTCTTGCTTATATTATGGATGTGCTTGCAATAAGATATTGCTAAGGGAACTTCGCCGTCTGAAAATAGAATTACAAAAATTAGATCCAAGAAGACAAATGTAAAATTCAGGTAGCAAATTAAGCATAAAGACATGCTAATCGGAAGCATCTTGACAAGGAGGTTGTGTAATGAATATCATATATAGATACCTAATAACTAATAAAATAAGCATTATCATAATACCTAATTCTGCATTCACCTTGTACTGAAACAGCTGTTAAAAGAAGGAAGCAGTAGCCTGCACAAGCCAAGCATGCAAAATAAGCACTACAGTCATACCTTGTGTTGTGTTAGGTTCATGTTGCATCTTTTCGGCTTGCGAACACAGCAAACCCGGAAGTGTATACTTCCAGGTTTCGCTGTGCGTGCACACGCAGAAGCGATCTGTGCGCTTTGCACATGCACAGAAGCACTCTATCGCGTTCTGCGCATACACAGAAGCGCTGTTCTAGGTGTGGACTTTTTGGGGTGCGAACAGCACCCCGGAACGGATCGTGTCCGCAACTAGAGGTACCACTGTATGTAATTCCTTTTCTCCCTCTGATCTTGCACTGATGAAAATGTTCTTCTTGAGAAAACTACGAGACACCCTAATTACAGTTTGAAAAAATACATCTTCCTCAAAGGAAGCAGTCTCCAGCTTAAATCAATGATATATTTGGTGCAAGTTACTCCTGGTGAAATCTGTTGCTCCAGGAAAATTGGGCAAATAAAGTGCCCAATGCATTTGCTTCCACGGTGGGGGAGAAACTAGGACACAATAGAAATCTTTGTCCGTGCAAATCAAATGTCTGCCACGTACAATGCCTTAAGTGCATTTTCATTTCAAACCTTTGCCATATGGAAAGAAGGCATGTAACATGCTTTAAATTTGGATTTAGTTTTATACTTTAGCGCAAGTCTCACAATATCAAAATGTTAAAATTATGGGTTGCACCAATGCTGCTGCTCTGTTCACTTAGCAGACTTCATGTTGTGCAACAAGAATTTCCCCTCCTCTCCTCTGCAACCCACATCGGACCCTCACATCTGCTCCAGTGGGTCGGGGGCACTCTGGAGCTTATTCTGGGCATGTGTGGGGAGAAGAAGAGAAAATACTGTTGCACAAGTGGAACTCTACTATTGCAGCACTGGATACAACACTATGACAACCGTTGCACTACAGATGAATGCATAATAATGGTGATGGTGATGATATTCTGGGTTGTGCTGCCTGAACAAGCTCCTGGTGGCAGAAGATCATGGGCCAATGCTCCATATCAAAGACTAAACTGGTCCATATGGCTATAGACCAGAGGCCTTCATCAACCCTAACTATTGGCTATGCATCTACAGCCATCAGAAACTGCCACTTCTCAGACGAGTCCTACAGACTGCATTGCCCATGGCTTCATTCACTGGGGATGTTGGCTTGCACATGTCAGCTCCTCTTACTCACTGGTAGCTTTAGTTAAGAGAGTCTTCTGGAACCACAGAACAGCTAACCTCACTGTGGGACCAAGCAGTGATATACACAGTCCTGGAAGGAGTTGACCAGTCAAAGAACAAACAACACAGGATATCTGAAAGGCTGCACTCTTGCCCTCTACATGGCTATCATGTCACTGTTTATCAGATGTTTGTTTTAGCATACTAGGAAAATGAAGACGCTATAGATAAAGGAAGGGAGAATGTGGTGGCACAAGCATCTTTGCACAGCTCTGCAATACTACCTGAAACCAGGAAACTAGCTTTAAAAAATCCTCACAGTTATTTTAATCCTTTGCCAATTATCTACGCAAATAAATTTAGACGCTACAGACTTAAAAAAAAAATTGTCTAGACAAGTTATTTTAAAAGGTTTCACGAGAATCTTATCAGGGTTTGCTTACTGTCAAACTGATGTTCTGTTCCCTCTCGGCTTGTCATAACTGCTATCTTACAGTAGAAATATTTGTGCTCATTGCATTACATATGGAATATTCTCGTCTTGTGGTTTGAAAGCATCTTCCAAGAAAATGGAGGCTAAATGTCAACTCTGCCTTACTCACAAACAATACCCTTTGCCACATAGGCTGATGCCCCTTTTGGGTCTTAAAACAAGCAAGCAAACCAACAACCACTCACAATCATCTGCCCTGATTTGTTTCCCAAGTTAAACTCTAATTATGAACAAATACTGTGTTTTTGTGTACACACACATGTATCAACTGTGCTATTCCCACTACCGTTCTAATTTACAGTCTGCAGGCTTCTTACAAAAAAGCAACTGTGAACCATGTGTCACTTTTTGCAGTAAAAAGCAATGACTGATCTATGCAAATATCCCAAGTGAACCATGCAATTCCCCATTTGCCTAATCATCTCTCACGTGGCCTCTTTGTGCATTTTCCCTGCGCTATTTCTGAAGAAAAAAATGTGCTGGAACTCACCACGAATGCCACCCTCGTTCTCTTAGAAAGGCAAATGGTGCCCACCTGAGAGGTGCCAGAAATGAGTTCCGGCTGGAAAAAAAGCGCCCCATTTTCCCTTCTTCAGCGTCGCTAGAAACAACAGCAGCTATGGTGAGAATCAGTGGGCTGCACAAGCTCTCATAAGCACACTATAAAACAGGGGCAGCCTGTCCCATTTTGCCACTTGAGGTGAAATGGGAATGTGCTACCTCCTGCTCCCCCACCATGCCCCACCTGCCCCCGCTGCCAGAACACCCCCCTCACCAAAATTCGTCAAGGGGGGGGGCATTCTGCAAGGCCTTGGCACTCGTCTCCTCCACACCAGGGAGCGGCAACATTGCATGCTGGAATGCCTTCTTCTCACTGAAAGTTGGTGAGAGGGAGCATTTTGCCAGCATCAGAAGCAATGGACCACTTTTTGCGCTTCCACCACCTGAGGGGGCTGCTTCACCCCGCCTCATGGATGGGCGAGAACTGCTTTAAAGGAGCACTGGCACATAGATCCTGGGGAAGAAGAAAGGCAGAACATGTCACTACCCTTATCCAGTCAGAACAACTATCATTTATTTACATCCAAATCTGTCCTGACAAGGCATAACTACAGTGGTACCTCGGGTTAAGTACTTAATTCGTTCCGGAGGTCCGTTCTTAACCTGAAACTGTTGTTAACCTGAAGCACCACTTAAGCTAATGGGGCCTCCTGCTGCCGCTGTGCCGCTGCTGCACGATTTCTGTTCTCATCCTGAAGCAAAGTTCTTAGCCTGAGGTACTATTTCTGGGTTAGCGGAGTCTGTAACCTGAAGCATCTGTAACCTGAGATATCACTGTATTAGTATCTAAGGCCCTTAACAGCTTATGACCAGTTTCCTTGCAAGATTACCTTGCCCTATACATGGTCAATCGATTACTTCAATGACAAGTGTCACATACATATTTGTGAAATGTCCACACAATCAGTACCTTGAACTGAAAAGTGCCCATGAGAAAAATACATTGATGAAGAGGTTTGATTTTTAATTTTGCTTGGAAAGGCATATAGAAGTACCTTTTGCATTTAAAGCTTCTTCTTTTATTTTCATCACAGTTTCTTGGCCTTCTTTTTCCTTGTTTCCAGCTGTTATTAAATAAAGATAGAGAAAAATAACTGTGAAAAACTGTCAATATTGCGGAGTACAGACTTAAAGCGCAATAATAAATCCTGCAAAAAGAAAAACCGAAACCTGAAATTCTTAAATGTTTAAGCAAAGGAAGCAGAGAAGGGGAGGGAGGAGTTACAATAAATATAAGAAAGAATTCTGTTATTGGCTGAGTGAAATAAGGCCTTAGTAGAGAAAAGCTTAATTGCCCATTCAGTATTGACTTAAAAACACAGCATCTCTCCTGAACACCGAGATACTGGAATAAAATTTGGTACACGTTCAGAACATAAATACATGTTTCAGATAAGATATCAGCCCAACTGCACATCTATTTTCAATTAAGCTATGACAGACAGAAAGGGAGAAATTGTTGAACTGTTTCTTTAAATGTAAAGGTTCATCATTGTTACACCCGATGTGTATGTCTTTAAGGGGCCAGAGCAAATAACGAGACCCAGCTTTACAGCTGTGAAACATAGCAGGTGCTGCTGAGTTGTATTGATTAAGCTGTGTCAGCAATTGGGTGTAGTATATAAGGAGCAGCACCTAGCTCTCCCATTACCCTGGGGGATGGGTTGGTGGTTGGGTCTGGTTTGTTGTTGTTGATGATGATGATGTATTTAGTGTATAGGGAGTTTTTGTTATTGTTATTGAAACCTTGTTTAAGTTATTTTTGAGTCCCTTTTTAATGCATGGTCTCCCCAGCAAGCTCTCTGCAGCGCTACTAAACTGTAAATAGCCAAGAGAAATGTGATGCGTTTTCTCTCACTTAAGGACTGAAACTTGGTTTGTAAATTTATGGCACATTTCTGTATTTGAAGCAGCTTACCCTCTGATACATTTTAGTGAGGTGAGGGCAGGGAATGCAGGTAAAGGCAGAATACACTGATGTTCAAATACATGATCAACTTTTGCATTCATTTTAATAATAATAATAATAATAATATCTTTATTGTCATTGCCCCCTTCGGGGACAACGAAATTACTTGACTGCTCCATAAAAACACTAATTAAACAATACAGTATAATACAGCAAGGGAGATTAGATGACTTTCAAAGTCTGGGCTTCCCATTCAGGGCCGAGATCGCTCTGGAGAAGAAGCTGTTCTTAAGACGGCTCGTTCTTGTCTTCATCGTCCTGTATCTCCGTCCTGACGGCAGGAGCTCGAAGAGACAGTGACCAGGATGTGATGGATCTTTTACTATGTCCAGTGCCTTCCTATGGCACCTTGTGGCATAAATCTGCTCTAAGGTGGAGAGTGGGCAGCCAACAATGCTCTCTGCTGCCTTAACAACCCTGCACAACCCCATCCTGTCCTGGGTAGTACAGCTTCCGTACCACACACATAAGCCATAAGTGAGCACGCTCTCAATGGCACAGTGATAGAAGGCAAGCTGGGGAGTGGAGGAAATAGAAAGAACAGTAATATATGTCTTATTTTCCTTGAAGGCAGAGGTGTGGAGAAATATGGGAAGATTATTTGGCATAAATTCTGGATACAACTCTACATTTCAGTTTTGAATATCAAGCTGGTCCCTGCAACCATTAGCAAAACAGGAAAATGTTGTAATGAAATATCTGCACTGAAGGGTGAGGTATCAAAATGAATGTTCAGGTTGAATTTTTAGGACAAATTCTGTATTTCATGTCAAACCCAAAGCAAAAGCCTATAGCCAAACCTTCAAAATTAATTTGAACTCTTCTAAGCTAGTTAATAACTCCACAGTCTCTCCACTTTCATAACAATCATTCTTTACTTGCCACAGATTTTAAAGAATATCCCTTAGGTCCTGATCGCTGTGCAACAATGCCTATAGGTAAATGTAAAGCTGACCAAAAAGATCACACACACATTCATTTTCCTTGTGCTTTTTCTGAAAGTAGTTTGTAACTGGTTAATTTTCTAGCATTCACTATAGCTTTCATTCTCCTATGCAATCTACCCACACACACACACTTCCCAAATAAAATCTTATGTAACCATTTCAAATGGGCAGTCTTTATAAGATTTAAAAGTTATAGACACAGCAATTTTTGTCTGCAAACTCCTGACATGAACACTGGTCTGCAATTGACTCTGCATCTATTAGATCAGCTTTTCAATTATATCAGCACTGCCTGGCTGATCTCTTTTTATTTAACAGTGGAGAGGGGTGGGGCGGCAGGAAGAAAGTTAAACAAAAGAAAGAGGGAAAATAACTCTTAACAGTATTTGTTTTCACCATAGAAATAATCTTGGGGTTACACAGCGCAAACATTCAGTTTGATCCTAATCCCTAAAAATAGATGCAGTGTCAACGAACAAACCCTCCAGTAAAACTGCCATATCCATGGAGTTCTCATTGAACGAAGCTATGGGCATGAGATCCAATCTCCTCACTTTTTCAGCCTAAGTGATTTTCTACAGCAGAGAATTAAAATCCAATGTGTGCCATAGTACTGGATGTAGCTATGCTGGGGGGAAAGGAAGCTTCTATGATAATCCCTGCAAGAATTTTATCTGATCTTCTTCCTCATCCATCAGCTGCGGTACAGCAAGCAGGCTTATTAAGAGCCTCCAGAGTCTTGTCTAAGTCCTGATAATATTAATTTCATCTGGACAACATATTGCATATTAACATATTTCATGCTGCATATTCATTATTTTAAGAAAACCCGAGCACTTCCATATGGATGCAGTTCCAGATGAATAATATTTCTAAACATGTCTTCTAGAAATTGTGTTGTATTTTCTTAGTCTGTTATTTTTGTTTTAATCTGCACTTTTAAATTATTATGTTAATATATTATGTTAAGTTAAACTCTCAAGGTAACATATATATTTTAAAATGAATACATAAAATTCTATATTATTATCATTAAGATTTATATACAGCCCTTCATCAAAAGATCTCAGGGCAGTTCACAAGATAAAAATACGATATAAAAACACATATAAGTAGTTAAAACAAAAACAACATTATTGTATTAATTTAACATTCCACACTCCAAACAGAGTAACATTGCCTCTCATAAAGGGGGTGGTAGGTTATATACTCACAGACTTCAACAGAAGGAAAGCCAAATTAAGTAATTGCTTACCAAGCATGCATATTTCAGTTTGCAAGGGGAAGATTTGGGTGCTTCTTCAGTTACTGTTGTTGATGTGCATTTAAGTCTGTGTAATTGCACTGCTTCTGCAGTTCAGTTCAGAAATTCTGCTGTTGGCCACTTAACGATAGATAAGAGATCAGGAATGGACTGTGGACTCAGGTACTCCCTTAACTCCCTATCTTAGGTGAATGTACCCTCTCCAATAAATTCCCTTGTTTGCCTGGACTATGATGAGCCTCCTTCCCCCCCACACACACACACACTGGCGCAAAGTTTGGTTCATATCAGCCTGGGTTCTCCTCTTAAACAAAGTTTGAAATAAGTTTGTGAAACTTGGTTAAAAGAAAAACCTTGGAACAGGCCCTTCCCTAACACCAGGAAGCAGCAGGGGGTCAGGATAACTTCAGCAGTCTTATTAGAAAACAAGAGATCCACAGCTCTTTGTAGACTTGCTGCGTGACAAGACCAAGATTCCAACTAGTTCCCACTATTCCAGAAGCAGTTTGCCATGGGGTGGAGGTGGCTGCTGTTAAATAAAACCAAACCCAGAGCTCTGTTGCGCACACAGAACTGGTTGCAACTAGTTCTTTTCGTTTTCACCCAAATATTGCTAAAAAATAAAGCAGTAAGGATTGTCCATAAGCAATGTCTCCACAAATAAGGAAGCAGAAGAAAACCAACCATTCTGAAAGGCCAAAGAACAAACGTTTTTGTTACAGGTTGGCTTGCTGCAAATGTAGTGGATGAAAATACTGATGTGGAGTGTATATGTGAAGGGATGCAAAAAGAAATTGCAATTCAAAGGCTCATAAATTGCTGAGATTAAACACTCACTTTACAATAAAAGCTAAATGTAAATAATGTTGAACATATAAATCAACACTAAAATGACAACATAAAGAGGTTTACTCAAAGCAACCAGCTGGTAAAAAGTGATGGATGACAGCTAAGAGCCCTGTTTTCATTCTGAAATTCATACAAGAAACTCAGAATGCTGCTCACTGTAGCATCTTCCATGATCTGAACCTCAGCTATGCAAAACTGTATCTGTGCATAGAAACCCAACCAAAGGTCTTCCTTTTTATCAGTGTACTTTCCAGGATGATTTGTTATCAGTATCTCAAAATCATTATTTCTATGAACATGCTGTCTTGGTAAAACATAAACAGCTGTTTATTTTGTCAGATATTAATTTTTCATTGGTGATAAGAATTAAGGTGGAAAACTTTCCATATTCCTTCTCTACTATTTATGTAACAGAAGGAGTATAGCTGTGTGCCTATAATTATTTGTAGCACGAAGCCTTGGCAAGTATATTTTATCGTAGTCACATAGGATCTCCCTGTGCAGATGAAATGCCAAACTCTTTCTAGTCTTACTGTGTTACATAGCTAGGGAAAAGGTAATAAAAATAACATTTTATCTCCTGAAGTGCAGTCACGGCAGGGGCAGTTATATTAGAACATTTAGAAGACATGTAAAGCAGTGCATTGTCTATCAGATGATACAGGCTGTCAAGCCTAATGCTGCCTAGAAAGTAAAGAAGAGACATTTTGTTTACCCAAGTCACAGACTGAAATTTTTCTAACTACTGACAAGGTAACCCAAACAGACATGGAAGTCAGGCCACCCATTTCTTCAAATACACAAACTGGCACATTTTAAGGAACTAAAATAAGGCCATTCAGAGTGAAATGCAAATGAATGACATTTCAGCTTAAAAAAACAAACAAACCATAATCACAGCTACCATGGAACTCAGCTGCATGTAATTCAAATTTGGACAAACATTGAACTTGATGCTTTTTATGAGCTTCCAACCCCCCCCCCAAAAAAAAAACCCCAACAACCCAGAGGTCAGAGAGATGCCACTGTACTCGAAATTCCAAACCTTGTCCTTAGTTTACAGGCCAATTTAATCAACTTCATTAACAACGGCATTAATTTTATCATTTGTTCCATACTGACCAGGGAACACAAGGTGCCATTTACTTTAACAGCGGAACGCACTTCGACTCCATCTATATCAGGCAAAGGCAAACTCGGCCCTCCAGATGTTTTGGGACTGCAACTCCCATGATCCTTAGTTAACAGGACCAGTGGTCAGGGGTGCTGGGAATTGTAGTCCCAAAACATCTGGAGGACCGAGTTTGCCTATGCCTAATCTATATCTTCGGTACCCGCAAAAAAAGCTTCTGCAAGCACAGCAATTAGTATTGTTGTTATTTATTTTCTCCACATAGCTTTCGCAAGAACCTTGTACCTGGAAAATCAAACTGTGTTGAAAGAATCTATTTTGCATAAGAAGTAACCCCTACTGGTTGCAGTCCTCTAGGATCCTGGCCAATGTTCCATAATTTCAATGCATTACTGTTGGTGCTAAATTTTACTTTGCTTTATGTCTATGGAAGAGACTATGAGTTATCATCATCATCTCTCAACTGAACCAACATATGAGGGTGATGACTAGGCTTGCAATTCTACTCAGAGCTCCTGGGGCAAATAATGTGATGCAAAGGTAACTAATAATTAAATCAAATTACATGACATTACATTGTTAATAAATATTTTTATCATTGCAATACCAACAGTACCTATTATGACGTGCATGCCAAGTCTTGCCAAATACTTCACAGTATGGTAACCAATTCCTCTAGTGCCTCCGGTCACTATGGCAACATTCCCATTTTGAAGAGGAAAAACTGCATGAAAAGAGAAAAGTATTTCAGGTTAAGATCTATTTTACTACAATGCTTACATTACTCACTGTAACAAAATATTCAGCTGCAGCCATTTCATGTTATGTGGTGATTGTTCTTGCAGCAGTTACAAAGGTCATAATGAAGAACACCAGTAGCATACAGTTGCTGCAGCCAACCACCACATTAAAAAAAATTCCTCTTATATAAAATTAAAAACACAAAACAGTGGTTTTATCCATGTTTCCAGGGTACTTTACAAAGAAATCACAATAAAAAATACAAGGGCAAAAAAATCAGCTGTAATAATAATTCCAAAACAAACAAACAATAAAAGCAGCAGCTCAAAAAAAACACCTTATGAAGTCTGGAAGAATTATCAAGTTACCACCAGGTGCTGAGATTCATATACAGATTATTTTTATTGTATTTTAGGCATCATTCATTAGAATACATTCATAAAGTTGATGTGTGCCAACCCTTAATCCAAAAGAAAATCATACATACTAAAACTTATAAAAATGGGGAAATTGTATGCCGATAAATATATTAAGCCCATCTAATTTGTACATGTACCTGATGCTAAGAAATTAACGTAGTCCCAAACCAAGACTACCATAACTAAGGTGCCACTATTGAGAAGGCCATTTTTCTGTTTGCCACTCACTGCTCCTCGGGAGGGTGAACTCTGTGGAGGACCACTAGAAGTGTCCTCAATACATAACCACCTTCATCTTTGAGAAGGGAAGTGATCCTTCAGTATTCAAGCCCCAAATCATGTCAGGCTTTTAAAGGTAAAGTCTAAGCACTTGTGGTTGAAAATACGGCTTTATTCTGAAATAGCTGCACCTTCAGAGGCAACCCCACATTACAGTAGTCAGCACCTGAAGGCTAGCAAAGCTTATCCTAGTCTAGGACAAGTTGTACCTGACACACCAGCCTTAGCTGAGGAAAGACATTCTTTCACAGGGATCTCAAGTGACAAATCTGAATCCAGGCGAAGCACTGATCCCTGGAGAGGAGTGCAATCCCATCCAGAACAGAAAGAACACTGTCTCCTCCAGTAGATGAACCGACTACATTCAGTGTCTTCCTCTTCAGGGTTGTATTTCAGTTTATTGTCCTTCATCCATTCCACTACCAATTTCAGCACATCACTTAACTCAGATGTCAAAAAAAAAAAAAAAAGGTAAAGTAGGGAATCATCGGCATACGTTTGGCACCCCTCACAGTAGCTTCATGTAGCTGTTGGAAAGAAAGGGGGACAAGAGGGACCTCATAACAAAAACAGCCTAGGGGCAAAATACCATGGCCAGTAGTATCAAAAACTAGTGAGAGGTCCAGAAGAATTAGCAGGGTCACACCCTTTGTCCTTTAAGCATAGGGCTGAAACCACTTCAAAATTGGTTGGCGATATTGGTCGACAATATAAAGAAGCCCTAATGAGTAACAGCTGGGATGACCACATCAAATAAGGGGCACCTTTTGCGTGGTCGCGTGCAGCCCCTCGGATCCCAGTGTGGCGCCCGGTAGTACGGGCTGGCTTCACCCACCCCAGGCTGGATACCTGGTGTTCTCCACCTACCTCAGCCAATCGCCCAATCCCGCCTGGGGAGACGTTGCCAGGGGATCGGCCAGGTAGGGGGAGGGACCTCCCTGCTCACACAACAGAAGGTGAATCTTATGGCCAATTCTAATCCCATAGCACGTTGTCTTGAGTCATTATTCCGCTTGGGGGTCATCTGAGGCTGGGGGACTCCACCTGTCCACACAAAGCTGGGTGTAAATGTGCAAAACCAAGGTTCACATTCGAAGAACTGTAAACCATGAATCTAACTGAATGCCTTAACTTTCCTCACAGTATTGTTATGCTAATAATATAAGGTAACTGCCATCTACATTGCTTTGAGCACTGAGGAGAAAAGGCAGTATAAAAAGTTTACAAACTAATAAATAAAACATAAATAATTTTAAATATTTTCTAGGTTTTGGAAGGTTAATATTGATTTAGAAATTAATATCCTTTTACAACCAGGGACCCCTGACCATTAGGTCCAGTTGTGACCGACTCTGGGGTTGTGGCGCTCATCTCGCTTTATTGGCTGAGGGAGCTGGCGTACAGCTTCCGGGTCATGTGGCCAGCATGACTAAGCCGCTTCTGGCAAACCAGAGCAGCGCACAGAAATGCCGTTTACCTTCCCGCAGGAGCGGTACCTATTTATCTACTTGCACCTTGACGTGCTTTCGAACTGCTAGGTTGGTACATACATACAGTACATACATACAATACATACATACACATGCACAGTTTTGCTTCCTCTTTTTCATTAGCCTGGAATTACACCATAACACCATAAAAGCATAACAATAATAGGCCTCACTACACATTCTATAAGCCAGCTTCTTTCCATAAAACAGTCAATTTTTATTTACTTCGCATTGCAGAATGATTTGGCAATGTAAGAAGCAATAAGTCCATTGTTTGGGTTACTGATCGTTGTAAGCATTTTTATAGTTTTGTATAGATTATACACACACACACACAAGGTTCATGCACACATGGGGGAAAAACTGGCCAACATGTTAAAAGAAAAAAAGACCTACATACATTTTATTGGTAATACTACTTGTTTAAAATCATAAATTGTACTAAATTCTGGGGAGGACGGACTCTGATCTCATTGAACAAGCAGGTGTACACAACAAAAAGCAATATAGCCTTTGAAGGGAAGGATGAAACAAGGGAAGGGGAAACAGCTGGGAGAAATCTTTGTAATGTCAGACAAGAGAAGCCCTGAAACAACAGATAAAATGGGTTGCATTGGACGACAGCACAAAAGATCAGAGGAACAAGGAAGTGGCAGGGGGCTACTGGCATTTTTGACATACAAGGAACAAAACAACAGATGAAATTCTCCAAGCAGCTTCCTGCATACACTTAAAGGAACTGTATTGCTCCAAAACTGATGGAGCATCAGCAGCTGGCTTGGGGTTTTTTTTATATTCCAACTCTGAGCAAAGCTAAATTCTAAAAGTCTTAACTTCCTGAAGTTACAATTCAGCCAAAATAGTCTGATGGAGATTTGAAATAAAACCATGGCAATGGATCAAGACCTTCCCCTCGCAAGTTCAGTTCACCCACCTATCAAATTCTCCCCACTGTCTATATCAGGGCTGGCTAATGTTTTTTGGCCTAAAGACTATACGTATTCACCCTTGGTCAACTCTCCAGGGTCTGAATGCCAGTACCGGGTATAGTAGCTGGTAATTGTAGAGTTAAATATTGCCTCCGGTTATCATGGGTTTTGGAGCTAAGACTCCTGTATTCAAGCTTGTTATTGTGGTTACTTTCATTTCCCATGTAGTTGTGTGTTTGTTGATGGATAGGCCGAACAGGAAAGTACCTTTGGCTATCAAGGCCCTACATAAGCATGAAATAAGAGATCTAGATTGGAAGTATTTTCATTTAGCAAAAATCCCCCTATCACTCAGATATCATAACTGAGCACAAGTATAGCTCTCTCCATGAGTGAATTGAGTGAAGGGAATCCAGGTACATAAAGGGATGGTGTTTACACATTAGGCATCGACATCTGAACCAGGAAAGCCTGCATGGTAGACTTCCACAGCAGCTGGAACCTGTGTGATCAAGCTTCTGATTCCCTTAGAGGTCCATATGCAGACATCAAGGCTGAACATGTGGACATCAGCAGACGGCCTGAGAAGCCACACTTCCCATCAACCTTTTCTACACAGGGACACACACACACACACACCCATATACAATTAATGAAGGGGTTTAAATGCACTTGCCTACGTTTATCTCTTGCTACCAATTCCCTCCCTTCTCCATTTCTTGTTACTTTCCCCACTGTCAAAATTCTGAATGCATGCTCTTCAGAGAAGGGATCCATTTCTTTTTGCTGGTGATAGTCCAAAGCACAATGAACACTGATGGCACAGTATAAGGTAATCTATACATTTTTCACGTTTCACACAATTTAATCTTACAGAGTGTTTATTGATAGATAGATATATACAGGGTTTATTGTAATAATGTTTATTATTTAAAAAACAAGAAGTGGATATTAAATGGTAAATAATCTGCTGATTCAGCAATAGTCACTGTAAGGCCCAAAGGCTCTCATCATCACAACGTGAGTGTGCACAGTTGTCATCTGCAAACTGATCATTGCAGGCAAACAGCTTTTCCGATGCAATGAAGGCCACAGAAGAGCCTTGGCGAATCACATTGTTGACTATGCAGTTTCTCAAAAGCCCTATTCAGGCACATAAACAAATGTGTGAGGGGGGACAGAGGCATGTGGTAAAGCCCTGCCCCTCGGTAGAGCATCAGACTCTTAATCTCAGGGTCATAGTTTCAAGCCCCATGTTGGGCACAAGATTCCTGCATTGCACTAGACGACGCTAGTAGGTCCCTTCGACCTCTACAATTCTACCAGTGTGTCAGCACAATGTCTGCGAGTTCCACATGTCTGAGAGTTATACACGCAATGATGGTGAGGCTACAGAGTCACCAAGTTCTCTTGCTGACAGCAGAGCATGATTTCTGATATATATCCGATATGTCATTGCTCTCTGGGGCACAATTGTTGGTTTCAGGAAAGGCACGTCTCATGGTCACAACTGCCCTGGTTCATAATTTGCACACTTGAAACAAGAGCTCTGCTGAATCACAGATTCGCTTCAACATGCAAATAAGGTGTGTGGCAGGTGTTAAAAAATACAGTAAACCAGTAAATGCTGGTGTGTGTGTGTGTGTGTGTGTGTGTGTGTGTGTGTGTGTCTGTGTGTGTCTGTGTGTCTGTGTTTTCTCAGCTGGCTGGGTCAGCCACTTCCCAGCTGACTGAAAAATGAAAAGAGCAGTAAGCACATACACTGTTCCACCCACAAATCCCTTGCAGTTTCCCATCGCCCTGCTCCCCAAACAAGCCGTCATGTCAGTCTTAAGTCCCCCAGCCAGCTGTGCTCAGGCTGATGGTAGCAGGTGTACACCCACTTCCTAGGAGAGAAAGGGGAGAAGGCACTTTCAGCTGACAACCACCGATTAGAACTGCGTTGCTTGATGACACCAAAGGTCCATCTAGTCAAACATTCTGCCTTCAGCAATACCCAGTTATACGCCCCATGAACAATCCCAACCAGGCCATGCTAGAAATAGCCACCCCTGGTTTTGTCTCAGCATGTGATAATCAGACGTATGCTGCCTGTAATAAGAGGTCCCGTTTTTAGTTATTATGGCTGATTGCCACTGAGAAACCTGTTCTCTGAACTGGCTTTTCTTCTCCCAGAACCCCTTTCCTTCAACAGCCATTTCCATCTGGCTGCATCAGAGGGTAGACAGGTACACAAAAGTTTACGGCAAAGCAGTAATTTGGTCACTGGCTGCATACTAGTCTTGTTGATGAAGGAGAATTTTCATCCCTTAATTGTTCCCTATAAACGACACACTGCTGTTAAGAGGACAAGCTGTCCAGCTTACAGATCAACATCACCACTCAGAATTGAGACCAAATCTGCAGAAAGTAGTGTGCGGTAGAAAAAACCTACCACACACCTGAATGTCATGAATCATCCAGCGATGTGTCCTTCAACTTCAAGGAGCCCACTCCAAAGTATGTGTGTATCAAGGAGAGAGGAGGCTGTGACCAACTGCCGTCTCCTTCTCTTTCCTCACTAGCCAGTCACTGGAACAACAATTATGCAATTTTTTAGAACTGGTAGCTGCATTTGCTTGTTTTCATCTTCTGTTCCCATCCCGCATTCCTTCTGTATTGTTTCTATTAGATTATGAGCTTGCCTTGTTTTTGTTTTTGTTTTAAATCTCTGTACGCTGCCGAAAAATGTTTAGGTGCTTTGTAAATAATAGTAGTTATGCACTGCAATACCTGTTTGAGTCAACAGGTTTCTTTTGATACACCCCAACTCAGTTCACTGTACTGCTGAGCTTTCCAAGCTTTTCATGTTGGTGACACACTTTTTAGGCATGTATCATTTCGCGACACAGTAATTCAGTTTTATTAGCAAACCAGCAGGCTGCCCACTCCCTTCTCAGCCCTAGGAGGAGAGCAGAGAGTGTTCACACAACACACCTACACACCGCAGCCGACACACTGACACAAGAGTTTGGAAAGCTCTGCTGTACTGCCTTTGTAACCAGCGTAACACTGAGTAAGCAACATGAATAGAAACAACTAACACAGGAAAACCTTGGAAATTGTTCATCTGCCGAACATGGCGAAAGCTCAAACGCTCAACCAGAATTCCCTTCCAGAAAGAAAAAACCCAAATACAGTTTGGCAGGAATCCCTATTTGACAATTCGGGGGGGGGGGGGAGGCAGGAAATATGCCAGCTTCAGTCGGCCTTCAATGAAAATTCATCACCTGCTACATCATCATCCATGTAAAGTTCACAATGTCTTAGCCCTTAGACATGCAAAGTAATAATCAAGAGAAAGTCTGTTAACAGGTAGTGTGTGCTTCATCCTCATCTTGAATAAGCCAGCAGGACTTCCAAGTACCCTGAAAATGAGGCCTTTTGTTAAAAAAATCAGATAACACCACGAGTTAGATGACTGCTGATAAAGTGATTGGACGCTGCTGGAAGTTCTTGACCCTTGAAGATAAGGCAATCATTTCACTTCTGAACTGGACAATCAATTTAGAGCTACTTTAATTATATTCCAAAAGTGAAAGAATGAAAAAGAACTCAAGATTAAGTTCACTTGGAAGTGAACCTTCATTAAAACACAAATCAGAAGTTTGATATAACAAATACGTGAAGGGAAAGGAAAAAGGGCTGGTTTATGGGTGAGGGAGATAACCTTCAAATATCAGTGTTTGGTCAATAATTTTATAGCCACAGGGTGTTGCTAATAAATCCCATTGGTTTCACTGGAGCTTGTTAACTCTCTACATTGATTTCAATGGGGTTTGAGCGCAACTCACTTTGGGAGGTATCCAACTAAACACTTCTACTAGCATAAGCACTTTTGAAAGCATAACAGAACCCTTCACTTTGCCCCAATACTCTCTAAATATGTTCTGGGGTTCCCCAAACCACCTAGAGCAGATTAAGGGCATGTGTGGTGAGAGATGAGGGAGTGGAAGTCCCACTGCACAGCGTGAAGTGGTTGTGCTAGTAGAATTGCTAAGATGGACACCACCCTTAGTCTGAATCAAACCCAGAACCATAACACAATAATGTCACTTTGCCTTCAAACTGTTCCCCAATGTAAATCTTGTATGTCGTCTACACTCACTCAACAAATATTCACTGGGCTGGATCCAAAGATGCCCATCCTCAAAGATAAAAGCATTTGATCTAGTGGAGGCTCCTGCTAACCCAAAAAAATGGGGGGAGGCTTTTCAATATTCAGAGTCAATATTCTTTTGCAGGGGAGGGAGGCGGAATTGGCAAAAATCACTTCCCCTCCTTTCTATTAGCAGGCACCAGAGGCACTGTTTCAACGGGATCACTGATCTTATGGCAGGAGCGAACCAGCAGTACATCACACTGAGCAAGCTGGAGTTAACTCTTTATTAGCAAAATAGGATCCCACACAGGAGTGTCAGGCCTATTGAGCACAGCAACTCAGGTCTTGCACCCATGAAGACTAAAGGTTCCCACCTCCCATCTTCTCTCCATAGTGTTTTCGAGCAGTTGGAGACTGTGCCTGTGTGCCTGCTTTGCCCCTCCCACTTCATGACTCTCCTGGTTCTGGGAGACCAGGGGGAGCAGTAGCTTGTCACAGCAGGAAGGGGAAACACCTGTGCCTCTTCACAAGCCTAACTCTGCCTCTTGGCCTTCCACCTCCCATTTCAGCTTATGTCTGATTCTAGACTGCTCTCTGCCACAGACTCTCCCAGCTCACGAAGCCCTGCTTACAACACCTCCTCCCAGTATTTTCTCTCTTTTCCACTCCACTTGTCCCACCAACCAATCCCTGGGCTCTGAGCCTTCTTCCCTTGGAGGTTTCACAGCAGGTTCCCCCCACCATTCCTTTGCGTCCAACCAGTTCCTGACAGCTTAGCATCAGACCCGTTATCTATTATAAGATTTAACAGCCACTAGCACTGAACGCCAACCAGAGAATTCTGAGAGGATATTGCTTCCTATTTTAATAATAGTTCCCAACAGTGTTTTTATTTTTTACTAAAAGAAATAATTTAAAAAGATGTTAATATTATAATACTGCTATTCTAATTTCAATTTGTACTGAACAACAGGGAAACTAATGGAAAGCAGCTCTTCTGTATATTGTAGGGCAGGGGAAAGACCTGCAACCAATTTCTATCAACCTCCACCAGCATAGTCAATAGCTAGGGACAATGTGAACTGTAGTTCAGCAACATTTGGAAGGCCATGCATACCCCATGACAGGGCTGGGGAAATTCCCCTTTTTGTAATTAAAAGCACAAGGATGTAATACACAATAAAATACCAGGAAACCCTTGGGTTTTTAGTTTCCATTGTTAATATACTTAATTTAATATAGACAGCATTTATGCCCTTGTCTTGTTCTCTGATGGAATAAATTTCCAAAGCTGCATTTTTAGAATCTCAAAAATCAGGCTCATCTCATATATTGATGACAGACTGAAGGACTGATTATGTGCTGTATACTTTGATGTACACAGCAGGCTTCCCTAATTTACATCACTTCATATCTGCGCACTTTAGAGTCAAGAATTTTGGTGCACTCATCACTCCCCTGACTTCTACTCAGCAGAGCCCAGTTGGAAGGTTGATCCACGCTTATGAAACCGTCTCCTAACTATTCAGTGAGGCAAACAACACAAAATGAAGAGATCGGTCCCTACAATATGTGCCAAGGTGAGCTCCTTAAAAAGTTATGTAAAAGACAGGAAACTACGATGGCTCAAAGCAGGCAGGGATAGGGTTTTTCACGTTACTAGCATCTGTAGCATACAGTGGTACCTTGAGTTAAGAACTTAATTCGTTCTGAAGGTCCATTCTTAACCTGAAACTGTTCTTAACCTGAAGCAACACTTTAACTAATGGGGCCTCCCACTTCCGCTGTGCCACCACCACACAATTTCTATTCTCATCCTGAAGCAAAGTTCTTAACCCGAGGTACTATTTCTGGGTTAGCGGAGTATGTAACCTGAAGCGTCTGTAACCCGAGGTACCACTGTATTTGCTAAACCTGACACAAGTTCCAAAGAGTTGCTAAAGCTTACAAATTGGTTGAGAAATTCCAGGTTCCCATCCCTGTCGCCCTTGCCAGCTTGTTTTGGTATTTTTAATCAGTCACCTCTCCTCCTGCAATATCACAAAATGTTTTTGATACTCCACTTCAAAATCATGTGTAGTGGGGAGCATTAAGGGCAGTGCAGTCTGGGAAAGCAGACATCTTTCAAGATCAGGGTATAAATTCATAGTTCTTTGTAGAACATGCAGAAAATTCAAGTACAATGGTACCTCTGGTTACGAACTTAATTCGTTCCGGAGGTCTGTTCTTAACCTGAAACCGTTCTTAACTCGAGGTACCACTTTAGCTAATGGGGCCTCCTGCTGCCGCCACTCCCCGCCAGCGTGCAATTTCTGTTCTCATCCTGCGGTAAAGTTCTTAACCCAAGGTACTACCCAAGGTTAGCAGAGTCTGTAACCCAAAGTGTTTGTAACCCGAGGTGTTTGTAACCCGAGGTACCACTGTGTATATTTTAGAGAATGTTTTGATATAGGTACACATCACAGAGAGGCTTTCGTTGGCTGAAACATACACACATTTCTTGCAGACCTGTGCCTGCAAGACACATCATGTTCATGTAGAGGTCCTTTGGCAAGAAGAAAATCAGCTGCAAACCCTTGGACTGTAATGGAACTGTATTCTGAACAAACTACTATTCCAGTGCTTCAGAGCCAGGAAAACATATGCCCACAACATGAGATGAAGTATTTCCAGAATGTTGCTTTTTCCATGGAAGACCATTCTCAACTCAAGTAGGATGGAAATCTGGAACAGAAGCTTGTGCCCTCACATAGGACAGTACATTTGTATGTGGACACAAAGAAGGCAGCACATTTACTGGCGCAATGAGCAGTGAAAGAGGAAGTGGTACTACTTAGCAATATTTTAAGTTGATTCCCCATTGGGAAACCATTAACACACCTAGTCTGAATACATAAATTTGAGGATGGAATAGTTCAATCAGGAAGCTCCAGAAACATGTTAATGAAAGTTGTTGTTTGTTTGAAAAATTACAGGAACAATTTTCTGTGGGTTTATTAAGTCTGAGCTTAAGACATCAAATAAATCGCGCACAACAGAAAGGACTTAAAACGGTTTCAGATCACAGCAACATGTCATTTCAACCATGTACAATTTTATTTTGGATGCCAAAAAAATTTAAAGCCAGAAATGCATTGTATGAGGCCAAGTGGAATGTCTACACTTAAACCATCCATCTCTATCCTCAAATGCTCCATTTCGCTTTGAAAAGTCACATTTATGCCCCTTCCGCCCCAAGAACTCTAGAAACAACCCTTTAGGTAATGAAATCAGATCCTTTTATGAAAAAAGGCATTTTAGAAAAAGAAAAAGAAATGAACTTAGAAAAAAGAAGGGTTTGAAGCACCTGAAAATACAAGGCAAAGAAGACAAGACAGAATTAGCTCTGCAAGTAGAAACAATTAGTTGTTTTTTGTGTGTGTGTTTTGGGTTTTGTTTTCTTTTTACAATTTTTGAAATACAACTTTTGAAGGGGCTAAGCTCAATGGATGAGCATATGCTTTGACACAAAAGGTCTCAGGTTGAGTCTCAGGTAATCTCCAATTACCGTAATTTCTGATAGCCAGGCTGGAACAAAGCCTTTGACTCGTATTAGCTCATCAGTAAATAGTGTATGGCTACATGGACCAGACCTCTATATAAGACTGTTTCCTATCTTCCAATGACACCTAGCACCAGCTCCAAAGGAAATCAGCTGTGTGAAAGGAAAATACCTTCAGTTCAACCACAGCTCTGACAAAATTTACTTCCTGGGCCAGAATACAGGATATGGGAAAGGCATAGCCAACCATTTCATGTTTTCAGTCATGGTAGCTGGAATAACATTGTTAGTAGGTAGAAGCTGATTACTGTATTTAGGTGTGGTGTAACAAATATAGCTTACGACAGCATAAGTCTAATTTGCTGTTTAAATTTCATCTTGAGCTTCCATGGATTTAAAATTCAGCAAGTTCAAATCAGATTAATATTGCCATTTCATCGGGTACTTCCTTGATGCCTTTAGCTGGTCAACATTGCAACAGCTGAGAATCAGAAGGGAGGGGAAAACATTATGGGTTAAATGGCTTATTAGTTAAGAATATTTTGACATATTGCTTTCGATCACTTTCTAGAAACTATGCTCCAAAATGGGATTCACCAAGCTATATTTAAAAATGCCCAACCTATGACAGCATATTCAGCAGGCTGCGTCAGAAGGTTCTACTGATTTGAGCTGTATATGGCTGACACACACAAATTTATGCCCTGTATGTGTCTACATGAGTAAAGTCAAACAATAATGGGTGCTTCTGTACTATAGTGGTTTAAAAATAAGTGCCTTCTGCATTGATTGAATTAAATTCATGTATAGGAGGTATTTTCCCCAGTAGTGATGTATGGAAGTGAGAGCTGGACCATAAAGAAGGCTGATCGCCGAAGAATTGATGCTTTTGAATTATGGTGCTGGAGGAGACTCTTGAGAGTCCCATGGACTGCAAGAAGATCAAACCTCTCCATTCTTAAGGAAATCAGTCCTGAGTGCTCACTGGAAGGACAGATCCTGAAGCTGAGACTCCAATACTTTGGCCACCTCATGAGAAGAGAAGACTCCCTGGAAAAGACCCTGATGTTGGGAAAGACTGAGGGCACAAGGAAAAGGGGACGACAGATGATGAGATGGTTGGACAGTGTTCTCGAAGCTACCAGCATGAGTTTGACCAAACCGCAGGTGGCAGTGGAAGACAGGAGTGCCTGGCATGCTCTGGTCCATGGGGTCACAAAGAGTCAGACATGACTAAGCAACAACAACATAGGAGGTATACTACAGAACATGAAGGTTCATTATCAACAAGGAAACCAACATCATCTGTGAATATTTGCGTGGGTATATAGAATATCAGAACTTTTTTGTGCTATATAGAAAAGCCCAGGAAGCACAAGAGCAGTGGTTCGCAAAGGGTGTGGTGTGCCACACTGGAGACAATGGTAAGCATAGGGGCAAGATTCAAGGACAATCAAAGTAACATTTAAATATTTCAGTGTAGTATAGTATCAAAATTTGCAGAATGTGGATGCTCTTTCAAAATCAAGCGCTGCTAGGAGTTGTTTCTTTGTTTTTGTTTTCCAAAAATAAATGGAGCCAGTAATTTTTTATTCTAAAAAATTTAGCCCAGAGACGTTTAAGAGCCACTGCACTAGAAATATCCTTAAGAAACTTTTTAAAAATACTCCTCTCCTCTTAATCATCTCCTCATCTCCTCTTAATATGACTAGAGCTAGTGATAAAAGATTTGCTTAACTAAAAGAACTATGGAACATTGTTATATATTTATGTCTACAAAATAATCGAAGGTTTTAAAGCATCTCAGGCAGCTACTTAGTAATTCCAATATGGCAGAAATTTCATATTGTCTAAATAGTCATGTGGTCAAAACCCCTCTCCTGTGCTGAAGCCGCACCAAATTCTGTGATACTGAACTGGCACAGCAAGCTATAGATCTTATCTTACCTATATATTCTGTCCATGAGAGGGAAGAATGAAATGGGGCAGCTTCAGGAGGTATCATCAGCCACATAAAATTAGACTTGAGATACTTTGTGGACACAGTTTTACTACTCACATATTACAGCATGGTAAGAACTGGGGCCAATTCATTTAACTGGTTTCTCAACAGCAAGTGACAAACATGAAACAGACCTGTATGGAACCAGGTTATCATGAATGGTTACACTTCACACCATACACCATCTTGGCTGTGAGTCCTGGAATACTTGCTCCCTGCCTTGCTGGCCTTTTCCCACCTGAGTGACTCAAACCACAAAATCTGAGGCTGCTGAACAAACTCTTGGGTTGGGGTATTGTTCAGGAGTTTTTGCTGCAGGGAGGTTGTTGCTGTTATTGATATTCTTATTATTTGTTTCTTTATTTTAGATCTTATGATGATTTAGGTGGAAATTGTTTCAATTTGGATGGGTACCGTTTCATGTTTTATTTGTTGTCTATGACTACTTTTGTTGTGTTTGTAATATTCATGTTGCAAGCTGCCTTGAGCATGGTTTTACCTATGGAAAGGCGGCATACAAACAAAATGATGTATTTCTGTACACCAGTTTTACCAAGAAATGCTCTACAAGAACCATCTGTAGGTAAAACAATTGTCAGTCACATTAAATCATCACAATATAAATATTATGTTCTATTCAGCAAAAAAGGACCATCAGACCATTTCCAACTTAAATTTTATAATAACAGTGGTATAAAATTAAGCTCATTAAGCGTACATGTGCATTAGACATATCAGTATCCTCAAATTAAAGCCATACTGTTTGACCGATACAAGACAATTTTTGCTTCAATAGTAATGATAAGAACCATTGGCCAAATTTAGACATTCCATTAAAACTATGGCTGAGATTGAGCCACCTGAACTCATGCACTTACTCATTCCTTCTCCTCCTTTACACCTATAGGAGAACACTGAAAGCATCTATTTTGTTTTGAATAAACCAGTTTCCCATTACATCCAACCTCAGGAATGTGTGGTTCATCCTTCCTCCGGATAGCAAACAAAACCATCTGAAATCAGTTTGATTCTGGTTTAGATTCTAGCAAGATTCTAGCAAGAGTTGGAATGAAAGGCAGCTTTTGAAGTTCAGACAAAATATGAAACTGCAGTTTATTTGAAACCAAAAGTGAAAGCTTTCAATCTCCACACCTCACACATAAAGTAGGAAAGGGAAGGAGTGTGTGTGACCCCAAGGCACACTGAAGCCCATTCTTATATCATTAAATATTATAACATTAAATAATGTAAAACATGACATCTCTATCCAGCCAACATTTAGACACGTATGAAACAGAACATAAAGATCCAAAATATTTGAAAAATCCTTCTTGAATTTCAATCAGAAGAGTTACAGAAGAGGGCAATTGCAAGTTCAGGCATGGCAAAAATTGTATTCCAGAACCAGGACTTGGGAGTCTGAAGCAGGAGGTAAGGGTAACACCCACTCCCTCCAGCCAGGATTTTTAAAAGCACAAGTTAAAACTTGTTTCATCCCTGCATGCCCTTTGGTAAAAAAAAATAAAGCCTTTAATTTCATAAAATATATAGCCTCCATTGGAGCTCTAATTTACCTTTTATGAGGGTACTATATCATACAAAGGAAACAATACAGCGAAGAGGTAAACATACTGAAGTCCACTGAAATCGCTAAGCCTAAACATGTTGAATTCTATATTGAATTTTGTGTTGAATCATGACCAACCAGCCATTCACTGGCCAACCAGCCAATCTGGCAATGTTGGCGTGTTATACTAACTGACTCTTATTTGAAGGGAGAAAGTGAGGTGAAGAATCAGGTTGTCACCCAATCCTAAACGTGTTCACTGGAGAAGACATTAAACATGCATCTCCTTAACTCACAATGCTCAACATTTCTGTGTATGTGCAAACTTCATGATCCATTATATTTTACTGTGACTGTCAGCATTACAACAAATCTGTACAGCAAATCTTAATGAGTCATTTCATGCTACACGTTCTCTGAGGGCACATTCAGGTACATGTTTCAGGATTCTACTACAATCCATCAGGGCAAAAAAGAATGGAAGCATGAGCATCTTTGATTTAACATATTAGAGGACACATATTGCTTCCAACACAGAAACTAATCTATTGAGGAGAGTAACATTTGAAGCAATCCATTAAATTAGGTTCTTTAAAAAAACAACCCAAAAAAAACCCTTGGTGTTCTGATCTTACCTTTAAAACTTTAAATATTTAAACACTTGAGGACGTTCAGATCAAAGCTTTTAAGACTTCAAATCCCTACAGCAAATTAGCTCTGCAATGAAGTTAAACCATCTATTAGGCTTGACCATTCAACATGTTACTTCTGTCTGTAGCAGAAGGGCTGAGTAATTGCTTAGAAGTTACCCTTTTTACTTGTGTGTCCTTTTCCTAACAGAAAGCCTCACTGTGGGAAGAAGTTAATAATAATAATAATAATAATAATAATAATAATAATAATAATAATAATAATAATTTATTTATACCCCACCCATCTGGCTGGGTTTCCCCAGCCACTCTGGGCGGCTTCCAACTGAATATTAAAAACAAATACAGCATTAGACATTAAAAACGTCCCTAAAGAGGGCTGCCTTCAGTTGTCTTTTAAAAGTAAAATAGTTGTTTATTGCCTTTACATCTGCTGGGAGGGCGTTCCACATGGCAGGCGCCACTACCGAGAAGGCCCTCTGCCTGGTTCCCTGTAACCTTACTTCTCGCAATGAGGGAATCGCCAGAAGGCCCTCGGCGCTGGATCTCAGTGTCCGGGCTGAACGATGGGGGTGGAGACGCTCCTTCAGGTATACAGGACCGAGGCCGTTTAGGGCTTTAAAGGTCAGCACCAACACTTTGAATTGTGCTCGGAAACGTACTCCACCCACCTTAAAATAGGCAGTGGTTTGACTCATCTTTAATAGATCCTACCTGGTTCTAAAGGTTTTAGAAAATCTACAGTCTCTCAATATTCCCTTCCCAGGCAAGTTGACCAAGAGGGCAGTGGCCAGCAAGCAGAAGCAAATTATCTATACCCATTCCAATCTGGTTTCAGATTTGGTTTGGACACAAGAATAGCCTTGATTACCTTTATCAGGAGAGAGATGGGGATGGTGACTGTGTTGTTTCATCTTCACCCCTCAGCACCCTTTGACACCACTGACCATGAGCTGGGAGTTGGAAGTACTATATTCAGTGGTTCCACTACCTGTAGGGTTGCTACCAGATAGTACTACGAGGAAATTGTTGCTCAGTAATAAACTGGTAAAATTGGGGTACTGTGTGTGGTGGCTCCCATGTCCAGAAATTAGGAATGTGGCCTGTTCTAGGAGGAACTGCATTGCCTCTGAAGGAACAGGCTTGTAGTCTGAAAGTATTTCTGGATTTAGACAAATCACCAACTCTAAAGAGACTCCATGGATAGGAGTGTTGATGTCCAGCTTAGGCCGATTCACAAGCTACAGCCACTCTTGGACCAGGACAGCCTGGCTTCAGTTGCCTATGCTCTAGGAACCTGTCTGGACTGCTGTCGAACATGACTGCTAGGCTAGTAAGTGACACAGAACATCACTGGTCCTGAAAGTGCTGCTCGTTTCCAGTGAGCTACCAGACCCATTTCAAGCTGTTAGTGCCAGTATATAAACCCGTAAATGGATTGGGCCCCAATTACCTAAATGAACACCTTCTTGAGGATCAACCACATCGGATTCTACAATGGGGCTGCCTAGTTGGTGTTGACCTATGAAATTCCTCTTTTTGGTGAGGTGGGTCTGTGTCCATCATTACTGACTTTCAGAAGGAATCTGAAAATCATAGAATGTAGAGTTGGAAGGGATCCTGAGGATCACTTAGTCCAACCCCTGCAATGCACGAATATGCAGCTGTCCCATATGGGGATCAAACTTGCAACCTTGGCGTTATCAGCACCACACTCTACCAACTGAGCTATCCAGGCTGCCTTGATCCATGCTCCTGTTTACCCAGATACTGTTCCTTGCAACCCTGGGATCCCTGGATAAAAGAACCTTTTTACCTGTAACTGTAAATTTACCTGTAATTTTTTTTGAAATTTGTTATGTTAGCTGTTTTTCTTTTTTAAAAAAATAAATAAATATTGTTTTACTATGGACGTGTTTGCTGCCCTGGGCTCCATCAGATAGAAGGGCAGTATCTAAATTCAATAAATAACAGTAATAGTAACAAAAATAACTACAACAACAGAAGACATTTAACATGTTTAAAAGTTTTGCCTGAATATGGAATTGAATTCAATAATAACTCTCAAGCCTACTTCTGTGTTTTGGAGTCATGGGTTGCACTCGAGATTTAAGATAACACGCACACATAAAACAAAGCTATGTTACAAGCATTTGGTATTTACAACACTATCTTCATGTGAAACTATTTTTTGGTAATGGCAGCTTAAAACAAACACCCTCTTCTCTGAAAATGTACCATTAAGCGTTCCTTCTACATGAAGCCACTGTCTCGCATATTAAAGAAACTGCTGTTTACATTTGTGGTGTCACTTAGACTAGTGATGTGCTCCTGATCCAAGCCCCATTCACCTTCATCTTCTTCCTCTGGCTCAGCTTCTGACCCATTGCGAGAGTTCTCATACAAAAAGATTTGTTCATCTACATGAGCCGGGGCTAGCCGATTTCTCTTAGCACTAACAATGTTTGCAGAGGAACCAAAGAGACGTTCAGGGAAAACCCTTGTGGCCACAATACACCAGTATTTCTGAAGTACCTTTGGCAAAACAGGAAATAAAGCTAGCCTGTCAGACCACCACTTGAGTGGATCTTCATTTAGTCCAAGAACTTTCTGGGATTTGAAATTACTCAGCTCCTCAATAATCTGAGCATGCCACTCCTCTTGGTCTTCAGCACCCCCTGTCTGGCAAAATATCTCTGCAAGCATGTTATTGATGGCACTAGTAGGAGGAGGGGTAGAGGAAATTGCCATTTTTTTCACTGGTGGCTCTTCAGACAATGCAAAAAACTTTTCTTCAGGCCTCAATGTGTTCTCCTTTTCTTCCTCTAGGAGACTTTTTGCGTCCTCTACTACTCTGTTTTCAACCTGCTGTCTCTCAAATACTGAAAGAAATGGAAGTTTCTTGTACCTGGGGTCCAGGAAAGTTGCAACGTTGAGAAACATGTCTATATCGGGCGCATGCTGGTATGTTGTGGCCAATTCTTTGGCTATCACTTCCTTTGCCATACTGATTTCTTTCAAGTCATTTTCTTTGATGTTTAGTGTTGTGTTCAGCAGCATGTGAAGGAGAGGTTTCACCATACTTATTGTTGGGTATTTGGAAGCAGACATCATTTCGGCAACCTGCTTGAACGGCTGGAGCAAGTCCACCAAGCCTTCAATTGTATTCCACTCATTGGCTTCCAGCATCAGGTGGTGATTATTGCTGTCCTCCACAAGAACTGCGGCAATTGCGTACTGCTGCTCCTTGAGTCGCTGCAGCATGGCAAGAGTGCTTCCCCACCAGGAAACACGGTCGCTCACAAGCATGCAGGGCGGAGTGTTCTGCTGCTTCTGCTTCTCGCTCAACATGCACATGGCTACTGAAGACTGCTGAAAATATTCCACCAGCTTCCGACACCTCGACAGGAAACCACACAGCTTCGGAAGCTGAAAAGCTCGCTGTATACCTGCATTAAAAGTCTGCCCTAAGCAAGGCATCTGCACTGGAATGTCGAGAAGAGAGCAAGCTTTCACAATGTCTTTCCCATAATCTGTTGTAGCACCAAAAACTTTTGTATTGATTCCCCATTCAATGAATATCTCATAAAGTACTCGCGTAATTGTCTCTGCAGTGTTTTCCTCGGGCACTTCAAATGTTTTTAAACACCGGGAATTAACAGCCAGGCAGCTGGAAGAGCCGCTACTGAGAAAATGAACTGACAGTGTTATGTAGGATCTGTTCTGGTTCCCGCTTCTCCACATGTCAGAGGATATGCCGCACCACGGGATATCAGTCAGCTCTTTTAGCACAACATCCCTGACAGCCATATATTTTTCGGGAATTGCTTTTGTGCAGAAATACTTTCTACAAGGAAGTTCATATCTAGGGTCGGCCGTTCTTAAAAGATTCTTGAAGGTTGGCTCATCTACAATGGAAGGAGGATATAACCCTTCACATATTAAGCTAATCACTGCCAATGTTAGCTCTTGGTGCTTTTTATTCTCATAACTGTGACCTGCCTTCATAATTAAGGTGTCCTGAACAGCCTGCTGAGTCGATTCTGGCTTCAGTTTTGAAAACGCCGTGGCAAAGGCCTCCCTCATTTGCTCAGTGTTGCTTTTCACAAACTCGCAAAACTCGTCTGGATGATTCTTTTCAAGGTGGTAAGAGAGGTTGGACGTGTTTCCTGAATAGGCTATCTGTGCCATGCAAATGCGGCAGTAGATTTTCTTCCATTGCATTATACATCCTTCCGCATTGGTATCAAAGCCAAAGTACTTCCACACTTTGCTCTTTGCTCTTGGGTGGGCCACTAACTTTAGGTCTGACGGGGAAGTTTCCAAACTTTTATTCTCCATTGCTTCTTGGCCACAGTCCCAACCTTTTGGTTCTTCACTCATTAATGAGCACCTGATAAAAGGCAGCAAACAAACATAAAATGAGAAAGCGTAGGTCTGAGCAAATATGAGAAATCAGTGCTTTTGTGAACAAGCACAATATACTTAGTAGTATTTGAATACGTTTGAGGGTGGCTCCCACTCTGCAAGTAGGACACACCGCAGCCTATGTATCTGTACACCATATGGCAAATTCAGGGTGTTGACAGAAGACTTGTCCAAAACTAAAAGTTACATGGTATGTGGAACTAGAGCCAATGTCTCAGTGTAAAGGTCTCAGTTTTAGCTTGCATTCCTCTCCTTACCACAAGCAACTTATGCCATTTCAGCAGACAAAACACTAAGGGAACAAAACATTTTGGATGGCCTTGACAGCTGGCCAAAAATTGGGTTGCCACAAATATGCTCCTTCCTCCAACTCTGCAGGAGGGGAAGCTTATCTCCCAGCACGGCCTTGTTTCTGCTGGCACTCTGAGCACTTCCAAAGCACAGCAAAATGTCGAGGATGATTTCCTGCCTTGTTCTCTGCCTAAGAAGATAGTAAGAGTTGCTCCGTGTTCTTCAACTCTGGGTCCCAGATGTTGGGGTAATGTCTCATTGCCCCAAGCCAATTTAGCCAATGGTCAGGAGTTATGAGAGTTGCAGTCTATCACCAGCTGAGGACCCAAGGAGAAGCAGGCTGGCCTATGTCATGCTGACCTTTATAAGACCTGATAACAATTTCAAAGCACAATGTAACTGCAGGAACTCTCCTCCCCATATCCAAGTGCAGGTGGTCAGGAATTCATGACACCAATGGGAGGAAAGACACCATGGCAAGTGAGTATCTCAGTTCTTGACAATATTTAAGCCCTAATTAATTCAGGTTTGTACATACTCGCTGTGGGCAGTCAATTGTGTGATTAAGAATTGCCTCAACGGGAGCTTTTGTAAATTAGTTGACTGTTGTCTTTTCTCTCTCTCCCTTTGAGGTTATCAGTGCACTACAGTTAATTAAAATAGGTATGTGTGGCTGTACAGGCAGGCCGGTAGACATTTTTGTGGGCTTTAAAAATGTTATGAATTTATTTACAAGGTAGGATTAAGCACTTCTACAGCCCCAGACATTACCAAATTTTATAGCAACCCAAACTGTTTGTAACTTTCGATTTCAACATCCTCTTGCAAATAATTTAAAAGAATATTTATTGAGTGGGACCCAGTTTAGGTCAATGGAGTTATGTTTCCCCCCAGATTATATGTAAACAAATGTTACGCTGTGTTTAATGCAACTTAAAATCTTGAATAAATAGGGCAGAAGCTACACATAACTAGTGGAGGCAGAACCACCACTGCAGTTGCTCCACAGTGGAACAAGAAAGCCAATTTAAAAGATCAGCAAGCAAGAAAAGTGGCTTGCCCTGTTCAGTCTTGTAAGCTATAGACACCTCTGAATGTGCACACTCTTCTCTTGCATGCATAGTTTTGAAGGAATGTACCCTAAACCAATTGCCTGAATTTAAATAATTCACATTATCTAATTTGTTTCAGTGGGACTTCACAAATACACACCACCCATAGATCTTCAGCTCCTTTCTCTTCCTGTCTTGTTTTGTGTTTGAAAATACTGCAATTTAAGTAAACAAAAATACAACTATTAGTATGTTATTGTTTTTTTTCTACTGCTGTTATTGTTGCATTGTGATTTTTATGTTCTATGCCATCTTTCTGTATTTTCTATGCAAGCGTGATGTGTGTGTGTGTGTGTGTGTGTAAGCAATTCTAGAATCCTTGCATTAGTGCCCTACTAATTCCCTTGGGGATAACAAATAAGTGTCAGGCCATCCAGGAAAGTCTTTTGGCTGCCCCTTTCATGAGTGCCTATAAGACTCCTTCAGGCCACCAGAGTCTGCCTACATATCCTGATGCTGACTCCTTTTACATTCCCCTAAGACACTCAAATACGCGCCACAAACATCCGTATTTTTGGAATGCAACTTAATTACTTAACATATTCAAATTTACATAATTTACATTCATTAATGAGATGCTCAAGGCTAAGAATATTTAAGAAGTCAATCCTGAAAAAATTAAAATGCCTAAGAAGGTGCCTGGCTGGTTTAAACTAATCTTCAAAGAGTTGCAATTACAGTTGCTGCTGAATAAGAAGCAGCAATTCTTACCTAAACCTCGCTGCTTAGAAATTGATGCATTCTTCACTGTGATTAATATCCATGCTTTGAAACTGTCAGACCAAATTATTGACCCAATCTTGTTCTGCCACATCATTCCCAAAGAGACAGCAGCTTAAATGATCCACAGTATGTTGTCTCACAACTCCTAACTCACAAGGGAAACAAAACATGAAGCAACATATATAGATTCAAATTGTTACATATATAGAGAGACACTGATATGAAGATTCATATCAGTATCTACTTTTGTTTCACGTGCCACAGTTTGGGGGCTAATGTCCAGAAGTTTAAGGCCTAGAGACTTTCTCCTGGAATACATAGAAGCTTGGAAGCAAGAGGATGTGGACTAAAATTGTTTATGAATCAATAAAAATACATGAAGAATCCACAAGAATTTTGATCCGTATATTTTTAAGTCAATAATAATTTAAAAAATAATAATCCAGAGGCATGTAACAAGCCTGTTGCCAAGTATAAGGTTCAGAGTTCAGGTGTTCCCTAGATTCATCCTGCCACTATACATGTTGCAACCATTTTAGGCAAGTCCAACTGATGTGCTACTGTCAAAGTATGGGTCCCTTTGGACCCAGAAGAGGGCAGAATGGGGGTGTGGTGGGGGCATAACAGGCAGGCTTATGCACACTCTGCTGACGTGCCCTTTGACCCAGAACGCAACCCCCACAGATACAGGGAGCTGCTTGTAAACTTAGTATTGTAAAACCTTAATTAGCGGAAGGTTGTTTGGGAAGGAAGGGAGAAAGATTAAAGTCTGCCTTTATTTTGGTCAACTGCTCCCACCAACTCCACCATCTGCCTAAATGCTAGGTAAAGGTAAAGGGACCCCTGACTGTTAGGTCCAGTCGCGGACGACTCTGAGGTTGCGGCGTACAGCTTCCGGGTCACGTGGCCAGCATGACTAAGCCTCTTCTGGTGAACCAGAGCAGTGCACGGAAACTCCGTTTACCTTCCCACCAGAGTAGTACCTATTTATCTACTTGCACTTTGATGTGCTTTCGAACTGCTAGGTTGGCAGGAGCAGGGACCGAGCAACGAGAGCTCCCCCTGTCGCACGGATTCGAAGCGCCGACCTTCTGATCGGCAAGCCCTAGGCTCTGTGGTTTAACCCACAGCACCACCCATGTCCCATGCCTAAATGCTAGAAGAGGGTTGATGTAGAACATAGCATTTTCATCTGTTGAGAAACCAGCCTGGGTGATATATATTCCCACAAATAGGTGGGGAAAGGGGATGAGATAATCAGTAAAGTATGTGGGCTGCTGTCAGCCCTGGGTCCTTATGTTGTGCATGGCCATCCCACCCTTAATTCAACACATTGTCCAAAGCTCAATAGAGCTAATTGTATGTATGAGATGTATTAATACAATGAATGTATTGGAATGTATGTTTGATGAAAACTAATAAAAATTTAAGTTGAAAAATAATTCAACACATTGTCAGAAGTCTGATGCTAGGACTTGGATACGATGCCTGCCCCTGGTCTTAAAATCTAGTAGATTTTACTTATCTAGCAATAAGTAAACCACATGGAAATCTCATATATCTAGGTCTAATGACGCTGGACAGTACAAAGCAACATACAAAAGCTCACATTACACATCCAGCAGACATGTTTTTCAGATGAAAAAGGAAGAAGTCTTTAGGTGCACTAGGGTCACCCACACATAAACTTAAAGCACTTTTATACCACTTTAACAGACATGGAGAATCCTGGGAACTGTAGTTTCTTAAGGGTGCTGGGAACTGCAACTCTGTGAGGTCAGCACCCTTAATGAGCTATAGTTCCCAGAAGTTTGCCTGACCACTAAAGTGGTATAATAGTGTTTTAACAGCATGGTGTGGATGTAATCTAGGTGTGTGTGGAGAACCTTCAGCCCTGAACTACAACTCCCATTAGCCCCATTAAACATGGTCAATGATCTGAGTTAGAATTCAGCAACGTTGGGAGGTCCAAAGATTTCCTACACCTGCTATATGTATTTACTTTGAATAAGCCCCAATGAACTAAGTGGGATTCGCTTCCAAACAAACACACATAGGTTTGTGCTGTTAGCGGCCTGTTTAGAATATAAAATAAAGGTGCAGAATACATTTAATGCATCATCAAATGCAATCAAAATGCACTTATGAGACAGATTTCTGAAAATGTAACCCAAAAGTTAAATACAGTAAGAACTTTTTACAGCTAAAAATGTTTTATGCACACGGTCAGCAATTAAGCCACAAGGAAAGCTACATCCTATATATCAAACATTAATCTAAATGAAGAATTCAATACTACTGGTTCTGTTGCAAGGAGGAAGCAGAAGATAAGACTTAGCACAGCGTCCCTTTAGCATGAGAAAGTAGCTGACCTCATGTGGCATTTCTCTGCAGGCCTAAGCATGGTTAATTGTACCACATCAGGGCAGAAACATCATTCAAAATAAGGATTGTTTAACCTACCCAGGCACAAACTAATTAAGAATGGTTCTTGCACTCCAGCTGCAAAGTTTTAATATAACATGTCATAAAGAAAACACTGCTATCAAGAATGACAGCCCAATGTATTTTTAGCCCTAACTATTCTTACAGTAAAACATTACTTTCCGACTCAAAAAATAGTCACATCTACCTTGTGAACTTTATTGTATTTTTGTTGTCTGCTTTAAAGAAATAAGTAGACCATGAAAAGCAATCGGAAAATGAGCAAAACGGAGCAACATTATCCAATGACATCTGAACTGTTAACAATTCTAGAACTTAAGAAGTTCTCCACCCCCTTGGTACAGTTGAAATATGTTACTCCAACATTTTAAGAACGTACATAAAAAACTTTACTTACAGACTGGCATGTTTGTATTCAGCTTCATAAAATACATATAGAAAAGTGAAAACTCAAAAGCTATGGACTCTCTACTTTTAAGAGAATGGTGGCCAGCCAAGGTTCTGTAGTTTCCCGGATCCCGCGGCCTCACACTGCAACTCTGAAATGCATCACTAGGCAGGGACGATCTGCTTTTTCTGTTTAGATAACAAACAAATCCTAGCCTAAACACACTGACTCAGAAGTTACAGCCTACTGCTTCCATTGGTCTTACTAGGACAAGGTGATCCTCTTGACCAGGGTGTGTCGCCTGCTGCAACGTACCTTTTCTGCCCATAGCACTAGGTATTATTCAGCTTCGAACCCTGACATTGTCTGCGGTTCCCACTACCTGTATTATCAACTGTAACACCATGCACTTATAACAGGTCGGTCCAACCTAGGAGCCACAGGTTTGCGGCTGGAAGGGGGCGTGTACGCATTTGCTAGAGGTCTGCATGCCTCCGGGGGGCGAGAGCCGCAGGTGGGGCTTGGTAAGGACACTGACACGGCCGAGCCAAAGCTCTGCGATGTCAGGCCCGAGAAAAGAAGACACCCCCCCCCTTCCGAGCAGCGACAAAACAAAGCCAGGGGAAGCGGGCGCCCAGGTGCGCCCTCCTTCCGCGGAAGCAAAAATTTGGCTTGGCTCCCCTCCACCGCTGCCAGTTGGGATTTTCAGAATGATAATCCCTGGAAGAAAAAGCCTTTCCTCACCTCCGCCGCCGCCCCGGGCGGAAGAAAAGCGAGCTCGTGTCGCTCGCCCGCGCGCGCGCTTTCATTTCGCCACCCGCGCCACTTGGCGAGGTGGCAGACGCTGAACGAGGCGCTTCTTTGACCAGCCTCTCCTCCCCAGAAACCCGCAGCCCTTACTAACCTGGCTTCAAAGGCCAGCCTGGTCGGAGGAGGCGGCGGAGCAGCTGGTGCAACACGACGCGGAAGCCGATCCAATAGACTTGTATCGCAGGCAGCGCCAGCGAGAGGAGCGACATGGCTCTTTGGCCGCCGCCGCCGCCCCCGGCTCTTCCTTGTGCTTTTTCTCGGCTCGAAGGAGAAAGGAGGCCGGTCACCACCCTCGGCAGGAGGAGGCGCAGCGCAGGCGACACGCCTCCCCGGCTCCGGAGCGCTCGGCTCACAGCACTCGCTAGCTACACCCAGCGGAAGAGGAGGAGGAGAAGTCCTTTTCCGGGCATGTGCGCGCTTATGCTCGCGATCCGGGTCTCTCGCTCTCCCCTTCCTTACACCCTCCCTTCCACACCATGCGTGCAGCTGGGCTGAGGTTACATACACTTTCCCATTCCTACCCCCGCGCTAATTTCGGCAGTAAGAATTTGCATGCTTTGAAATAGGGCTCTCAGCCAGCTAGGCTGTGAAATGAGGTCACTTGCCGAAATGTGGAACAATAGAGAACATAACGCCTTTTTCACTTGCTTTGGAACACGCATTTCTCATTCAAAGGAAGCAGCTGCTGACTACCTTACGGTGAAAAGTACTAGACAAACTAGTAGATTTTAAAAAATAAAATAAACGCTGGTTAAATGCATGATTGAAAAATACCTTTCAACGCTGACATTCAAATTTGCCTGCAGTTCTGCCCAGTAGGAACTTGGAAGGCAAGCAGGACAAGAGGGGGGGTGTATTTACAGGGGCGCCGACTTATAAAAAATATTGGGGGGGCCCATACCGGGGTCCTGCCGCTGGTTCGCTCGGGTAGCCGGGAGAACGCAGTTCGAGGTGGCGGTGTTGGGGAGAGACCCTCGCTCAGGGCGCCACTAGACTTGGCGGCCGGCGGCCTATCGGGGGGGGGTTTTGGAGCGTATTTCGGCGGAGCGATTGGGGAGGAGGGGGCTTGTTGCCGGATTCTTCAGCTGAGCCGGAGATCCGCTGCTGGGGGTCCCTGGGCCGAGTTGTGAGCACGGCCTGCTGAAGGGAGATCCAGCCGATTGCGCGACGGGGACGGCCGGGGCTCTCCGGCTAGGGCGCGCGGCTGGCTGGCTGGCGAGGGAGCAGGTGGGGAGGAGGCGGGGGTCCTCACTCTCTTAGGAAACGCACCCGTGCGCCCGATTGCCACGAAGTCCGAAGGGTGCGTGTGTGGAATTAAAAAGCAAAAACGAGATACGGGCAGGGCAGGCAAAGAGTTTTCTGCAAGAGGATGGAGGGCAGGTTGAAGAGAAAATCACTCAGGATGAGACAGTCAAATCAGCCATGATAAAATGGGCTCAGGATATTGGGTATAACATCATGTTTGAGGACTGGGAAAGGTCATGGACCACCGGAATGAAATTCACGGCATGTAATGCCTTGAAGGAAAATATTATGAAAATGATTTAAAAGTGGTACATGACCCCAGTCAAGCTTGCAAAAATATATCACCTGTCTGATAATAAATGTTGGAAATGTAAGGAGGCTGAAGGGACATTCTTTCACCTCTGGTGGACTTGTCCAAAAGTGAAGGCCTTCTGGGAAATGATCTATAATGAGTTAAAAAAGGTATTGAAGTATACCTTTCCCAAGAAACCAGAGGCCTTCCTCTTGGGCATTGTTGGCCAGAAAGTGTTAAAGAAGGATAGAACTTTCTTTATGTATGCAACTACAGCAGCAAGAATACTTATCGCAAAATATTGGAAGACACAAGATTTGCCCACACTGGAAGAGTGGCAGACGCAATTGATGGACTACATGGAATTGGCTGAAATGACTGGCAGAATCCGAGATTTGGGAGAAGAAACAACGGAAGAGGACTGGAAAAAATTTAAGGACTATTTACAAAAACAATATAAGTTGTATGAATGTTAAAAATTTACACGATTCGGAAACTATAGCTTCAGCAATTAGATTTGGGAAACAGGAAATTATATTTTAAGTAAGAAAAGGTCAAAATCTAAGGTAATACTATGTTTAATTTAAGATATAAGTAACTGATGAAAAGTATGTTAAATTTAGAGGTATAGTATTTGAAAAGTACAAAATAAGGTACGAAACAAGGTAATAATTTGCTGATATCTTTATTATAAAGAATGCAGGGTAAGGGAGATGCGAGGAAGTCCAGTTAGTTATATAAAAAATGTGTTGAATGGTTGGTTTTCTTTTCTTCTTTTTCTTTTTTTCTTTTTCTTGTTCTTTTACTTTTTTCTTCAGTGTATGTTTCTAACTTTGTATTTGAAAACTTAATAAAATATTTATAAAAAAAGAAGAAGAGAAAATCCTTTCGCTTTTCTGGGGTGCAGGGAAGTCTCGGAGCCAGAGGTTGGGGAAAGGACCCCCTTTGCTCTGCCCTCTTCTCCCGTCTTAGATTCGCATGGGGGTCCCCGCCCGAGCTTGCCTGGCCACCGGGCCACACAAGGGCCGCGCTCTACGCGGCGCACCTTGCTAGCCGCGCAGCTGTCCTCCGCGGCTGCGGAGCGGCCCTGCACCGATGCCCAGCCCCTCTGGGCGCCCGCTGCGCTGCCAATGACAAGCGGGCGACGTCGCGGGCGGGAAAGGCGTCGCTTTCTTTCCCGATCCTTCATCCTCCCAGTCTTCCAGCCCTTTTTTGGGTTGGAAGCTCGTCTCGTTCGCCCTTCTCCTTTCTTCACCCTGCGTGCAATTTTCCTCCCTCGTCTCCCTCCCCATTTCTCCTCCCTTCCTTCCTTCCTTCCTTCCTTCCTTCCTGACTGACTGACGGGCTTGGGCTCGGGCTCAGGCTCGGGCTTCGGGTAGGGCTCGGGCTCAGGCTCGGGCTCGGGCAACCACAGCGTCGGCGGTGTTGGCGATCGGCGGCGAGGGGGGATGGCCCTCCCGGGGGAGCCGGGCTGCTCAATGGGGTTGCCAGGGAGACAGGCCGGCCGCCCCCCTCCCCCGGCCCGGCGCCCCCCGCCGCACCGGTGCCCGTTATTGAGCTGGTGCGCGCCGGGCGCCCTATAAAAGCCGCGGACGCGCCCACCGCCGCCCGAGATTATTGGGGGGGCTGAGCCCCCCCAAACGAATTTTTGAGGGGGCTCGGGCCCCCTCAGGCCCCATGGAGTCGGCGCCTATGTGTATTTATTTTTAAGTCTGGTGTTTCTAATGCAATTCTCCCTTAAAGGTGTCAGACCTCTTGTTAAACTGTTTTCACGGGCTCCTTCACAACTCATCTACAGCAATTATCTTCCAGGATGGAGGGCACTGACTAGAATATATATTGCTGCTACTGCCCTTGGATAAGGTGACCTGGGAAGACAAAGCTTGGTTAAAAGAACCCATGAAAAGAAGAACTTCAGTTAAAAGAATTGTATTTGCCTGCTCTTATTCCCTGTATTCACTCCTTCAAGGGTGCCTGTGGTACCCAAACCATCCTTCAAAGCGCAACACATTCATGGCATTCATTCAGTAGAATCTATGACTCAGTAACAAATAGAAGGAATTGACGTGGGCAAGACTCTTGCAGTCATGCAGCCAGCTCCCTGCTCTCTTGACCCCTGCCTCACCTGGCTAGTGAAAAGCAGTCAGGAGGGGTTGACTGGATGGGTCCAGAATGTGGTATATACATCACTATGTGACAGGGTGCTGCCTACTGTTTTTAAACAGGCAGGGGTGCACCTGTATCAAGGAGAGGGCCAGGGAGAGTGCAACTCTGCTTCTTGATACCTCCACAACTTTTGATATCATGGATCATGGTATCCTTTTGTACCAACTCTGTGGGGGCACTGTTTTACAGTGGTTTTTCTGCTACCTAGAGTGTTGTGTCCAGAAAGTAGCATTGGGAGACTGGGTTCCAGCTGTATGGTCTTTGCACTATGGTGTGTCACAAGGTACAATCTTTTCCCCAATGTTGTTTAGCATATATATGAGGTCACTGGGTGCAGTCACTAGGAGTTTGGTGGCAAACGGTCATCAATACACTGTTGACATAACAGCTCTGCTTCTCCATAGCATTTGAGTCATGGGAGGCTGTTGTCTGAGCACAGTGAGGGACTGAATGATGACTAATAAACTGAGCTTGAACCATGGGAAGATGGGAGCACCGTGGACTGACAGTTCCCATGCATACAAGATTGGCCAGGTGCCTGTTCAGGAGGGGGTTACGCTCCCTTTGAAACAACAGGTTCAGAGTTTGGGAACGCTCCTGGATCCATCTTTGTCACTGGAAGCTCAGCAGCTAGGAGTGCCTTTCACTCGCTACAGCAGGTGCATCAACTATGGCTGTTTTTTGACGGATAGTCTAGCCACGGTAATCCATGCATTGATAACTTCAAGGCTTGATTATTTTGATATGCTCCATGTGGGGCTACCCTTGGGCCTGGTCTGGAGGCTGCAAAATGCTGTGGCTGGACTGTTGATGGAGACAGTCTGTTGGCAGCACATAACGCCAGTGCTCCAAAGTTTGCACTGGCAACCCATACACTATGGGATCAGGGTCAAAGTTATTGTATTAATTTACAAGGTCCTTAAAAACTTGAGTTCACGATACCTCAAGAATCACCTAATCCCTTATATACCTGCCTGATCACTAAGGTCTTCAGGGGAGTCATTGTTAGTAGTCCCCCCCCCCCTCCCGGCTCAGATGCATGGCTTGTATTCTTCCAGGAGCTGTGTGAGGGCCCAATTTCATGAAACTCCGGTTTTCTGGTTTTTACTTTTTGTATTATATGCCTACAAACTTTATAGAAATGACTACAGTTGTTGATGTCAGGTGGAAGGCAGGTAAAGGTGTGGCCTTCACTTTGAAGTGCATTTCCAAGCAGTTTCTTCCTGCAACTGTTTGGAAATGCACTTCAAAGGCAATATCTCACAGTGCTAATCAGAAACTACTTGGAAATATGCTTCAGAGGCTTCAGAGGTATCGTTGTTACCCGATGCCATGATGTCACATGACTGACAGGCAGGTGCCTCCTTCCACCTGTCAAACCTGGCCCACTGGGCTGTAAAGATGCCGTGCAAACAATATTGAGCTAAATAGACCAGTGGGCTGACTCAGAATAATAACTTCCTTATATAGTATTCCCAAACTAGGAAAGTTGGCATATTATGGATATGGCTTATTATAACTATAAATTATTTGACTGGTTGGTGTTGTAGGTTGGTGGCCCATGGTCTGCTGTTTGAGAAACACTCGTGTAGTGCTTTAAAGGTCAAAAAGAGTACTTTAAATTGTACCTGGAAATGCACCAGTCCAACTGCTTTAGTAAAGGTGATACAGGCACTGACTGCCATGCCCCCATAGGACTCTGGAAGTCTGAAAGCATCTTTTGTATTGGTTTTAAGAGAAAATGCTTTGTAAAGAGGCTTATCTGTGACTTACAAGCAAAAGCCCCTTTTTATAACAACAAAGGAATCATTTTCTGCCTGCTTTTTGTTATTACTATTATTCCACATAGTTCTACACCAGAATGATCTACTTTTTAAATATAATTTTGACTGTTTGGGTCAATATGGAATAAATTATCTTCATGTTCAAAAACTCTCTATTATAAAACTGGAATTGTATATTTGCAGAATGTTTTTCATTGCATGCGGTATGTCTCTTTGGTTGTTCTACTATTAAAGGAAAACACTTCCTCTAACCCATACACACAGCAATTGCAAACATAACTTGGTAGCTAATGGTGACCAATTTGCAACACATTTTGAAAATACAATCATTCACATTCATGGCAATTTAGATTCCATGACTGTAGCAGAGTTTGAGATGAATGCAGCTAGTCTTGTCCTATTGGAATAGATACATTTTTAAGTAGTTTGACGTAAGTTTGTGGCCGGGCTACCATATGTGTCCTTGATCTTTGCACCATGTAGCTAATTAAAGCTACCAAAGGAAGTTTAAATATTTGAGTCACAAATGTGACTAATGTCTCTTTGCTGTGTTAAAAGAGGCAGTGGTGCAAGCTGATGTCTTCTTCAAAAAGACAATCCTAGACTTCAATTACTGTTTGCCCTTTCTAAGCAATATCTTGGAGTGTGTGCTGGCCTCAACTCCAAGTGCTGCTGGATGACAATTCCAATGTGGTTTTCTGTCTGAGTTTGGGAGGGAAACTAATTCTGTAGCCCTGAAAAATTATCTTCACTAGGAGGGGTGTGCCCTTTTTGGATTCCCCTTGACATCTCAGTGATTTCCAGTACCACTGAACGTTGTATCCTTCTGAGACAGGTGTCCAAACTGGGGCTTAGGGACACTGTTTTTCAGCAGCTGAGGTCCATTTTGGATGGTTGGTCCCAGAAAGTGGGTTATTTTTTCCTGCTGCTCTTCCCCATGGTCCTTGACTTTTGGCAAACATGGTCTGCAGGCCAAACAAAGCCCAGAAGGGTCTTTAGCTTACATGGTTGTTTTGCTGAAGACCTGTGCCTCAGGTGCTTACACAGTATTCCATGATACCAAATCAGTTTGGGCAGTTGAACCTGAAGACAATGTTTGGAATTCAACATAGCACTAAGGAGATTGTTCCATCAGCACAAGCATTTCTGCTTGACCAGTGAAATGATTTCCCCTTGCCTTCTCTTGCCTGCTGTTCTGGGGGTTTCTCCTGACCTTCCAGAGCAGATTGGAGGGAGCTGTAGAGAGAGTGGGAGGAAGTCCTGTTGCACTAGCGGGAATCCTTGCATTGGTTTCCACTAATGGAACTGGAGAGTTGAATAAAGCCCAATATTTATCTAAGCCAGCTATTGCTTTCACAGCGCCTCCAGATGTTTTCGTGCTGCTCCAACTAGCATGGCCAATGATTTGGGACGAAGGCAGTTGCAGTCCAGCAAAATTGGGGCAGCACCACATTGGTTAGCATGATCTAATATCTAGAGACATTTGCCGTGGGGTGCAGTTTACTAAAAGAGAAAGCAATCAAGGTGAAAGAGCAAACCAATATAGTTCTACTTCGCCACAGCTCGGAAGATGTTTCATTGGAGCCATATTAACCAATTTGCTCCAATTTGTGAGATATATTTCATTTCAAGTCAAACCACTTCCTTTACCGAAACGTTTACACCCACCCTGAGGAAATGGTACAGTAACTGAAAAATCTGAACTAATAATGCAATTGCACAGTATGTAGCTAGCTCAGAGAACAAAACTCAACATTTTTGTTCAGACATAACCTTTCATAACCATTTCCTCCATATCTGATATATCAGCCTGCCCCATCCCCAAACCTCCAGGTGTTTTTGGAGTACAACACCCATCAGCCTTGGCAACTGAACTAACAGTGTGGGTCCTGAGGTACCCCAATCAACACCCATGCACAAGAGGGAGGTATCAATGGGGCCGGGCAGTTTCTTACACAAATAAACCCTGAAGGTTAGTAGGAACTCAAACATGTCAATGTGGACTGAGTATGCTCAGTGCACACAGAATATTAGCTGGCTGTAAAGGAAAACTAGGTGGAATGGGAATGCTATTTTAGTATCCTGGAAGAGGGCATGGATGACTGGAGGTCTGGCTCTCTAAAGGGAAGTACTCCTCCCTGCAACATTTACCCATTTTCTAAATCACATGAAAACACACACACAAGTGCTGAATAAAAATACTCTAAATGCTTGCCTAACATTATTCATCCATTAAATTTTCCTTAGCTATCAGATGTGATATTGTTGCTATTCATTCAGAAAGCCAAGCTATTCTGTGTGATGATGACTGATAACAATTTACATAATAGTCCAGATGGAGGTGAAGCTGTGTTTTATTGAATATGGAACAATTTTTTGGAGACCATCTGTCAGCTATGTAGTAGAATATGGGGTCTCTGGACCTATCTATGAATGTGTATATCATGGGACTGCATGTCCTTTTCACCCACTGCATCCATCAACATATTTTTCCATGTAATTTTTGACACTTTCTAGTTCTAATTTATTTATATTTTTTTTATGACACTTGAGGGAGAAAGAGGCCTTGCAATTAATTTTTGATGCCTTCACCTTTTAATTATCTTCTGCTGCTACCCAGGACTTGCAGAGCTTTGAGAGCTCCATAATAACCTCTTTTAATTTATAGGCATAAAGATTTACTCCTGCTGGGAAGGGGGAAATCTTGCATATTATTTTCTGCAGAATCATTTCACCAGATTATCAAATGCATGCTAATGAATGCCTTTAAAGATCATTTTAAACAAACACATTGGCTGCAGTTCAGAGAAGCTGTTGAATGCGCGGGGGAACATGTGCAGTAATGGTTAATGCAGAAACTTCTACAAAGGCATGATTCTAGGAACCATGAAGGAGGATCTCAAAAGGCATGGTTCCAGGAACCGCAAAACAGCTGCTCTCTGGAGTTTCAGACAGGGGATGTTATCATCTCTACCTAGAGATGCCAGGGATCGAACTTGCAACTTTCTGCCTGCAAAGCTGGTGTTCTACAACGGAGCTACAGCCTCCCCTCTCTAGGGGCTGATGTTTTTTCTACAAGCTAGAAAATGTGCTGCACAAACAGGTACTCCGTGCGACAAGGATAGGGAGCACTCCCTGGCACAGAAAAGAACTGGGCAGGCTCAGTGTTAATTGAGGCCAGTGTATGCATATATCGGGAGTCATAGAACCATAGCATTGAAAGGGTCCCCTGAGGGTGCTCTAGTCCAACCCCCTGCAATGCAGGAATATGCAGCTTTCTCATACGGGGATTGAACCTGCAACCTTGGCGTTATCAGTACCAAACTCTGACCAACTGTATGTGTAGGGGTGGGTACACATACAGGCTGTCAAAATAGGGTGGGGTTACTCCAGGCCAATTGGCATTAAGGATATTCTGTGCTGCCTGGCGTTATGAATGTAGTATATATCCCAGATCGCATTTGAGAACCTTGTTGTTGTTTAGTCGATTGTCTGTCTTGGGTGGCCCTGCACGGCATAGCTCATAGCTTCTCTGAGTTATTCAAGCCCCTTCACCACAACAAGGCAGTGATCCATGAAGGGGCTGATAACCTTACATAGATCAATAAGATTTGGATGAAGGGCTCACAACTCCCACAGTGTGTCCTGGCTCTTATATGTTACACAAGGAACTTAACCACAGATTGGCTTACTTGAGATTACCCAACCACAATACTTCTGCCAGCTTTCAGCTTTACATCGAATATGTATATCTGATTGTATTTAAATTAGCAAAGGCCTCTGCGCTCACTGTGTGATTCTGTACTAGCCATCAATGCACTGCAAATTTCACAGGAGGTGAGGATGGAAGTGCTCGTTCTCACATGGCTTATGTTTGCTCTTCTATAAGCTGTTATCTTGTTTGCCTTTTTTATTGTTATGGTGAAATGGCCTGATAGGTTTCTATGTTTTTCCCTAAGTAACCTCCTAATCCTTTTCCTGATCAATGCACTGGATAATGGCACCACTTAGCACATATTCCCTTGCTCCCTGACTAGCTATTTCATGTTTCTATACCCAATGTTGCAATGTAGCTGACACAGATATAACATTTGTCTTTCATTGGGTTGTCCTATTCTCATGTATCCTTGGGGCTTTTCATGCTAGAAAAGAGACCTTAATTGTATGTCTGTGGTTATTTTTCAATAATTCCATAATATTCAATAACGATTTAAGCCTCAGTTTCCAGTAGTCCACAAATACACTTGCCAGATTGTCAGTGGTGACTTATCATTTGCTCTGGCAAGCACACTGTAAGAGAAAAATAGGTGGAAAGTTCACACATCCACTGCAAGCTTTTAGAGTCATTGAGAAAGCAGCAAGGCTCTCACTGTTTCCCTAGTGGCTTCAAAGTTCTGCACAACAGTCAGGATCAACTCTTCTCAGGCATGAAGAAGGGGCGGGGGAGGCTCAACCCTGTACTCATGCTGTAGTTCAAAGCAGAAAGCAGCAACAATCTGTAGAATTTTGGAGACAAGATATACCCCCTTCCTTTAACTTGAATGGGGGGTGGGTCAATATTCTGGCAAAAGCTCTTAACATTAAAATTCCTGGGAATTTTTTTTTAAGGTGTTCATGCAGCACTGAAAGGACTATCAGGCTGACATCTGGAAGGCTTATATTAATTTATATCCTTAAACTACATGTACTAACAGTCATTGCATCTGCAATGTGAACTGCTGGTGGTATGCTGTTGTTAGTATTACAGTGGTACCTCTGGATGCAAACGGGATCCATTCCAGAGCCCCGTTTGTATCCAGAGCAGAACATAACCCACGTCTGTGTGTGTGCAAGTCGCAATTTGCTGCTTCTGCGCATGCGTGTGACGTCATTTTGAGCGTCTGTGCATGCGCGAGCGGCGAAACCTGGAAGTAATGTGTTCTGTTACTTCCGGGTCACCGCGGAGCGTAACCTGAAAATGCTCAACCTGAAACGACTTTAACCCAAGGTATGACTGTATTTGTATATTATTGTTTCTCTCTTCTCTCTCTTCTTTAATTTTATTTCATCTTTTTATCCTTTTATTTTTGCTTCTCTTGTAAAATTTGCAATTAAAAAATATTTTTTTAAAAAATGGACACAGGCAACAAGCACATCAATTTGTGAATCAGGGTGCTTGCAGGTGAGTGTCTAACTTGACACTGCATGGAAGTTTTTCTTAGTGTATGTGATGCTGCTAACATCAAATGCCAACCTGTACTCCTTCCCTCCCACATTGCAAGTAAAATCTGATAAGTGGGATCATCTTAAAAGATGGCCCTGGTTGTGGGCAGGCCCTCAACCCAGTTCCCCCCACCCTGGTGTGGGCGGAGTAGTACCCTCACGCCAGGGTGGCACCATGATCACCCCAGCCCTATTGGCCAATCATTTTGAGTGAAGTGATCGTGGGAGGTATAAAAGCGGCACTGTGATGTGTGCCAAGCACCTGCTTCGTGCTGCCGATCACCCGCCCACCCTCCTTTTAATTTAGGTGTCCTCTGGCCTTGCTTTGGACTTTGGTTGGTCGCCCATCTTGGAATGGGGACTGGGTAGGAATTTTTCCATTTGGCAGATTAGCCCTAGCCTTTTGGTTTTCGCCTACTTCTTAGCAATCATCACAACTTTGTAAGGTTTGGTGGTTAGGCATTGGCTTATTGGTGAGTGGGGGAGGGGAGGTTGGCCATTGCCTGCCCTCCATTGTCCAAGGGTATTCCGTTAAAGGAATCCGGAGCCTGGATCCTGTCCAAAGTCTGGTTGAGGGGCTAGGGCGATGCCAGGCCTCTGGGAACAGCGGGGGAGATGCAGGTGGGTTCCCCCGAAGGAGCTTCCTCTTTTGGTGGTTTACCCTTACTGACTTCCTGCAAAGGGGGCAGGAGTCCGATATAGTCTTTTGCCAATGCCTAAGCCAATACCACTCACATTTGCTGTAATCAATACAGTGGTACCTCAGGTTAAGAACTTGTTCTGGAGGACTGTTCTTAACCTGAGGTACCACTTTAGGGGTACCTCACTAATGGGGCCTCCCGCTGCTGCCACGCCACCACCGTGCAATTTCTGTTCTCACCCTGAAAGCAAAGTACCTGAGGTACTATTTCTGGGTTAGCAGAGTCTGTAACCTGAAGTGTCTGTAACCCGAGGTACCACTGTAAAGTTGTGACCTAAATTTTGCCCATTAACCTTAAACCAAAATTCTGCATCAGTGTGAATTTCTTTATTCTTAACAGGGGCTGGGCTTGAGGGTCTTGACACGCAAGTTACAAAAACCTGTTGCCAATGGCCTACTTGCAGTAGATGAACAACCTGTTTGCAATATTAAACCCCTCTCTGGAAGCATCCTCAATGAAAAGAACATAGTGAATCCAGCACAAAAGGCAGCTCTAGCTGAAGAGTGGTTGTGATCTCTTTCCAATATCCAAGTCTGCATGTCCAGTCCTACATGTTGTGCTTCAGTAATGACTCCAATACGTCAAAACATTCCATGTTAAATGGAAAACAGAGTTACATAGGTAGTAGCACTTGCAATAGCTGCTGGTTATCAAAGAGATAAATTACCTGAGGTAGCATTCCTTTTATAAACCAGAACATTGTATTGGATAGGCGAGGCCAAGATTTAATCATGAAGATCACTTTCATAGCTTTAGTCTTGCACAAATTATTTTCATCACGAATTTTCTCACAGTGCTATTGCAAGTTTACAATACACTGTAAACTTCCATTGGGATAGGCAGGGTGGAGAAAGCTGTTTTATTTTGTTCCTGTTACCTGAAATATGTTCATTGACGCCAGTGCCCAATATTGAGCATTCTGGAGTAAGTGCTTTGCAAACACCTGCCTTACCTAGGCAAAGGCTAATATAAAGAACATTTTCTTTAGGACAGATGCATTCTATATTTTGGCTGCAATTTTAAACTTGCTTGCTTAGACACAGAAATCAGTCACACTTATATCCCCAGAAAACATATTTAGGATTAGGGTGTAAGTCTGCTAAAAATAAAAATATACTGTAATTGCCCTCTTTGGGAAAGGATTGTCACTTTATGAGCCTCATAAAAGCTATATTCCCTTAGGTACGTACAGTAATAAGGGAAGTGCTGAAGACAACTGCAAACTTTCATTGTGGGAGTCATATTTCCACAGCAAGATGTAGGTAAGGTTTTTATTCCCTTTGGGTTTTTGTTTGGTTAGGAGTTTCAAAATTACATTATGAAACACCTGTAATAATTTTTCTGTACCTGAAAGGCACTGAGAAATATCTCCCACTGCTTGCTATCAGCACCTTGCTGTGCATTTTCAGCTGCCTTCCTATATTGAGTAAAGCTGTCAAGTTGTGCTTCCAATTGCTATGATCACTAATATATGGAGCCTGTTGATCACATCATTCATATTCTATGTTTTATGTCATAGTAAGTCAACCCAACCAAATAAAAAACTTAACTAAATGCAAAAAAATAACTTTATTTGAAATATTTTTATTTGCTCTAATCTAATACTAACTTAATGACAGAACAAGCTATCTGAAATATACTTGGAGTCGAGAGTGGATTTAATGCTCTTTATTCAGCTCATAGTGGTGAAGAAGAATGGAAGTTCCCCCAGAATGTCTGCTTTATATACATTATTTACACAATGGGCCCCACGTGATTGGCTAATTCAGGGATTCTCCTGTAGGCAATCAGGTTGCGGATTCACTTCCACCTGGAGCGGGATTGGGTGGCTCCTGTGGACCAATCAGACTGCTGCATTCTGGATCCTATAGTTCCAGGACCATTCAGACTGCTGCATTTTGGATCTAATTCAACTCGGTACATAACACCATCTAATAAAATTAATAAAATATGCTTAAATGAGGGCTATCATTCCCTACCAGCAAACTCAGGTGGTTGTAGGTTGACAGAAATGAGGCAATAGAAACAATAGAGAGGTATAAGCATGTTCTAGTAAACTCCAAGGTATTTAGAAATACAAAATATTTTTAAACACGTAATGAGGATTGAGCCAGTCAGTGGCCTCAAGGAGCCATGGGAGTGTCAATTGGTTTATAGCATCCTGGAGGACAGCATGGCGTTTAGCTGAGCATTCCTAATAAGGTGTGAAGAGACACAGCAACATTTTGGTGCAGGTCCCACTCGTTCCTGTATACATACTAAAAAAAAATACAGCCCACCACCACGGTTTATTTTCCCCGTGTCTCCTTCATGCTGATGCCCTTTTCCCTAACCCCACCCCCCATCTAGCTGTCTTCTCTCCCTCCTCTCCTTAGGGCATGTGCCAACAGCCACAATATAAGATTATGGACATTCACCCTGAGTAAAATTAACATAATGGAGGTTCATGTGCTTACTCAGAAGTAAGTCTCATCAAGTTCCATGGGGCTTACACCCACATAATTAGGTGCAGCATTCCAGCATTGAAAGCAGAACATAAAGGGGTGTAGATTTAGCATGCAGTTCTCAGGAAATGCCTTCTGGCTTCCATGGAAAAGACCCTTGTACAGATACCACCACGAACTTTTCTCTTCCAAAAGATGGAATCTCTGAACAACTAGTAATCTCAGAAATAAAATAGAAGCCATTGACTCACTTCACACTTCCTGAAATCAATGTCCCCCAGCGGCTCAACAGCCGCATTCTGCTTTTATACAAAATATCAAAACAAAATTATACCAGACACCATGGGAATATCTGTGTACATTGACAGAAGAAGATATGTCAACAGGAGAGCAGTACACAATGAATCTTATAGTTTAAGTTTCACTTTGTTCATATTCAGTGCTTTTTTCCTTTTAGACCCTATCTATTTTCTTCAGGCAAGCAGGCTGACATTTCTTTTTTTTAAAGATAACAGGTGCTTCTCAGCTTAAATAAACCCAGGAAATGGCCTCAGAAAGCATTTAACACCATCTTTAGAACTGTCAGATATTAGGATTATCATATGTAATATTGTGGTGAGTCAACCTTTCAAGTCAGAAAGCTCTTGGTAAACTAAAGCAACTTGCAATTTTATTTTATTTTAGGCAAAACTAAAACACTTGTTGGCTGCATCATTTATGTTCATCAATCTTACTATCCACTTCATCATCATCAACCTTTTATTCGACCGTCAGTCAGGAAAAAGTACATTTGTCAATACACAGTTATACTCCAGGAAGATTTTAGAACTTAGCCAACACTAAAATGGGCTAAACAGATAGCCCCATATCAATACAATCAATTATAGTCTTGCGACGCTTAAAAGCTAAAAAAAGAAATTTGGCCGCCAAGGAAGGTATAGCTCTAGTGACGTTATTCAGCAAGTGTAAAACCTGGTTTTCTCCGGGTAGGAAGCTAGATTGACATAGGAGTGGGTCTATAAAATTTTGTCTAAGCTCTGCATAAGAAGGGCAAGTCAAGAGAATGTGTTCGGTGGACTCAACCACACCCACGGCACAATGACAGGTTCTACGGTATTCCAAATAATGAATTTCTGCAAGGTAGGGGTCTGGTCCCCTAGGAACATCCCTGGTTTTATCTGGGCTATGTCCTCTTGTCTGGCAATGTCACTCAGTCTCCGGGAGATCACAGCTCTAGCTTGATTGTACGTCATAGACTCAAAGTAAAGGTGAGACAATCCGCAGTATTGAACCTCGTTAGTGACCTCCCTTTCCCACGATGATTGGAAATCGTCCCTCAATATCAAGGGGGCAATACCCACTGGTTTAAAACAAAGCTTGAGCAATAGCCAGAGCTTCGTCTTCAAGGCCACATACCGTAGAGCTTGCCAGCCGACCTCTAATCTCATAACCGCACCCGCTACCGAGGGGGGAATCCTAAGGATGCCTCTAAGGAATCGCGTTTGGATAGAATCCAGTTTCAAAAAATCCCTACGGGAGCCTAAAGAGATGCCCACCAAAAGAAGGGGGAGGACTTTCATTTGAAAGAGTCTCAAAGCTATCTTCACTGATTGAGCCTGATTCTTAGCATATAGGGATCTAATCTGGATGGCTGATTTAGATGTGTTAGTTGTTATATAGTCTCTATGGGCCAGAAAAGACCTATTTGACCATATTACTTGTCCCAGATATTTAAAGCAGTTAACCTGCTCTAAGGGGATCCCGTTCATCGACCATCGATGGAGTCTCGGTCCCATTTACATTTATATCCTGCCTTTTTTCCATCTTGGAACCCAAGGCAGAATACATTCACGTCTCGCATCTTGAAGAAGTCACATAATATTCTGAGAGATCCCACCCACCCTGCTCACAACTTCTTTGAACTATTGCCTTCGGGCAGAAGATATAGGACAATGAAAACACGAACCACACGCCTTCTGAATAGTTTCTATCCAAGAGCTCTGATTGCACTAAATAATGATCTCAGGGCCAGTTGCAAGGTTTAGTAAGCAGGGAGTAGAAGGAATGAGATAGGTTTTAGGTTATGTTATGCCTTTAATAGGTCATGCTATATTCTGGATTATGTTATGTTTTATAGATTATGTCTAAATAGGATGAGAGTTCGGAGATACGTGCAAATGTATATGTGAACCCGGTCTTTGGGTGGGTGTTTGATTTTCGTTGTTGTGTATACTGTGTATATACGGACAATGACAATAAATTTATCTAATCATATGGTTCCCAAGTGGTCATCCATCCAACACTGACCAGACCAAAATCTGTTTAGCTTCAGCAATGTAGTGGTGACCTTACACGAAGAACAACTCCCATTGTTCTAGGTGCATTTTGTGACAGGGAATTTCATTAGTGCGAACAGTTTCTGACCTCTGGGTGCAGTACTGTGCCTAAGATTTCAGATTACAACTGTAGAGTGGAAAGAAAGGAGGAGCTTTTTCTGCCTTCCCACTTCCAGCTACTCTCTGAAGACCGGAGAAGAGACCCTCTTAAGAATATTAGGGGGGTGGGTAGGGGAAGGACTAGACCATGTGAAAAATGAACATAATATTTTAGCTGCAGTTCTCTCATTTTCAACATTGTATTCTTGTTATTAGAAAAAGTGCACCTAGACATTCTGTTGTTGTGCCCATAACCTAGGTTTAAGGTGCCATTTAGCTCCTAGCTTTCATATCTCAGTTTCTAACACCGCTTACACACCTTCAGGTCATACTCTGCGACACTTTTGGCTATGAATAATGCAGTGTTGTTTTTCTTAAAACGAAGTTGCCTTACAAGACCCCTGATTCACAGTTTCAAACTAAATAACAAAGGGCAATTTTAGAAAAGGAATCTACACTAGCAACTGTCCTTGTGGCTTTGTCATAGTAATAACTTATGTAATCATACATATGCAGAGTATAACAATGAAATTAATCCTTTTCAAATGGTGGAATAGCCCATAATTTGGTTCTCAGGGTAACCCCATTCACATTAGTTTAATTCAAATCATGATGCCGCAGAGAAGAGAGCAGATTCTTAAATCACATGTTCTTATCATCTTCCTATGATCAAATCTAGATCTACCTATGCATGATGCAACAATTATCAACATGAGAGTTCCTGTTATATCCAAAATGGCAGAACTTGTGGCATGATCCAGGCAGTGAAAAGCACTTTTAAGCCCCATACACATCAAGAGGGGAGTTGGCATGTGTTAAATCAGGATAGTCCACGAAGATGAAGCATGTATAAGCCTCGGAGTCTACCAAGTTCAAAAACCTCTTGGACAGGATTTACAACTATGTAGGTTACACACTGCAAAATTTTAAAAGGTTTTCAGTGGTCCCATGTTAAGAATGAGAAAACCCAGCCTTTTCATAATTTTGACAAGCAGGCAATTAAAACTTTTAGGCTTTCTAATTTACAGTCCAAGCAAATTAAATTATAAAAAGCTCTGACAGTTTTGCTCGAAACTTTAAACAATATTTTTTCATGATTTGGCCCAATCACAATTCTAGTATACTAAGTAAATATTGGTATGTTTCAAACTTTATTTTTATAAATTTGTGGGCAGCAACTCTAAAAACAATTTCAAAAAGAGGCTTGTGAATTTGAATGCTTTAGTGTGTTGTACTAATGTAACTTTCTTGGGATGCAATTTATTAGTTCAGGGTCAGGGAAACTGTGGCCCTATGGATGTTGCTGTGCTACAAGTTCCATTATCCCTGACAGCTGCCCACGCTAGCTGGGGCTGATAGGAGTCCAACAATATTGGGAGGGCCACAGTCTCCCACCCCTGTAGTAATTCGAACTAGATCCTTATTGAGCAACCAGGTCTATAGGAGAGCACACAGGATTCAAAGTCAGCTATATTATATGCCACAAGTAGGTACAACTATAGTTCAGAAACAAAACACAGACCTACTCCATGTACTCAGCAAATCTCTCATTAGGTTCTTCAAGGAAGTAGTCTATGAAGAAATTTCTAAAATCAAAGATCATGTACTATGAATTCTGTGGATGTAAAATCTGGATTGTTCTCTAAAGGCCTCCCAACAGCATATTCCACTGAGCACAATGGAACTTACTTCTGGGAATGTACGTGTCTTCAAGTAAAAGGAGTGAGAATTAATCATTACAAAATTAGCTATATTGGAACCTGAAACAGGACAGATGGCAAGGACAGTCTGATGACATGCTCTGATCCTGTTGGATTCTGAATCTGCACCAATTCTGACTTGCAGCTAACAGTCTCAGTGCAGAAAACTGTTTCCCTTCCTACAAATATAAATAATCAATTCTTCAAAGGCACTGTATGATTCCCATGATGCTCCATATTCTGAAAGAATATCTGTAATGTAACTTCATGCCAAGCTCTTCTTTGCTGGGAAAGGAAATTCTTCCTCCCCTTCCATAAAGGGGAACAAACCACAACCACGACCACAGAACTGTCTTATCTAGTAGCAGCATTAACCTGCATACTGTACATTGTTGCATAAGCAGGTTTATTGCAGTGCTGTTGAAGCATATCTTCATTGCTTCAGACAAAGAGTGAGGTATAGCAATGCACAGATGCATGTCAAGCTAATGACTCTCAATGTTCTGAGATGCCTTCAGACCTATTTAGGTATTTAGTTTATTGTTTTTGTTTTTAAGGTTCCACATGCTGCCATTTATTTCTTGGACTCTTTGATAAGGATTATGTCGAGACTGAGCAGATGGTTATGTTAAAGGCAATAAGCATTGTATCTAAAATATCCTTATTAATCTAATAATTTGGTGGTCAATAATAATTAGGGGAAGTTTTAGCACCACAGCTATATCTTCTCGCTTTAAATAATGTAAGCTTCACTATAGTGCCCACTATAAGGGCAGTAAATTTACAAGCCTTGTATGGATGCAAATGAGCAACATCTCATTTCTCAGTCTCATATCTGGCCCCCTTTTATAGCATATTTAAACAAAGAATATCTACTCTCTGATAACCATTACATTCTTCTCAGCATAACCTTCAGCTATTTAGCAGGTGATGCAGAGTTGCGATTTGCTATGGCAATTAGTGGCAAAATGCACATTCCTTAACACTTATTTCAGCTGTAAAGTTAAGCCAGTGAATGTCTTTCTGTATGCTCCCAGCCTTGTATTTTATCTTCACTGATGTCATGTTTCCATTAACCTCCCACTTAGCTGAAATCCCCACTAGGCTTAATAGAATGGTATTACTGTATGAAATAAAAACAAGTCATTAAAACAGCGACTGATTGTCAACTTCGTTTTAATCCTTGTTCAATATACATATCTCATAAGGGTGGCAGTGATAACTCGTTATCTTTCTAAGTGCAATTAAATTAAAAGAGGTTTTAAAAGAAATCTGCTCTCCAAGTTAGCTAATTGTGTCAATTTATTTTCCCTAAAGACCATGATTAATGAAGGCCTTACTTAATTATTATTGTAGGTATAGTCAGTCTATTTCTCAAATATATTTGTCATGTATAGTTCAATGAACATATGACCTACAGTGGAAATGGAGAAAAAACTGCATGTTCTGTATTATGTATGCACTAAGTTTGTCATTCATTTCCACAGATCTAAGGGACACATCACAGATTCCAAGAAGCAGCCTTGGGATTTTTTTTCAGACAAAAGGTCTGCACAATTTCTATTAAAAAAAGAATTTATAAAAACTAAAGTTCAAACGTCTGCTTTTTAATAGTTCTACAGTAAATAGTGAGAAATTTTTGTTGCATAATCCCTCTCTTGTATGTCTCTTAAATCAATGTTTCCATGTATCTTTTCCAGTGGCATTTATTTTTGTTCTAGCTCCTCAGCTGATACTGTGTTCCCTTTCTTTCTGTCTCAACTCATCTGCTGTGAAGCTTCTCATTACTATGATGCTCTAGGGCCTAATGTTTGGGCTGCAGTCCTATCTATATACACATACCAATTGTATTCAATGGAACTTACTTCTGAGCAGGCTTGTATAGTATTGCATTGCTGGTGTTGATTTAGAAGTGACAGAGGGAGACATAAAACAAGTATAACACAACTTGAGAAAATGTTACGTCAATGCAATTCAAAATATGCAGACATTGCTGAGTGCACCTGCTGATAGGAAACTTGGGATATCAATGTGGGTTGATTTTAGGGCAACAGGTGGCTTGTAAGAATACAAAATAATGTGCTGGAAGAGTATACCTAATTGATTTCCTATTTTAAAAAGGCACACACAGAGAAGAAAACACAAACACACACACTTTCTCTCTCCTATGCATATTAGAACTCTGGGTTCACAACTTCTAACTCACAAGTCATGAACTATGAACCTATGTACCTTAGGTTACATATGCTTCAGGTTACAGACTCCGCTAACCCAGAAATAGTGCTTCAGGTTAAGAACTTTGCTTCAGGATGAGAACAGAAATCGTGCTCCGGCAGCACAGCAGCAGTGGGAGGCCCCATTAGCTAAAGTGGTGCTTCAGGTTAAGAACAGTTTCAGGTTAAGAACGGACCTCCGGAACGAATTAAGTCCTTAACCCGAGGTACCACTGTATAGATCATGTGGTACAGAGTAGTTGGATACTGGCAATCCAGATTATTTCCAGCCATGAAGATTGCTAGGTCAGAATGTCTCAATACAATTTACCAACCTTAAACTTTATCATAGAGAGTGTTATGAGGATAATCATATTATGCTCCTAAATGTAACTGAGCTTTTGAGGATATTGTGACTAATCTTTTTAGATAGCAGCAGGTAAATAATCTAAAAAGAGCAATGAAGCCCCATTTTATAAAGGGATCCATTTCCAGTTTTACCACCTTTTTACACTCAAATGAGCTCCGTGCACCTGGAGTGCCACAAACATCACTGAGTGTAAGTAAGATCAGGTCTTATCTCCTACATACTGGCCTGGTTCCCAGGTGACATTCAGCCATGGTTTGTTTAGCTTAACTGTGATCTGAATTCACCAGTGCCAACTAACTATGGTTTGTTTGTGGCCAACAAAACAGAACATGAAACCGTAGTTTGAAGTCGGCTTACAAATCTTACTTTATGTTAACCATAGTTTCTCATTACATCCAAACCCTCTATCATGGCTTAACCCTGGCTTGTTTTGATGCCTTACTCCAAAGGCTACAGAGAAAAAAATGGTTAAAAAATTGATAATTAGCTTAAATAAGTCGTAGTTACTTTGTTCATCTACAAGACATCATGGTTTGTTCAACACACCTTGGTTAAAACAAACAAGGGTAATTGCAGCCATGGAGTCAGTTCAGTAGGGCTTGGATTAGCACCATGAAGCTAAAAGTTAATTTACTAGTTACACAGAAGGCTGTTTACACGTGTTAGACAATGGACCTGTGTATAATTGTAAGGTAAGACCATAAATTGAATAAAACTCACACATCAACCCTAAAGGAAACAAAGCCAACTATGCAGTGAGAAATGCTTGCTAATTTTTATTACATCAATTTGTAATTCAGAGTTGTATGCAACTAAGTAATTCTCAGAGTAGACCCACTGAAATCAATGGACAAGTTAGTAATAACTTAAGACTGCAGTCCTAACACCACTTACAGGGGAATAAACACCACTGAATTCAATAGTATTTCTGAGTAGACATGGTTAGGATTACACTATAATTTAAGTCCATTGATTGTGATGGCTGTAAATTGGGTATGATTTCATTAGATCCAACAATTATTCCTAAAGGTAAGGATAGGGGATAAATTTGATTCAGTTTGCATGGAAAGTTGAAGCTATGAAATTCACACTTTCCAAAACAATATGAAGTATCTTTCAAAATCTGTACTTATCTAAATTTTGTGATGCTGCTCTAGAAGCAAAGCTTATAAAAATGCATATATTAAAGTGTGTGCAAAAAAGGAACATATTAGGAAAAATAACATACAAAAAATGGTTACATAACTGTGTACAAATTTTTTAAGAGAAACTTGTGCTCAAATACTGAAGAATTTGCAAGAGAATTGGTTTTTTTAATCAAATTGCTGCAGAAATGTGGCTAACTGAATTTAATTTGAGAAAAAAATGAGAGACTAAGATCCCTCCATCCCTACCTAAAGATTTCTTTAAAATGCAGTGTGCAACACTGAATACACACAAAACTCCAGTCAAGGTTAAAACCTATATAAACTTCTATAAACATGTACAAATCTATTAAAAGCACCATGATATGGTGCGATCCTTCAGATTCATTGAAACCACTCATCATTTGGTTCATTGCTCATGGCAAACAAGCTGTTACATTTCTGAAAGTTCTAAAATGCTACAAGTATCACATTGAGAATCTGATTCAAAGCATTTTTGTTTGTTTCACAAAAATGTAGCTTCAGTATTCCTCTAACGCAAGTCTGCATTGCATAACCCTCTTAAAACAGCAATCATTGACAAACCAAGCTACTTTGTGTTACAACTAGTAGGTATTTTATTGATATATAAATTGCTTGTTTTTAAAATATACTCTAGAAATGTAACACATTGGAAAAAAGAAACTTGTATTAAAGGTTAAGAAAATATCTGTGAAATTTCAGACATAGGATTTTGTTAGAGTCTTTTCAGTACTCACTCCCTGAAGACCACAAACCCCCAGAAAGCCATTTTAAGAAAATAATATCTCAGAAGTTGAAAATTGTGTTGATTCATTTTCTTTTGCAGATGACTGTAAAGACACTTAAACAGAAAACCTCTTTAATGTTTGTTTTCACTCATTGGTAACTAAAACATCATCATTATAATTTTTTAATCCCATTAATAAGTCAGTAACTTCCTCTTTCTCCTATCTTTGCAGCAGTAGTCCCTCCTAATAGCTTTGTACCTTCCGTCAAATGCACACACCCCCCACACACACTTACCCAACAATATAACAAGAAGTCCGGGTTTATTAAAAATGCTTCACTAAGGCTCTATCTCTGCTCAATGTATGTTTTGCCACTGAGCTTAATCAGAGCCCTGCCCCCTTCAAGAGTAACAGTGCAATCATAAGCTTGTACTCAGAAGCAAAATGTTTAGGATTGCAGCTGGGAAGAGCAAGCCTATACTCCATAACTCCTAGGGAAAGGAAGGGGGAGAGAGAGAAGTACCCACGTGGAGCTATAGAAGCATAGAATTGCACTCATCTTTTGCTTGCTTGGCCAGCAGCAGTCAAATCAGAGGCAAATGAAAGAGACCTTCCTGGACTCAAGCCCCCGTTGCAAACACAACTGAGCAGTTCCCAACCCACTCAGCCATAGAAGCAGACAGGAAGCAGAAACATCATGGGTCGTCTCCCCTCACACACATACCACTTCCAGATTCAGTTGTGTATACCAGGAGCACATGGGTTGCCCAGGAAGCGCTATATCAGCCCACCCTTTGCTGTCAGTGCCAAAAGAGCCACTGCCCCCCTGAGACCTGATAGCATCCAGTTCCCTACCTTCAGTCCCATCCTGAAGCCCAATCCTACTAAGGGGAAAGGCATTTCAATCCACTATGCTCTAGCAATGGAAAACAAAAAACAGAAAAATGAATGTGGCACAATCATAGGCTTTATTGAACAGCATTTCAATAAAGGAGGAGTGGGTGGGGAGGGAAATCATATAGAGGGTTGCCAACCAGTCATCCAAGCAGAGCTTCTGTGCCTCAGAAAGCAGCACAATGGTCAGCAGGATGGTGGCAGGATCTGTTTCTCTCACGGCTTCAGCTCCACATTAGGACACTTACTTGACTATGTATTGCATAGCTGGTATGGAGTTGGCAGTGAATCAGGAGCTTGTCTAGTGCAAGTGGGCTTGTCTAGTGCAAGTGAGGAACAAGGATGGGTTGGGCCTCCTTCCTGGTCCACTTGGCATGCAATGTGGGAGAAGGTCCTTTACAGCAGTCTGTGGAGAGCAAGGGAAGACAGAGAGCAATAAGCAATAAGTAACAGATGCAACACAAAGTCCATGAATGTGGGTGCACAGTAGGTGTTTGTGAGGAGGTGAGGAGGAAGAGGGAGTGGGGTACCTGAGTTATTGGCCAGAACTCAGTCTCCTTCACCTTGGGAAGGGAAGTGACTGAGGCCATACTCGCCCTGGTGGGCTGCAGTGCAACTCTCTGTGTGGAGGAACAGCTTATTCTGCTCTGTGTGCCCAGGATGTGTTCCTGTCAGGCAAAAGAGCTCACGAGTCTTTGGCCAGCAGTGGTAATGGCTGGATTGGAGTGTTTGCTTTTGAGAGTGACTGCTCCTGCCTGTTTGGGGGAACCAAGCATTATTGCAATACAATATAGGCAAGGCATCCATACGCAAAGAGGGGGAAACTGTTGCAGGAATTCCACTTTGTAGGATGGCTGCCATCTCTGCTCGCTTACCTGTGTGGAGTGCTCTGTTCTTGCAGTTCCAGTTGTGGCAGTGTAGTGGGAGTTGCAGGTTGGTGTTTGTGTCTGGAGTCCTAAGGTGAAGTACCTGTTAGGATCCTAGATAGAGAAATGTTAGCAATGTGCTCAAGTCCCTCTGTCTCTTCTGGAGACAGGCAATTTAATGAAACACTCCCTGTTTGTTCAAAGTGCACCTTCTTTATGTTTCCCATCACCAGAGTTTCCCCTATGTGTACATGATCTGAGTGAGGCCTGAAAGATATATGTCTATGCTAGGTACCCAGTTATCTTATTTATGATCTCTCTGTATGCTGTAACTGAGTGCTGATTTGCACCATATCTTACATGCTCTCATAATGATGTGAATGAGGAAGGAGATTGGTAGGGGAACAGGAAGTTTTGTTTTGTTTTACTCTTCACTGAGTTGAATGGGAGGAATTTTCCTTACATCAGCTCCATGGTCAGTGTCGCTGCCCCATTTTGGCTGCTAGGCCAGCAGAGTTGTGCTGGTATACAAGATATGCAGCAGCATGTTTCATGTTCTCCTGTTGTTGTTGGTGGTGGTGCTTCTTCCCTATCCTACAAATAATCCCTGTGCCAGCATAACTGAAGGATAAAATTGAGTTCTAAAGTACTTAGCTATTTTAAGTACAAGTGGTAAAGGCAAGGCACATTTCCGGTATGAAACACTCCTGTTTGTGAGTATTGATTACTTGGTTATTAGTGTTAGTGCAAAGTGGAGGTGTGGGTGGATGTATAAGTAATATGTGCAATAGGTTTGGTATATCAGCAGCAGCAGCAGCACTATATATCCACAAGAAATGCCTGCTAAAATGCTTAATATTTTTAGAGCCTAAGCTTTAATCATTCTCACAGCAGAGTTTCAGAGAAGATGAATATATGATAGCTTCCTTCAGATATCTGACAGGCTGTCATGCAAAAGGTGAACAGAGAACAGGGAACGAACCTCAAATGGGTGGAAATGGCAGGGAAGCAGATTTGAACTAAACATTAGGGTAAAGGCTGTTCAATAGTGGGGGAGGCTGTTGCAGGAGATGGTGGCAGCTCCTTCCTTGGGGGTGTTTAAGCAGAGGCTTGACAACAAAATGACAGGGTTGCTGTAGTCAGTGGAGGCTGGCTCATTAGGGCAAAGGGAGCACTGAACCACCAATCTCAGTCTTCTCTGCTATTTTGCTTACAACTAGTCACAGGGTAGCTCTGGATATCATTGGCTCTGGCTGCTGGTTTTAATGGACCCTAGCCACCAGTGGCTGAAGTTGCATCTGGCATGGCAGGACCTTCACTGAGCTAGCCTAGATGACCTCTGAAGTTTCTTCCATCCATGTGAGGCCAGGCTGATTATTAGTGCTGAATATTCATAAATCTAGGAAACTTGCCTTTAAAGCTTACTTTAGCATTTCCCGATCCTAACATTGCTTTGCACTTATCTAATGAATTTCTCCAGCTCATGCCACAATGCACAGACCACAGGATTGTAGAATTACCAGGGTTTTGTTTTGTTTTGTTTTTAACTTTCTGTGCCTTTTACAGGTTCAGGACAAAGGAGAGGGGAAATCAACAGGTACAGCTTTTCCCTCCCTCTGTTTACTGAATCAGGATGGGGAAAACCAACACACGTTTCATGTCTCAGCTACCTGTAGCTGTTCATAGCAAACTGTTAGAAAAGGAAATTCCTTCCAGTAGCACCTTAAAGACCAACTAAGTTAGTTCTTGGTATGAGCTTTCGTGTGCATGCACACTTCTTCAGATACACTTCTTCAGATAAGTGTGCATGCACACGAAAGCTCATACCAAGGACTAACTTAGTTGGTCTTTAAGGTGCTACTGGAAGGATTTTTTTTTTTTTTTTTTTTACTATGGCAGACCAACATGGCTACCTATCTACTGTTAGAAAAGGAGTTAGCCCTTAAGAAAGTCTCCATTATAAGTAACGGTTATTAGAATATAGGGACAGGAGAGAGCATCATTAGCAATTACTCGAATTAACTATGTTTGTATCTCACTTTTCCTCCAGTGAGCTAAGTGCATCTCCTGCTCCCCACTCCTACTTTCACTACAACCCTGTAAATTAGGGTTAGACTGAGGGCAAATCCATATTGTAGTTTAATGTGGATAGTAAGCTTCCTGTACCTCCATTAATTCTCCATTATCCATTTTCTCTAAATCACTGCCTTTTCACACTTCCCCCTCCCTCAGTCCATATTTTCTCATGCTCTCTCCTTTTTTGGAATATCCCTGGTATGAGAACATCTGGATTGAGGGAATGGAAAGTGTAGAAAGGCAGGGATTTGGAGGTGGATGTCATGTGGTCAATGGAGAATTAATGCAGGTACAGGAAACTTACTATCCTCGTTAAACAGTAGTATGGGTGACCCCTGAGAGATGAAGGCTGGAAAAGTTATCTCAGGAACTTCATGGCTGAGCCCTGGCTTTCTTAGCTCAAGTTGTACTTGAACCTTGATTTCTTTGTTATAAGTGCAACACTTTATCCCTATATCATTGGGGGAAATCAGAAACTAGAAATGTCAGCAGATCACTCATGTTGTTTGTGGAATGTCAAGGATTGATCAATTAAGATATAATATCCCACCTATCAGGGGGAAAGAACATTGCATTCAGGAAGTTCCAGGTACAATCCCTGGCATCTCCAGCAGAATGGACCAGGTTAACAGGTGATGAGAAAGACCTCTCTGCCTAAGACTCTGGAGTGCTACTACCTGTTATACAATACTAGGAAAGACAAACCAAAAAGTAGGAACCGGTATAAGGCAGACATTACATGAGTGGTTCACACACCATCTGGTATTTTACAAAAAAAGATGCACGCAAATGAGAATGTATCTACCCTGAATAGTATGCTTCTCTCAAACAACATGCTCTTTAATGGTTCAGTCAGGGGTGAATAGAAAAAGTGCTGGTGCCAAATTCCAACTCACCTTCCCAATAATGATAGAGAAAAGTAGAGAGACTGATGCTCAAGTGTTGCTTGTTCCCAGGGACAGCAACAACTATATATTTAGACTTTAAAGCTGGCTTCACCAGCCTGATGCCCTCCAGCTGCTGCTGGAGTGTAACTCCTATCAGCCCCAGCCATCACTGGACACATTGGCAAAGGCTGCTTTAAAATGACATAAATATACATTCTCACAACATTTCCGTATCAGGGAGGAAAAGCAGAACTTCATTTGAGGTTTCCCCCCTACTACATACTAAAGTTATATAAGGTGATATATTCATTTGCAAACTGAAGTTGCTGTGTATTCATAGTAATGGCCTGATCCAATGTAGGTTCACTCAGGAGTAAGTCCCGCTGAGTTCCATGGATTTACTTTCAAGGAAGCATTACACAGAACTGGGTTTGCAAAATCATAGCACCATGGTCCTAAATGCATTTACCTGGACAGTAAATTCCATTTATTTTAATTGGAATTTGCTTCCAAGTAATTGCTTAGGAGTTAGGTGTTAAGTGATGCACAGCAATTTTAATTAGTAAAATCCTATATTTCATTATACATAGTGTCACACTATAAATTTCTGGAGGGCTGAGGTACAGTTAGTGCGAGTTACGAATATTTATTCTGTTGCATAACATATAAAGATACTTCACCATGTACTGAAGTAATAAGAGGTATGCATACTGCATATAGAAACCTGCAGTTTCACAACCTGTACAAATGTGATGCTGCTTAATCGTGTGTCATGTATATGAATTTACACACCCGCTCATCCACAAGAATAAATGAAATATATTAATAAAACTTACACTTTGTGAAACAGCTTGATATATGAAAAACTATTTTCCTCTACATACATTAGCCCTACTATCCTTCCTGCAATGGGGCTCAACACCAAAGGCACAATACATCAGAAATCTGTTATGCACATTCGTAATTGAAATGAACAAGAGCAATGCAAAAACACCAACATGCTCTTCAGTAGCTCCCATTCATTTTGAAGTGAGCGTGCACAGGAGAAAAACCCTATGAATTGCATGTCCATTTATTCTATTTATTTATTAAGATATGTGCATCACATTTCAGATGCCAGAGAGAGAGGGAGAGTTGTTTGTTGAAGATTTACTGAAAATCATGTGGTATTTTAGATAGTGTTCAGGCACAAGGAGCCTACCACTGTAGGGAATAGTTTTCAGCAAAAATGGTCTAGTTGTTTTAGACATCTGCTTGTGACCTTTTACTTGCTCACAGAGTCCTGAGCAGCAGGCATTTCAGCTGAAGAGAGGAGAAGATGATAAACAAATGGATTCAGCAATATAGTTGCCAGGCATGTAAACATGGATGACATTGTTGCTGTAATCACATTAGTTTGTAGGGTGCATTAACAATAACATCAAGACTGATCAACTAGCCATGTCAGAAGATCTTTGAGGTGCAATGCAAGCAGGAGCAAAATTCACTGGATATCACTATAGAAGGGCTTCTCTCTCTCTCTCTCTCTCTCTCTCTCTCTCTCTCTCTCTCTCTCTTTCCAGACTATATAAACAAGGCTCCATGGGTAGGAAGTCACCTTGAGGCAATGCAATGCAACATCATCTCAAATCACAGAGTTGCACTTTGAGTACATGGAGGGGGGGAGGGTTAAAACAAAATCCATTTCCTTCTTGTCTCCCTTCCCCATAGTGTCCCTCTTAATTGGTGCATATGCTGTGTGAGACAGAGGTAGTGTATCTGTCTCACACAGCATATATACCAATTATGGGTGAATACATCATGTAGTCTCTGCTCTCATTCCTAGACCTTCTACTGTCTACGGTACAGCCTGAAGGTTTATTGCCTCCCCCTCTCCGTTTCAGAAAGACACCTCAGTTCGATCACCTCCATCTAGTCAGTGTGTCTTACATTCTCCCCTGCCACTATTTTACAGAAGGCTAGGGTAAGCGAGGTCAATATGATACATTGTCATCATCATCATTTTAATCTCCTATGAGGCTGTCCACATTCTGTCTTCTCTGTGCAGGCAATATAAGAAGAGAGCAGACTGCACTTCCCATAGCATTCCTGATATTTATAATATAGCAACACACACATTTACTGGCTTTGCAATTGAACACATTGAGTGCAATCCACCTCCACTTAATTCAATGGCAAAATTTCCTACTGATTTATTTTAATGGAATGGGATTTCAGCCACTATCAGAAAAGCTAGGGGGTGGGGAAGTTGTTTTAAATGCAGAGCTATTATCTAAAAAGGATGCATATATATTCCTCTTATCCCATCCCCAAGACTATTTCAAATGCTTTTGCCATTAATTAGTAAATACTCCACCAAACCCCCCTCCAAACCTTCAATGGGTATTTCAAAATGCAAATCTATGCAAGGTGAAATGTATAATATGCAAAATCATTCCCAGGTGTTTATGCCATGAACCATATTTTCTGCCCTTGGAATCTTGCACACACGAGGTCTAATTTTCAATTACTTTCTTGATTTTCCACCTTTTGAATTCACAAAGCGTTCGTTCCTTCTGTCACACGAGCTTACCTTTATGGTCTGTTTAGCAGTGCAGCTGCCTCCTGCATACCAATTTAGGGGCTGCAAAGACAACCTAACAGTCCTTGATCGCAGCCTCGCACCTTCCCAATCACACATTGATCCTGTGTGCATTTTAAAACCCTAATTTTTTTTTTAAGAAGACAGCAGCAACTAACGCTTCCTCTCTTGCTCAGACATCTACTTCTATGTTTCTTTAGCACGCACACCCCTTCTCCCCAACTCCCCATTTGTTGAATTACAGGTAAGATGATGCAGAGGGGCCAGCGCAGACACGGAGAGGCTACTTCGCATTTTCTCCAGATTTAAGTCCGCAAGGAAAACCATCGGGAGACCACACGAGTAGAGGAAGAGCTGACCAGGGATCCGTGCCTCCTCCCCCCCCCCCCATCCTCACACACAGACACTTAGGGTGATGGTGACTGTATGGAGAAGCAGCAGCCCAAACAGCCTGGTACTGCAGTGCTTTCTGGAGGATCAGACAGACAGCTATTCTCATGGTTAAGGTTGGGTCCCCCCCCCCCCATTCAAAAAATACAACAACCCACCTTTGTTGCTGCTGCAAATGATTGTTTCAGAACTTTTCTCGCCCCCATTTGTAAACAAGATGCGTGGGGAAACTCACCGGGTCGTCCTGATCTCTGTCTGAAGGTCAATCCCGGGCTAGCTTGGATGGCAGTTTTCCCCGAGGGGCTCCGGGAGGCTCGGGTCCGATTCCTGGCCCTTCTTTTCCTCCCCTTTCCCCGCCTCGCGTCTTCCCTCCTCTCTGGCCGTCCTCCCCGATCCGTGTGCGGCGACCCGAAGGCGCCCCTCTAGTCAGCCTTCCTCGCCCAGCAGCCTCGCCGCCGACGCTCAGATGCCATGGTCGCAATCCACATCGCGGCAGATGTACCACAGGATCACATAGAGGATGAGCAGGATGGCGAAGATGAACAAAGCCACCAGAATCGCCTTGGTCACCGGGGAGATGAGGGACTGCATGACCCCCGCGCCAGAGCCGCCCGAGGAGCTCGCTCGCCAGTCGGCAGCCCGCCTCGGAGAAGTGAGGACGGACCAGGCAGGCTCTCCTCTCCCGCAGAGGAGGAGGCGGCGGCGGCAGCCTCCACACCGAAGTCCCCCCGTCGCCTGAAAGAGCCCCGCTAAAACCTGGGCTGCCTCCGCATTGGTTCGTGCCAAGCTGAGGAGGCGAGGGCGCGAGGCTGAGGCGCCGGGCGAGCGGGCTTCCCTCCCGCCTCCTGGTCAGGGCGCCCGGAGAAGAGGCAGGCGGACTGGCTGACGGACTGACCCCGCGGGGCTCTCACCAGCCGGCGCTCGCCCGCTCCGGCAGCCGCGGCCGCAGCGAAGGGGCTGGGGAGCTGAGGGGGCAGGCGGCGAGAAGTTAGCCCGCCCAACGGCGCGGCCATGGGCGCCCCGCGCGCGCCGCCGGGAGGGCTCCTCGGTGGGTTCGGGCTGGCTGAAAGAAGAAGGATGCTCTGCCCGCCCGGCGCGCGTCGCCTTCCCTTTCAGTCAGAGGCGGGCTGAGGTGAGGCGGCGCGCCGCGGGGCGCCGGCTGCTGTTGCTGCCGAGCGAGCGCCTTCAAAGTTGGGCGGCGGCGAGGCGACAGCCCTCAGGTGGTGATGGGGACAGGTGGGGAAAGCCAGGCTCCTCCTGGGAAGCTCCGTGAGGAAAGCCATCAAAGGGCAGCGCCAGAAAGCGGCGGCTGGGAGGCGCGAGCGGCGGAGGGCGCGCGCCTGGAAGTTCCTTCTGGCCGCCCCGCCGCGGTGCTCCCCGCCTGCGCTTGTCCGAGTGCGTCTGTGCGCGCTTCTGCAGCGGAGGCAGCCGGCTCGCCGCAGACGCGAGACCCGCCTGATTAGTATTCCGCCCAGCAGCGCGCCTTCGCTCTTTTTCCCGCCTCCTTCCCACTCGCCCGCCCGCCCGCCCCTCGCGCCTCGTCTAGTCCTTCCTCTCCCTCATACCGCCAGTGTAGCCGGGGAAACCTCGGCTGTCATTGACTCTGTGTGTGTGTGCAGGGGCGCCGACTTATAAAAATTTTTGGGGGGGCCCATACCGGGGTCCTGCCGCTGGTTCGCTCGGGTAGCCGGGAGAACGCAGTTAGAGGTGGCGGTGTTGGGGAGAGACCCTCGCTCAGGGCGCCACTAGACTTGGCGGCCGGCGGCCTATCTGGGGGGTTTTGGAGCGTATTTTGGCGGAGCGATTGGGGAGGAGGGGGCTTGTTGCCGGATTCTTCAGCTGAGCCGGAGATCCGCTGCTGGGGGTCCCTGGGCCGAGTTGTGAGCACGGCCTGCTGAAGGGAGATCCAGCCGATTGCACGACGGGGACGGCCGGGGCTCTCCGGCTAGGGCGCGCGGCTGGCTGGCTGGCTGGCGAGGGAGCAGGTGGGGAGGAGGCGGGGGTCCTCACTCTCTTAGGAAACGCACCCGTGCGCCCGATTGCCACGAAGTCCGAAGGGTGCGTGTGTGGAATTAAAAAGCAAAAACGAGATACGGGCAGGGCAGGCAAAGAGTTTTCTGCAAGAGGATGGAGGGCAGGTTGAAGAGAAAATCACTCAGGATGAGACAGTCAAATCAGCCATGATAAAATGGGCTCAGGATATTGGGTATAACATCATGTTTGAGGACTGGGAAAGGTTATGGACCACCGGAATGAAATTCACGGCATGTAATGCCTTGAAGGAAAATATTATGAAAATGATTTATAGGTGGTACATGACCCCAGTCAAGCTTGCAAAAATATATCACCTGTCTGATAATAAATGTTGGAAATGTAAGGAGGCTGAAGGGACATTCTTTCACCTCTGGTGGACTTGTCCAAAAGTGAAGGCCTTCTGGGAAATGATCTATAATGAGTTAAAAAAGGTATTTAAGTATACCTTTCCCAAGAAACCAGAGGCCTTCCTCTTGGGCATTGTTGGCCAGAAAGTGTTAAAGAAGGATAGAACTTTCTTTATGTATGCAACTACAGCAGCAAGAATACTTATCGCAAAATATTGGAAGACACAAGATTTGCCCACACTGGAAGAGTGGCAGACGCAATTGATGGACTACATGGAACTGGCTGAAATGACTGGCAGAATCCGAGATTTGGGAGAAGAAACAACGGAAGAGGACTGGAAAAAATTTAAGGACTATTTACAAAAACAATATAAGTTGTATGAATGTTAAAAATTTACACGATTCGGAAACTATAGCTTCAGCAATTAGATTTGGGAAAGAGGAAATTATATTTTAAGTAAGAAAAGGTCAAAATCTAAGGTAATACTATGTTTAATTTAAGATATAAGTAACTGATGAAAAGTATGTTAAATTTAGAGGTATAGTATTTGAAAAGTACAAAATAAGGTACGAAACAAGGTAATAATTTGCTGATATCTTTATTATAAAGAATGCAGGGTAAGGGAGATGCGAGGAAGTCCAGTTAGTTATATAAAAAATGTGTTGAATGGTTGGTTTTCTTTTCTTCTTTTTCTTTTTTTCTTTTTCTTGTTCTTTTACTTTTTTCTTCAGTGTATGTTTCTAACTTTGTATTTGAAAACTTAATAAAATATTTATAAAAAAAGAAGAAGAGAAAATCCTTTCGCTTTTCTGGGGCGCAGGGAAGTCTCAGAGCCGGAGGTTGGGGAAGGGACCCCCTTTGCTCTGCCCTCTTCTCCCGTCTTAGATTTGCATGGGGGTCCCCGCCCGAGCTTGCCTGGCCACCGGGCCACACAAGCTGCGCAGATGCGGAGCGGCCCTGCGCCGGTGCCCAGCCCCTCTGGGCGCCCGCTGCGCTGCCAATGACAAGCGGGCGACGTCGCGGGCGGGGAAGGCGTCGCTTTCTTTCCCAATCCTTCATCCTCCCAGTCTTCCAGCCCTTTTTTGGGTTGGAAGCTCGTCTCGTTCGCCCTTCTCCTTTCTTCACCCTGCGCGCAATTTTCCTCCCTCGTCTCCCTCCCCATTTCTCTTTCCTTCCTTCCTGACTGACTGACTGACTGACGGGCTTGGGCTCGGGCTCGGGCTCCGGGTCGGGCTCGGGCTCCGGGTCGGGCTCCGGGTCGGGCTCGGGCTCGGGCAGCCACAGCGTCGGCGGTGTTGGCGATCGGCGGCGCGGGGGGATGGCCCTCCCGGGGGAGCCGGCGCTGCTCAATGGGGTTGCCAAGGAGACAGGCCGGCCGCCCCCCTCCCCCGGCCCCCCCCCGCCGTGCCGGTGCCCGTTATCGAGCTGGTGCGCGCCGGGCGCCCTATAAAAGCCGCGGACGCGCCCACCGCCGCCCGAGATTATTGGGGGGGCTGAGCCCCCCCAAACGAATTTTTGAGGGGGCTCGGGCCCCCTCAAGCCCCATGGAGTCGGCGCCTATGTGTGTGTGTGCTGTGACTGTAATTACAAGGGAGTATGAAATGCTGAGGAAGTGTGTAGCAGAAAGTGGGGGGGGGTGTAAAGGACATGCCCCCCACCTCCTGCTTAACTGACGTCTCCCCTGAGAAGCCTGAGATCTCCCAAACTAGATGTGGAGAGTCCTGTCCCCTCCTCTCACGCTCAGGTGAGAGTGGCAGGCAAAAAGGGCACCACCTCCGACCGCCGAGGAGAGACAGTCAGGCTGCCACTTATGCGGAGCGTGCGTGCAAGTGGAGTTTAGGCGCGCGCACACACACACAGTCGCCACATGTTGACTGCGGCAGAGAATGGCTCCCTAGCAGTGCTTTTTTCCTGGGGGGACGCATGCCCCTAAACATTTTGTGCACCTAAGTTTGGTCTCATTGAGGGGCAGTATTTCAATATGAGCAGGACAATGAGAGTACCCCTAAACACATTTTTTTTCAATAGAAAAAAAGCACTGCACCCTAGCACGTGTGAACAGCCATGGGGATCTCTCTCAAACACCACAGACAGAGCCTGGGCATAGCTTCAACCCACCATCTCCTGGGCCCTCTAGTCTCTCCCACCGCCAACAAAAATAAAATACCTGTTTACCTGACTCTGACACAAAAGCTCACATACTATATCAATGAATGAAATGTTAATGTCTTCTCCTTTTCCTTCCCTCTCTCTTCCCACTTTTCTTTTCCTCCAACCCCATATTGCCTAGAATAGTAATGTCCCATTCTGAACCTGACTGACTTGTTTGAAGGATTCTGTGGCTTGAAAACAGAGGCTCTGGATGTACCCAAGAAAGGATTGAATAAAAACATTTTTTAAAAACAACAACAACAACCCACAGTCTATCTCCTCCGTTAAGGTTCTTCAATGCAACTTCATTGGAAAGCCATGAAATCTGATCCTGCAAAGGCCCAGTCTAGGTATTAGGGCTGCCACCCTCTTTTGTACCTAAGAGGCAGGCAATATGTGGTAGGTAAATAAGACATTTTGGGTTGTAGTTGAGGAGATTTCCTCTGCACCAGCACAAAAGCCCCAAAACATACTCCACAAAGCACATAGTAAACCTGCTGCAATACAGGTTATCTATCACCTTATAACAGGCACTGTATGGAGCAGTTACAGAAATCTCAGTATGGTGCCTATCTGTTAATCTGAGGCGTGGGCTGAAGAAGTATCAGTACCGGTTTTTGTGCAGCCTGGGCCTATTCATATTTATTTGGGAGTCCCTATTACTTTACACCCATTAGTAAGTGTGCATAAGAGTAGAGCTTTACCTGTGGTAAGTTGGAAAAGGCTAATTTGCTTGTGGTCTGGGGTTCAGGGGTGCCAATGCACTACCAGATTCCCTACTTATGGAATCATCCACATACAGACAGGTCTAAAAACAAGGACACTAGGTGTCATAAATAAAGCGTGATTGGATTCATTCTGATGACTTTTTGTAGAAAATAGGAAAATAAAGCAATGAACCAGCTGAAAAAACTAATTTTAGGGAAGTCAATCTGTTTCAGGTCACCTCCCCCTCCCAGATATCTTTGACCAGTGCAGGACAAAATAACAAGCTTTTGCTTCCTTTACAACAATGGTTTTTGCAAGGACAGCTAGAATAATTTCACTTTAGCAGTCAGTATCCTCAACTAAGCTACTCATTGATGATAACAGACAATACTTTGTGTGTTTGACAGAAACATCCAGCATCCCACAAAGCAAGACTAGAAACTTCTGAGGGCAGCCAGGTCAGGATAACACAAATGAAGATCAAACACAATATCAATATATGGTAAAGGTAATCCAGATATTCTGCGGTGTGAATACACTGCATGAAACTCAAGATTAAAACGTTATGTTTCAGCTCTGAAAGAGAGAACCACACAGATGGGAGACAAAAATGCAATGTCTGTGGCATATATTTTATTCATAAAATACATTTTGCTTCACAATGACATTTTTGCTCTACATATATGGGGGGGAGCCAGAATGTCAGTTGTTTCTGATGTATCACTGTATATACCACATGACTAGAAAATATGAGCAATACGTAGTCAAAAATGACAAATTTGTCAAGAGCCATGAATAATGGTTTAAATGAATAAAAGAAAATGTGTATATCTGTATCAGGCTGAATGGAAAACAAACTAAATGAAATATTGATCCTGCACGCATCCTGTCAGATAAGTTGGTATACATTCATTTTGTCCAATATAAGGGCTGGATGTTTAAAGCTGTTTGCTTTTTTTCTCATTTATGACAAAAGGCGTTTCTCTGCTCTAAATGTAATCCACCTGCCTATATTCTGAAAACATAGAATTGTAGAGTTGGAAGCAACCCTGAGGAGCATCTTGTCCAAACTCCTGCAATGCAGGGAATTGAACCTGCAACCTTGGCACTATCAGCACCATACTCTAACCAATCGTAACATAAGGTGACAAAAACTGAGAAGGGAATTTTAAAGGTCTTCTTAAAAAGGGAAATGTTTTTAGAAGTCAGAACTTACAAGGGAATTGGGAATTCAAAATTTTAAATAAAGTTCCTGATGGAAGGCACTCCAGGCCACTGAGGCCACCTGAGCCTTGAGTGACCGCAAAGGGTCCAGAAGTACCCCCAAGCTACGAACTTGCTCCTTCAAAGGAAGTGTAAGCCAGCCCATCAAGAGCAGGCGACCTCCCACCCATCTGATCTAGGGAACCACCCACTAACAGTGCCTCAGTCTTATCTGGATTGAGCTTCAGTCTGTTGGCTCTCATCCAGTCCATTACCAAGGCAAAACAAAGGTCCAGCACTTCCACTGCCTCACCTGCAGATGTAAAGGAGAAATAGAGCTGAGTGTCATCAGCATACTGCTGACAACGTACTCCAAACCTCTGGATAACCCCACTATGGTTTCATGTAGATGTTAAACATGGGGGATAGGATTGAGCCTTGTGGAACACCAGACTGAAGGTTCCTGGGAGCTAAAAAGCATTCCCCAAGCAACATCCTCGGGGAACGACCATCTAAGTAGGGCTGGAACCACAGCAAAGTGATGCCACCCACCCCTAGTTTGGACAGTTGCTCCAGAAGGATACCATGGTCAGTGGCATTGAAAGCCACTGAGAGGTCGAGAAGAATTAACAGGGACATGTCTCCCTTGTCTCTCTCTCGACAGATGTCATCATACAGGGCAACCAAAGCAGTTTCTGTGCCAAAACCAGGCCTAAACCACAATTGAAATGGATCCAGAAAATCAGTTTCTTCCAAAAGCGCCTAGAAAAATGACCTTTTAAGTTAATGAAGTCATACTCTCGCACAGTCAGGAACCCAGACAAAACAACTCAATGAATCTTTTCCGTCTCTGAGTCTACACAGAACTGGTATTAAAGGTAAAATACATTTCTCATAATCCACTATCACCATAGACTCTTAGTTCTTGAAATAGTACATTGTCGATATTAATTCTCTGGGTATTATCTCCCCACAACATTTCTTTAAGTTCTATTTTCAGATGACTTTGTAAAACTTTTAAATTTAGCCTTTTAATAGACTTGCCTCTCTCCTTAGCCTAAGCAGTCTTTCTGAATACAGTTGCATTTATTTATAAGTGCAAATATGCATTCTTCTACATTCTTACAGTAGTTATCGACACCGTTGTTGTTATTATCATCAGTGTAGTTATGATGGTGATTATTTTTCCTGTGATCTTCATCATCACTGCAATCAGTTGCCACATAGAAGCAGACTGTATACCAAGGAGGTCCTCAAGCTATCTATTTATTTAGGTTTTTATACCATTTAGTTTAACAAAAAAGTATCTAAATGGTATACATAAAAACAACAACTCCCAATAAAATTTCCTGAGAACTAGGCAACTGTGTATCACAAATGAAATGGAATATATAAACAAACAAAATTAAAGACCATGAAAGCTTAGGGATATGTATGCATTTCTAAGAGGTTTTTATGGCCATACCATCTCCATCTCACAAGTTATCCAAATGATAGTATTTCAGAGAGTGGGTGTTTTCACCAAGAAGACCTGCCTTGATGTCATGAAGTGGGAGTGTGCTGGTTGTGGAATGACAGGCAGGGTATCTTCAAAAAAATCTTAAAGATCCGCTTGGTCTGTACAAGGGAGGCAGTTTGATACATATCATGGCCCAAAATTGTTTAGGACTTTAAAAGTCAAGAACAAAACCATGAAGCTGGCTCAGTTTGGGGTGTTCATTTTCATTGATTTTTCACTACAAAAAGTGCAAAGTAGACTATCACATGAAATGAATATCACTGAACATCACAGATCCCAAGCCAACAGAAGCAAGCAGGCCCAAAAGCAAATACAGTGGTCCCTCGGGTTACATATGCTTCATGTTACATACGCTTCAGGTTACAGACTCTGCTAACCCAGAAATAGTACCTTGGGTTAAGAACTTTGCTTCAGGATGAGAACAGAAATCGTGCTCCGGTGGTGCTGTAGCAACAGGAGGCCCCATTAGCTAAAGTGGTGCTTCAGGTTAAGAACAGTTTCAGGTTAAGAACGGACCTCCGGAATGAATTAAGTACTTAACCCGAGGTACCACTGTAATAAAGAATTTTCCACGTCTCTTTTACAGATACATTTTCTAGTATACATTCCTGAGGTCTTGAAAGATGTCTCGTCACAATGTGGGAAAGTGCAGTTATCCCATTTGTAAATGCAATAAAAGCATATACCATATTCCTTCAAACTCATCCATGTTTGGATGTCCTTTAGCCTTTCAAACTTACACCATCTGTTTCTCTAATAATGCTAACTTTTGAACCTGTTATCTCTACATTTGTATTGAAATAAAAGGTTTTCCTACTCCTCTGCTGTTGCTAACCTTCCTGCTGTTGACAAGTACATAATCAAAACTTTGTACACCAAACTTAGACTGTCTCCCTTGAAAGTAGATTAAGTACTGTCTTCATGTCCCTCATTATACATACTCCAAAATGAACCAACCACGTCACAGCCCCACCACATATGACAGTAAGTGCCTACCACAACACACCCTCTCCAATTGCTTTTGTTACTGGATTGGTGGGGCGCAAGTGGCACTGTTGTCTAAACCACTGAGCCTCTTGAGCTTGCCAATCATAAGGTTGGCAGTTTGAATCCCCACAACGAAGTGAGCTCCTGTTGCTTTGTCGAAGCTCCTGCCCACGTAGCAATTCGAAAGCATGCCAGTGCAAGTAGATAAATAGGTACCACTGTGGTGAGAAGGTATATGGCATTTCCATGTGCCCTGGTTTCTGTTACAGTGTTCCATTGGGCCAGAAGCGATTTAGTCATGCTGGCCACATGACCCGGAAAGCTGTCTGCGGACAAACACCAGCTCCCTTGGTCCGAAAGCAGAGATGAGTACCGTACCCTATAGTCGAATTTGACTGGACTTAACCATCCAGGGGTTTTACTCGATTGGTAAACAGTACCTACTTTTTGTGAGGTCATATACTACCTGTATAAAACTTTTATAGAACTTTCTTACATAAGAGGGAACCCCCCCAAAAAAACAACACCCCAACAAGCATGAACTGTTGGTTCTCAAGTATTCCAAGCTGGAGACCCAAAACTCACAAATCATTTTTACAGCACTTTGCTGGGGACATTTTGCCACATGTTTACATGAGGAAGAGCGAGATAAGAGCAGTAACATCTCATTGCTCTCCAGTTTTCTTCATGCTGACACTTGGTAACATTCTGTAATCTGTTATATCAGAGTATTAAGGGAATGCAGCCTGGGCTTTTGACTCAGCATGATTCAAAGTTTTATTCCAGATAAGACCTGTACAGGCTGAAGTGAAATATACAGCAGAATTTAGGACATTGTCAGTTGCCAGGGCTACAGCAGTAATTCCAAAGTATGCCACTTTTACTACTTTGCTTGAACTCGTGAGAGCACATTCATGGAAGATGTAAAATAATAAGAATTGTCCAAAAAAAAAAAGTTCTTTTTTCCTGTTCTACCAACTAGGGCTTCTTTCCACTTGATACCACTTTCACCCCAGCACTACATGAAGACATGCTGAAAATTGGAATGTTGCTTCAAAAAGGATTGTAAAGAGAGTGGATATGCAGAAAAAGAATCGAAATTTCAAACAGAGATAATTAACAGTGATTATAAGACATTGTCAAAAATGTATGGAATGTTGTTAGAATGGCAAACGATGGATGAGGAAGTAAAGTCAGTGATGATACATTGGGCCAAAGATTTTGGATATAATATACAATTGGATGATTGGGAAAAAGTATGGAATGTAAATATAAAATTTACAGCATGTACTGCGTTAAAAGAGAATATTATGAAAATGGTATATAGATGGTATATCACACTGGTTAAACTAGCAAAAATGTATAAGACATGCAATAAGTGTTGGAAATGTAAAGAAAAAGAAGGAACCTTTTTCATATGTGGTGGGAGTGTAAGAAAGTGAAATGTTTCTGGGAAATGATATATAATGAATTGAAGAAGATGTTTAAATATACATTTGTAAAAAAACCAGAAGCATTTCTGTTAGGAATAATAGGAAGTGAAATAAATAGAAGGGACAATAAACTCTTTCAATACGCAGTTACAGCAGCAAGAATATTAATGGCCCAAAAATGGAAACAGGAAGAAATACCGACACTTGAAGAATGGAGAATGAAACTTATGGACTATGCTGAACTGGACAAACTAACTGGGAAGATTAGATATCAACGGGACCACAAGTTCATCTAGGACTGGGAAAATTTTACTGAATATCTGAAAAGTATATGTGATGAACAAACAACGCTAGTGGGATTTAAAGAGGCTTTGTAAAAGGTAGAGGAATATTGTTAAACAGAAAGAGGATTGAAAAAGTAATATTAAAATGCAATATTAAACTTAGAAAATGTGTAAAAATGGGAAAATATGGATGTTTGACAGTGAAGCTGATGGAAGTCCAAAGATTGAAATTTGTGAAAATTTGTTTGATATTGGAATTGATATAATGAAAATTTTTAATAAAAATTATATATAAAAAAAGAAAATTGGAATGTTGCCATTCAATGTATTTTTTACTACTTCTTGAGATGCTTGCCCTTGTGTATATACAACTCATGTGCACAGAGTTACCTATACTCATAATGCTTTTTTTTCTAATACATATGTTCATATAGTAGAAACAGAGCAGCTGAAAGGGGGTACAGTGGGTACTGCTGCACTGGGCCCAGTTCCAGTTGGACCCCCAGACCATGAGCTTTCATGTTTTTAAAAAGTACGTCCCTAGTCCTCACAAAATAAACAGCACCACTCAAAGCAATTACTGCTCACACCTTTCAGTTTAGTCAGAGATGTGATTGATGAGTGCTGTAGAGAGATTTGGAGTCCTACAAGTCCAAGGAAATACCCTAAAATGGCTCAAAATGACTCAGGAAGCCCCTTGTCCAGAGAAGAGGATTTCTGGTTCACAAAAATAGAGAATGAATTTCTAGTGCATATATTTGAGCAGGTGGTGGCTCCCCAAGTTGTGGGCATTGCCATTCAAATAGTGTGTATGTGCCACGTCTTGTGATTGATTATGCCAGGTGAGGCTTACCTGGGCTCCCCCAATATTTTATTCAAGTTGGCACCCCTGGCCACTAATTCTTATTTATTCTTTGTCCAAATACAGACCATTGGTACTATTTGGTTTACTTTGAAGCAGCTCCTTGCCTTATTTTTAAGTTGTTTTTTTAAAAAAGGATTTTTATTGGTTTTACATATAATCACATTACATAACATCATATCCTCTTATTTTATCTCTTTGGCTCATCTGAGCCTAAAGACTTCCCTCCCTCCCATCTGATGGTTTACAAAATTAAACTTTGCATCTTTACATTTCACTTCGTTTTCTTGTTATGTCGTTACCTACAATATTATATTACTCAACCTGAATAGGTAGCAGTTTCATCTTACAAATCTTCAGATAACCCTGCTAATGATGTTAATTGCTTACAGTCATCTTTCAAATATAATATAAATTTGTTCCAGTCCTTTTGGAATGCTTGGTATCGCTGGTTTTGGATTCTTCCCATCAGTTTCGCCAGTTCTGCAAAGTCCATCAACTTCATCTGCCACTCTTCTTTTGCTGGTAACTCCTGTTGTTTCCATCTTTGGGCTAACAAAATTCTTGCCGCAGTTGTTGCATATAAGAACAATTGTTTCTCTTGTCTCGGTATCTTTCTACCCACTATACCCAATAAAAAAGCTTCTGGTTTTTAAACAAAAGTCTTTTTAAACATTTTCTTTAGCTCATTTTATATACCATTTCCCAGAAACCTTTTACCTCTTTACATGTCCACCACATATGGTAAAAAGTACCTTCCATTTTCTTACATTTCCAACATTCATTTTTTGTTCTATACGTTTTGGCCAGTTTAACTGGTGTTAAATAGCACCTATACATCATTTTCATAACATTTCCTTTAAGTGTACTGCATGCTGTAAAATTAATACCTTCATTCCATAACCGCTCCCATTCTTCTAACTGTATATTATGTCCAATATCTTTAACCCAATGTATCATCACCGATTTTACCTCCTCATCTTTAGTATGCCATTCCAATAATAATTTATATGTATTTTTAAGTTGTTTTTCAATCTTCCCTGGTAGATAAGTGATCTTTACCAAATAAAACAATTGGAAATCCAGGATTTTTTTTTGCAACTCTGACTGGGCTATGCTATGTCCAACCAAAAGCAAAAGGTAGCAGCAAAGACATGTGCTTTCTAACTCTAGATTAATTCCATGCATAATATCATTTCCCACCCTGAGTATGTAAACATTAAAAAATACACTGCAAACAAGAGCCATCACTAGCATACCCATATTGCAGAGGGGTATTGTGGTTGAGAAAGTATGGCTTAAGCCAACTCTGCAAATTAGCCCAGTGTTGCTATTTTAATATTACTTTAGACAATGTGGGCTGAGAGAGAAAGAGACTGCAACAAAAGATACAGAAAGGTTAAGTTCTTAATATAGGAAGTATATAGGTCTGACTTACAGCATAGTGAAGCTAGAAGCATATCAACAAGGGAACAATTAGGAAGATTTAATAGCCTTTATCAGAATGGAAACAGGTGAGTATGGAGAAGGAACAAATATCCATTTCCCAAAAATAGAAGCTGCAAAGTTTTAATCTTTCAAAAAGTTAAACAAATTTAGGGTGAGCACTCATTTCCCCTTATCTTTGGGAATGTGCCAGAACAACAGATGAGCATGTTCAGTGACTGAAAAACACAGACAATAGACATGATGTAGATAGGCAAATCATTCAGAGGCACTTGAATTAAGATGACAAGTCAACTTTGGAGTCACTGGGAAGCTTTCCAGGCATTTGTGGGCAGTCTGTGCTTTCAGGCCAATGACATTGCCATAGATATCTGCATGGCTCCATAGCATCCATACATATTCCTAGCTGACGGAGAAAAATGTTTCTTCAGCTCCTATGGCCCAAAGCTTGTCCTCTACCTGAGATATAGCAATGACATTCTTCATCATCTGGACCCAAAGGAAAAAACCAGTCCCTTAAAAATGTTAACCTACCCTCAGACAGTGCCTAGATCAGCCCAACCAGTAAAGTTACATTCTGGACACTACAGTGCCTCTATCTGATTAATATTGATATAAACAACACTTTACACCAGAAACCAACTGACAGCTACTTATATGTAAATTAAGGTTACCAGCTTTTTTTCAATGAATCCAGGGACACTTTCCAACTTCAATTGATTTTGTATGGGGACTGATTTGTAAATCCGGGGACTGTCCCCGGGAAACGGGGATGTCTGGTAACCTTAATGTAAATGCTTCTAGCTTCTACATATAGAACACCATGCAATCTATATTTTGTTCATAGAATCAAAGAGTTGGAAGGGACCCCAAGGGTCATTCAGTCTAATTTCCTGCAATGCGGGAATCACAGCTAAAGCATCCATGACAGATCTAACCTCTGCTTAAAAACTTCCAAGGAAGGAGAGCCCACTATCTTCTTAGGGAGTCCATTCCACTGTCTAACAACTCTTACTGTCAAAAAGTTCCTCCTAATGTTTAGTCGGACTCTCCTTTCTTGTAGCTTGAATCCCTGGGTTTGGGTCCTACCCACTGGAGCAGAAGAAAACAAGCATGCTCCATCTTCCATCTCCATAATAATAATAATCCATGTGCCAATGGAGGGGATGCGAGTGGCGCTGTGGGTTAAACCACAGAGCCTAGGGCTTGCCAATCAGAAGGTCAGCAGTTTGAATCCCCGCGACGGGGTGAGCTCTGTTGCTCAGTTCCTGCTCCTGCCAACCTCGCAGTTCAAAAGCACGAAGTGCAAGTAGATAAATAGGTACCGCTTCAGTGGGAAGGGAAATGGCATTTCCGTGCGCTGCTCTGGTTCACCAGAAGTGGCTTAGTCATGCTGGCCACATGATCCGCTGGCTCCCTCGGCCAGTAAAGCGAGATGAGCGCCGCACCCCAGAGTCATCCGCGACTGGACCTAACAGTCAGGAGTCCCTTTACCTTTATGTGCCAATGGATGGGATTACAGCACACATTTGCTTCCTTAGGGAAGTAATATTTTCTGCAGAGGAGGAAAAGTCGAAGAAAAGAAGTCCAAAGAACTTGATTCTGCCATTAGGTAAAAGAGGAGAGTAGCCTTGCCTGGAGGTTTACAATCTTTGAACATAAGCACATACGAGCTCACCTGGATCAAGGCAGTGGATCATCTAGTCCAGCATCCTATTTTGACAGTGAGCAACTGCACTTCTCTTTGAAGCCTACAAACAAGGCATGAGCACAGGCCCAGTTCCAGCAGCCAGTCAGACTTGGCACTGGCTCATTTACAGCAACTGGAATTCAGAAGCATAGCATCTATGACACTGGAGAAAAATACACAGCAACCGAGATTGTATTTACTGTGAGTACAAGGGAACAGATGGACAACAGCAATTTTAAACATATCCATGTCCACAAAAAGCATTATCACAGACATGGAGCAAGGCTCATCCTATTGAAAATTAGAACAAAAGCACTCCCAAACAACCTACACCAATGGTCATGAAGTGATCAGATTTTTCTCACCCAGGCTAAATTAAATCCAGAGAGACTAAGCTCTGCTGAAAATAGAACCATTATGAAAGTGTTACATTTGCATACAGCAAAGATAAAACTAATAGGCTTTTCTCACACTTGAAGTGATTAAATTAAGTTAGTCATTCTCTTTAAACAAGGTGTAGCATCTTCTAGGAACCATTGCCGAACCATTTCACCAAACATGCTCAAAGGTTTGCTTGCTAAGCTTCTGGGGAAAGCTGTCGCCTCCCAGCAGAAATAAAATTATGATTGCTACTGCTTTAGGTCGAACCGTGCAAGTAAGTCCCATGTGCTCAAGGAAGCTTTGGAGTGGTGCTCAGGATCCTTCCAACTTCTCTAGTCTACGTGGCAATCCACTTCAACACTTAAATAGAATAGAATTACACCCTTCAGCTGGAGAGAGGAAAAGCACAGCCATGGAAACAGTACATAAATAAAAAAGAGGAAAGAGAAGCACATGCAAGTTTGAGGGACTGGGGGTACATAGCTGTCAACGTTTTCCCCTTTTTAAGGGAAATTCCCATATTCTGAATAGGATTCCTCACAAGAAAAGGGAAAAGTTGATAGCTATGCTGGGGTAGAGAAGAGAAGGGGAAGATTTCCCTGGCAACTAATTCTTACAGACTGAGTGCTGGGGAAATGACACATCCCTACAACAAGGGCATTGCAATGCAGCAGGTGGTTAAGTAATTGCTCTGTGGCACTTGCCCCTGTGATGTTTCCCCAACCAATATGATCTTTCGCTTCCTGCGCAGAAGATGCACTACATTCCATACCAGTGGACAGTTTCAGAAGCTAGAATTGCCATGACCATGAGAACTGTCGTTATCTCCTTCAGGCTCGTACCCCAGATGGCAAACTCTGGAGGAGATGGAGAAGAATCGTGTGTGTGTGTGTGTGTGTGTGTGTGTGTGCTAAAACAGAAGAAAGCCTTTCCATCTGTCTGTCCCTGTCTGGTTATAATGTGGTCAGTGCCGGATTTACATATAAGCTAAACAAGCTATAGCTTAGGGTCCCGCTCTCTTGGGGTCCCCCCAAAAAAATTAAAGGGGAAAAAACCTGGATGTACATTTCCAAAATATAAGATAAAATACAAATAAAATAAAACCTACATACAGCAACAGTGTTTTGTGTTGTGTAGGCTCCTATGATGTTGGTAATGGGGCCCCAAACATTTTAAGTTAGAGCTTAATAATTATTTCACTATTTCACTGGCTAGAGAGCCAGTGTGGTGTAGTGGTTAAGAGCGGTAGACTCGTAATCTGGTGAACTGGGTTCGCGTCTCCACTCCTCCACATGCAGCTGCTGCGTGACCTTGGGCCAGTCACACTTCTTTGAAGTCTCTCAGCCCCACTCACCTCACAGAGTGTTTGTTGTGGGGGAGGAAGGGAAAGGAGAATGTTAGCTAATTTGAGACTCCTTTGGGTAGTGATAAAGCGGGATATCAAATCCAAACTCCTCCTCCTCCTCCTCTTCTTCTTCTTCTTCTTCTTCTTCTTCTTCTTTTAATATACTTCTTCTTAATTGTATTTCAGTTCACCAATTACTTTGATAAACTACATCTTTTGTTATGTGCAAATGGTTTTAGATACCTATTAGGTCCATAAATTACCATATAGCATATATTCAACACACACAAAAAAGCGACAATTTGCTGGACATATAAAGGGCCCCATTACCTTCAGTAGCTTAGGGCCTCAACAAACCTAAATTTGGTCCTGAGTGTGGTGACATAACAACAGAATCTCTCTGGTCCTGTGACTGCGCTGCCCATTCACTTGTGCTAGACACTCAGGTCTTAAATCCTATATACCCTTACCTGGGAAGATATTCCATTGACCTCAATGGGGCCAAACATTCCAGTGTACTGTCTAGTGTTAATGGTCTGTTGCTAAGAAGGTCAGGCCTTACACAGAATCCTGGAATTGTAAAGTTGGAAGGGACCACAAGGATCAAATAGTCCAATCCCCTACAATGAAGGGATCTTTTGCCCAACATGGGGCTTGAACCCACAACCCTGAGATTGTGGTTCGAGGACCCGATCCCCGCAATGCGGAATGAATACACAAGGACACGTGATATAAGGTTAATGGGCAAGAAAAGGCCACAACTTTATTGATTACAGCAAGTGAAAAGGTATTGGCTTAGGCATTGGATTACGTCAGCTGACTCCACCCCCTCAGAGAGGGGTGAGTCTAAAACAAGGGGGGTTTACTCACCAGTAGGTGGAGCCTGTTGATGCTAATACAACTATAAGCTCTGCCCTGATGTCACCGGGGGTCGTGCCATGGCCTCCCGCCAAGCAGGCATCGGACAGAATACACGACCGCCGGATTCCTTTAACGGAATGCCCAAAAATTGAAGGCGCAGGCGATGGCCACACCTAGCCCTTCGACACCACAACACATTATTCCAATGCCTAACCTACCCACCAATACCACGAAAGTTGTGACGATTGCTACGAGGTAGGCGAAAAAACCAAAAAGCCTAATGCCAAATGGAAAAATTCCTACCAGGCCCCCCGGACAACCAGGGCGACCAACCTAAGGTCCATAGCAAGGCCAATGAAAACTAAGACCCTGAGCTCAAAGGGAGTGGAGGGTGGGTGACTCGCGATGGGACGACGAAGAGTGAGGCTGAGGGGGGGGCTGGCGCCGCAGCATTTAGGCTGCTGTACACGCCCCCTTGGAGGCACCTGGTTGGGTGCCTGCCGATGGGCGTGGGTGCCAGCCAGGTGAGTGGGAGGCAGGGGGCTAATGCCCCCTGCTAGAGGCGGAGCTCGGGCTCCCGCCCACAACCACTCCCCTCTCTTCCAGGAGGAGAGTCTTTAACAGTCTCATGTTGTACATGTGGAACATAAGAAATGCCCAGCCTGATATCCTTAGTTACAATTGATTTTTTTGTACATCAAATTGCCTGTTGTTTTTATACAACACTGTTGCTGGCCATAGTTCCATCAAATAACACAGAAATTTCCAGGTGTTTTCTGCAATAAAAAATAAAAAATAATTGACTCATTTTATAACCTATATTAATTTCACAGAGAGTTCCCTTAGTTTTACTTATTACATGACAAGATAAACAGCTGTTCTGTATTCGCTTTTCCTGTGAGATAATTGGGCACCTGATTCCAATTTTGTGCCTTAAAAATGTCTTCTTACAGCGTTAGATGAGATAAATTAGAGATATTACTTTGATGTTTTCACTGCATGATTTGAAAGCGGAAATTTCCCACTTGATCAGCTTGTTATGAACGACTTTAATAACCTTATGGCATGTTTGTATAATCTTTCTTTCTTTCGCCAAAGGTTATTTTGACTCTTTTGCTTCTGAATTTTTTATGAGAGCTGGTCTGCTGTTTCTGTGGTTATCTTTCCCAAAATGGAGACACGAATGGCTCCTTTATAGTGTGGCTCCCTCGTAACTTTATATTAATCTAATGAGAAACTGGCAATGGGAAAGAGATAGGAGTCATATCAAATTAAGCTTTCTAGAGATGGCATTGCAAGGGAATCATCTTTGAAAGGAAAACACAGTATTTTTCTAGACTGTAGGAGTTTCCTCCCTTGATTGACTTATCTAATAGCTCCACCTAATGGGACTAATAGGAATATGCCTGCCAAGGCTTTTCTTCTTCTTAGAACTTTTTATTTGTAGGATTTATATTGTATATGGAGGAGGACCAGAGAGTTGCCAGTGATAGTTGTGCTTCAGTCTCAAAGGTGGCATTGGCTGATTTAATTAATGTTTACAGCTTCAGCTTCTGGAACATCCCCACACACTGCAAACTGCAAAGGGTGCTTTGACCTTAAATTCAGGCAGAAACTAAAACTGAGGGGGGTAGCAACGAGCCAGTCTTTTTCAGTACCAGTTCAGCACCACAGAAGCAAGGAAGGAAGTGCTTTGAACAATGAATTACACTGGGGAAGAGGACATTGGCTGAAAGCTCCTGGGTGCTGACTAGCCTATTTGCACACAATTGGATTTATCATAACATGAGAAGCAGAAACACATGATCTCACCTGTGGCCAGATTTTAGCCCAGAAATGAATTTAGGCTAATTTAGAAGCAGCAAGGGTTTCAAAAACCACTTGTACTTCTGAAAGTCACCTGCAGGGCATATTAATCAGCACGTGAGGCTTGACTTTGTTTCATAGGAAGTGTCTGTGCTAATGTTAGTAGCCTCCAAAAAGACTTCTGTGCATTGTAACAGCTGCATGGCATTGCCATAAACGGCTGCATTTCCTGAGGCAACTATGCAGCTGTGGTAATAAATGAAACTGCCACAACAGCCTAACATGATGCTCTAGCCAGCAGCACATGAAGCTCACATGTACATGGATTTCCTCACAAACAATTTCATTTTTTTAAAAATCTTACAAAATTTTAAAGGTGGAAAATGAAACCCAGCAGCAACACCATTAAACAAGTAAAACTCCATTCTCCCCTCAAAAAGAGCCTGACAATTATGATGGCATGACAGCTGAACAACCATAATATTCTTTCTTGTTATAAGTTCTAACATAGCAACTGATATTTACAATTTTACGCTTTGAACATCACATTTGAAGAATTAATTTAACAGCACGACTGACTCACAACTCTAAATCCCAGCTTCTTTTGAACATCCAAATCAGTCCTTTCAGAACTTTTCAGTCTGCGCACAGGTTGAGATCTAGGCATCACTGCTTATTTCTAAATATCTGGATACACAAAAAAAGAGTTCATGCATCTGTAAAACATAAGAAAGAGGGGGAGAACTAGCTACCTGTCTCGGTTTGCTTCCTCATATCAATGAAGCTCCTGAATGAAAGATATAGAGCTCTCACAAGGAGAGCCTGTAAGGACTAGCGTCATTAAACTAGCTTCATAAAAACTGCAGAAATAGATCCGAGATGCAATTCATACATCAGAATAGGAGCAAGAAGACTACTTCAAAATGGCAGCATATGGGCACCATTCCCTGTGAGTAGCCCTCTGTGTGAGTGGCTTTGCATCCATGTAATCTCAACTACACCAGCACAGCCTCTCAATGTTAGGGGATTATGCTAGTGCACTTGAAATGGCTAGAATTCCATCAGCATCACCCACCATGGAATGACACCCATTCCATGAACTCTAGAACTCTCCTATGATGTTTGAGGCCAGCAGCCATAGTTTGACAAGGTATGGATGATATGGGTGCCTCATTTGCAACCACAAGCGGCAAGATGCAAAAGGCTGGGTGAGCTGGGCCACACTTATTTAAACAGTTAAACCCCAAAATGATTTGCATAAAGGGAACAAAGTGTGGGATCTGACTAAGAACCACACAGAGGTTGAGCCAACCCTGTCAAGGGCCAGGTCAGTCCTTCTACTCATTCCCTTAATCCCCACACTTTCAGGAAAGAAGGGAGATCTTTCTGCTCCAGCCCCTCTTGGGGTCCCAGAACTCCAGGCGCATGTTACAGGTTGGCCCCAAAGGCATTCCTTCACGATCAACCAAGTTCCACAGCCCTTGAAGGCAGGTTTCAGGTCTACACCCTTCCCCTTTAAAGGTGCTGAAGGGTGATCACCAAACCTCAGCTACATCATAACTCCTAACACATCTACCAGCCAATGTGGCCAATTGACCAATTTATCAACCACCACCTACTAAACACATCACTACAGAGCAGTAGGCCAACAAAAAAAATGACAATTTCCAGGGCTACTAATGGAGAACCTTTGAACTGCAAACATTTTTTTTCTGGGTTAATGTATATTACAGTTTTCATAAATAAAAAAAGCATATTTTATTAATCCAAAGAGATTGAAAGTGGCCATTTTCATCAGAAGCAGGTGAAAAGAAAGCTCATACATTCCATGACCCTTGCAGAGTGACATTTCAGAGAAATGTGAAATGTCTATAAATAACTTTAATAAAGCATTACAGTGGATTGAGTACTATAATCTATATAAAAGCATTCTCTCTGCAACAATATATTTATCCTTTCAGCTTCTTCCTTTCCTCCCCAACCTTTTTTTAAAAAATCATTTGCCATAATAAAAGCAGAAGATTAATTTTGACGCACCACATCTCCTTGAACAAAGTAGTACTAATTTTTGATTAATTTATTTTTCCTGAGTAGAAGAAGTAGTCTAAATTTAGCCTGACAGAAATTATTGCTGTATTGGAATGAGGTGTCTGAATGTGAGCAAGTGTGTGTGAGAGAGGCGGGGGCAGAAGGAGAGGGGAAACAATGAACTAAATCAGAAATATTCCACCATATTCATCTCCAATAAAGTCAGAAGGGGGGAACTTAAGGAAAGGAAGCTAGGAAAAGAAAGGTAAGATTCACTGAGGATTCCTCACAGGCTGATGTGCCAGGTTCTGCCCCACATCCATGATGTCACACCCATGACATCACATGGTGCGGTGCAACCTGGTGCAGCGTGTGCATGACATCACACAGCATGGCGGGCCCCCTCGGTGCACCATGTGATGTCACATGACAAGCTTAGGAGGATGACAGAAATGGCCCCAGAGAATGAGTGGTTGTCTAGGAAGACCCCCCCCCCCACTCCCCACTCTGGATTTGCTGTTCAAAGGCAAATAGAAGGGGGTGGAATTGGGTTGGTGAATTCTAACTATCATTTAGCGGGATAAAACTGCATGTAGACGTTTGATCTCCAGGAATTTCCCCAGAGTGGCAAACTCTGCTTGTGACTTGCATACATTAAAAGTTCTATAGCAGGCATGTCCAACTTGAAGTTGACTGTGATCCACGATCCAATATAAATACTGGCAGTGATCTACCACCGAGGGATGGGTGGAGGGTGAACGGGTGCTGGCTGCTTCCCCTGAGTGGACAGGAATGGGTGTAGGGTGGGAGACAGGTGTTTCCCTGGGTGCAGGGTGGGTAGGCGCTGGCTGCTTCCCCCAAGGGGGCAGGGATGGGTGCAGGGCAGGTGGGCAGGTGTGGGCATGCCCACAGCATCAAAATAGCCTCTCCCAACATCTCCAGCGGAGGGCGGGTGGCGATCAACCAGAATTCATCACAGGATCTACCTGTTGATCGCGATTGATGCGTTGGACATGTCTGTTCTATAGCATTCAGTTAACATAGCCTTTCTTGATGGGATACATCAAGTGTACTCCTTTAAGTGTACACAAAACACTGTTCTATGGCTTAAATTAAGCAGATTAGATAGGAGGCCTTCTGAGAACTAAAGGCAAGTTATTCTGAACTCCCTGGAGGAAGAGTGGCATGCAAGTATAAAAATAAAAGCTTTATCTCATTCACCCATACCAGGCAAGTTTGATCATATTGTTGTTCATTCCTATAGTAATTACTGAAAACGACAGCTGAATTAGGCATTCAGAAAAATAAAAATTGCATGGTATTTCCCTCCTGGGAATGAAACGCTTCATACGTTTGAATGCCTCCTCATGTTTAAAACAACAGCACACCATACTAAACAGCACATCAGGGAAAGATTTAGGCTGACAGTCAGCTTTCCACAGGCATGGAGATGTTTACAACAAAACACTGGGCCTCACAAATCACCACATACATTCTCAAACATCTAAAAATTAAATCTGAGCATCCCTGTTTCGTGCAGCAGGCAGTCTCCCACAGAATGACAAATGCAGTTTTGTTATCCAGCAAGTCGTTTGTTTGGGCTTTTTCCTTGCTATATCTCCTTTCTCAACCCTCACAGCTTGCATCAATGATTTCATGTCTGTTGTTGTACTGTAGGTTTCCTTGGGAGAAGCTTATTGGCTTTCCTTCTCCTCGTAAGGTGCAGTTTAATGCCGTACCCCCTTTCAAATTTAAGTCTTAATTATGTTAGAGTCTCATCTGGACGCTGCCTTTGATGGGCTTGTTCTACTGACTAGTAGGGCTTGAGGAGAAATTCTATTCAGTACACATTATAAGCTGAAGCAGGCCGAATGAAACACAGCTATCCTTCAAAATCTGCACTTATCTGAATTTTGCGATGTAGTTCTCCAACCAACAAAGGTTACAAAAAAATGCATATATTAAGGGGAAGTGTTTGTGAAAATATATTAGTGTATATATTTTAGGGGAAACTGTGTGCAAAAACATGTCCACATAAAATTATGTGCATATAAAATGTGTTATTTCTATTAGGAAAAAATCACACTAAAATGCTGATGAATTTGCTGCAAAATGTGGAATACTGAATTTGAGAATAGAAAAATGAAAAACAGGAGAACTGAAACTGACAGGTGCTCCAGCCCTTAGAATCTGCTCCTTGAATTTCTTCAAATATTTCTTCCCCTCTCCCCTTTGCTTGTCTGGATAGCTGCCTCTGTTAATGAACTATTATCTCACAAAGTCTTCATACGCATCCCACACCATAATTACCAATGCTTCCCCATTACATTCTGAGTAAAAAAATGTCCCTTAATATTGATGTTCCACTTTCCATGTGTTCTTTGTGAAATCAGATTTGAGAATATGTTTGCTGCAGATTAGGTCTCAAGGTCATACATATGCCATTTATTAAAATGAGCACAAGGTCAAGCACACAACCAGAAATAACGTTGTTTTTAAATGTGCTGGCTGTGATGTATGTATTCCATTACACTGTGCGTTAATTGGGTCCAAAGTGAAGCACAGCCCTTATTTTGATAAATTTTCTGATGTTTATTAGCAGACTGGAAGCAACATATTTCTAGGGGTGGATTCTAGTGTCAGAACTACTTAGCTAAAAATCAAACTAAACATTCATGTGTTGTTTAATTAGACTGAAATACTGGGGGGGGGGGGGAGAGATATTAGGAAGACTGAGAATTAAATATCAGATCTAGCCCAAGGGCAAAATTTGGATTTCTTTTTAAAAAGCATGAATGTTAGTTGTCATGATGTGGCATGTGAGTAGGCTTGATAAGCTAACAGTTTTTTCACATACAAACACTATTCCCCCCCCCCCAAAAAAAAAATTAAATAACACTCTTAAACAGAATTAGAACTGCAAATAAAATGACAATATAATTGCAGTTATTATTACTCACACTTGTTACCTGCCTTTCGCCTGTGGGCCCCAGGATGGGTTGCCACAATTTCAATTTCAAACGAGTTTCAGTCACAAGAGTAGGGTGGGTCTTGAAAAAACCCACATCTCAGTTGTCAAAGGCAAGGATGAAGAGGCATGTCTTCAGCATTCAACAAAAACTGTATAGTGAAAAAGTACTAGACACACCTCTGTGAGGAGGGACCTTTCCTAGGTCACCACCAACCCAAATTTGTGTGGGTGGTGGAACTATGAAGAGTTTAACACCTGAGAGGGTCTGTAGGGAAGGAAGTAGTCCTTCAATTTAAAGGAATTGTAGTGAAATTGTATGCATGTACATTGCAAATCATATACAGTGGAACCTCGGGTTGCGGATGCAATCTGTGACGGAGGCACGTCTACAACCCGCAGCGTTCACATCCTGAAGCGCCACATCTGCGCAGGCACCAGCGCAATTTAGCACTTCTGTGCATGTGTGAGCGGCAAAACCTGGTAGTAACCCGTTCTGGTACTTCCGGGTTTCCCGCGGTCCACAACCCAAAAACACATAACCTGAAGCACCTGTAACATGAGGTATGACTGTACATAGCAAATATGGCTGCGCTGTGGTCCTCCAGATGTTGTTGGACTTCCAGTCCAATAGGATACAGTTTAGTCATCCCAGATGCTTAGGTTTGCAGCTTAAATGTGTGGCTTGCAAGCTCCCCAAGAAAAGGAGGTAGAATGCAAGTCAGAAAGTATTATATGTATTAGAGTGGTTATAATTTCAATTTAGCAATCGAGGATCAATGTCCAGGCTCATGAACTCAAACGTTCATGAATAATGGTTTAAACCATTACTGGATCAGCCTCCATAGCACAATAATAAATCATCAGTTGCTGAATATTGCACTAGCACTGTTGATAGGAGATATCCATGTAAGACAATGGGTGTATTCCAGAAAGGATTGTATTTTTGAAACGGAAACAACTACCACTGACAAAACTTGCAGGAAGACTAGTTATGAACTAACAGTGCAGATGACAAAGTCAGGCACTATCTGTTTCCAGAAGGGGGAAGCAAAGAATAATAAACAGGGATAGCTTGCACTTCATTCAACTTCTGGCTACTAATGATCTCAGTGGAGTGGACGACATCTGGTCATTTTTGTTTGGCTCTTGGGTACTTGCAAGGATTCGAATAAATCTCTTAAGATCCTAAACAATGAGACAAGAAGCTTGGTTTTTCACAATTTTTGTGTTTTGTTTTTGAAGTAGGAAAGTTCATGTAATGATGAGTGCACAGAAAGCACTAAGCACTGTTTGAACCATGATGAAACATGCTAAATCTTCTGAAATACAACAGGACAGGGTATTTGTAAAATACAAATGGGACAACTCATGAAGTTGTCTTCTGTCAAGAGTTGGCAAAATGGATAGGATTGCTACAAAACCCCATTTCTGGATCAACACATTTTTTGACCTTGCTCCAGGACAGGCAGAGGGACTGGTTAAGCTTGAAAAGACATTTAAGTACATGAATGTAATTAAAGTAAAACATAATGTAAATAAAATTAAAGATTTTATATAGATAGCAGCTACGTGGAACCCTGAGCAGCCTTGGGAATGTAAGTCAAGCCAGCCCTACCATTAGACAGAGAGAGACAACTGTCTGAGGCAGTGGTGGCCACTGGGGCTCGGTAATGCACTAATTCCAGGAACCTCACATACAATAATTTCCTCCTAGGTGGAGGTTATATGATATTTCTGTTTGTTTTTACTTTTTCTCTCTGATAGAAATATGCCATGTCTGAAACTTGCCTGCCACTTACTGAGAGGCCCATAATCAGAATTTCCCAGAGGCTCATGGCCATCCATCTACTGCTACTTTTTGGAGAGATTCTTGCTACCCCAAAACCAGAAGCCTGATGGTCAGTAGTAGGTTTTACCAAGCTGGTGACTGTTCTCTCTTCCTGACTACTATAGTTGTTTGTGCTTAAGAGTAGAGTGGCAATGAAAAATCTCTCCCACTGATGCAAACTTTATGTTTATTGCCATCTCTTGAACAATCACCTAAATCATGGGTAGGCAAACAAAGGCCTGGGGCCGGGATCTGGCCCAATTGCCTTCTAAATCCGGCCCGCTGATGGTCCGGGAATCAGCGTGTTTTTACATGAGTAGAATGTGTCCTTTTATTTAAAAGGCATCTCTGGGTTATTTGTGGGGCATAGGAATTCATTCATTCCCCTCCCAATATAGTCCGCCCCCCCCCCCAAGATCTGAGGGACAGTGGACTGGCCCCTGCTGAAAAGGTTTGCTGACCCCTGACCTAAATGCTCCAAAGTGGAACTTTGCAGATGTTTCCAGAAACATTTAGTTACTTTATAGTGGCATGTGGTTTGTGGACATGGGGAACTAGGCTAGTCCCTTAATTGTTCCCCAAAGCCTGGGGAGCTTGTGCCCGTCTTAGGGAGGGAAGCATGATGCTCTGACAGGTCCAAGAGCCCTCCTGCCTGGCTTTGGGAAGGAGGCAGGAGGGCTACAGCATCCTGTCAGAAGCCTGATGCCTCCTTCCCAAAGTTTGAGAAGCTTCTGCTTGGTTCAGGGAGGGAAGCATGATGCTCTCACACACAACATCTCTTCCTCCCCACCTCCATTGCCCTCAGACTCTGGCGCCTCTAGCCCTAATATTCCTCAACGAAAAATTTCACCACATACCACTGTTACTGTATGATCTATGGCCCTCCAGATGCTGTTTACCCCAACTCTCATTATCCCTGACCACTGAGCATTCTATGTGGGGCTGATGGGAAATAAATTCCAACAACGTCCGGAAGGCCATAGGTTCCCCAGCCCTGCTGTATGTAAGCACTGCCATTCACTGAGGGTACAAAAACAAATGAGTGTGTCTGATTGTTAATATTCATTTATTAAAGGTGGGTGGCGCTGTGGTCTAAATCATGAGCTTCCATGGCTTGGTCCCTGCTCCTGTCAACCTAGCAGTTCAAAAGCACGTCAAAGTGCAAGTAGATAAATAGGTACCGCTCCAGTGGGAAGGTAAACAGCGTTTTCGTGTGTTGCTCTGGTTCGCCAGAAGCGGCTTAGCCATGCTGGCCACATGACCCGGAATCTGTACGCTGGCTTCCTCGGCCAATAAAGTGAGATGAGCGCCGCAACCCCAGAGTCGTTCGCAACTGGACTTAACGGTCAGGGGTCCCTTTACCTTTACCTTTATACTTCTCTTCATCTGAGAATCACAGGGCAGCTTCTAATATAAAGGCACAAAAATGCACAGCATAGCAACAAACAAAAACAATACGCCTCTTCCCACATTTAGGGTGAGTTTGCTCATTTCACAGCAAGAAAGTAGGGAATCTTATTTGCGTTTGAGTTGAAATGCCATAAATTTTCTTAGAAAAAGTTTATAGCTTGAGCTGGCTGGTTAAAGACACACCTTTTCCCACAGGCATTTGGAGAAGAATCCTGATAAGATACATGGATTAGTTGCAGCGGCAGAGTACATTCCTATTCAATGAGTTGCCATGAGTTCTGGAATTGTGAATTTCAAGGACTTTGCTATTTTGCAGGTATTATGTATTCTTGTTATCTTTTTTGACTTCATTATAAACCATGTTGTGGTAGCATGTCATGTCAATTAATATTACGTCTAATGGTGCATCTATAATTTATATTAACTCTGAAAGTAAGTTGCTTCATATTCAATAACATTTCCACTTCTTCTCTTTATAGTGTTTCATCTCCATATAGAGAAAGTACACTGGTGTATTGCCCACATCTAGTGTCCACAGCAAAGTGTACCTGCCATTGAGCTTGGGGCTGGGCTTGGCTGGGCCGTGGTGTCGTTTGGTGGTAGAGGACAGAGCTGCTTCTGTCAGGTGACATGCACTGTGTCCCTAGTTAACCTGGATAATAGCGTCCTGTCACCAGTATTTAGGTGAGATTCAACACCAGTCTGGTTGGTTTCTGCATGTGGAATGAGGGGAGAGGGCATCTTGCCCTTTTCCTCAGGCAGCAAATGGAACCCAAGGCAGAGGAGAAATTGACGTCCTTCTCTCCCTGTCACAATGCAGACAACCATTTCCATAATAAGCTTCTATTGGCTTTTCTAAGGAAGCATCCACTGGCACCAGCGAAGGCATCCCTTGAATTGCAGATAGCTGCTTCTAAGTGGGAATTCTAGATGTCACAGTGGGAGGTTCCACTTCCCATAACCCCATTGTCCCAAGGCTGCTCAGGGTTCCCTGTAACTTCTGCTTCCATAACTAAAATGTACCTATTCATTGGTCTTGCAATTGACATCACATCAAGGTTGGTAGCCCTCATTTGTGCTGCCATAGCGCATTATCATACAATCCCTATACAGTGGTACCTCATGTAACAGATGCTTCAGGTTACAGATGCTTCAGGTTATAGACTCCGCTAACCCAGAAATAGTACCTCAGGTTAAGAACTTTGCTTCAGGATGAGACAAGAAATCGTGCGGTGGCGACACAGTGGCAGCGGGAGGCCCCATTAGCTAAAGTGGTGCTTCAGGTTAAGTACAGTTTCAGGTTAAGAACGGCTCTCCAGAATGAATTAATAAGTTCAGGTGACCTGAGGTACCACTGTAAAATAATGAAATATGCCCAATGAAAACACAGTCTATTGGGTCACAGGTACATTATTTATGGCTATTTTTGGCATTCACTAAATAAAATGAAATGTGCTTGTGGAAGGGGGTGATTGGTTTTTATTTGCTTTTATTTTATTATGTATTTTGTGTCCTCATTTTGTATTTTTATGTTGTGAACTGCCCTGTAATCTTCGGATGAAGGGCAGTATATGAAACAAACAAACAAACAAACAAACAAATCTCACTAGTTTTGTCCATGCACACACACATAATCAGATATAGATTGTATGAATAAAGAAATGGTCAAGAAAAATATATTAAAATGTATTGTGGGAAAGCCTGTGGTTTTGTTTTCTTTAAGTAGATGTCTTGCAAAGATCATGTGAGCCAATGGATAGGTGACATTTAATTAAGCTTACTGACAAACATGAAAAGATTCCAAAGTTTCCTTTTTAGACCTTCTTGAAATATCATGCTGCTGGCATCTTCATAAAATGCCACAGGTTTCTCAGATGCCAGGCGATCACATGCACCCGGTCTGAAACCGTGAATATCTGTATGGAAGATAGCCTTGCTTGTTTGCTTTTTCAAAGGAAATTAATGGGGCTTCAAAGATGGAAATCTTAGAGAGTTGATCTGCAAGAGCAAGTGATGAAGCGTTGCTACACGTTGTGCAAAAATAACTAAATGGATGAGAGACACTAAGAACCCCGATCCCATTATCTGCTGCACAAGGCCATAGACAGACAGCATGTCAAGGAAGCTTTATCATTGCTCACATTTGCCTCTGGCCCTCCCCACCTCAGGGATGCGGCCCTCAGAATGTTGCTGAAAAGTGAATGCAATTCCCAGCCTCCAAAAGGTTTATTGCTATGTGCCTGAGGCATCAGGACCAGTCCTCATCCTGTCCTTTGTATGGGAAGAGCAGGATCATATTTTCTTACCAACCGTGGGTATGTATTTCAGATCAAATCTTTTTCATCATTGTCAACAGTTTTAAACAGTACTGACATCCACCTTTCTTCAGCCCTTCTGCTTGGCAATGGCATGGACTCAACCTAACCCTGAATCTAACCCTTGATAAATAAATTCAGCTTCATTTGGGCATTTCTGATCATATCCGCTCATGATTTCACTGGTACAAGTGCATCGGTCTTTGAAAACCTGTCACATCTGTCAAGAAAAAGAAGGTAGTTTGTTGACAAGCCTGTTCTTGGTATGCGAAGAACAGGTTTCGGGAATCTGACAACTTGTATAGCTGTAAAATGATTATACTTTGGTTGTTCTGCCTTGATATAATCTAGCCGGAGATTTTGCTTTTCATTAATATTTACCGCAAGTTAAAACTCCCCTATCACAGCACAGAAAACTCAGCACACACTGTTGCTCTGTGAATGGAAGAGCATGCAATGTATGAAGTGAGCATGCTTTCCCTTCTTACTCCACCCTGGCAGAAGGCGGGGAGAGATGTTCAGAACAGAAAGAAGGCAGGAAAATTCAAAACCAATGAGTCACATCTGTGAGGGCAATGAACTGAACTGAAATGATAGAAAACTTGGTTGTTCGTATACACCTGAGACAAGGGGGCCACACCTCAGTCTTAGCAGAAATGTGAGGAAATTGGTTCAAGGGGTGGACAGTTGTTGATTTATTTTAAGTTACTTAAACATGGACAGATTTTCTTTGGGAAATCCCACCTTGGGCTCTGCTCCGCTAAAGAATTTCAAAGCACAGTGACAGGCAGGTTGCTAGTTATCACAAGTATGCTGGGAAAGTAGTTAAGGGGAATAAGGGACAGGCAGAAGACTGAGTAGCACTTGGAAAAAGCAATCTGTTTTTAATGCAAATCTCTCTCTCTCTCTCTCTCTCTCTCTCTCTCTCTCTCTCTCTCTCTCTCAAATGGCTTTTCATTGCTGCCTGCTGATGTCATTTTTTTCCAAAACACAATTTCGGATAATATAAAAAATATATAACAGAATATATGTATGAGTCATGAACTAATGACCAGATTAATGTGACTTTGATCACCATGGTTGGCTAGTTTCCACACTGAAGTCAACGGATTAAAAAAATCACAGATCAGCCCTCTGGAGCATTTTGTACAATTGCAGTTATGCTTGCTATTCAAACTCGGTAGCAGTTTGATGTTCCAGGAATGTACACAATCTGTATTTTTCTTTATACACTTTATCTTGCTTTGGGTAACAATTGTGTGCAAAAGAAAAGAAAGCCCCAGGGTTGTTTTAGTAATGATCTTTACTGCTTATCATTACTGCCTAGTGTAATGTGGACGGAAAAGGTCAGCAGGCATGGGGCTGTATTTCTCCTTCAAGCTGAACAACGCGGCGATTTGCATTCAGTCCTTTTGTGCCTTGCTACATTTGTGATCTTGAGGCAGGGGAACACAACAAAATCATTACAAGAAAAACTCAAATGAAGGTTCTATAACCTTCAGATCATTCTTTATCTTTGTTTGCTTAAATGGAAAAAAACAACAACCACATATAGAACTGATGTGGCAACGTTGCTGTCTTGGGCTGCAAAGAATCCCAAAGAATCATGAGAACTATAATTTGTTAAGGGTGCTGGGAACTGTAGCATTGTGAATGAGTAAACTGCAGCTCCCAGGATTTGGAGTGGGGCAAGGAGAATGTGCTTTAAATGTATGGCATGTATACAACCTTGGATACGACAAGAATTGAGCCAAACACAGTCCCCCCCCCCCATTTGCTTCAGAACAAGTTGGTCCTCCAGCATTCTGCATTATCTTCCCCATCCTGTGCCCTCCAGATCTTACTGACCTACAACTCCTGTCATCTCTGACCATTGCCCATGCACCCAACAGCATCTGGGAGACCTGTCAAGGGTGCTTCCCAGCCAAGGAATGCGCAGGGCAGATAATTATTTATTGTCAAAGATAACGCTTAACAGTCGTTTCTGCAGCTCTGGATATATACACAGACCAACCTACTGGCTAGGCAGCTATTCCCAGGTCTGTTTTTTAGGGAGCAGTTGCAGCTGTCACAATACCTGGGATAGCTCAGCTGGTAGAGCATGCGACTCTTAATCTCAGGGTTGTGAGTTCGAGACCCATGTTGGGCAAAGGATTCCTGCATTCCAGGGGGGTTTGGACTAGATGACCCCTAGGGTCCCTTCCAACTCTACGAGTCTAACAGGGGGCTGCCTGCCCTCCACCAGTTTAAATAGCTTCCCCCAACAGGCTGCATGCATTCAGCCTGAGACTGAGCCTGCATGGAAACTTTCTCTGCTCATCCCATTTCAATCCCCTCCTGGTTCTGGGAGACAGCGCAGCAGGAGAGGGTGGGGAAGCCCCTGGCCCTTCACTTGCCTGACCTGCTTCTTCCTCCTTTTCTTCTGGCCCATCCTGTGCTCCACCCTTCAGCGCTGAAGCTTCCTCTGCCTCTGCCTCTTGCCTCCTAGCTGGTACAGTTCCCCACAAATCACTCACCCCCTCTCCCAAGAGGGACTCCACACCCCCTGCCCCTGGTAAAGGTAAAGGGACCCCTGACCATTAGGTCCAGTCGTGGCCGACTCTGGGGTTGCGGCACTCATCTCGCTTTATTGGCCAAGAGAGCCGGCATACAGCTTCCGGGTCATGTGGCCAGCATGACTAAGCCGCTTCTGGCGAACCAGAGCAGCGCACAGAAATGCCATTTACTTTCCCGCCGGAGCGGTACCTATTTATCTACTTGTACTTTGAGGTGTTTTTGAACTGCTAGGTGTGCAGGAGCAGGGACTGAGCAACGGAAGCTCACTCTTTCACGGAGATTCGAACCGCTGACCTTCTGATCAGCAAGTCCTAGGCTCTGTGGTTTAACCCACAGCACCATGCGCGTCCCTGACCCTGGTACACACTCACTAATGGCCTGCCAGTCCCTGACAAGACCACAGATTCTCTGTTGCAGCTTTAGGAAGAGGTGGGACATGATCTTTTACCTTTCACCTGCAACCTTTAACTAAGCAGATGTCATCCGCTCTTCTTGGCATTCTTTGCAATAGGGTTGGTACTGCACAGCCATCTTCATTGTACTTTTATGTTGCAATGTCGATGGATCTGTGTGTGTGTGTGTGTGTGTGTGTGTGTGTGTTTGTGTTTAATAGCTGCTACTCAAATATTTTCAGAGACGCTTAGTATCCCACTGGTAGGTGGGTAATGGATGGTGGTAAAGAGAAAGTGAGTGCAAATGGGCTCCCACAAAGGACAGTTTGAAAAATCTTCCCAAGAGGAAAACAAAACAAAACAAACCAGTAAACAGGAGGGTACTGTAGTGTCATGAGGGTATAAAATCACATCATCCACCCAGAATTGGAGGCAGACACATCTACTTTCCATTCAGACACTGATCTGCTGATCTACTCTTGCATTTCCAATTTGTTCGTTTCTTTTCCATGGAACTGCAGAGTTGGAAGGGCCCACTAGGTTCATCTAGCTCAACCCCTTGCAATGCAGGAATCTTTTGGCCCAATGTAGAGCTTGAACCCGCAGCCCTGAGATTAAGAGTTAAATTAAACTGCAAGAGTTAAATCCTTTTTCATGTTATAACTGTTTTCATGATAGCGGCATGTGGGAATACTCCTGCAAATTAAAATCTTCTCACGAGGCACTTAAGCTTGGAGTTACATTACCCTGAACAATCATCAGGATAATAACATTCCCCAAGGAATACTACAACTGCTGCTTTGCCACAGTTGGCTGCGCAGTGTATTTGGCTTTAATGCAACACATCTATTTTTCAGCAATGAGCACCAGGAGCACAATCTAACATCCTCTTCGATAGCTTCAGGAAGCTGGGGGGGGCGGGGCGGGAATAGATGCACAAATCAGATTTCCACCACATCCAAAACCATTCATCCACTGCGTTTCACTGGCATGAAGGAGGATGCCAATTTGGTAATGCTAGCATGTTTCATTGGAGGAAAAGACCAAAACTAATTGGGAATGCTTCAAGCCATTACGTGAATGAAATTCGGCTTGGAGATATGTATTTTCATATCTTTAACAGAAATTGTAATTCTCGAAGTCAAAAGAGTTTTTCCCCCTTTGTCTTTGTCTTGAAAAATACAGGAAAATGAAAACAGAAAAATACAGGAAATAAATGGTTACTTAACAATACTGTCGTTTTCCTCTCTCTCATTGTGGTGATCAATCATTTCCTGCTGTTCTTCCATTCTCCAGCTAAGCAGTACAGTATTTCAAGTCCCACATCACGGCCACCCCACCCCACAAGCTGTTGCTAAGTGAAAATACAACAATGTTGGCAACAGTTTGAGAAGTCGGAGAGCTACATTTAATAAGCAGACAGCCTATTAGCTTGGCAGCAAGTTTGTAAAACTACCGAGGCATCAATGCTGGTTGTTTCCATACAAACACCCACTCAGCAGCAAACATGCACTGTTTGGCAGCCAACACACATTCATCCAAAGGGATTCCAAACGCTGTTTTGTTGTTTTATTTATCCATCATGTGCTCTTCAAGGCTGGGACAGGAAACCCACACTTGCTCCTGAAGGCTGAAGGCCACCCTTTTCAGTCTGTTTCCCCCTAAACTGGCTCACAGCATAAACTTGTACTCCCTCTCTCGTCCACAAAGACATCACTTCAACACAGCCAGAATTTGTATGCATCCCTAAAGTCAAAGCAAACTGGGAACAAGAATACAGGTATTGTTTCCTTTTCCTGACAGCTGTTTTCTGATTTAGTCTTTAGGATTCAAAATGCCTGTGCTTTCCTGCAAAGGGAAGCTTCTGCTGCTTCACAGAGCATCTTACAGAAGTGACAACTTCGTTGTCTTCTACCCTTTCATGGGATGGGAAACTAGATGTCCTGCCTGCCAGAAGCACTACATAGGTATCATACCTATCTATGAAAGGACAGCAGGTGGCTCAGGTACTGGGCAAAACAGGAGATTGTAACTTTCTCCAAGACTGGGGCTCTTGTAGAAGACACACATTAACACCAGTGTACATAGCAAGCAGCAAGAAGGCAAACTGCTAGCTTAAAGTTAATGGTGCCTATGCAGGTTCAAGGACTTGAAAGGCAATCACATCCAAGCCACACAGTGTGCATACAGACACCTCAAGTGTTATGTTGGCATGATGAGGTAACATTTACAAATCTTTAAATCAGTATCTGACGAGCTCAGACACAGAGTTTCCCACAATGCATGGAATCTAATATATGGCTGCAACAAGATTACTTATAAAATGTTTATCCCACTTAATGTAACAGAAATCTCTAGGCAGTTTATTTAAAAACAATGGGTTGTATTCAGAGTAGTGCTAAGAAAATCATTCTGTCAGCACAAAGATTTCTCCTCCTCTCTTCTTGCCATGCCCCACTCCATCTGTTTTGGAATTTCCCCATTTTTCCACAGCAGAATTATTTAGCTGAATACTGCCCAATAAAAGTACAACATTCAATAACATTTTCTAAAAACTGAATAAAAAAACAAAATGATGCTGCATATCACAAATAAGGCTGAGCAATGCAGAATCCAAAACATGGGATATTAAGAGTCAAGAGTCCACAAAAGCTTGGGTAAATATAGACATTTTAAAGAGACGATTACAGGTCACTACTGTCTTTGCCTCACAGATTACCTGAGGGAGAGCATTCCAGAGGGCGGCTGCTATCACTGAGAAGCTCCGATTCCACGTTGTCACCTGACCTTTTCTGTTATAGCAATGACCCTCTGAAACTTTAGCAGGGTGGAGAATTTTACCAAAGATAAGCTCTGACAAATTAGATTATACTGAACATTGTAAAAACTGATAGGTAGTATAGATTTGATATGGTATCTCCTGTGGAGCTAACAGGCAACTGATTCTCTGAGACACACAAAGCTGCCTTAAAGGAAGTCACAGGAGCTTGATCCTGTATTCCACACACAATCCAGAGATCTATTGCACACGTTTCTTTTGCCCTGAAAAGTACTTCTTGAGAAACTGGTTTCATTCTGGAAATAAAAATTGCTGCATTACCCTGCAGTGTGTCTATCAGAAAACAGTTTTATGCAGTTCTGGTTATGTGGGGTGTACCCACACTTGCCCAGTGTTGTTGTGGATGGCTGCATACCAAGATCAGTTTCTGTGCTACAAGCAGGTTAGTGTGGATGCAGCTTCAGTTGTGAAGACCATTCACACATATTTGTGAATATTTTGTGCCATTCCCGCTCTCTCCTGACATTTTGAAGGGTTGTCAAAGCCCTAGTGGATGCTTCTTCCCATATGGCAAAGGCACTTCCTTTACCTTCTCCCCCCCCCACCTCTTCCCCCATTCTTCCAGGATGTTTATCAGCTCTGTTGCCATTACTGCTGCCATGATGCAACCACTGAGCAACTTTGCTTGATTCTTTCCTCCTGGATCTCAGTTCTCTAGGGTAGGAAACCACTGCTTTCAGTCACTCTCAGTGGAGTAGGTCCTGCAGGAAGGAGACGGAGAGCAGGTGCAGACGAGTTTATTTTGACTCTGGTTATGGCAGCACAATTGTCTCAGAAGGTGTGTGAAGGAGGATGAAGCTGTATGAGTGAGGGAGATAGGCCTGAGCAATTAATTGAATAGCCTGGTTAGCATGACAGGATGTTCCAAAGCTTGGGGACCATTTTGTATGTAAAGAGTTGAACTTACCTTGGATTCATTTATTAAATAAATAAACAATTTGTGTTGATTGTGGGCACAATCAATGGCTTGAATAATAACTAAAACAGCTCCTTTTCTGTTTGCTTGCCTGGTTACCTGGAACGGATTCTAATCACCGCAGGCAAATAAGCAAGTAGCTACTTAAAAGCCCATCTTAGCTTCATGTTCGTGAGGAATCTGTTAGCTGAGACTGTTCTGGACTAGGATACCACTGAATGTGATAATGAAATGTGTCCTTCTTGTAAGAGAAAAGGAGAAGATGAGGTGAAAAGGGTGACAAATATTAAAAATGATTTAGAAACACATCCAGGTTTCACAGGAGAAAACAAAAATTGTTTCAGGAACGACCAACAGCTTGGCACTTTTTTCATACAATATTAACTGTAAAAAAAAATGCTGAAGATTGACAAAAACAAATGACAACAATGTGACATTTAGTCATACCAAGTGATTCATTGCAGCTCAGTAGTTAATGCTGAGTTGTTCCTTCCTTGGCTTAAATTCCTTTGTGCCAAGTTTTGGAAACATGCTGTTTAAACACTGTGTATGACTACATGGTTCGCCATTTCTGATACAAACTTAACTCCCATTCTATTTTCCTCCCAATACAAACATAAGTAGAGCCTGATGGATCAGGGCAGTGGTCCATCTAGTTCAGCCTCCTTTTCTCCTGTGGGAAAACTGCAAGCAGAATTCAAGCATAAGCAAACTCTTCCCCTTTAGTGGTTTCCACCAACTAGTATTCAGAAGCATTACTGTCTCCAGCTATGGAGGCAAAGCATTTCCATCATGGCTAGTTGCCATTGATAGTCTTATCCTCCCTTGATCTCCCAAACAAGCTGATATAAGAGTGTTTCTCCTTCGGAAAGGCAGACATGTATGTAAAGATCATATTAACTGTAACTGTTGTTGTTTTTCAGAATGTTTTAACTGTTTTAGAGAGTTTTTTCATTTTTAATTGTGGGTGTGTTTGCTGCCCTGCGGTCCTTCGGGAGGAAGGGTGGGAAACAAATTTTGGCAAATAAACCCATTAAATAATATGGGAATAAAACACATGGGCCTGCCTTTTGCCAAACAAAACATTGTTTTAAATCCATAGTGTGGAAAGGGAGATCCTTGCATTATGCTGGCACAAACTCTGTATAATGCTTTCCAGCAGGGGAGAAAGGTTGGGTCAGAGTGTAACAGTCCAGTAAACTTAGCTGGTGACAAATAACTCTGGAATTATTTTAATTGTTAAGCGCAAACAAAAACACCACCCACCCACACCAAGGTTCTCCTGGAGCTGGAGAAATCAAACCCTGAGTAACCACTAAATAATCATTTTTGAAGTTCAATTTATGAGGAAACTTAATATTTGTAACTTTCTATAATATAAAATATCTCTGCACCTTGTCTGTGCAGAGGAGAGTCCATAGCCACCACTCTGAGGCTTTATTTTATTTTTTACAATCAAGTGATGTATATATTTTATGAAATAAAATAAATAGCTCAGTGCTATTCAAAGACATGATGCCTACCAGGCAACAATAGTTTGCAATGCTCACTAGCAACCACTCCATAAATTAAGACCACATTTGACTAGCTCCCCCCCCCCCCAAGGAACTTTTGGCCCTCCGGGTGTTCCCAAACTCCTGACTTTCATCATCCCCAGTCAGAATGGCCAGTACTCAGAGATGATGAGGTTGTAGTCTAGCCGCATCTGAAGGACAAATTCCCCATACCTATTTTTACGAAGACAGCACCTCTGATCTAAGCATGTGCAGTCTGTTATTATATCAGCCAGACATAACCTGCCAGAAGAGGTTCAAACATCCTCACTTGATGAGATGTCTGGCTTGTGTGAAGCATCCCTCACAGATCTAACACTACTAGGTTGTCTCAAAGGGTTGTGTCCAACTAAATGGAGTGGTTACAGATAGGTAGCCGTGTTGGTCTGCCATAGTCAAAATAAAAAAATTCCTTCCAGTTTGCATGCACATGAAAGCTCATACCAAGAACTAACTTAGTTGGTCTTTAAGGTGCTACTGGAAGGAATTTTTTTAAATGGAGTGGGTCAGTGTAGACTCACTGAAATAATTGACCCTAAGTTAGCCATGTCCATTCGATTCGATGGGTCTGTTGGCTCCAACATATATAAGGCTGGCCTGCCCTCACAACATCCAGAGGGCAAACAATGGCTTATCATATGTATTGCATTTATATCTTGCATTTCCGACAACCAGCTGAAGATCGCGCACGTGGTTCTCTCCTCCCAAGTTTATCATCGGGCCAACATTTTTTGGCTGCGCGTGTGAACTCTGGAGATAAGGGCGGATTTAAACCCGAGCCTCTCCGAAAGCAAACGGCGGGATCTCCCAGCCATCCCTTCCGCCACATGCGGACACAAGATGACCCCGTTGGCCTGCCCACCTCAGCCCTGCCAAACTCTCCGTTTAGCCAAATCTCTAGCCAAATCCGGGCCCCTTCCGCTGTGATCTGAGCAGCAGGCCTGCGATTCCACACACGGCTCCCTTCGCAGATGGAAGAAAGCCCAGCTGCGCCACACCCGAGCCGGCGGCTGCCCGCGGGTTTCCTATTACTTCGGGGCATGACTCAACGCTAGTGTCTTCTCCTGGCCACCGGGGTGGGCGTTGCTCTCGCTCGCCTCTCCTTCCATTGGCTGCCGGCGCTGGGCGCCCACTCCGCATTGGCCGCCCTTCTCCTCGGGGGCGGGTCTCCGAGCGAGCGCCGCTGCGAGTCCCCTTTTTGGCTGCGGGGCTGCAAGTTGCGGGCCGCTTGTTTTGCAGCTGAAGCGGAGAGGGCGAGGAAGGGAGCTCGCGGGAAACGGGGTCACTCGCTCCATCCTCTGAGAGGAGGGGGGAAACAAGGAAAGGACCCGAGCAGGGATTGGCAGCGCCGCGAAGTTCGCCTCAAGTCTCGGCGGGCAGCAGCTGTCGACGGCGGGACCATGACGAGACTCGCCCTCCTGGTGCCTTTCGCCGCGCTGGTGCTGCTGGCGGGACGCGGCCGAGGTAAGGAGCGCTGCTCGGCCCTTTTCCCCTCGCGCGCCTCTAGCCTTCGATGCGGGGCGCTGCCCGTCCCTCTCTCCCCCAGCCCGAACAAATGCTCCGGGAGAGCGGCAGGAAAAGGGGAGCAGCAGCAGCCGCGCCCCGACGGGAGGCGCCGAAGGGACGCCCACCCCCTGCCCGCCGCAGCGCCGCTCCCCGCCGCCTTTGTGCTGCCAGCCTCGAGGAGCGGGCGAAGGGAAGCCCGTCTCCACATGCTCGAGGACATCCTCTTCTTCGAAGGCTCGGCTTGCCAAAAGAGTCCCCGGCTCAGATGCAGGGCTTTTTTTTCTGGGGGTATGCATACCCCTAAAATTTTTGAGAGTTTTTTGTCCTTTTATCCTTTTGTCCATTTATCGCATTTATTTTTCCCGATTTGAACTATAAAATGGTGGTTTTCTGGAGTCCAAATGAGACTACCCCTAAACATTTTTTTCCGGGAAAAAAATCACTGCTCAAATGGATCCTAGAAGGATTTTTTTTTTTGGGGGGGGGAGAGTGGGAATCGTAACGGGGTGACAGGCGTTTGACCCAAATTGGGGTGTAAGCAAGTTGTTTTTGTTATGTATTTAGGGACACCCTGCCTTTTCCCCTGATAGGGACACAAGGCAGATAAAATAAGAACAACTGAAAACATAGTGGGCAATAATAATAATAACCCAATTAAACATTAGAGTCTGGGACACACTTCCAAGAAGAATATGCTGATGGTTTCTCTTTAGGCCACATGGACAGGATCACACCCACAGGGATGCCATGTTGAATAAAATATTGGGGGGGGGGGGTAAACCCTGCCCTGCCCAATCAATCACATGGTGGGGCACACCCGCACCATTTGAATGGCAGTGCCCATCAACTTGGGGGGCCCTGGCCCTCTCAAGTATGGGGGCAGCCCATGGACATAGCCAAGGGGGGTCAGGGAGGGGCAGCTGCCCCCCCAAATCAATAGAAATAAAAATATATAGCTAACTGAGGTTCTCCCCGCCACGCAATAGGCCTGCTCCCCCCCAACAAAGGTCTCTCCCCCCCAACAAAAATCCTGGCTACACCTTGGCCCCTAGGAGTTGGCTCCTGTGGTACCCAGGTGTTGTCCTAATATTGTGGAATTATTCTCCCACTTCACCCCTTAAGCTTGCTCTGAAAGGAGAGGGAATTCTGCCTGCATCATGTCTACATTAAAAAGAGATGTCACTGTTAAGATCTTAGATAAGTATGTGTTTTCTGGCTTCACCTCCCTGTTAGACATGCCCACAGGTCTTTGTATGGAGTCTTTCCCCAGTTGTTTAAGGACCTGGTACTATAAACTTGGTAGTACCTATTCCGATGCAGAGCGAACGGTGCTGAGTAAGGTGGCTGGGTGGGAACTTAGGGTAAAGTGTGAACTGGAGGGTATTTGTGGAAATTCATTCTTCCTGTTGGCTGGTTGTGCCAGACTCTTGTTTATTTATTTGCCACTGAATTAACATCCTAAACCAATAGGAAGGTAGCCTTGAAATCTATTATACTTTTATGGGGTAGGCTTAACTGCAACCTAATATTCTTTGGACTTGTATATTTTCACTGGGGGAAAGGCAATATAGAGTGCAGCCCTATATAGGTTTACTTAGGGGGAAGTCTCACTGAGTTTAGGGGGCCTTTCTCCATAATAGGTGCATTTAGGATTGCAACCTATGTTTGCTTTTGGCTTAGCTATGTTGTTGTTGAATAGTGACAGGGGTACTGAGGGAGGATTTTCCATGGCTTTGGAATAACCATTCCACGAGTATAGAAAATGCAGTATTATTAGCAGACTATTAACATACAACGGGTCCAGTTAAGGCAGGCTTCCTCAACCTCAGCCCTCCAGATGTTTTGAGACTACAGTTCCCATCATCCCTGACCACTGATCGTGCTAGCTAGGGATCATGGGAGTTGTAGGCCAAAAACATCTGGAGGGCTGAGGTTGAGGAAGCCTGAGTTTTGGACTAACTGTGACTGCTAGTCACATTATTTGAGCTGACTTCTTTGAAGGATATTTATTATGAGGATGGGAATTGACCTTTATGTGATTCAATAATTTGGAGGGGGTGCACATGATGCTAGAATTCCATCCTCCTGTGATATCTGGGGACACCCTGCCCCCCGGAATCATCACAGTTTTTGGAAAAAACATGTGCACACCCATAGGTGAAGGATGCATACAGCTGTTTTGGTCTTGTATGTGGTGGAGTAGATCTAAGAGTGCTGCTTTAAGTATGACAATATATTCACACTTAAGTGGTAATCTTTGTCTGAAGCAGCCCTGATGTACTGGAAGAACAAAATTGTCTTCTCTACAGCATATTATTCTATCATCATTGTCATAATCATCATTATTTTTTAAAAAACCATTTGTAACAGGACTTTCTTCCTTGGAGATCAGAGCATTGGTTATTGCTCAGGCTGCACATGATATTTTTCTTTCTTTTTATCTAAAGTAGTCTCTCAAGCTGCAATGCCCTGTGGGAGAGGGGGGAACATTTTAACCCTTTCCATTCTACTGCTTTTGCACATCTGCAAATTGTCTTAGAGCTGTGTTTAGCTTCATTTATTTTGTCCCCCCCCCCCATGAACTACAAGCAGCTATGTGTGGACAATAACATAGTTAGTGATCTGCACCAGGAGTAGGGGGGCTGTAGGGTGTCACGGCAGTGGAAGACAGGAGTGCCTGGCGTGCTCTGGTCCATGGGGTCACGAAGAGTCGGACATGACTAAATGACTAAACAACAACAAAGGGTGTCACGGGGGTCTATAGGGCAGCACGGGAGCGTGGCATGGGAGCTGCTGTACCTGGGGGTAGGGGTGGGATTCTGTGCCTCAGGGGAGTTTGCAGGTAGCATAGCGGTTCCTGGGCATTTCGGGTGCTGCAGGGGGAGGAGGAACCACTTCCAATCCCTGAAATCAGTGACTGCCCTAAACAAACTCAGCAACTGTGGTCTGCCCCAGGCGCCGGAGGGGGTTGCTGCACCACATTGTGTGTGTGGAGGTGAAAAAGCATCAGAGAGCAAAGGGTTAAAATGTTCTATCACACGCTTCCTCCTCTTTGCATCATGTTCAGTTTGTCTCTTAGCCTTAGAACAACCCACTGAGTTAGGTTAGTCTAAAATATTCAAGCACTCCTTGAACATTGCAGCTGAGCAATGTTGAAGTTGAACGTATAACAAGTTGAGCAGTGCAGTTGTTTTGCTCTAATTGCATTAAGTTTAACCAGACAGGGAAATAGCTTTTCTTGAATGCCTTTCCATTTTGGAATTCTGGCCCAGATAAATTCCCATTTTAGGCAGCGCAGCTAGGTACACAACTTTTTGACTACAGCATAGTTCTCCGTGACAGGACCAAGTTTTAAAAATGCATTTACTTTTTGTTAGGAGAACATAGGGAATCCTTACTCTATTAGAGACCTTAAAAAAAGTTTAATACCATAGTTTATTATCCACCACCTGAACAAGTTTATTTGGACATAAATCTAGATTTCAATGATACCTGTATCTGGGTAATATGCTTGGGATGGCTGCCTTGAACTTTACAGTCTTTCTTGGCCCAAACCATTCATCTTCCTGCTCCTAAAGTGAGCATTATAGTTTTCCAATAAACAATTTTAGAACTGACTTGCATACATGTAAGTACTGTACTTGGATCCACCTTCTGTGTGACATGTACCACTCTGAGCAAGCCACCTCACTGGAACTGTTATGACTGTTCACTTATGTTAGGCATATTAATCATTTCCTTACCAACTATCAAACAACAGAGTCCTACAGTAGCATGTAGGTTGGCAGGGAAGTAATCTGTACACATAACATTTTGCAATTAAATGTTTTCTCACTTCTCCTTGCAACAATGGGCAAGTATAAATTAATATTTGTCAGCTGGTAACCTGCCAGTGCATGTGCATGCTGCATAAGCACAGGCAAGATGCAGCACTTCCTCTGGATACTGAGAGAGACTTTTTGTGTTATTCATGAGACTACAGTATGACAAGTGAAACATGGGGGAATAGAGAGCAGCTGTTGTGCGAGTTGTCATAGATGGTTGTCTATTGCTTCTGTAGGCAAAATCCTCAATTAGGAGTGAGACCAAGCAATAAAATGCAATGATGAATGGGAGCAGTTAGGAACATAGAAAGCATGCCTTCTACTGTGTCAGAGCTCTAGTCCATCCATCTATCTATTGTCTATGCCTACACCAGTGGTGGGGAATTTTCTCAGCCCAAGGACTTCATACCCTCGTGGCAGCCTTCTGGGGGCTGCATGCCAGCAGTGGCCAGGAGCAGAGGCAAAATGGCAGAGCAATGGAGATGACTCTTGTCTTCGTACAGTAGGGTGTATTCCAGCCACAAAATGCCTGGGTTTTGCGCACACTTCTCCATTCAGTCCAGCAAGAGGCATTGGTTCAAGGACTCATTTCAGCCAGGCAAAAGCACTTGAAATGGACAACAAGCATGGCTGCTGGGGGCTGGCCTGGGGAGAGTCCTGAGAGCTGGAGAGAGGCTTGGGGAGTTGCATTTAGTCCCCACGCATGAGGTTCCCCAATCCCTGGCCTACACTGACCCACAATGGCTCACCCAAGTTTTCAGAATGGGGACATTTCCAACCATGCCTGGAAGCTCCAAGGATTGAACTTGAAACCTTCTGCCTGCAGAGTTTGTTCTGCCACTGAGTTGTGGCCCCACGTCACAGAATTACTGTGTGAGCTGCTTGTCCTAGCAGAGATTGCCTTACCATTTAGCTATTGCCCACCTGGTTATGCATCAGGTTCCAGTTATGTTAGCAAGTGGGAATCTTACTGGTGCAGGGATGTTTAAAAAAGGACAGCTTAGCAGAAATATTAGCATTATTGTATTTTATGTTTATTGTTCTGGGGATAAAAGAAGAGGAGCAGGGTATAAATATGTTGGTACTGAACTGGCATCCTGCCCACCTAGCAGTTCGAAAGCACGTCAAAGTGTAAGTAGATAAATAGGTATCACTCTGGCGGGAAGGTAAATGGCATTTCCATGCACTGCTCTGGTTCGCCAGAAGCAGCTTAGCCATGCTGGCCACATGACCCGGAAGCTGTACGCCAGCTCCCTTGGCCAGTAAAGCAAGATGAGCACCGCAACCCCAGAGTCGTTCACGACTGGACCTAACAGTCAGGGGTCCCTTTACCATTACCTTTTTACTGAACTGGCAACATGCAGTAATATGCATTGTAGGAAAAATCCTAAAAATACAGCAATTAAATTAATCCAGCCGCCTGTCCATAGTACAGGTAAATGAAAGCATAATGCAGGTATTGTAAGCTCACAAGGCAACAGCAGTGCATTAGCTGCTTTAAGTATAGGGTCTTTCCCCTACAAAACTGCTGTCAAAAGAACAAAAAGGAGAAACAGCATCTTTGTTGGAAGACAAGCTGTTAGGCAATTCATTCCAGATGTTTGTTTTCCTCAACCCTTATTGATTAAACCTTGAACTTTTGCCAGCAGCTTTGTGTTTACTGGGTATGTTTATCCTGTGGATTGCAAATGGTCCACCTGCTCTCTCCTCATTCCTTTCCCCCACTTGTGCAAGGAATATAGCCCATTTCCAGGGGGGAAGGAAGCAATGGATGATGATGGCAGGTGAAAGAAAATAAAGAGAGAGGCATTCAGCACTGAACCTTACAGTCAACAATGAGCACAAGCTTCGCATTAAGTGCTGTCTGCAGATATGCATTGGTGTTACCAGAATGAAACTGTATCACACTCCAGTGTGGGTAAGACTGCCATGTTAAAAGCCTGGGCATCATCTTAGGTGCTGTATCTTTCTGTGCATCTGGCTGAGGAGGGCACATGATGCAGCTGCCTTGGAGAAGCTAAGAAGGTCTGGATCTTGTCAGTACTTGGGAAACCTTGGCTTCCATGACGTCATGGAAGACAGGTGGCACTCACACAATGCAATAAGCATTGTAAAGATTAAAAAAAACACCCAGTAAGATAGAATTGGAAACCTATTGCATTCTTAACTGATTGTAGTGATACAGTTACAGATTTGATTTAAAGATATTCTGTTGACTTGTGAAATAGCTGGGCCTCTGTTCTCCTTCCATGACTGGAAGCGTCTTCCATTAACAGAAGTGAAACTATTGGATACATTCCTGTTAACTACAACATGGTGGTGTAGGTTTTCCTGAAAATAATCAGTGCAAATATGGATAATTTGTAGGGGGGATTGCTGATGCCCTAATACTGATCTAGTTAGCATGCCTGTTTTGCCCTTATTTGGTATACAAAGCCCAAAAGAGCTCCTTTGAAATGACCAAGTTTGCCTAATAATGCATCTGCAATTGGCATCCATTCTTTGTTACCAATTAACTTGAGAGATCTGTAGGGTGGCAACACAAGAATGGGCCTTCTCTGCAGTGGCTCCCCCATCTGTGGAATGCTCTCCCCAGGGAAGTTTGCCTGGCGCCTTCATTATACACTTATAGGGGCCAGGCAAGAACGTTCCTTTTTAACCACGCCTTTGGTTGATTTGGACATCCTATGCCCTTTTAAAATGTGGAGGTTTTTTTGGAAGGTGGGTTATTAGGTTGTTGATTTTATATTTTGTGGTTTTATATTCTGGTTTTGTTCTGTGAACCACCCTGAGACCTTCGGGTATAGGGTGGTATATAAATTTAGTAAATAAATAAAACTTTTGCAATGGACATCTTTCTGCAGAAAATTTTGCACTCCCATCACTATTACTAAATTATTGGAGTATAAATATAGACTATGGGGAAATTGGAAAAAACCTATAGGCTGAAGATAGTCATTTGAGACACCGTTATTCCCCTTCCATGCGAAAGTATGTATTCCATCATGAGTCTCAGTGAGACGAGGGAAATCCCAAATCACGTTGTCAAGGTCTTGGCTGCAATCAATTTTGGGTAGTATTCCTACAGATGAATAAGTCAAATCAGTCTGGCATGCCTCATGGCCTTCATTTTTTTGTGGGAGGTGCAAGTGTTAATTTATGAAAGTTTAGCCTTGCATTAAAGTATCAGAAAAGTCTTAAGGATAGGATTCTTGAACAGCTAACTGTATTCCGAAAGAAGTACTGTGCTCTTAACCCAGTCACAACAGTGCATTTAGTAATGGTTCAGTGTTCAGTGCCCATGGTGCTATGCTTCTGATTTGCCACTGTGCGAACAGAATGTTATATAAGGTGGACCTTGCTTATGTTCCAGTGGGGCTCTTACATTTTACACTATGTTATGTTAGAAGTTAGTTTATATAGGACTCAGTATACCTCCTCCTTTTGTGTCAACTGCATCAGCTGCCTGTATCTGTCTGTGTGCAATTCAAAGTGTTGGTTCTGACATATAAAAAGCCATGCATGGCTTTTCAAGACTAGGTGGTGCCTTTCTCCATAGAACCCCGCCTGAGAATTGATTTTCCATGGAAGGCCTTTTTGGTGGTGTCCTTTCCTCTTTTGGAGTACACTGGGTGATCTGGGCTGCTCCCTTACTGCTTATGTCTAGCCAAGGCAGTTAAACATTCTTAGGAGGAAAGGAGATGTACAAACTATTTAAAATAAGTTCATGGCTGACAGACTGTGGCATTGGCACTTCTAACTTTGGAAAAGCTAACCTAAGGCCCGGAAGGCTACTTGCTGTTCACAGTTCAAAGCAGTGATCCCCCCCCCCAAAACACCACTCCCCACACAAAGAGACTCTTAAGTTGTGCAAACACATTAATTATCTGTCAGTGGTACTTACTGACCCTTTTAGCCACTTTTGCAAATTGCAATCTCTTTCCTAACACTGGCAACAGTCAACAGGAGTGCAAGAAGCTGTCTTATACTGAGTCAGATCATTGGTTCATCTAGTTCATATTGTCTGCTAGTTCATAAAAAATATTCCATATGGTATGTGTTACATTGCACATTTCTTTTTACCCTCCATCAAATAGTTGAATTTCAGACATTTCAAGAGACCAGCATTTCATTTCCCATTGAGCAACTCATGGAACTTTTACTTTCTTCTGGTATTGGGCAGTCGGGACCATGGCAGCCATTGTTTGACTTTAAACAAATGATTGTCATCTATATTTTGAGATGGAGAGCAGCCATTTATACTTAGATGTTACATTCACTTGGAAAGTACAGCATTCCTTCTGCATATATCTAATATAAAGTTTGTCTTACAGCTGAGCTAGTAAGTATTATTTACCTCTATTGCCTGGGGCTGTAACTAAGATAATGGCTGTGTCCCCAGCCATCATATCAGCTGAGCTAATGGTTACCTAGAGATGTGGCAGGAAGGGAGAAAGGGGTTAATGGACTATGCTGATTAATATGCTGATCAAAACAGGACAACCCCAAAATACCTGGGGTAAATTTGCACTGGCTAGTGTTACTGCCTTATTGGGAAAAGAAACTGATCACTGGAAGGGGGACACATTAAGTTAATCATGCTTCTCCCCCCAAAAAAGGTGCTTTTAGTACTGGTCGCTGCACAAAAAAACAACATGAGGCCCCAATCTGGATCAGGCCAGTGTGGACAAGGGATTAAATGTTTCACCCCCACATTCACCGCCCCTCACCCTCTGCAGTAAAGTGAACTGCCAGCATGCCAAAGGGGGAATGATTTCTGGTAAAAAGAGGATATGTTTTCATTATCCCAAGCCAGAAGGTGGTCTTGCAGAGCGACTTACTGTGTGTATGTATGTGTGGAAAGTTAAGCATTTGCCCCAGCTGGGCTCCTCCTTTAAAAAAGGCCTGAAAGGCAGTGATTTGAACTGCTGAAAGACACAGTAGAATGAAGTAACACAGATTAGTTTAGTGATTTGGTGGGTGGGAAGGAGCCTAGTGTAGACCCAAAAGCAGCTGGCAGCATGGTAACTTGTTAAAAACAGGGAAAGTGAAGTAGCAGAGGCATGGGATTTCAGATTCATAGGAAAGCATGTAGATGCAGTTGCGGTTGTAGTACTTGAATCTATGAAAAAGCTTTGTCTCCTAAGCTTGGCAATTCCTAACTTAAAGCTATTCGGACAGTACATTTTTGATCCCTTGCATCTTAAAAAGGGCTTTGAGATAACTTTTTCCTTGGACAGAAAACTAGTACAACAGCAGCTTTTTAGCTTGGAGCAGTGTGCTGATAGAAGCAGTCTGTGTGGTGTACACTTTCTTGAATCTGCAGTGCAGCGTCGACTCTTCCCAACTTCGTGGTATGTTGCTGCAGAGCTAATTATAAAGGGCTGCTTGGCAGCGCGTGTAAACATCCTGCCAGGGTTTTTGCCTCATCGAGTAGCCCACAGATTTCTGCGTAGCACGAGATGACTCATGCTGTTGCAAGCTGTCAGTTATTCTCATATGAGTCATGCTTGTATGCCAGTCCCTCTGCTTTAAAGGTGTCCAAATGTCCAGATCTCTCTATTGAGCTGTTTTGCAGAGGTGATATGGCAAAAGCATTCCAGTCTGTTACTCATTAGCGGGGAGGGTGTCCCCCACTTCATCGTTCTGAAATCCCATACCCAGTGGTTTTGGTGTGCCTCTGTTGCTAAATGGATTGCAGATGACAAATGAAACTCAGAGAAAATCGCAACAATAAAAATGATCAAAATGCAAGGGGGCAGGAGGGAGAGGTTAAATATTACCCTCCCTCCAGTCATTTGAAATGGACATTTGCTTTTGTTTATTGAAAAGGTGGCACAATGTTTTCATTGGTGTTGATCTCATTGGGCTGGATCCTGACTCTTCTCCATGGGTGTAAGGGATCCTTCTGTGAACAGAACTATCCTTCTGATTTTTAGAAGTTCTTTCAATTTTTTAAGAAAAGTTGGGAACCATGTTATTTTTAATTGAATGGTGTTGAGCTGTTTAGTCACACTTTATAGTCATTTAGCAAGATATATCTGCCAATATCAGAACAGAACTTTCATCCCACCCAGCACTTTCTTTCCTGATAAATCTCTATTGGTAACCGGACAGGAAATAAGTTACCGTATGTGTTTTTAAACATTAGTTTTGAGTTGGAGGAGAAAACCCACCAAAAACAAGGCACCTTATCAACATGCTAATGGTTTTTCACACATACCTGCATCCTAATTGACTGTCTATGGCTGAAAATAAAAATTGATAATGTGTTCATCCAACCACTGTACTGATTCCTGCTGCTTTCATCAGCAGGCCTTTATATTATTATATTTAATGGATTTATTAACTACCATTCAGAACACAATATTTTTGGACACCCACTTACAGCCATTTAAAACAATTGTTTAAAACAATAGCTATCATAATAACAGCAATAAAAAACATTAATATGTCACAGCCAGCGATATCCATATAAGGCTAGAACAGATGCTGCTGCCTTTTGGATCATCTCATTATTAGACTCCATTTCATTTTCCTTATGCGTGGTGGAATTGAACACTGGAAGTAGTAGTTGCTGTAGGGTGGGGCAGGTCCAGCATGAATGCAGTCATGCACTTATCCATGGAATAGTTTTGGGTGCAGGATTGATAGACAACTTGCCCAGAAGTCATGTAGGGTGGTCACTTTTGTTGTTGTTGTTTAGTCGTTTAGTCGTGTCCGACTCTTCGTGACCCCATGGACCAGAGCACGCCAGGCACTCCTGCCTTCCACAGTTTGGTCAAACTCATGCTGGTAGCTTCGAGAACACTGTCCAACCATCTCGTCCTCTGCCGTCCCCTTCTCCTTGTGCCCTCCATCTTTCCCAACATCAGGGTCTTTTCCAGGGAGTCTTCTCTTCTCATGAGGTGGCCAAAGTACTGGAGCCTCAGCTTCATGATCTGTCCTTCCAGTGACCACTCAGGGTTGATTTCCTTCAGAATGGAGAGGTTTGATCTTCTTGCAGTCCATGGGACTCTCAAGAGTTTCCTCCAGCACCATAATTCAAAAGCATCAATTCTTCGGCGATCAGCCTTCTTTATGGAGGGTGGTCACATGTATCCTTTAAACACTGAGATCAGGGCTTTGGGGAAAACACAATCCCTGAGGAGGTACAAGAAGACTGATGGCATCCTGTCTTAGACAAAATTGTGATCACTCAGGCAGGTACAAAGTGTTAGCACATGCTGTTCCAGCTTTGCAGGGTGATGTTGAGGGAGCATATCTATTGGGCTGCTATTGAGAACCTTCTGAAAACCCATACTTCTACCCAAGGGAAATAGACAAGTTTGGGGGTACAAGGGTACTGTTGACAGATGCCGAGGGATATGTGTTTGGCAAGCTTGTAATGCCTCTTCAATCATGTTAAGAAATGGAAGAATGGAAAAGTTAATTGGACAAGCTCTTGTGTTTTGTTATAATCACCCTGCAGTGACCATTTTTTCCTTAGACTGTTCTTTTGCATGTGGCAGAGCCTGCCAACCTTGGATTCATTTGCAGCCTGAAGATACTGTCACGGGCAACACACCCCACGGGCAACACAACTAAGCACACATTGCAGCCAGTTCTTCTGGCTACAACAAAATGCTTCTTTCAAGCTTAATTTCAGTGGAAGGGGACAGGGAGGGGGGGGGGCAACGAAAGCTGCTATGGGCACATATGTATACACAGATGCTACATTGGTGACCCCTTGTGTGTGACATAGGGCATATCTATGCAACTAGATACAAACAATCTTAAGGAAACGGACTGAGGAGTCATCTAGTTTAGTGTTCTGTTTCTAGTGGGTGCTTCCAAGAAGCTTACAAGCAGGATATGAAAGGAAACCAGTATCTGGCATTTAGAGGTAAACTGCCTCTGGACACAGTCTTGGCCAATAGCCCTTTATAGGTCTACACCGTGGGGAAGACTCTTTATTACCATTGGTTTCGTATATCACAAGCTTTGCAGTTTTGTTTTTGGGTTTACCATACAATTTATTGGCTGTCCTTCAGCACATCTGGCAAGATTAAACTGCTGGATATATTGGTGCTAACAAGGAAGGAGAAGATGAGAATTTGTATTCTGGTTCAGATACTTCAGGTGGTGCAGAATGTGGTGGCCAGACTGCTGATGGGGGCATGTGGTTGACAACATGAAAAACCATTTGTATAACACCCACAGTGGCTGCTACCAAGACAGATTTACGGTCTATGCATTATCAAGCCCCGAACAACTTAGGCCCATGTTAGGACTATCTGAAGCCTTGTATCCCAGCCAAATCACTAAGACCATCTGCAGGACCACCACTGGTTGTTCCCCAAGTGGGTGAGGTTAATCTTAACAGTGACAGGAAACTGAGCCTGTGTAATGCTTTTCCAACAGAGACCTAGCAGTCACCTTTTGTTTTAACCTTTAAACATGTGCTGGAAAAAGTTCTATGTCACCAAGTTTGTGCAAGCAATTAAGAAACTATTGATGATCTCTGATTTTAAATATTTATGTTGTTTTTATTGTATGTATGTATGGCGGCTATGGGACGTGGGTAGTGCTGTGGTCTAAATCACAGAGCCTAGGGCCCGCAACGGGGTGAGCTCCCATTGCTCGGTCCCAGCTCCTGCCAACCTAGCAGTTCGAAAGCACGTCAAAGTGCAAGTAGATAAATAGGTACCACTCTGGCAGGAAGGTAAAACGGCGTTTCCGTGTGCTGCTCTGGTTCACCAGAAGTGGCTTAGTCATGCTGGCCACATGACTCGGAAGCTGTCTGCAGACAAACGCCGGCTCCCTTGGCCAGTAAAGCGAGATGAATGCCGTGACCCCAGAGTCTTCCGCTACTGGACTTATTTTTTCCTTTGACTAGAGGCATACAAATATATTTATAAATAAGCAAATATTTTAATTTTACAGGACAAGATTTTGACTTGGCAGATGCATTTGGCGGTAAGTTAACTACAACCTAATGAAGTAAACTTAAGAATATTTAATGGGTTTTATAGTAATCATGATATTGTGATGTAGATTTTAGTCTAAATCAGATCTTAACCCTGTCTTAGCTTCAGATGCATCATGCTGCATTATCTCAGTTTGATGAATCAAGAGGGCTAATCCTGATTTATAGAGCCCAATAATTTTAAACAAGGTGGATAATGTAGAATTGAGGGTAGGAGGGGAGGAAATGTTAAATTACTTTAATGTAAAAATCTGCAGTGCCATGAGATTGAGCTGTGATTAACATACCAGCACAGCATTATATATTCAAGAGAGCTGGAAAACTAATTACCAGGGTGTACACTGGATTCAGATGAATTTGAGGCTGAACCAAATCTTATGGTCAGTGCACACCTCTACTCAGTTATGTGAGCCTAAGGGGCTTTAGACATGCTAGCACAGGGGCTGGGGGAGCAGTAGCCTCTTGCCCAACTGCTTTTGAAAGTGATAGGAATTGCAAATATAGTTTGGTATTCAACCCCCCACACCCAGGTGAAAACATTTATTCTGAGCTAGCACAAATCCCTTGTGGGAACCTAAGCAGCTCTTTCAGTTTACGCCCAGCACCCATGCACACCCACACCCACACAAGGGTGTGGTCTATAAAGCTTGACCATGTGCACTGTCCAAAGTGAATTCCTACCTTCCATTCCCCACCCCCTGCTTTGGCACAAACTTTGCTTTGCCTCCTACCCCCTTCGGATGACCAGTTTAGGGTTTGCCACAGCTCTACTTTACTCATTGTGCAAATGAGCAGCAAAGGCTCGCACCTTGTATCTGGTTTCTTTGTGTATTTTTAAAAATAATGAATATATGTTACCCACCCTTCGCAAAACATCCTGGGTGAGGTCTAGTAAGAATAAAAATGCAGTCAAGCAACTATCTTACCAGCAAAAATAAGTGCAGCCCTGTCCAGTTTGTGTGTGTGTGTGTGTGTATGTGTGTGTGTGTAATGCTGAATCAGTCCTAGCAAGTGCCGCCTTTGGTAACTGGTCATTGAAGTTATACTAAGCGCTGTGTGTTTTTAATATGGCAGATCCTGAAGATGTAACACAGAAGCCGATTCCACCTAACAAAAAGCCAACACAACGTGAGTATAAGAGTAATCAGAACATTGATGTGCATTGTGAAAACACCCGCCCCATGTGTGTCACTTACTGTTATCATTTTAAAAAAATCTAAATCGTTTTACCTGAAATATTTCATTTCTGGGAGAAAAATTACAACCGTGTTGTCTTCCCTGTTTAGGTGATGATGGCTTTAACTTGGCAGCTCTGTCCAGTTTGTGTGTGTGTGTGTGTGTGTGTGTGTGTGCGCACATAAAATGCTGAATCACTAATCAGTCCTAGCAACTACCCCCTGGTAACTAGTCATTCAAGTGATATTAAGCCCTGTGTGTTTTTAATATGGCAGATCCGACAGATGTAACACAGAAGCCGATTCCACCTAACAAAAAGCCAACACAAAGTGGGTATAAGAGTAATCAGAACATTGACTTGCTATTCCTATACATTTATTTTTCAGTGTACGTGACTAGGTTTGGGTTATAAATGGCATTGTGTGTCATGAGTTGTCATCCCTCCGTCTCAGGAAACAATGGAGGAGTGCGCTCTGCTGAGTACAAGACAAGTAGATGCCAAATTTGCCTTAGTCCAATGTTTTGTTTTGTTTTTTTGCAGATATGCGAGTGAACTTTCCATAACACTGATAATTCATGCATATAGGGTCTAATAATGCAACCCACTCAGGCTACATATAGGGCAGGACAAACATCCAAATAATGCATCCTTGACTACATGTGTACATGAATGTGAACACATGTCACCAACAGAGGTGTGATTTCCAAGATATTGGGCCTAGAGTCAGGGCATGCCATGGGGACATAGCCTTGCCAGACCATTTACAGAGGGGAAAGCATGAAGTACTAATAACTGTTCCAAAGTTTCTCATTGCGCAACAGAATGTGTTCCTCCCCCTCCTCCCTGTGTACTCCCTAAATCTGTTCTGGAAGTTCCCCCAACCCTTCAGAGCAAATTCGGGGACAGTGCAAGGTACATGCAGTGGGATATCTCATTGGGCTAGTTTTAATCTTCGTGCTAGTGAATCTACTTTATTGAGTACCATCCTTTCTGCTTTATAAAATATCAGTCATTTTAATCGATAATATTTCATTGGCAACCCCTGACATTGACCATGAGTACCCAATTTAAATAGGGTTCTACATACATTGTGAAGCCCCCCCCCCCCCCGGTGTGTGTGTCACTTACTATTATCAATAATAATTATAAAATCTAAATAGTTTTACTTGGAGTATTTCATTTCTGGGAGAAAGATTACAACTGTGTTGTCTTCCCTGTTTAGATGATGATGATGGCTTTAACTTGGAAGATGCCTTTGGTAAGTATTGTCTGCACTCCATGCAAGTCTAGTTTGTATGTTGCTTTTGAAGACAGTCGCAAATTCAAAGACAATAGCACAAGGATCTTTGGAAGTCCTTTGTACAAATAGCACTTCAGACCTTTGCAAACCTAAGGTTTTAAAGAGCAGTGTGAAGCTGTTTGCAAAAGGCTTTCAAACAGCCCTGTGTTGTGCTTTAAAGCAGCATCCGGCAAGATGCTGATGAGTGGAGATTTCAGTGCTGCTTTCTGCAGGGGTCTGAGCAGGATTTAAACTCAGCTTATCAACTGTTGAGTGGCAGTTAAATCCTGCTGCTTTGGCTGCACACACCACTTGCCTGTGAGGAAGTGGCACTTGCAGCTAAATTGAACTCTTCCAGCTCCCTCAGCAGCTGATGTCACCCTCCCAGATAGGTAGGTGGCTGTTGTTTTGGAAAAAAATGGCCTCGTGTGCCAAGACTGGCCCAAGAGCCAGAGCTTCCCTATCCCAGCTGAGCAGCATAAGCAAATATAATGGACAAAGCAGTATCCCGCCTCTCCTGGTATGCCCCACAGAGAAACCTACGGTCTTCAAATAAAAACATCTTGAAGGTCCCAGGCCACAGAGAAGTTAGGCTGGCCTCAACTAGAGCCAGGGCTTTTTCGGCTGTGGCTCCGATCTGGTGGAACACTCTGTCACAAGAGACCAGGGCCCTGCGGGACTTGACATCCTTCTGCAGGGCCTGCAAGACAGAGCTGTTCCACCAGGCCTTTGGCCAGGGCACAGCCTGACTCCCTCCCTCGGCAATCTTCGCAGAGCTCTGGCCCAATGGTTGCTAGTGGCTTGAATTAATTAATTTTTATAATGAATGATTTTAGAATGTTGTTTATGCTGTACTTTTGTACTGTTTTATTGTTGTTAGCCGCCCTGAGCCCGGCTTCGGCTGGGGAGGGCGGGATATAAATAAAATTTATTATTATTATTATTATCCCAACTGTACAGTTGCATCAAACAGTTTACTTAAAATCAGCCAGAGAATTGCCTTTTCCATCTTCCGCAGATTTTTGGAAATGGTGCTGCAAGATAGTCTACAGTCACACTTTGCACACTATAAAAACCTTTGCCAGATGTTGCAAGAATGCTAGTCCCATCATCCCCAACCATTGGTCATGCTGGCTAGGGGTGATGGGAGTTGCAGCCCAAAATACCTTGAGGCACCAATTTCAGGCATCTGACCCAGCACTACAGATGCTGTTTGTGTTTGCCTTTCCCTTGCTCTGTGTATGCATTCTTTAGTCACTGCGGGTAATCTGTACATCCCTCACCTGGATACATTTATAATTTGGGGGAGTTGGCAGGTGACATTCTTAGTGCCTGCGGGGAAGTAATATGTATATTACAGTGGCTTATTGAGCTGCCTTTACTCCTGTACCAAAAGAAACTTGAGGGAAGAGAGGGGAGGTTATTTATCCTGCTTGGTCTGGAACAACTCCTCCCCAAGGAGCTTAGGGTCTTCTAAATAGTTCTCCCCATCCCCATTTTATTCTCACAACAATGCTGTGAGATACATTTTGCTGAGAGACAGGCCCAAGATCACCTAATCAGTTCCATGGCTGAGTGAAGATTTGAACCCTGGTTTCCCAGATCCTAATAGCCCTGTGCCAAACCCTGAGGAGATTTCACCCCTCCCATACCCAAGAATCTCCTGATGATCTCCTGATAGTCTCTGCTGACTCTCCAGAGAGGAGGAGGCGTGTCCTGCCTATCCTAATAGCCCTGTGCCAAACCCTCCTTAAATTTGGATGGGTTTCTGAGGGTATGAAAGCTGCTGAACAAGAAAGTGATGGAATAACCTGAGAGCATGCCAGGATGTCATGTACACACAGCTGTGGTATTGGCTTTAAGCTAGATTCCAAGTTTTACCATTGTGGATGGGCTTGTCAAGTACATAATTCTACCTAAGAAGCAAGGAAAATGGGATAGCATTCCTACAAAATCAGACTATCAAGGTATTTTCTACTTCTCATATTTTGAAGTTTGTTATCTCTCTCTCTCTCTCTCTCTGTTAGTTCCTGACCCCAAGAAGCCAGCACCAACAGCACCACCTCACCCAAAACCTGGAAGTCATGGCAATACCGGTGGTAAGCTTCTCTAGAAATATTACTTCAGAGCGTAGCCTGACAGTATCAGCTATGGTCAGTAAACTAAAATCTAATATGAGATTAAAGAAGAGAAGTGATAACTTTCACCTGTGCTTCAGTGAATCTTCAGATCTTTATAGTTCACCATCTGCAAGATTTACAGCTCAGTGCTGATATAACACTGCTGATGGCTTACCCATAGCTAAGGGATATGGTGTGGGCTGCAGGCACATGCACTCTCTCTTTCCCCCTCTCATTCTCATGGCCTTCCTTTGTCAGCAATAATATAATGGAGCTTTATATCAGCATTGATTCTGGTTTTAGTTTTAACCAGAACTTGAAGTGATTTGTGAACCTGGTTAGAGCTCACTTAGTGAGCTACTGCACCAGACCTTTTGCAGGAGACATGGAGAAATTTATAAAGCATATATGTAATGTAAGGCACTGTAGGTGGAGAGTGCTGCCATCATGCACATGGGTGCTTGATGCCAACATTTTTCACAAAATGGCACTAGCATGGCTGTTCACCTGCCCCTCTTGAGCAACTCAATGTGAGTCTTACACGTTCTCCATAACCAGCTTAGCTGAATTATGTGGGCTTTTCTTCATGGTAAACATGCTTGGGATTGTAGCTATATTTATGATCCCTGGAAAAGTGCCACAAACACCATAGTGTACAGATTGACATAGGAAATATATGTTGTGGGTTTTTAGAAGACTTCATTCTAACAAATATTCTCTTTTCAAAGATTTTAGTGATTTGGATTTAAATGATGGTCAGGCACCCCCAGATCCACCAAAAGGTAAGTTTCTAGTGCAAACTGTTATAAATATACTTAGATATGTCACATTTGTGTTTTTTTAAAATACTGAGGGATTATGATGGGGGTTCTCTGGTCCAATAATAATAATAATAATAATAATAATAATAATAATAATAATAATAATAATATGTTTCCCTAAATCAGTTGAGATTTAATTTAGCTGGATTGACTTGCATTAACTAAGCAAACCTTTTAAAAATATTAATTTAAACATTTTTAACAGTTTTCTACTAGCCAAAATATGTTGAAATGTTTTATTTGGGGGTGTGGTGTGTGGGACAAACTAAAAAGATGGATTGTGCTGTGATCTTAGCTTTGGTGCTTACAGAAATTCAACATTTTACTTGGAAATCATCTTGATTAGAATACCTGTAGGTATTTTGAGATGGGCTTGGGAACTTGCATCTCTCCAGGTGATATAGGACTGCAATCCCATCATTCCTGATCTTGGGCTGATGGGACCTGGAGTCCTACAATGGCTAGAAGGCCACGTGTTCCCCATCTATTACAGATGTTTCCCTTCAATGCTGAGGGTTAGGGGCAATGACACTGAAAACATTGTGCATAAATACATGTTTCCCAGGAACAGGCATCTGAAAGTAAGTTAACTACAACTTTTTTAAAACAAGATTTTACTAACATTTCTATTCAATGTGCTATTAATTTCTGAAACAGGAAATGCCTAAAAATGGGTAAAGTATAGCCATGGCAAATGCTCAACTATACATCCTTGGTTTATTGAGCAGCTGTGGTTGACTTGGTGGGGATAGGAGCATAAGCAGTGTAAATCTTGCTCCAGAGTGATCAGAACTACCACACAGCTGTGGAGGCAGCGAAGAGACCCTACTCCAACATCTGCATCACATCCTTGAGAAGCCAACCAGCAGAGTTGTTCTGTATGGTCTGGAGGTTGATCACTCCTGACAAGGGGGTGCGGTAGATCTCTGGAGCACATGGTGCCTTTTCTGTAACCAATTGGCTAAACACTTTGAGGATAAAATTGGCCAGCTCTCCTGTTGTGGCATTGCCAGCCCAAGTGTCCAATGCCACATTGTTGGATCCAGTGTTGTGGGATAGATTCCAGTTAATTTGGTCTGATGATGTAGACAGAATACTGCCAGTGCTGGTTAGATCCTGTCAGTTAGTTGGAGTGGAGCGACCGAATTGATCCCGGATGTGATCAATGCCTCATTGTTGTAATCACATGCCTCCCACTACTCTTAAAGACACAGTGATGCATATTTTCTTAAACAGCCTGCTCTGAATCCAGCAGAATATAATGACTATAGGCAAATCACCAACATCCCTTTCTTTGCAACTATGGCTGAGAAGGTGGTAGTGGAGCCACTGCAGGCATTCCTGGATGAGGCTGGTTACCTGGATCTGCTGTGATCTGAGTTTCAGACCTGGTTTCAGAATTGAATCAGCTTTGGTTGCCCTAATCAAGAAAGAGACAGTGGGTGTGTGACTGTTACTTCTGCTTCATCTCTTAGCAGCTTTTGATACCATCAACTATATGAAGTGGCTTCAGGTTTTCATACATTACTTTCTCTTAGCCCCCACTGCCAATATTAGTATAGCAACACAGCTGATATAGCTTGTGCTTTCTTTACCATGAAAAGCCCACTTTGTAATATAAATATACTAATAATGAATTATTATTAATAGTTTTTGCATGAAATTAAACCTGAGTTGAAAGAGAGTAAATGCTCATATTTGCAAATTCCTTTTGCTTTGGAGTGGACAAACTACGGTCCAGTCACAGCAACACTAAACTCTTGAATTTCTTATTTTTTTCTCAAGGCCAAAATCATTTTCTATTAGGGACGATGGGGAAAAAACAGCTTCAGAGTGAACCAGGAAGTCTTTCTCTGTTGTCCTAATGTAGAGGGGGAACCAGGGAACACCCAAAAATTGCTTCAGTGGAGAAAGGGCTTCCTGCTTCATTCTGAAGCTATTACTGGGTCTTCTCGGGGCATGTATAACTCTAAATTTCCTTATAGCACTTGACAATCTTGGTTGTTGGCTAAAACATTGAATATGGAAGCAGGCTCATATCTTGCAAACCAATTGCTTAGTATACTGCCTGCACATTTTGCTTTATTAACTTTTGTTCTGCAAGGACTAAAGGCTTGCTTTTTAAAGAAATGAAACTCAAGAATCTGTTCCCCTGCTGGCCCTGGACCCAGTATCTGTTGAATTAGTTCCCAGTCCTGAAATGACAGCTTTGGGAATCTACTTTTCTATACCCCATTGTACATAATAGCAGTTTCAGCATTCCTGACCAGGCAGAAGCTCTTAACATAACACAGTTAATAACACTGATTTTTTATTTATGTATAATAATAATAGCTTAATAGTTTTAGTTTTCTGTTCTAACCATTCAAGGAACTAATGGCACAAGTGAGTGTCTGTAGTGGTGGCACTTGTACTGCTCAGATTTGTCTACATGCTCCTTGAAACTCCATGAAGGTCCTTCATAGATAGGACACACTTAAATGATCATGCATGATAAATGCACAAATCACCTTGATTGAGCATGATAAATGGCTGGATAATCTTTGAGTTTTTATCTGAGGCTGGTTTTGCAAGGCTCATGCAGAAGACTCTGATAGTTTGAACGTTATTTTACATTTTAAGTAAAGAAGTACAAACACATAGTTGGAATTGGTTATGTCTGCATGTATTCTATGCTCGGCTAATTGATGCTAACTTTGTGCACAGCTAGCTTACTCATAATTTCTCAGTTACTTTTCTAAGAATAATTTATGTTGATTTTGCTTCTCACGCTGTTATGCACAATTTTTCTTTCTTAATGTAGGCCGTGCTTCTAATCCTTCTGCAGGTATGTGAGCTGTGCAATGTTTGCTTTTCCATGTAGCAAGATATTTGCAACTGTTGTATGTTATAGCACACATGTCCTTGTTACATTGTTGTTATTGTTTTACTTGTAACTTGCAAGTCTCTTGCAAGTCTTGGTGATACTGCTCATTATATGCTTTCCATGGGGTTGTGAGCTACTTGAAGGCACGCAAGGTTCTAAAAAGAAAAACAAGAAAACAATCCAGTTTAATTGTACAGGCAGTCCTTAATACCTTTTATCAAAACAAATTTATTTTAAGGATAGCCTAACTCAAAGCAAGGCAAGAGAGCAATTGCTTGTAGTTCTGGACCTCAGTCTGATAGAAATATGATTACAGTCATACCTTGGATCTCAAATGCCTTGGCTCCTGAACAAAGCAGCTCCTGAACAATCTAAATTTGGAAGTGAGTGTCTATTTTTGGAAGCTGAATGTCCGACGCTCCTGCAGCCAATCTGAATCCGCACCTTGGTTTTTGAACGGTTCCAGAACACATTCTGTTCGAGAACCAAGGTACAACCATAATAAGAAAAACAGAAGACATATCTATGGACATTGATGAGCCAGTCATGGGTAAAACAAACACAAATGAAAGGATTGGCAAGACTGCAGGTAGAGTTAGGAGACGATCTATCATGTCTGGTCAGATACCAAGGGATGGACTAGGTGAGGTTAATCTGCAAATGTAGAACAATAAGCAAGGGACCAAGATGAATTGCAGACTGTGCTACCTTTTCACAGTATCTTCAGTACATCAGCAGTAGAAACAGTTGGTGTAGACCTGTGCAATAAGACTGTGGCTCTAGTCTGACTATCTATTCTCTCTGCTGCCATCTCACTTTTATATAGAAGTAGTGCAACACTAACAACACTTTTACATTTCTTTCCCTCCGACTCACATATTGGGAAGGGCAGTTATGTGATTGCATTCAGCGTTCTCAGAGGGCTGTTGTGTATCATTTCCCTCTGACTTAACTGCTCATACCCAGAGTATTTCATAGTACAGCACTGCTATCTGGAAACTGAAAGGGTTACAGCTAATTGTTGGAAGGGAATATTCTAAATATCTCCTCCAAGGAACTCTGGAAGGCTTATAAAAAAGGGGGGGGGATCGCCCTGCCTTCTGGGAGTCTTAGGTCATGCCCAGCACAAAGATAAACAGCAAAATACATCTGGAAATAAAATGCATGCCAAACTAAAATATTTAGAAAATAACCATCATTGAAACACCAACCCAGAAATTTCTTCTAGTGGCAATGAAACAACAACAATTTGGAAAGTTCTGTGTGATCTATAAAGTCTTCAGTTGCTGTCTCTCAACAATGAAGGGGACAGAGGTAACCTGAGGCAGAGATCATTCCAAAGTCAAAGCCCTTTAGGGATAAGTGATAGAGTACCTTTGGGTAAGCATTTCTGACAAGGAGACCAGCCAACTTTGAAAAAGTGTACCACACTATTTATATCTTTCAGTGATTAATAATATGCACCTTGCCTTTGATTGCTATTCATAGAAGAAGAAGGAACAATATATGAAGAGGCTTCAGGTTTAGATGTAAATGTTTATCTTGGTAATAGCACTGGCCCTTCACATACTGCTTATTTGTTAATACAAGAATCCTTCTGACCATCTTTTACTCTGCTAGTATTTGAATTGGAAGGTAGAACACTTTTTACTGCAGTTGCCTCATAGGGGGAATAAAGAGCTACTGTTTGCAAAGCATATTCTAACAAAGTTGTTTTCATAGGTGGCTCAGACTCTGGTGGCAAAGCAGAAGGTAAGCTTGTGAAGTTTTTTAATGGCACTTATAACTTTGGATTCTTAAGTCATCCCTAAAAGTTAACCTTTCGTGCTGCAGCGGTCTATATGTTTTATCCTTGCTGTGTGTGTTCTAGTTCATCAGGTCAGTTGTAGGACAGAACTATTATGAATGACATCTTACTGTGATATTAAATCATATCCAAGGGGGAAGCACAATGTCTGACAAAAGCAAAGTCCAAAATGGCGGTGTTCACACATCACAGTCATCCAGGGTTGTTGGCTTCTCACATGTAATGTACCTAATTATTATTATTTTTAATTACAGTTGGGAAGGGGGCACAAAACCATTTTGGTGTCCACATATGATATGTGGGTTAGCCACTCCTAGTGTTTAGGATTACAGTACAAATAGCAAAGTCTCAATGATGGGTCGAAACAGATCTAATAGCTGTTGGGCAGACTGGAAGTAAAATTTAATCAGGCAAACACGAAATGCCTGTGGGTGGCTTCTTTTACTCAGAGTAGGCTCATTGAAACTAATGGACTTTATTTAGTCCTATTCATTAATTTCAGTGGGCCTACTCTGAGTAATAGTTGACTACTACTCAAGTTTGCTAGATAGTATTCATTTTTGTGAAACAATAAAACTTTTTCTTTTACATAGAAAAATTTTCTGTAACTCTTAGCAGAGGCATCACTTCATTTAGTTGCAAAGTGTAGGCTATATTCTGATAATATAATATTAATCTATTCTTTAAGATAGGGATGGACAAGATGTGGTTCTCCAGCCTACAGCTTGCACTACAACTCCCATGATGGCCATCCTGCCTGGTTCTGATGGGTTTGGGAGTTCAACAATAACTGCAGGACCACAGGCATCCTACTTTTGTTTTAAGAGAAGGCAATCACATTGTAAAAGACACACATATACACAAAATAACATGGTCTTAAATTTCTTTCTGTTTATATATAAAAATGCAAAGCTGTGGTCATGCTGCAGTTTATGGTGGCCCTGTCAACTCCAGTGTGAAGAGCAGCCGGCAGGCAGGCAAGCAAGCAAACAAGCAGTGTGGGTGGCAGGCAGCCCAGTTATGATGTTTAAACATGGCTGCAGTGAGGTTTGACATTAGGAAACAGGTGCTTCACACAACGGTTTAGCAAGCCATTGTGTGAAGCCCCTCCTCACTTCTTTAAAAAAGGCTTGGGATTGGGGTGAGTTGGGTGGGTGGGGGCTTAGGCAACCTGTTGGGTAGGTAGGGTAGGGAGTTGGTGAAGAGGAAAGGGGTGGGGTTTGCCCAAGTGGGTGGTAAGAGTGGGTGGCAACAGGGTGGGTGAGGTTTGTAAGCAAAAGCCTTGGGTCTTTTAAAAATATAATTTGATTTGCATCCATCCTATCATTCCTTGCAGTTGGCAGGAACCTGTTGTCACTATATGATTCAGCCCCCCCCCCCTTTGAGCATTGTTTGAGCTTTTTGTAAGGAAACAAAATTGATGACCCTTCAAATTTCTGCTGAAGCTCTCGGATTTGTCATTACTTCTGGGAGGAAGTCTAGCCATCTGTTCCCCTTTCATTCCATCTGTTCTCCTTTCTATACACTTGCTTGAAACTTCTCATGAGCAAGCATCCCTTATCCGATCTGACAATCGCTGAGCCATTGCTTCCTCTGGAAGCAGATTGGACAGCAGTGAGTTGTAGCATAAGAACACAGCAATTGCTCTGCTGGATCAGGCCAGTGGCCCATCTAATTCATCATTGTGCTCTCACACTGACTAACCAGATACCTATGAGATGCCTAAAAGCACATCCCGAGAGCATTAGAGAACTCTCCCCGCCTGCACTTTTCAACATATGGTATTCAGAAGCATATTGCCTCCAACCATGGAGACAGAGTGGCTAGTAGCCAGTGACAAATATAACCTCCATGAATTTGTCTTTATCTTCTCTTCCGGCCATTCACGTTGGAGGTCATCACTGTCTGTCCTGAATCTTCCGACATCTTCTGTGTTGATTTCCATGAGTTCTAGTGGTGTGAGAGAGGGAGAAAAACCCACCTGTATTCATCTTCTCCATACATAATTCACACATGATTTTATGTGTGAGCCTATGAAGTAATGACTGGTTTGAATACTTGGGTGTTCTTCCTTTCCGCCATGCCTGAACTCACCATGGACTTGTTTAAGAATATGGATTTTTCAGCTAGAAGCCAATGATATTGATGTTGGAAACCTACATTTCACAATATCTAGCTTGGATTTTAAATGGAAGAATTAGCATTTCTTTTAATGCAACTTTTAAAAAAATTGTATACAGTTCTTTATCCATAGAATTCAGGGCGGTTCATAGCATAATAACTAAGTAATTGGAACTAGAGATCTTCCTGCCTTAGGAAGTACTACTGGGTAGTAAATACACAATCAAGCAGTCACAAACATTATGAAATGTTACATTTATTTCTAAATTTGCATTATTTGAAAGCTGTGAGTGGGTGTCTTTTAAAGAAAAAGGAGCAAACGCTATTGAATACAGTGATTTCTTCCAAGTGCATATTCTCTGGTGTCATTAAATTGCTCTTAAAAATGCTTTCTCTGTTATTTTTATTTATATGGCTTTTGAGAAGTGGATCAGATTAAGCCTGCTTTCTACCTTTTCACAGAAAATCCAGGAATGTTAGCTGGAATTATTAGCTCAGTACTTGTAGCAGTAGCTGGGGCTGTGTCAAGCTTTGTAGCCTACCAGAAGAAAAAGCTCTGCTTCAAAGCAAGTGGTAAGTTTTTATATTGAGTTTCTTTTTGCTTTTCATGTTTTGGCTTTAATGTTTCTATTAGCCTAACCAGTGACATGAGGAATCTTGTTTGTGTGTGCACAAGAGAGAGAGAGAGCTCCTCCATAATACGCATTATGACTGTATTAGAATTGTATCTCACAATGTAATTGGAGGCTTAAAGTTTGAAATGCGCCCACACTGGGCATTAGGTAATGTGTGTGAGCTGAATTATCTATGTGAAATATAAATGTATCTAAATTATGTTTGTATCTACAGATGAAGAAAATGTTAATATGCAAAGTCAACAAGGAGCACATTCTGAACCACCTGGTAAGGAATCTTCTTTATGAAAACAGAACTGAGTATGATTCTTTGCATACTTGAGATGTTTCAGAGTGGCTTTATATATGGGATTCTGCATGGTCTCCCATCAAAACAACAACCAAGGCCAGACCTCCTACTTAACATGCCTTCAAACAACACTCAGTTTTCACTTAACTTTGTCTTCCTTGCTAACCCTTTTATTAGCTTTATTTATTGGCCTTCTTTACATGACAGTTGTGAGATTCTGTAGATGTACCATATGGAGATACAGGCACTGGCCATTTTGTGGACATTCAATTTCTACGCCGTTTTCAGATCTGGAAGTGGGCATGGCAGGGTTGGAATGGGGTGGGGCAGACTTGCACACACTCCACCTATGTGTGTAGTGACCCAGAATGCAGCCTCCGCACAAACAGAGAGTTGCCTTCATATCTAAATGCCCTCAATTTGGTGGTTGGGCTTGGCTCATTAAGTGGGTGTGTTTTCTTCATTATCGGCTCTAAAATTGTTCTACTGCCACCTCCAACTCTGTTGCATTTGCGGAGCTAGTAGAATCTCATGTGTCATCTTGGAAAACATAGTTAATGCTACAAATGTGTTGTATCCTCTATTTGTTGTTGTTTAGAGCAAAATAAATTTATAGTTAAACAAAGAATAAAAGACACGGGGTTGTTTTCAGCTAAGTTCTAGTCAAAGTAGACCCATTCAAATTTGTGATCCTATGTCATGTCCATTCACTTCAGTGGGTCTACCCTGAGTAGGCCTAGCATTGAACACCACCCATGGTTTTGCAAGAGTTGCCGCATTAGGTTATTTACCATGTAGCCTATCATTAAATATGCCCTTAATAATTGTACATCTTACTTTCTTGCCAGTACATAGAAGAGCTATTTGCTAGTCCTCTTCAATGCTTTACCTTCAGATGGCAGGTTTTCTAGAGTTTCTTTTGAAGATAAATGTTGCCAAATAATTGCATTGAGCTGGAAACATTTATTAATGATCTGGTTGGTTGAGCATAATGTGCTACTGCTACTGACGATTGGTGGTGCTCTGGAGTTTGAGAAGGCAATCTTTCCTAGCCATACCTGGAGACGTGAGGGATTGAAACTGGGACTTCCTGAATAGCATATGCTCTGTGAGTGAGCTAAGACCTTTCCCAGCAGTAGCAGGGAATGACTTTTAATAACAGAAATGGACAGTTCAGGTTTTGCCCCACCTTGTCACTATTACCTTCTCTGCCATAGCCACCCAGTTGTAGAACTCTCACCCCTCTTGAGATTTGGCTGGCACTGACTTAATCTTTCAGTGCCAGCTTGAAGTCTGCCCTCTTTGGACAGTCATTTCAGGTGTATTCTAGACCAGTGTTCCCCAACCTTGGGCCTCCAGCTGTTTTTGGACTACAATTCCCATCATCCTTGACCACTGGTCTTGCTAGCGAGGGATGATGGGAGTTGTAGTCCAAAAACAGCTGGAGGCCCAAGGTTGGGGAACACTGTTCTAGACCAATACAATGACAGATGATCCATCTTGCTTTTGTTGGGCTATGCGTACATGTGTGTTGGAATGTGTGCATGCAAGGGGACACACACACACATGTGTTTTGTCAGAAGTGAGACGTTGCTGCATCAGAAACCCTTCATTACCAGGGGATAAAATGGGGATGGGGAGCAGGTTTGTTTAAAAGATGTCTATCTCATTCTCTGCAGCGCACATGAAGTGTCTTGAAGCATAAAAGCAATGACATTAATTATGAGCTAACAAAAATATCTCTGAAAATTACAGTGATGAAAAGAACCCACTAAACACTATATGCATCCAGCTAAATAAAAATGCATAAAATAGTGGAGAGTGCTACCCTTTAAATAAGTCTTTCATATCAAGATGTCTCCAGCCTGCTAAATTATGGAAACACCCATAAATTAGGGCTGCCATACGTCTGGGTTTCCCCTCACATTACCATTATTTCAAAGGTGGAATTGACATCTGGGGGGACTTTGTCTTGGATCTTAGGCTTGTCTAAAAATTGCTCAACAACTTTTGGGGTGTCCTACAAAAATATCTGGTATGCATGTGTGTGTTTTAGGTGATTTCCCCCCTACATGCCTACTTTATTTTTTAATTGTATTTTGGTGCTTAATCAAAATTATGAATCCTAAGTAATCCTAAAGTAAAAGTGTAAGAAACAGTTGCAGCAAAAAAGGGAGGGGAATATGAATTATGATGAGGGATATGTGTTTAACCTGAAGATTACAAGGCTGAAGCTACAAATGGTGCGCAGCGCAGTCTGATGCTTGTCTACTGAGAAGTAAGCGCCACTGTCTCCCGTGGAGTTTACTCCCTAGAAAGTGTGTTTAGTATTGCAGCTTCAATTGGCAAAAAAAGGTATCAACAATAATCAGCTAGTAGTCATGGTAGTGGAATGTTGGATGTCTGACAGCTGCCCCTTATTGTTGGTCCATGGATTAGGCCAATAAAGCAAAGCTTAGCAGGACTTGGCTTTAGGGAAACTTTAATAGAATTTGGACAGAACTGAAACAAGCTGGAAGCAGGAAAGATTAACTTTGCTGGTGAATTGTTGCATGGAACAAAGAAGCTTCCTATAAAAGAGAGCACAAGACAGCAACTTTTTCTTTTGTTTGCGTTCATAATGATCAGATAATTTTTCTCCATCTCCAAAGTGCACGGCTGTTAACAACTGCTGAGAGGGCTTTCAGGGCTTTTGGGGTTTAGGATGACAGAGGACTAATGTATTGCCCATCTTCAAAAAGCCCTTCATCTTCTAGATTGCAGTGGTGACAAAATGCTTCACTACTAGGAAAGAAGTTCCCATAGGTCGTGTTTTGGGGCTTTTGAATAGGCATGCTTAGGCATGGGCTGTAATAAATTTTAGCAGCAGCCTTTGTACTTAAACACACTTTTTATTTACTTCAGGAAGTAATCTCTAATCTGTTTCTCTTTTTTTCCTTTTTAGTTCAACGCACACTTTTGCAGAAACAGTAGCATCATTTAAGATTAAGCGAAGGCCAGAAAACTGGACAGAGAATCTGCGTATTTCCCTGAAAAAATACCACACATTTCAAGCAGCAAAAAAACGAAGTTGCAAAGTAGAGTGAAAATAGTCCTGTTGAAAATGTCTTTTGAAAGGGAGAATGGACGTTTTAACAAATCTAAGTACTTGTATCTGTGGTTTACCCTTTGAAGTTCAAAGTTGCATACTTGCTGATTCCTGACTTTAAAACAAATTTGTATTTGTTGGGAACTGTTGCTTTTGTCTGAAGACTCATATTTTGCATTATGGCAAGAACCTTAACAGAGGAGATGATTTTAATGTATACTGGTTAAATGCCAATAGGTGGGCTGCACCTGCCACTCAGTTGTTGGGAATGGAATAAATGTTTGCCCTCTTCATGTTCATGCCCTAAAATGCAGCACCTTACTTGTCCCCCATAAGAATATATCACAACCATCTGCCAAATGGATAGAAGTTAAGCATAGCCCTCAGGCCTATGCTACACATAGGGCTAAACTTCCTTGTTCCTAGAGATGCCAACTATTTATAAACTGCATAACCTTATCCTGGCTTTTGCTTTTTTGTCATCTTAGAATGTGAGCAATAGGTTTTTATATGTACATGTATTTGCCTTTGAATAAGTGATTAAGATCTAATGTCTCTTTTGGAGCATCTCTGATAATTGTACCTTTGCCTTTACAATGATTGCATAGGAGGTGGAGGTGCTCTTTGCATTGCCTTGCTACTTATTCTCACTCAGAGCAAGTCCTGTCTAGTATACATGTTACACCTGGGGCCTTTTGAATGCAAAAGAACAATACAGTGGTACCTCGGGTTATGAACTTAATTCGTTCCGGAGGTCCGTTCTTAACCCGAAACCGTTCTTAACCTGAGGCGGGCTTTCGCTAATGGGGCCTGCCGCCGCCGTGCGATTTCCGTTCTCATCCTGGGGCAAAGTTCGCAACCCGGAGCAACTACTTCCAGGTTAGCAGAGTTTGTAACCTGAAGTGTTTGTAACCCGAGGTACCACTGCATTATATTGAAATGAAGTGTGGAATTTTGGGGGTGGAAGGGGAGGGCACAGTAAAGCTGTGCAGCTGCATAAGCATATCATGTATAACTCATCCAGCCACTGTCTCCGAGCTGGAGTTGTTTTCTACAAGAATACCAAAAATTAATTTAGCAAATGCAATTGCCATTTAAAACTCAGTGATAGCATGTGCCTCTGACTATGGGATTTACCTCTTTATTATTCACAAGTGCCCTGCTTCCTCTTGTTTCGTATTTACAAAAAAAGTTGACATTCTTGTGACCACTTAGCTATATTTTTCAGTAAATGGCTTCCAACAAGGCTTGTTTGACCAATTGCAGATGCCTTTAGCTGCATACCTTGAAGTGCCATTAATATAGTAGTAGGTAATTGATCAGAATAATATGAACTGAGCACTCTGTATTCAACTTAAGGTGCAGAAAGGCTTGATAATGGTCACTGGGAGCATGAAAATGGATTGTTTACATTGGATCTAAATAAATTCCTGTCTACATGCTTTCAGTTTCAAGATTGTGGTAAACGTTTGGCACAAGCTGACAGCAAAAATTTGACCAGCTAAATCATGTAATGAGCATTATTTTTTGGAACTCAGATACTTTCTATCTAAGCATTGTGCCAATGTAAAATCAAAGTTATTGCATAGAATGTGATTTCTGTATGCATGACTCTCGTAATCAAAACAATATTGGATGCCATGTTCTTACTTAAACTAGAAACTAGTGGGAGCTAGCCACACGTGTGGAGCATGGGTGCTTAAATTTGTTTCCATTTTCAATGCACACAGAACTCAAGATCAGTTCTTCGTCATATAGGCACATGCTCCACAGCAAATGTGCATCAGTTAACCCAATAAGAAAATTGCATTTTGAGGCAATATGTGCCACTGAATGCAACTTGCAAAGTGGCAATACTTTTTTAAAAAGAAAATAATCATTTTGTAAACTACAAGCAATGCTAAGCTTAATATTGGAATGCTGCTGATTTCTAAAGATGTTTCTATGTCATTCCTACACAGCAGAGTCTGAATTTTGTGCCCATTACCCCCACACCTTTGCATATTTTATCTAAAGCTCCACAAAACTCAGGACAGCTTACTTCCCAACGACGTGTGTATAAAATTGGCTGCACTCCTATATGTATTTGGAAGTAAACTATATTGAGGTCGGTGGGGCTTGTTTCTGAATAAACAGACATACAATCAGGCCATCAATTTCTAATGGAAATCATTGTTTTATTTCATCCCATCTTATTTCATGTGTACTATGTGATAAAATGACTTAAAACAGTAGCTGTTTGAGTGTGCTAAACTTCAAGTAGAGTAAGGGTGGTGGGCCTTTGCTTCTGCAGAGATTGCCGGACTACAACTGCCATCTTCGTTGACTATTGGCCATTCTGGCTGGCGCTGATGGGAGTTGGAGTCCAGCAACATCTGGGGGACCACAGGTTGTGAATTAGTGTTGTGGCTCCTTAGATTGCAAGAACTTCTAGGAATTTGGTAATTAAGATATAATACTTGTGATCTTTTTTTTTAAATAAAAATCAACAAAACCTAAAACTTTTTCGCTTGTCTGTATGTTTTTAAGGGGGACTAGACAAAATGGCTGTATGATTTTAGCAGAGGCTTTGGGATTGAAAACCAAAAAAATATAAGCGGCTTGTCAACAACCATAGAATTGTAGACTTGGAAGGGACACCAAGGGTCATCTCATCCAAACCCCTGCAATGCAGGAATCTCAGCTAAAGCATCCAAGACAGATGACCACCCAAGCTCTGCTTAAAAACCTCCAAAGAAGGAGAGTTTACAACTTCCCAAGGGAGACCTTTCCACTGTCAAACAGCTCTTATTGTCAGAAAGTTCTTCCTGGTGTTTAGTATGAATCTCCTTTTTAGTAACTTGAAGCCATTGGTTTGAGTCCTACCCCCCAGAGCAGGAGAAAGCAAGCTTGCTTCATCTTCCATGTGACAACACTTTAGATATTTGAAGATGGCTATCATATCTCCCCTCAGTCTCCTCTTTTCCAGGTTAAGAATACCCAGCTTCTTCAACCGTTCCTCATAGGGCTTGGCTTCCAGACCCTTGATCATCTTAGTTGCCCTCCTCTGCACACAATAACTGATGATGAACTGGTTTGGTTTTAAATTACCGTAGGTGAATATCTGGACTAGCTTTGGAAGGATGGCAGTAAGCTAGGAGTAAGCAAGAAGACCTTAATATAGCCTCCATCATAGCTTTCAAAAGCCACAGTGAAGTGATAGGGCTCTACTACACCTTTTCATAGGTGTATAGTGAATATAGTTCTCCCCTTTAGCAACCTGGACTGATAACCTTATTTTATTGATACCCCCCAGAATTCTTCCATGGGTGCTCAAGGCAATGTTCACAAGTCTACAGCATCTAATCCAGAAACAGACTTAGCATAGCTAAGGCAAGCCTGTGGCATCATGTGCCGTCTGTTCACACCCTTGGACTTATGATTCACAGGTGGGCATGAGCATCTGAGGAAGTTAGTGCCATTTTGCCAGTCTTTGAGGGAGCGTCAGGGAGGGGTTGTATCAGGAGAGCTCTGCCAAAGTTTCAGTTGTTCTCTCACTGCAGTGACTTAGGAAGGGAACTAAAGAACCCATGGCCTGTTCCTTGAGTTTTGAGCAGGAATGAAGTAAGGGAGAGAGCCAGTGTTGCTTCCTCCTCTATCTTTATTCACTGCAAAGCTTTGCCCTGATGTAAACAACAACAGCAACAAGTTGCCAGCCAGGAAAAATGGTCACTGTGAACATAAGCAGGGCTATGTTTATGCTATGATCGAAAGTAACAGTTGTATGCCAACTCGATTCCAAATCTGCAAGCTCTGTCAGCCATGGAAAGTAGGCATATACTCATTATTTACAAAATAAATACCAATCTTGGTTAAACTCTGGTCCCCTCTTGGGTTTTGAAATAACAGTTTATTTTCCATTTGTAGACCAGAGAGGCACACTCTTCAAGACCAGCCTGTGGCTGGCTGCTTTCTCATTCTGTTGCCCACTGCAAGTTGACCAATACAACACTAGTGTCCCAGAGCCCCCAAAAGATAATAGTTTGGGAGAGCAGGCCCAGGGCTGAGGATCCTGGAACAGCCCTCCCCCCCCATCACTCCTTGCACAAAAATGTGCCTGTGCCAGAAATGGGCGTTCTGGATTCTGCCATTTGTTTGAAGAAGTAGTGAGTAGGGATGGGGAAGAAAATGGATTCAGATCACCTTCAAAGCTGATACCCTAACCCAAATTCACACTTTCTGAAACATTGCATGAACCAAAACAAAATCAGCCTTGAAATCCTGGTACATGACCCCAGTCAAGCTTGCAAAAATATATCATTTGCCCGATAACAAATGTTGGAAATGCAAAGAGATTGAAGGTACATTCTTTCACCTTTGGTGGACGTGCCCAAGGATCAAGGCCTTCTGGGAAATGATATATAATGAACTGAAAAAGGTATTTAAATATACTTTCCCGAAGAAACCAGAGGCCTTCCTCCTGGGCATAGTGGACCAATCGGTGTTAAAGAAGGATAGAACTTTTTTTATGTATGCTACAGCAGCAGAAAGAATTCTCATCACAAAGCATTGGAAGACACAAGATCTACCCACCTTGGAAGATTGGCAGATGCAACTAATGGACTATATGGAGATGGCGGAAATGACTAGCAGAATCCGAGACCAGGGAGAGGAGACGGTGGAGGAAGATTGGAAGAAATTTAAAACTTATTTGCAGAAATACTGTAAAATTCTTGAATGTTAAGGACATTGAAATGAATCGCAGGGGCTTTAGCAACAAAGTAAAATGTAAGATTGGATTAACAACAGATAAATTAATAGGATATGAATTTGCTGAATTAATTTCTAAAAAGGGATACAAGAACAGGAGATGTGAGGAAGTCGGGAAAATAAGTTAATTGAAGATGAGAAATTAAGAAAGAGGGAATTTTTGTTTTTTGTTACTATATGTGTTTTTATTTCTTTTTTCTTCTTCTTTTGATGTGCTTAATGTTTGTATTTTTGTATTGTATTGTTTTTTGTGATTCTGTACTTTTTTTGTCTTTGTATGCTTTTTTATTGTGAAAACTGAATAAAATATTTAAATTAAAAAAAACAAAATCAGCCTTGAAATCCACCCTTCTCTGAATTTTTCAATGCGTATTTCTAGACAAGTAATGTGTACAGAAATGCAGGTTCTGAAGTTTTATACAGATACTTCCTCTGATCCTGAAAGTAGTACGCAGCCATCATGGTGTGCTGGGCCAGGGGGTAACCCATGAAATGTGGTCCAGGGCCTGTCCAGAATCTGAAGGTTCTGCTGGGAGTCTGTCCGACAGGGCCAAGGCAGGACACGAGGCAGGAAACCAGGCAAGGACAGGTACAGGATCTAGCATACAGCAATGTTGCTCCTGCAACCTGGGGCGAGGTCCAGCCTTTTTGTCGGAGTAGCAGCCGGTCCTGATCCCCTGGCGACTCACCTCCCTGTTTTGCCCAAAGGTGAGCACTCTTCCTGCGAGTACTCAGGTCTTTCCTTCTCTCAGACCTTAGTCTCTGCAGCTCAGGAGACATTGGTGGGTTACTAGACCCAGGGGCTGCCTCACCTCCCCTGACCAAACCGGTAGGGAAGCAGCTGTAAGTGATGGCCCAGCTGAAGGCAATGAGGTAATCCTCACATCTGGAGCCAGGGCAGGCTCAGGCCCCTGACTCAGCCCAGCTGGTGTTTGTTGCAGGGGAACCTTTGCAGACTGGGACTCTTCAGGATCAGGCCTCAGACTTGGTTCAGATGATGCCTGAGGCAAAGGATCCAGTGCAGACTGAGTCTCCTCTGGTTCCGAGCCTGAGCCCGAGTCCCAGGCCATCACACATGGCTAGTGGCCTTGGATTGTAGCTACCTTTATGATCTTAAGCCAGTCGTATCTGTCCACCTAGCCTACCTCGCAGGGTTATTGTGAAGATAAAGTGGGGAGGAATATGTATCTCAGCATTGATTTCCTTGCACGAAAGACTGTGGGGGTGTCTATATGTTTATGTCTATATATATATAATAAAATAGTATAGTAAAAGCTATGGTTTTCCCAGTAGTGATATATGGAAGTGAAAGCTGGACCATAAAGAAGGCTGATCGCTGAAGAATTGATGCTTTTGAATTATGGTGCTGGAGGAGACTCTTGAGAGTCCCATGGACTGCAAGAAGATCAAACCTCTCCATTCTGAAGGAAATCAGCCCTGAGAGCTCACTGGAAGGACAGATCCTGAAGCTGAGGCTCCAGTACTTTGGCCACCTCATGAGAAGAGAAGACTCCCTGAAAAAGACCCTGATGTTGGGAAAGATGGAGGGCACAAGGAGAAGGGACGGCAGAGGACGAGATGGTTGGATGGTGTTCTTCGAAGCTACCGGCATGAGTTGACCAAACTGCTGCAGGATGGGGGCAAGGGGGTTGGGGAGGGGGGAGGGGGGGGGGGGGGGGGGGGGGAGGCAGACACGACTAAATAACTAAACAACAACAACAAAAGTGACCACCCTACATGACTTCTGGGCAAGTTGTCTTTCAATCCTGCACCCAAAACTAATCCATGGATAAGTAAATGACTACATTCATGCTGGACCTGCCCCACCCTACAGCAACTACTACTTCCAGTGTTCAATTCGGTGTTCTCGAAGCTTCCAGCATAAGTTTGACCAAACTGCAGGAGGCAGTGGAAGACAGGAGTGCCTGGCGTGCTCTGGTCCATGGGGTCATGAAGAGTCGGACATGACTAAACAACTAAACAACAACAACAACATATAATAAAATGCACTGAAGACAAACATGGCTTGACTCTCCACAGCAGTATATCCAACACTGTTAATCTTTTAAAGAGGGCAGCATTATCGGAAAGCATAACCCTGCCAAAACTACTCATGCCTACTCAAAACTAATCTTACATGATCACCCTGCATCTTGGTACTAAATGGTTGGCTGTATAATGTGCAACTTAAGTTGCTGTTTTGCAGCATGTTAATTCCAAGTTATTTCTTGTTCTGTGCTTTGTCACATACAAGCTAGGCTGGTAGTCAAAATGTGAGGAAACTTGCTCTCTCTTTTCCAGTTGAATCATATGATTCATGAGCAGCTGAGTGAATCAAGCTTTCAATCAGGGAGCTTTTCAAGTTCTTGCGGTGCAACACCTACAGATGGCCAGGACATGTTTTGACAGCTTGTTTACAGGTAGCCTGTGTATAGTTTGGGCTTTCGTTCCATCCTTTCTCTGTCTCAACTATTGCAATAACAGATGGGGAATTCAACAAGGGGATCCTCCTTGACGCTTTGCACTCATTCTCTGCAAAGCAAAGATGTGACCCACAGCTCTCTGGTGATTTTACAACAAGTTGGTTGAGCTTGCTTCACAGACATTTTCCTTCTGCCGGGGATTAGCATAATGCATACTTATGCCACACCCTGCTTGGCTGCTTAATCATATGACAATTATTTCCGAACACTGAGTGTCTTCTCTGTGGGAAGGGAGGTGAGCTGGGGAAAGCCTTAATTTGTGCTTTTTGACTGGCTGCAAACAGCTGATCCCTCCCTTTTCCTGAATCTACATGCCTCTTGCTCATAGGTGAATGGATGCAGATGTGGGTGTTGTATAATGCAGCTGCCAACTGTTGGTTTGAGATACTTTGCAATCAGTTTTTGATGCCTTCCAAACCTTTTCTCCTGCGTGTGACGTGGGCTTCTTGGTAGGACACCTGCGAGACCACAAGCGGTTCATGGGAGTATACAGTCATCATCTGCGTGGGGGTCTGTCTTCTTAACAAAACAAGGAAAGGAACTGTAGAGCTGTGACTCCCTTATCGGCTTCAGACAAAAGGAAGACAAGCAAGGCCATGGTGAAGTTGGCAGCTGCCCTTTTGTGTGCAGGTTGCTTTCTGCTCACGGTCACAGGTAAGACGCCCTTGTGGCTCTTTTCACATCTGGCATGGGGTGGTCAATAAAGCATTAAGCCCCAATAGGCTCGTAATTTGCTGATGATGTGGTCCTTCCTGCATTTTATGCCTAGGATGAAAAGATAGATTCTCTCTCTCTCTCACTTTGGTGTGGGTGGTAGTGCTCTTCCAACCATCAGATGGTAGATGTGGACAAGAGAGTGCCCCGTACGCAACATATTACTTTGCCAGCTCCACCTCCTGCTGCTGGAAGAGAAGATATTTGCCCACATTCCTACCTCTGTGATCTCCACATTGGTTTAAACCCATTGGGCTGCTCTTGACAATTGTTCTGAAGCAGCAGCTGGTACAAAACATGGCTCCCCATCTCTTGACACTCATAGGCTGGTGAAAAGACATCTAAAACATCCATATTGGCAAACAGTTTGTTTACAGACCTCTGCATTCTGGGTGTATCAGGGAGTATTTGCATAGGAAGCCACCAGGGCCTTCAGGTCTGCTCACGAGAGCCTGCTCCAGCTTCCCTCCTTTAGGAAGGTGAGATGGTTGAGATCATCCCCGAGGAGCGGGTCTTTTTCTCTATTGGTTCCAGAGTTGTGGATTAATATACCCAAAGATGCCCTATGGTAATCTTCAGTGGACATCTGAAGATTATTTCATTCCACTTGGCATTTAAGGGTAATGGCAGTTTCTTACTTTTGCTTGTATGCAGTTTGCATGTTTGTTGTTTTAACGATAGCTTTTAAAAAAGTATTTTAAGTTGTTGTAAGCTGCCTTCTGAACAAGCTTCATTTGAACAACAGTCTGTAAACATTGTTAAGTAAATAAAACCCTGGAGGTGCCTAAAAAAGAAAATGACTGAATAAGATAATTCAAACAGGTTAGAAGATTTAGATTTTAATAAGGCTTCTTTTTCCCCTGGTATGTACGTATTTCTCCAATAAGGAAAAATAAACTTTCAAACACATGTCTATGATAGTTAGAGCCAGGGGTGGAGGAAAGGGAGGCAGTGGGGGGGCCTGCCCTGGGTGTCATCACTGAGGGGGGGTGACATTTGGTGAGCCACCCGCCTGTGACTCCCAAGCCTACCCCAAGTTGTCAGGGGAAGGGGCGGAGCTGCGCCCCTTTATCGGCGGCCTTTCCCCCTTTGTTTTGACAGCTCGGGGGAGGCTTGGGAGTTGTGGGCAGGTGGTGTGCCATTGCCCCCCCAGCTTGGGCTGCTTCCTGGGGGGGGGAGCCTCCCCTTAGCTGTCAAAAGGAAGAGGGGAGGGAGGAAGGCTGCTGGCAAAGCGGCGTGGCTCCTTCCATCCCCCTGCCCAGGAAACAGCCCGCCATGGGCGGCTCGCTATACCCCCTATGGGTGGCTTGCCCCCTGGGACGCTCACCCCGCCCCCATGGCCCTGCCCCCGAGTGCACAGCATGTGTGCCGCTCCAGGTGCTGGAGCAGTTAGCTCCACCTCTGGTTAGAGCAGGGGCATCTAACATTAATAATAATTAGAAAGATCAGTTCTGTATACATAAGTGTTGTTGCCCGATCATTTCTTTGGATTATAAACAACAACAACAAATATTCTTTTTATTATTTTGCAGTTCATTTCCAACAAAGGGGCCATTTTCCAGCTATATGTAAACATCAACCAACTGTGGTTCTTTGTATCATGTGGTGTTAACTTTTTCATTGGACCAGAACATTATCATGAAGCACATCGGCAAACACAATATTTGGTCTTATTTAAGCTGGGGTTGCCATATTTGAAAAAGTTCACATCCGGACAGAAAAGTAGTTGAGCTTTTTCCTGATTTCCACCTGGACACTGCTTGCAGCTGCAGTATTCCAGAAATTCTGGACGTATGGTAACCCTAATTTAAGATGAACTCCCATCAACACATATTTGGGAGTAAGTCCAGAACCTTCTTTCACTGAGGCTGCATACACACCATATATTTAAAGCCAATTTAAAGAAAATGCCCTCCTCCAAAAGAATCCTGGGAATTGTAGTTTGCTAAATGGCTGGGACTTACAGCCCTGTGAGGAATAAACTAGGGTTCCTAGGATGATGGGGGTGGGGAGAATGTGCTTTAAATATATGGTGTGTATGCAACTTAAGGAAGATTTGTTGCTCTGCCTCAGGCAGCAAAATGTCTCTAGTCATGGTGAACCTAAACCAAGGCTGGTCACATTATTTTGGCACCTTGAGGCAGAAAATCCCACAAGCAATAAGAATGATACATTAAGGGGGCAGAGGGCAGGAGAGAACCCTTTGTTGCCTTTCCATTATACCCAACATCAACTTCCTGAGGCGGCCACCTCTTTCTGTTAGAAAGTCTACTTAACGGAAGTGTATTCAGCTGTAATTATTAGACCTTTAAATTACAGATTTGGATAAACAGAATGCTTACAAAAGAGGATTGTACAACTTGGTCATATTCATTTTGCATTTTTTTAAAACATCAAACCCTTTTACTGCAATCTGGAAGCTTCTTATTAGCATTATAATCAGTACTGCTATATTTTTATTTTTTTAAAAAAGCACCAACTAGCTTTTTAAATATATAGTGTAATGAGTTCAGTCTTCCAATAGTGCCAATCATCTGTAGGTAATCTCATGAGTTTGCATTTTTATTTTTGCATGCAATGGAGGGAGAGGGCAGAGGCAGGAGGCAAAATCCAGCAAGATTATAGGCCTAGGCATGGCTTTGCTATTACAAACTATGGAAGCAGAAACAACCCAAGGCCTGCAATGAACAGATGCTCTTTGCAAACTCTGAATTGCAAGTGAAAGTCTTTACCAGAATGAGAAGAGAGAGGAATGCAAATTCTGGCCATAAAAATAAGTGATCTTTGTATTAATATAGGTGCATTATCCATACAGATCTATTATGTGGCTTGCAAACTCCCGATCTAGTGTTTCGTCTTGAGCATTATTGAACAAGCTGTTTTTCTGACTCGTGCATTTTAAAACTTAATTCATTAACGCTAACAGTCCTAATTTACAAAAGTTAGTCCAGTTTTTCTGAAATGAATGATAATTGCCTGAAAACTGGTGGACTGGACAAGCTTTTCAATTTATCACATAACTAATGAATGACTGAAAGGATGACAGTCTTCCAGAGAAGAAGAAAATTCATCCGAGTAGGTGAAGAATGATAATCCACACCATCTCATTAAGTTTGGTATGTGGACTTTCTTGTTCTACAAAAAAAAATAGACTGGGAGTTGCCTCTTTATGACACTTGGTAAGACTTCAGTTTTCAAATGCAGAAGCAGCATGTATATTGAACGGTGTATTTTATAGGACATATTCAATTCAACAGTTGTATTTTTATGTTGTGAACTGCTCTGAGATCTTTGGATGAAGGGTGGTATTATACGACGCCGACTGATAGTAGTAGTAGTAGTAATAATAATAATAATAATAATAATAATAATAATAATAATAATGTATATTGCTCCTATGACAGAATCCATAGTCTGCTTTAGGATTTCAGTTATGTCCTCATGAGGGACTATTTGTAGTGAAACCTCATTACCAATACTTATTTTTGATACTACTGATTTGCACTTGACTTGAGTGCCCACCCTTCCCTAAAATGTCAGGCCCCCCAAGGCCAAACATAGCCCTAGAATATTTCCAAATAGTCCATGCTCCACACTGAAGTCCTGTCAATCCTCTGTTTCAGGTCCACATATACCCGATAGCCCTGTTTGCTGTATAAATGCATCCTGATTGCTTTGGAAACTATTTCATTGCACTGTCTACATCTGGGTATCCATTATCCTTGGTCCAAACTAGACTCTGCTTCAAGCACAGTATCAAATACACATCTAGGGCACTAGGCACTAGGACTGCAGACTGCAGTCACATGTTCCACACCTTTCCCTCAAAGTCCTAATCTTTAAGTGTTGTTTAAACGTCATCATGAATGCCAATCTCACCTCTTGGCTTCAAGATGATGAATCATGTTGACAACCTGCTGGCGAGGAAGGGGCATGTTCATGAGTCTGTGCCTGCGATCCTCTTGGAAGTTAGTCATGGCCTCCGAATCATAAGCAACCTCTTTCACTCTTCTTTATCATCGCCTTCTCTTCCCTTGGCTTATGAGCCACTGTCTTAAGTGGTTGTTGACAGTGCTGCTGATCAACCTGTTTTTCCTGTCTGCAGTACACTCTCAGTTTAGGAAAACGCACCCAGCTGAAACCATTTCCATGATTGTATATGTTACAAGGTTCCTGCATGAATACAAGGTTGGATTTGATGAGGCCCATGGTCCCTTCAAAGTCTGTGCTTCTGTAACTTCTAAGCAAATAATGAGGAGCTAAAGTGGGGGAGAGACCACATAACAGGAAGGGTCAAAGGCCTGCCAATCTATGTTTCAGTAACAGATATGCAGTTGGTTGTTCTTTGACTGTTGATAGTACCTGTGATGTCACAGATCCTGCTACCCATGCAGCTTGGAGCTGTTTTTGAAGTGTGACATTTTTGCATTTGCTTGCCCACAGATAAAGCTATGAAAGAAAGAAAAATAATGCAGGATTGCACCATTCCCCCATTGTAATGTCATTTTTCTAATCTATCTATCATCTATCATCCATCTATCATCTATCATCTATCTATCTATCATCTATCTATCTATCTATCATCTATCTATCATTGCTTCTTTGTAGTGGTGACTCTCCTGAACAAAATAAACAAAGCAAACTTTGGTGGTGATATATATATATATATATATATATATATATATATATATATATATATATCCCCACTATTAACAATGATCAACAAAACTGTTTTTGATCATAATATTCCACAAGTAAATAGAACTTAGCAGAAAATTACAACATTTCTTTTATAAAAACTCAAAACCTACCTGAATTTGCTTTTGTGGGAGGTAGTTATTTTATTGACAATATTGCATAAAGGGCCACCTGTTTCCCCATAATTTATTTCTATATTCCCTTGCAATTCTCATTCTTAGATAAGACAAAGGATACAATTTCATACTGCAGCAAGGATACTGAGAGACTGTGGTTGCTCTCTGTTTTCTCCCTTCTGCTTCATTATCTCCTCCGGCTGTTAATCACAGTATATTAAAATTCAATATAGCATGAATTAAATCATTGATGCCCTAATAATAGTCTTTGCTCCCCCAAACCATGAACGTATGTGTGTGATTCTTCTTTGAGTGCCCTGCATGCCTCTATCTTCTGTGTCAACAGAACCATTTCCCAAGTTGCATTTTCCTACACTCCAACTGCAGAACTGCTCAAAAGCCAGTACAGTAATGAGGTACCTATTGAGATTACCATGCAAATTGCCTCGATAACGGTGTCTAGAGGGAACTGAGTAATGAGGTGCTTGTGTCATCCAGGAAGTCACTTATCACATCCTATTTCCTCCAGTTTTAAAATACGGATACTCCAGTGTAAAAATCACTGGAGAGGAGAATGATTACCCATTTTTCATTCACTGAAGCTGCCTATGTTCCATTTTTTTGTCATTAGAAAGCAACCCTACTCATGTTGCCAGATTTTCAGGATGGTTTCCAGGCCCTCCAATTGTCCCAATTTTCCAGGGACATCCCTGATTTCAGTTTCTGATTTCATCCCGGAAAGTCCAACTTTTCCTAAGGATGTCTCTATTTTCATTGGAGAAATGTTGGAGGGTGTGGAGTTATCCAGCTTTCGAGCCATCTGAAGGGAAGTTTTTAAAAAAAATATTTAATCTTTTATTATATTTTATATATATATTTGGAAGCTGCTCAAAGTGGCTGGGGCAACCCAGTAAGATGTGTGGCGTATAAATAGCAAAGTTATCATTATGGAATGGGACGTCCCTATTGTAATTGGTGAAATGTTGGAGGGTATGAGTTTCCCTTTAGACAGAATATATTGCTGGCTTTTCAAAATATTCACCCGCTGTTCAACACAGATTTGTTGGAACAAAGCAGTGCAATAAAAAGAAACTGGCACTCTGCTGTTTGGGTATGTACAGATGTTCCACAGAGGAGATGTTTTTGGTGAGATTGTCTCTTGTTATCGGAAAAGGACTATTTTTACCAATCCATTTTCACTGTCTGCACAACTCCAAGCATTTGAATTAGGAGCACTGGAAACTACCTTATACTTAATAGACCCATTGTTCTATCCAGCTCAGTATGGTCTGCACACCAACTGAGAGCAGCTCTTTAGGGTTCACATGCTGGTCATTCTCAGCCCTACCTGGAGATGCCTTTCAGGTATGGGATTGAGCCTGAGACCTTCTTTGCATGCAAAGCAAATGGCCTACTACTGACTTATGGCCTTTTACATTGATGATATCACCTGCAGCTTCTAGTGTAATCTGTCCTTGCATCACCACGCTGGGATTTACTGAGTGATCCCAGACCTCAGGCGTTTCATGGCTTGTCAGTGGGATCTAAGGATGCTCTAGGGCGGGTATGGGAATCCTGTGGTCCACCAGATGTTATTGGACCAGTGGTGTGCCATCAGTGGACTACGGGAACTAAGCTAATCCGCTAAATGTTCCTCTGGTGCCTCCTTCCCAAAGCTCATGAAGCTTCTGCCTGGTTTAGGGAGGGGGGCACAATGCTCACACACACAGTGTCAGGATGTTGCAATGTCCAAGGTGAGCAATGGTTGCCCTTGCAAGCTAGTGCCTTTGGCCCTAACTATTCTCCTATGAAAAATTTCACTGCACGCCACTGTATTGGACTACAACTCCCCTCACCACTGATCACTGGCCATGCTGATCAAGACTGATGGGTCTTGGGCATCTAATAACATCTTACTACTTCAGCATCCAGATCGGTTTATTAGACTGTCCTAACATTATATTTTCTAGAGGCAGATTCAGAGGAACAGTTAAGGAGCTGGCATGGTTGTTGGTTATTATGGCTGATTGTTATTGAAGCACTGTGGTTCTGACCAGATACACAGTGTGGTTCACCACTTTCTGTCTTAACTCAAGGTGCCATTTCTTACCCTGTGGTCCTGTAATCTCACCACACATGCACAAAATATATCAGAACATTTATTCACAACACTGTGTGGCTTTTAGCACATTGATACATCAACATTTCCCCCCCAACATCAGGCATTTGCTGGGCACTGAAGAGCAACTAAAATCTAAAATCTGTTGATATATGGCAGGGCTGTCCAACTCCCAAGAGACTGTGATGTACTCATGGTATAAAAAAATGTGGTGTGGAGAGATGAATTTGTCATTGAATTGGGCTTCTTCCCAATTCAGAAGACATTGTTAATAAGTAAGAATGGATGAGAAACGTCACTTCTTGTTGATTTTTCCAGATCCAAAATGAATGTAAGACTACATACACACAATACATTGAAAGTACCCCCATCCGATAATTCTGGGGACTGTAGTTTTCTTCTCACAGAGCCATGGTTCCCAGCACCTTAAGCAAGTGACAGTTTTCAAGATTCTTTGTAGGGTGGAAGATGCACTTTAAATATGTGGTATGTACTCAGCCTCAGATTCAATCCAGAATTATAAACGCATAGGCTCTAGAGAATCCCACCCCATCCATTGCAAAAAAAAAGCAAAGCTAGGAAACAGTGCCATCACAACTCTGATCAGAAACAATGTAAAGTTTTTCAGTGTAGCAGCTTTTGTTTTTGTTTTTTAGTAGCTGTCTCCTGATCTGCACAGCAACTGTAGCTATGCTAAAAGCAATTTTGATTCTGCTTCCCCCTCAATGTTATGTGAATACATCAATCAGATTTTATACTGCTGCGGTTCTATTGGCACTTAAAGTGGAATTATTTCACCGTTTCACATTTCCTATGTGCTACAGTGCTTTGTCTTTCCTAATGCCTCATTTGCTTAACTTGCAGAGTGATGGAAAGACTACAGATTAACTAGAGCACAGACAGGAAGAGGTCTTAATGAAACAATGTCACTGCATCCATATAATTATCAATCATTTCTATTGCACTTTTCAGTTATGCTTTGGGCCCAAGTTTAAATGGTTATTTCTAATCTGTATGGCACCCCCAGTTTTTACCATCCTGGCCCAGAAACTCCTCAAATCCCTGCTTGCTTCACCAACAGAACACAACCTCACACTCTCAGTCTAGGAGAGCAACTGCAGTCTGCCTTCAGGCAACCATCACTTGACTACAACCAGTTCAGTGGGTGGTACAATTTCCTTCCTCCATCATAGTACCAGTGTTGCCATTGTAGGGTTCAGCAGAGAGGAGAATGGAGACAAAACCAGAATTACTGCCTCCAGTAGTTGAACTCTGTGCTGAGCAAACAGTTATAATATACCTGATTGGGTATCTTAAGCATTCCCAGGTTATTGGGAATGCCAGGTATAATCTTCTACTATCCAATATTCACAGTTTATGAAAGTCCCTTTAGTTTCAAGAGGTTTGCCACCATGCAGCAGGAGGAGAGAATTCAAGACTTCAGGAAGAAATCTTGATGGCACATTGTTTACCATTGTAAACATCCTTTTTGTTTTGGGACGGAAACAATACCTGCAAACCAAAATACTTGTTTTCAAACACTTCCATTAACTTTGGGAATTTGTAAACAAGCTTTTTGGAGTTGCAGCCAAACTGTTTTCTAGACTCTAGAGGTTGCATCACATGTTTCATGCTCATTCTGATGAATTAAGCTAGTGTGATTCTGTAAATGAGATCATTATGTTTCATTTCTGAGAGTTGCTGTTTTGAATCAAGTGGGCCAACTGCATCAGTCATGCCATCTTCCATGGGACCCGTGTGCAACAGCTGTGGAAGAAGGCACATTCCGTGATGGGAATCATTAGGAACAGAATAGAAAATAAAATTTACTAATACAGTGGTACCTCGGGTTACATACGCTTCAGGTTACATACGCTTCAGGTTACAGACTCTGCTAACCCAGAAATAGTGCTTCAGGTTAAGAACTTTGCTTCAGGATAAGAACAGAAATTGGGCTCTGGCGGCGCAGTGGCAGCAGGAGGCCCCATTAGCTAAAGTGGTGCTTCAGGTTAAGAACAGACCTCTGGAATGAATTAAGTACTTAACCTGAGGTACCACTGTATCAAGTTGGGGAGGGGAAAGTTCATTTTGGGTTCCTTCCAGACTAGTTTAACTCAGAGCAACCACAATCTTTCAAATTTTATATAAAGCTCAGGCTACACGTCTGCCATCATGTTGTTATAGCAGGCCAGAATCCTTGGCAGATATTCTGGGGAGACAAGGCAGATTGAAGCTTTGCATTCTGTTACAATGTCTTTCTAAATTATTGTGTTCTTTTGATAGGCAATGATGACTTTGACTTAGCAGATGCTCTTGACAAAGGTAAGATTCCTGGGAAAAATTTTTTTTGAATATTATTTTTTTGATCTAAACATCAAACTGAAGTGACTCCTCTTTCAGTTTAAGTCAATGGCAAAACTGGACATCATTGTACAGAAATAAATGTGGAATCCTGGGTAGATTTTCTGAAGAAGCAAAACACAATTAACAAAAGGGTCTAAAAGAAGTAAACAAATGCTGCAGTTCAAGATTAGTCTTTTTTATTTTTATTCTTGTTATTATTTTTTAAAGATTTTTTTAAAAGAGGCAGAACATGTTTAATATGATTTGGTGGAGATCTCCCTCTTCTGGTCATGACCAAAAGCGAAACCCAAATCTAGGATTTAAAGGAGCATGTATGTAAATTATGCATATCCTAACTTTTCCTAAACTATTTGTGCTTGCTATTCCTTCCCACCCAACAACCTATGCAAAGAACTACATATGCACAATCCTCCCAGAAGAATCCTTCAACAGATGCCATTGTGTGTACATGTTGTTTTTTTGGGTTTTTTGGTTTGTTTTTTTTAGAAACTTGTCTTTCTATCTAAATAGCAACTTTTTTTTAGCACAGGGAAACTCAAATAGTGAGTTTGGGGTTCTGGATGGCACCTTCTTTACCCAGGAGTAGAGTTTGGAGGAGGATTTACAGAAGATGCAGTTGGATATTGGCCCAATAATTCTTCATTTTAAACATAATTTTACATACCACGAAGTGCGATTCTTCTTGATTGGATCAGGGGTATCCAGCATCAGCTACTTGCTATCTGGGAGAAGGGAGGTGACAAAATATATATCTGGAGAGACCATTGGGAGTTCCTTCTACTTTAAAGCAGGGGTGGGAACATCACATTCCTGCATGAGGAACCACCTGGGCACTGTGCCTGAAGGGGCTCAAGGCAAAATTGGGCAAATGCAATACTTATCTTCACCCAGCAGCCTACATTTCAGCGATGTAAAAGTCAGAAGTTTCTAACACACCGCACCCACACCCACACACCCCTCCATTTTCCATCCGAGCAAGCAAGAGGCATTATTGCAGTTCCAGTCAGGTGAGAGTGCATAAGGATGGCATGGAACAGGGAAGAGTCCCTGAGGGGCTTAGGTGGCTACATTTGGCCCTCAAGTCTGGACTTACCAACCCCTGCTTTGAAAGAAAAGGCCAATCATATTTCACAATGCAATGTATATACAGGTCAGGAGTGGTGTGTCCCATTTTGCCACCTGAGCTGAAAGAAGAAAGTGCTGCCCTGCAGCCAAATGAGTATAGAATTTCAACCTTAACCGCCTCACTTGGAGTGAGAAATGTAATATCAAGTTGTTCCTGCTTTTGATAAGATGTATGATACACTAACTTTAATTTTAATTGTGTTAGGTACCCCAAAGCCTCCTCCAGCTACCAAAAAGCCTTCAGTGGGTGAGTTGCTGTAATTATACTCCCTCTTTTTATGCTCTTTTAGATGTGGTAGACATTTTGTGTTATGCCAGACTCACACAGCAGCCGTTTTTGTGGCTGGTGCTCGGGCACTTTCCCAAAACTTCAAATGTGTTTCATGTGCTATAAAGGCTAGTGACCCTTGCCTTAAATTAAGGAAGTCAAAACAATGCTCTTGCTAAGGAAAGAAAAATATATGAACCACATTCAGGTGGCCAAGGAAATAACGGAATGAATGATTTACATTGTTAATGAGGCAGATTTAAAATTTAATAGTTAAGACTGGATACAGATTTTTAAAAGGAGCATTAATTCTGATTTCCATTTTGTTTCTCTTCATGGATACACTTCTTGAAATGTTTAACAGATGGCAACTCCAGACCTAAGCTGTATCCTGACCTTAGACCACACGGAGGTGGCAACGGAAACAATGGTAAAAATTATTTTTACTTTTAAAATCTAAAAAAAATATGAGTGTTTATTTCTGATAATTAGAGTTATATAAGCATAAATGTTTTGGAAATCCTTATTAGATTAGTATTTTTCTAAGTTCTATCCTAAGTTTTCCCTGCTATTATGAGTTTTTTGGGGGGAAATGTTCTCTTAACATGTCAGACTTGAGCAGATCAGCCCTGAAATACACTGTGTACTGTTGTAGTTGTCTGTGTGTGTGTGTGTGTGTGTGGTGTGTGTGTGTGTGTGGTGTGTGTGTATGTGTGTGTGTCTAGAGAGAGAGAGAGAGAGAGAGAGAGAGAGAATGTAAACTTTAAGGAACGGGAACCTGTGGCATTCCATACATTGCAGGACAATTCCCATCATCACTGACCATTGGTGGCTGTGGCTGATGGTAGTTCAATAATATCTGAAGGGCTGCAGGATCCCTATCTAATTTTAGATTAAAAGATGGATTATAAACGATGGGATGAAATGTCTGGGTGTAGACATGGGATGGGTGTTATAACTGTTCATTCCCACCCCCCCTATTTTAATGCTTTCATTTATTGTTGAAAACTGGTATTTTATCTACACTGATAATGCTCATCCATTTGTAATATATTTTTATTTCTTTTAGATCCCGACTTTCACTTAGGAGATGCCCTAGGTGCTGGTGGTAAGTATTTGTCCATCCCCTACATTTTGCAATAATCTTTTCATATTTTTTTTCAGCTAAATCCACAAATCAATGAACTCTGATTAGTTGGATTTAAACTTGTAATGCTAATTTAACTTAAATTCATCTAAACACATTCTGCATTACTCATTTAAATCCATGTAATCTGGATTAACAGGGTTATGAATCAGACTTTAGCCCTTTCGCATGTGCATTCTATGAATTTATGAACTCATTGTGATGGCGAAATCAGGGTCAACATTAAAATTGACAAGTTAACACCTTCAGTCTAGTTTCAGGTATATTTAGGATGCAATACAAAAAAATGGAGTAGTTAATTTATGAAGGTATGTAGGCCTTGCACCACCATACAAGCAAGATATTATAATCCTAGGAATGTTTACTTGGAAATCATACTATGCTCAATAGTCCTTATTCTCAGGCAAGGTGCATAGGATTACAGCCTTAAATATGCATTGCATCAGAAGACTCACACGTTGCATCCCCTATTGAAAAAGTTTGAGACTCTTGCTTCTTAGTGTGATTTGCATTTTTCATCCATACCATTTGCAAAGAATAATGGGTGCATGAGCTTCTTGTGGTTACCACATCTGTGCTCTCACTACCGACACAGAAGCATCAACAGAACACAAGTAAATTGGCCATTTTTTCCTTAGCACAATGGTCCAATATTGTGTTTTTGTAACATAACACAGATATTTATGTAAACTTTTAAAAAAGGAATAATCATCAGGACTGATTTTAACTAAACTAAACTTTAAAAAAGGAAAGGGAAACCTTGTAAAACCAGTTAGGGCATGTTAGGCTCAACCTTTCAAGATGGAAACCAAGGCATTTCCAGAACAAAAGCCCAGCAAAAGCTAAAGCAAGCAAGTAAGAATTCTATGCCTTGTTTTGATTTTTCATTTCTTCAAATTGTACCTGACATTTCTAGATGGTCCTCCTCCAAACCCTCAGCCATACCCTCGTCCACATCCACAGCCAGGAAGCCATATTAATTCTGGTAAGCATAATTTGTGGTAAATGCAAAAGGCTGTTTAACAAGCAATTAGTTGCCTATATATTTTGATAATTATGACTGAGTTTAGGAGCAAAGTGGCTGATGTGATTATAAGGAGATCTGTCTTGAGACACACTTAAGGCTATTGGAGGGGTAACTGATGGGGATTGTAGTACAAAACAACTGGAATAGATCAGGTTGGGGAAGACCAGAGTCATTCTGCAAAAACAGCACATATCTTACAGTATAGGTGCTTTTTGAAAATATATTGTTGTACTATTTTTGTTATTGTTAGAACAGCAATTTTCTGTCTGTCTGCTAGGTATTGTAGCTTTTGAACAGACTCCAAGTGGATGCTTTGAGGTTAAAGATAGCTCATTTCTTATATCTAGCTCTAGATCAGGGTTTCCCAAGCTTGGGTCTCCAGCTGTTTTTGGACTACAATTCCCATCACCCTTGACCACTGGTCCTGCTAGCTAGGGATGATGGAAGTTGTAGTCCAAAACACTTGGAGACCTAAGTTTGGGAAACCCTGGTGTTGATATAGACTGAAGGCAGGTTACTGCCTTTGAGCCAAGAAAGATGTTTGCAAAATTTTAGCATTCATCCTAGCAAAAGCTGGGAAGGATACTTTGGAGAAAAGGACTAATACCATAATTTTAATTATTTGTAGGTGATTTCAATGATTTGGATCTCAACGATGGGAGAGCTCCACCTCCAGGACCAGCAGGTAACCTACAGTGATTCAGGTCCTTCACACTGGTTCACAGTCTTCCTCTCAACATATCATAGCAACATATCATCAGCATTATTTTAGCTGCACTCTTAGAAATTCATAGAACAGAGATGGGAAAACTGTGGCCTTCCAGATATTGTTGGACTTCAACTCATCCTTAGCTATTGGCTGAGGCTGATCTGTGTTGGAGCCTAGGTAAAGGTAAAGGGACCCCTGACCATTAGGTCCAGTCATGACCGACTCTGGGGTTGCGGCACTCATCTCGCTTTATTGGCCGAGGGAGCTGGCATACAGCTTCCGGGTCATGTGGCCAGCATGACAAAGCAGCTTCTGGTGAACCAGAGCAGTGCACAGAAATGCTGTTTACCTTCCCGCCGGAGCGGTACCTATTTATCTACTTGCACGTTGACGTGCTTCCGAACTGCTAGGTTGGCAGGAGCAGGGACTGAACAGTGGGAGCTCACCCCGTTGTAGGGATTCAAACCGCTGACCTTCTGATCAGCAAGTCCTAGGCTCTGTGGTTTAACCCACAGCGCCACCCGCGTCCCTGTGTTGGGGCCTAGCAACATCTTAAGGTCCACATTAATGTCCTGCCAAAGAGTTTATAAAAAGTTGTAATTGACCGAGGAGTATGTATTATCCTTATTCTTATTGCTGATACAGAATGAAAGCACAAAAGGTTAAGCTAGCATCCTAATAACTGGCATAACTGTAGCAGAGTATTTTTAACCAAATCTTGCTAAATAGCTTGGCGTGGCTTTGACATTTCTCTATTTTTCTTCCCCCCAAAATCATGTTTTTGTTTTTGTTGCTGTCTCTCATTTCAGGGGGCAATGACCACATTTCAAATCAAGATGGCAACACTGGTAAGGCTGGTGTACAGTTTTTTTTAAAAAATGTTGGCGTATATTATGGAGCAAAGTACATTTTACGATAAATGGGCTTTTAAAAAGCAGCCTTAAACTGGCCATGTTCATTTCAAATAAAAAGTAGCTGGAGGTCCCCCGTCTGCTGAAAATCACTTTCCCAGCCTCAGGCATTTATTTGCCCCTGGAGTTGTGGTTTGCAGTAAGCAGCAGTCAAGTGAAGGCGTTATCTGTGGATGAAACCATGTACCGTATTTTTCGTCCTATAGGGTGCACTGGCCCATAGGATGCACCTCATTTTTTGGGGGGGGGAATGAATAAAAAAAATTTATTCCCCCCCCCCGCCGCGGCTGCCGCCCCAAGCCTTGCGCACACCTGCCCGAAGCACGGGGCACCCTCCGGAGGGCTCCGCATGCTTCGGGCTGCAGGCTGCCGCCCCAAGCCTTGCGTGCGCGGCGGGACCTCCCACCGGGCGCCCGAGGCTTGCAGACACTCGCTGCCGCCCGAAGCCTCACGCGCTCGGTGGGACCTCCTGCCAGGTGTGCAAGGCTTGCGGACACTCGCCCGAAGCACAGGGAGCCCTCCGGAGGGCTCCTCGTGCTTCGGGTGACAGGCTGCCACCCCAAGCCTTGCGCACTCGGCGGGACCTCCTGCCGGGCACGCAAGGCTTGCGGACACAAGCCGGGGCTGCAGGCTGCTGCCCGCCAGCCTTGTGAGCCCGCGGGAACTCCCGCCGGGCTTGCAAGGGTTGTGGATAGCTTCCTGAAGCCTGGAGAGCAAGAGGGGTCGGTGCACACCGATGCCTCTCGCTCTCCAGGCTTCAGCGAAAGCCTGCATTTGCCCCATAGGACGCACACACATTTCCCCTTCATTTTTGGAGGGGAAAAAGTGTGTCCTATGGGGCGAAAAATACGTTATGTCCCCAACATGGATCAAGAGCATGCTCCACTTGGTGGCCTGTGTATCTGCTTTTCCTTCTAATTCAGGGAGGTCTGCATGTGGCCTTTTCTGGTGGCCCTTGGTAACATTTGATGCCGCCCAGCCCTCACTGGCAGATACTCGAAAGCTCATACCAAGAACTAACTTAGTTGGTCTTTAAGGTGCTACTGGAAGGAATTTTTTATTTTGGCAGATACTGGGTTTGGGAAGGAGGTATGAGGCCTCTAAGACTCTGCCAGATCCTCACACCTCCTTCCCAAAGCCTGGTAGTCAGTCAGTGCTTCATTTATTGTGATTATGAGCAGTTCTACTCAGATCTCTCTTTCTTAAAGTAAACAAACAATACTAGACCACCCTGACACGGATTGTTATAATTTTTAAAATATAGATGTGTGAAACTACCATGGTGTGCTGGTTCAGTTTCTATACGTAAAACAGAATATTCGTATATTTCTGAAGAGAAATATGTGTTTCCTTCCCTTATCTCTAGTGGATAGTTCGGCAGCTCAGATTTCGTCTCCTGTTGTGATTGCAGTTGTGCTGTTAGCCTGTGGGGCTATAGCGGGCTACACTGCTTACAAGAAAAAGAGATACTGTTTTAAACCGAGAGGTAAGAATAACTGTAGTAAGAGTTACGTATTTGCTATGATGAACTAAAAAATAATCATGGTTCTAATGGATGAAACCACTTTCAATGAAAATTCAAAACTGAAGAGATGAGTTAGAGATTCTTTGTTCTTGCCAATCTACTTCAATTCACCCAGAGATTTACTGCTAGATTCCTTCTGCCCACCTCTGGTTTAGCCTTTTACTATTTACTCTGTCAACTCTTTTTAAGGCATTTCCCACCTCTACTGTCAGAGAGTCACATTCCTAAACCCAGAATGTTAGGTATGCAAGGCGTGTGCTCTAACACTGAACTCTGGACTCTTCCCAAATAACTGGGGATATCTGACTCTCCAAGCAAACAGAAGTGGGAAGAATAATCCCTGCATTACCCATAGCAGAACTAGAGATTCAAGAGAGTGGGGGGAAATGCATTCTTTTCTACAAAAGTAGAAATACTACAGCTGGGAAATACTATTTAACATTTAGAATAAATCTTCCTGATTTCAACTTCTATCGTGCCAGATTTCTAAGCTACATTAAGGCTGGAATCATAAACACACATTAAATAAAGTTCTTAAGCGTTCAAGGACATGCATTTGGAAGCTCACAATTGCATATCCCCAGTGCTTTTTTTCTGGGGGGATGCAGTGGTACGCATACCCCTAAACATGTTGTGAATCTAAGTTTGGCCACATTGAGGGGCAGTATTTCAATATGAGTAGGAAAATGAGAGTACCCCTAAACATTTTTTTAAGGGGAAAAAAGGCACTGCATATCCCTGTGTTTAGGAATGCACACTTTACAGGTTTACTGGAAGAATTACCAGTGCAGTCACAGCAGATACAATTGCCATGTAAAAGTTTGATAAACCAGTGGTTACACAAACTCATGGTTCCTTTGAGCATATAGGCTCCGTTCTGTGCATGGATTTTGCCAAATTATAATTATAATGCAGCATAATCCTAGGCATTTGTCTTTTATTTGGAAGCAAGTCCCATTGTGTTCAACAGGGGTTTCTCCCTAGTTAGTGTATTTGCATTGCACTGCACTTTAAATAATGCATGCCTCTATTTTCAATTGATATGACATCTTTCATTTTAGGTGGGGCAGTTGTCTAAACCATCAAGAAACCAACTGAGAAATACTGACCTCCAGAAGATCATCTATAAACTCTCACACACTATGTTACATTTATGTATAAATTCTCCCATTGAGGTTTTCAGTAATATGACATTTTCCTTGAGTGAAAACTGTTAATCAGTATTTCAAAGCTAGAAACTAATTAATTGCACACAACTACATGAGAGTTCTTCATTAATATGACATTAAATGTTTCTAAATGTCATACTTCGTAGGGGGGGAAAGTCTTTCAACTATATTTTCTGTTTTACTCAGGGAGTAATTGGAACACAGTCGCTACCCTGGAGGTAGCTTTGAGCAATGCACAGGTTTATTTGCCACTGACAATCAGAATATCAATAAATCTTTGTAATGGCAATATGAAGTGATTTATCTCAGTTCAGACATTACTCATCATTTGGATGAGCCTAATGCATTTTTTAAAAGCATTTTGGTAATATTTTATTAAGCAGCAGGTGTCCTAGTCAGTAAATGCAGCATCAGATCCAGAGTATGTGAGAAACTGCATTCTGCCCAACAAACCTGTCTGTGTATTAGAATCAACAGCAGAGACCCTGGTCTTGGCTATGAGGCTTCCTTGGTTGTGCTGCCCTGGCAATGGAATGACCTCCCCAGATCTATCTGTTGGTGGCATGCTCTTAAGTACTTGGCAAAGGCTATTTTATTTTCTTCTGCTTTTTAGTGAAATCTGCTTTTTAGATCTATTTTGGTTGCTAATGTTACTTTGTTGAGGTTTCTGATTTTAGTCAATTGTCTGGAAGGACAGGGTAGTGAGTCTTTAATTCATTAATTCAATCTGTTGGTATCTGTGAGATATGAAACACATTGGGTTCACTCGCAAGTAATAACCCTCAATCAGATATGTGGATTCACATGAACAAATAAACATGTTTCTGAATGCACATTCCCATCTGGATTCAGTCTGGTATGATAAAAAAAAATGAATTGTGCATTGTGCAGTGTTAAAAACTCTACTGGTATCTGCAAGGCTCCTAGTTGGGCTCAAGGATTTCTGGCTTAGGGATATTGTATTTAAAAGTGGTGGTGGGATTTCCCCCTACCCCTGACTTTTCTGTCTATTTTTAATACATAATGATTTCTCATGATCATCTTTGTTAGTGTATCAGTTGTCTATTATTTGCAGAATTTATGGGGGGATTATGTTCTTGTGGTTTTCCTTTCTGCCTTAAACTGCACTTGAACAATTGTGCCAAATGAAGAAATATTGCAATGGAATAAGTATTTAAATATATTAATATGCTGCACATTAAAAGTAAAAAAAAGAGAGAGTCTGAGATGGAATCCTTTGTGTGTGGTCTTCAGCCATATTTCAAAAAAGTACCGGTATTCTTAGAATAAACAAGCCCAGCCCTGACTTTAATCTAAAGTGAGGCCAGGTGTTTGCAGTGTGCCTTAGAAGCCTGTCCTTATCTGTTTGTTTTGATACTTAAGTTCATACCCCACAATATTTCATCAAAAGGGTGAGCAGTTGTAGTACCCCAATTCTCATACCAAGGTTCAATTGCTATGTTCTTAAGTACTTCCTTTGCTATATAAATTTATTTTGCAATGGCTAGATTGCCCTTGTCAGATATTGTAATTGTCTTTAAATGTTGTTATGCTCACTTCTAAGAGCAGCGGGGGCACACGTTTGTTGCATGAGAGTTTAAATGTAACTGTGAAACCTGAAATTGTCCAACAGTGACAGTCTGGAAGTGCCCTTTGTGGTGTTCTCTGGATTAAAATCCAACCACCCTTTCTATTATTTCTTTCCATGCGCAAACCAAGATTCCATCATTCTTATCTGGGAGGGGGAAATATGTACCCCACAACCCTTTCTCAGTGTCAGGAAGCAATCTTCTAACAATTAGTTCCCATGGAGACACACCACTTGAATATTGTGGGTTATTAACATTCCTTTCTCAAGTAAGCACAAGAACTCTGGCCAGGTATTGCCTGAAGGCAACAAGCAGAGATGTAAGAGAAATCTGATAGCAAAAATCCTTACTATATGAAGCTGCAGTGTGTGATATGCCCAGGCTGCATGGTGGAGCCTCATTCTTTCCTTTGCTTAAAGACAGCCATATTGAGGTGAAGGAGAATCTAAATTCAGATTTGGGCCTTATTCACTGGGGAGGGGAATTTAACCATCTCCCCCTCACTCCATTTTGCAGATCAAACACACCCCCCCACCCCCCCACCACTGCCAATTAATATGGAGATGAGTGCTAATTAATATGGAGATGAGTTTCACAAGATTCCACTAGATTTCCAGAAAAGGCCTTTATGTCATGTGAAAGCTAAAATATAATGTGCAATTTCGGGGAAATGGAATAAACTGCTGTGTCAATGCAGCCCAACCAGTCTGGCACTTGAGACAGAAAGAAAAAAACACATGCACATTTATCCCTATCTGTGGCTTAAAAATACTGTCATACACTACATTAAATAACTAACATTTTGCCGCCTTTGCATGACACCCATAATATATTGCTGAGGCAACCACCTCATTTTCCCCTCAAGGCAAATAGCAGCCAGGAGAGCTTTTGACAGGGAGAGGAAGGTTAAGCCCCTCTTCTCTACCTTTGGGGTTATTATTATGACATTTACTATCCATCCATGCGCTCCAATATATCTCCTTGCCAATGGCGCAAGGGAGCCTAGGTATGCCTCTGATCCTCACATCACTGTGAGGTAAGTGAGATTAAGAGGCAGAGTGACTGAGAGAGGCGCAAGGTCACCCTCTGGGACTCATGGCTGAGCAGAGATTTGAATCCTGGTGCTCCAGGGTTAGCCCAACACGCTAACTACCATGCCACACTGACTCCAATATGGCCCCTTGTTATCAAGTATTTTATGTTTTTTATACTCTAACATAGTTTCTCTCTGCCCTCCCCATCCATCCACGTAATTTCCCCCTCAGTGTTACGCAGTCTCTCTCTTTGATGCACACAAGAGGCAGAACACGTGAATCCTAAAGAGTGCCAACTCTAGCAACTCACAATGATCATTTTTAACAAGGCCGTCCCCGCCGAAGGCAAGACTAGGGAGAGCGATTTAACTAAGGGTGGGAATGAGAAAAGACGAACTAACAAAGAGTCCAGGCGCTCCAACTCTCCCTATCTTGACTTATTCGGATAATTTCATGACGTCGACTTTTTTCTAAAATCTTCTGATTGTCGTTTTGTATTGTGTCGATTCTGCACGCCCACAGGAGCCAACTCCTGGGGGCCGAGGCCCCTTCAACAAAAATAAATTTATTTGAAGGGCTGCCCCCCGCCCAAGTTGATGGGCACTGCCATTCAAATAGGGTGTGCGCAGCGCAGCGCGTCTTGTGATCGATTATGCGATCCCCCTATTTTATTCAACTTGGCACCCCTGTGCTCACTGCTTTTTCTTCAGCGGCATATAAATCTTTTCACCAACTCCCAGCCTCCACGTGAGAAGATCGACCCCCCCCCCAAGCTCCGGCCCCAACGCAGCCTGCTTGATGCTTCAGCAGAGCTCGCTTCGCTCCTGCTCCGCGGCAGCGCGCCTGGCGAGCCCCTCTCCGCTACGGGGCCCGGGCACTGCTTGGCTTGGCGGAGGGAGGGGCGGGGCCGCGGCGGCGGCCAATGAGCGCGAGGCCCCGCCCCCCGCTGCCTGGGACGGGGGCGCGTCACAGGTTGCCTTTCGCCCCGTCGGCTGGCCGCGGCGGCGACTGGACAGAGAGCAGCGCCGCGTCGGCCGAGCTGCCCGCGGAAACCCCCAAGGGCGCCTGGAGGACTTGCAGAGGACAGCGCCGCTTGCAGAGGAGGGGACGCGCATGGTGTGGAGTGGTAGCAGGGATGGAGCCGGCAGGGTAAGCGGGGAATGAGGTCCGAGGGGCGCCCAGCAGCCTTGTCCTTGCACTGGAGGGGAGGGAATGGGGGAGCCAAGATTTCTCCCATGATGGAGGCAGGAAGGGGCTATTGCATACCCTTTCTCCAAGAAGCTCTAGATGGCGCACGTGTCTTGCACCACAACCCTGCGGGGTAGGATCGGCTGAGAGGCAGTGGCTGGTCCCAGTGGCGTAGCGTGGGTTGTCAGCACCCGGGGCAAGGCAAGTAATTTGCGCCCCCTAACCCGTGGATTTGCGCCCCCTAACCCTAACCCCCAGATGTTGCGCCCGGTGCGGTCGGCCCCCCCAAGGTTGGACTATGTCCTGCTAATAGCACCCTTTCCCTTCACCATGGGCGTAGCCAGGATTTATGTTAGGGGGGGGTGCAGACTTTTTTTGCGGGGGCAGAACCTCATTTAGTTAAGTATTTTAATTGATTGGGGTGCAGTTGCCCCCTCCTGCCCCCCTTGGCAACGCCCATGCCCCTCACCCCGTGGGCGGATGGAGGGGGGCAGCACGGGGTGGTTGCCAACGCATGGGTGAGGGTTGTTATTGCCTTGATCCGTTATAGCAAACCCGCCACGAGCCTTGGGGCAACCTTGAGGACTAGCGGACCGCCGAGGCATTAGCCTGTGTGCGCCTACTCAGAAGCAAGTCTTCCTGAGCTCGCATGCAAGCAGGCGTGCAGAGGAGTTACATGCCGCTGAACTTCGACGGGCTTGCTCCGGAGTGAACGTCCCTTTAGCATCGTGCTGTTGGAAGAAGTGGGGGCTAGCTGGATAAAACAAAAACGATCGCCCCAAACTACCGGCCTGTTAGGCTGCGGCGAGACTCATTCTTCGTTTTAGCCTTGTTAATGGTCACCTTCTGCTTTTCTCCCTCTCAACTGCAAATGCACGGTCAGATATCCAAGAGTCAATATTTTGCTGGGGAATGTGAAGGAAGGAACATGAAACTGGGCCTCCTTTTGCTGGTAAAAGGGAATGGAAGGAGACGTGCTCCGGTGTGCTTCTGCACAGCCTTTAAAAGATTTGTATTGAGTTTCGTTTTTTGATCGACCACCCAAAGGAAAGTTTGGTGGGTCCTGAACAGTAGGAAGGATCAAGTTCCTTCTTTTCCCTATCCCTCTGACATCTTTCCTTCTCTCTCTCAAAGTGAGGTTGGAATTGTCCCTGAAGCCCCACAGCAATCTGGGGCCACATACAATCTGGGGAATGTGTGAATGAATGTTTTAATTCACTTGCTCTCATCAGCAGGAAAGAAAGAGGCTAATCTTATCTGGTGATTTGTTGAGTGAGACAGGCCTGCTGGGAACCCTTCTCTCTCCCATCAGTATTGGATTTACTTAGCAGCTTACCCTGTTGGCTTTAAAGGATGCCTGGTAAGTGGATTTCTCCCCTCTCCCCTCTGTTCTTTGTTTCCTCCTTTGGGTACTACAATATATGCATTTTCTCCAAGCAGTTTTCATTCTGAATACATTATACTGGGCACAGTTCATCAAGAAGAGAGTGAGAAGGAAGAGGTTGAATCCTACTGCATGCTTACTTTTGTTACCTCGTACACATGGCAGAAATACACCCTTAGTACAGTGGTACCTCGGGTTACAGACGCTTCAGGTTACAGACGCTTCAGGTTACAGACTCCGCTAACCCAGAATGTACAGTGGTACCTTGGGTTAAGAATTTTGCTTCATGATGAGAACAGAAATTGCGTGGTGGCGGCACAGTGGCAGTGGAAGGCCCCATTAGCTAAAGTGGTGCTTCAGGTTAAGAACAGTTTCAGATTAAGAACAGATCTCCAGAACAAATTAAGTTCTTAACCCGAGGTACCACTGTACATTCTTTCATTTCTCTTTTCTGATCTCAGCCATGTAGAACGACTCTTTCTCTATACATGTACATGCAATAGTTTTTTAAAGAATTGTATACATTTATTTCAGTGGGAGAGGGACGCGGGTGGCGCTTGCCGATCAGAAGGTCGGTGGTTCGAATCCCCGCGACAGGGTGAGCTCCCGTTGCCGGTCCCAGCTCCTGCCAACCTAGGAGTTTGAAAGCACGTCAAAGTGCAAGTAGATAAATAGGTACCGCTCCGGCGGGAAGGTAAACGGCGTTTCCATGTGCTGCTCTGGTTCACCAGAAGCGACTTACTTCTGAATAAGTATGCGTAAGATTATGCAGAACATACGATGTGTAAGATTATGTAGAACATGGCCATTGGTCCATATGGCACTGTATTGTCTGCACGGACTGGCAGCGACTGCAGGGTTTGACGGGGGACATTCCCAGTCCTATCTAGAGAAGCCAGAGATTGAACCTGGGACCTTCTGCATCCAAACCCCTACCACTAGACTATGACCCTTTCTCTAGCAGATAACTACCACACTGTATTCATAGAATCGGAGAGTTGGAAGGGACCCCAAGGGTCATCTAGTCCAACCCCCTGCAATGCAGGAATCTCAACTAGATCACATGTGCTTAGAAACCTCCAATGGAGAATCCACAACCTTCTAACAGATTCTGTTCTGCTGTGGAACAGCTCTTACTGCCAGAAAGGTCTTCCTGGTGTTTTGTTGGACTCTCCCTTCTTGTGATGAAGCCCCCCCCCTTTATTTAAAAAGCACTGAAAACTGTATCGTTTTTATTAGTTCACCTGTTTCCCGTAAGTAAATATAAACAACCCTATTTAATTCCTGTATGTTTCTCTATTGTGCCTGAAGTTTTATTCCGTTCGCACGAGCATAGCCTGGCAAAAGCAAAATCAGAAATAGTCTGTAATGAAGTAATTTCCCTTCTTTACATGCTAAGTGTTGTTTGATGAGCAACACATCTGCTTTCAAAAATAAACATCCAGTTGCAGTAGTTGAAGATTCCTTGCAAATGTGCAGGGAAATTATAGGTTTCGTTTTGGTTCCTAATTTTAAGGTTTAGCACCCGCTCATTTCCAAGGAGGAATTTGTATTATGCAAAACAGAGTCAATGGTACTTAGACTCTTCACGTCGCTTGCTTTCTGTACAACAGGGTTGTACAGTATCACGAGAGGGTTGCAATTTGGAGAATGTCTCCTCTTTCTATAGCTTAGGCCTAGGCCTGACTGCACTGGCAGTAATTTGTATGGATGGGATGTGGTACCTGCTTAGCCGGACCTCCATGAGGCCTGACAAGCTAAACTGGTACATCACATAAACTCTGTGTGTATGCTACACCCCATGTCCCAGAAAACTTTTGCAATTCACTGGCATTCCATAACAGTTGAGTGGGTGTGCAAATAATTATTTGAAGGCAGAGTACTTGAAGTCCACAGAAATAGCCCAATGCCCATTGGGTGCATAAAGGCAAAATTATAAATAGATGTCACATGGCCACAAACAAAGGGCTGCTGTGTACATAGACTGATGTCAGTGTCCTAAATGTATTAAGGCACCTGTCTCTCCCCACAGTGTGCGATACAAAGCTCGCATGCCATCACTTGCACTCATAGGCTGGCTCACCCTATATGTTTGGATCTTTTTCAGTTGCACCAAGATTGCATGGGTGGGCCTCTGTGTGCATGAATCTATGTACAAGTGCATCATGTGTTATGCTTAATTCTATATTGTCTCTTTCACTATGGCAAAACAAAATCTGGGACATGTTGTCATACAATCTGCTAATAGGAAGCAAAACCTTGCTAGCTTATGCAATTATTTACTTGTTTCTCTCAAAGGTTTATGTAAGCAAAAGAGCTAATTGTAGAGTCCACACACGTTTACAGAAATTGCAGCTTGGTAGGATGAGGCAAGAAGGTTCCCAGCTAATTCTCGGCTGCTGTCATAATGGACCACTCTGAAATGCTTGTTTACAGTGACAGACCAGGCCTTTGTGACTCTTGCTACCAATGATGTTTATTGCCACGGAGCTCTGGTTCTCGGACAGTCCTTGAGGAACCATAAAACATCTCGAAGGCTGGCAGTGCTAATTACATCTCAAGTCTCCAGTGCAATGAGGTGAGGACACGCTCTCAGATTCAATTAATTGAATATCTTCAAAATGTAAATGCAAATTCTGTTCCATAACCCTGATTACAAAATAACAATAAGCAGGCAGTGTGTTGAATGAGTTGCTTAATTCCCAATGAAATCATGTGTGGCCAGAAGTGTGAGCAAACAGGTTTTGCTTTGTTTAGAAAGCAAATTTCCTCTTGTGGTCCTATATTTGGATCACTTTGTGCACAGAACTGTAAGCAGAGACTGATCTACTTGGGTGACTGCATGAAGAAAAGAACTGCATTATGGGGTTTCAGCCATAAAAAAGTCCAAACTCCAATTTACACACAGATATGGATAACATTTCAACATTCAGTTAGAGTGTGGGATGGTGTAAGCAGTCAATCAGGGTTTCCATTCCTTCCTGGGAACTGTGTGTATGAGTAGGAGAGCTCCTTTCAGAAAAACACAGGTCATACATTGGCCAGGAAGTATGCCTGGTGCACATAGCATCACCAAGAGGGTGGAGCTTACCCTATGCATTTTCCCTTCTTCCTTTCCATATTCAGACAGAACATCCAAAGAGGGCAATATTCTCTCCAAATATTTGTAACAGGTTTTTGTGGTGTTTCTCCCCAGCCCCCATTTCATTCACTTACCGGAAGCACCATCTATTGGCAAATTTTGTAGGGAAACACAAACATATTTATTACAGTTTAGGAAAGAAGAAGGTCTCTTAGAAGAACTACAGATAGAAATTTTGCTTCCTATCAGAAACAAAGAACTGAGGCTTATTCAAAGAAACCGATTGGCAGTACGTTTAGACTAGATAAGACGAAAGTATTTTTTTGCCCAGTGGGCAATAAAGGCATACACACTTAGCTGGGACAAAGTCTCATTGAATTCCATGGGGCTTGCTTCTGAGTAGACATGTCTAGCACTTGGCTATAAATTATGGAATTCGCTCCTGCCAGATATACCAATAGTCACTTGTTTAAATGGCTTTAGAAATGATTGGATGATGCAGGATAGGACAGCTGATGGCTATTAACTAAGCCAAATGGTACCTGCAACAAAATGTTTACTGTTCCAAGTGTTAGCCATGCCTTCCTTCCACTTGCTCTCCTCCCTAACAGTCTGCTACCTTTCTGTGGCCACTGAGAATATTTAGTCTTCAAATGGGCTGTACTGGAAACCCTCCTTGAAAGGATCATTTTCTCTATCTTAATATTTTCTGCAGATGTTGTGGGTTTTCCTGAACCTGCTGATACCCCCTCCCCTTGCTCAGGGATAGTGTAGTTTTGGCTATGTAAAAGTCAGCACTCCTGCCTGAACATAAAAACAGAGGAAATGACAGCTCAGTGGAACTTGATAGTCAGAAGCCGTCCTTGTATCAGACTACTAGATGCTGGAGACAAGCAGCAGGAGAGAACATTCATGCTCTGCTTTGAGCTTCCAGGTCTACGCATCTGGCTTCCTGCTGTTGGAAACACAGTCAGTTCCTCCATTACATATTGATCATTACCCAGTTACAGTTGTACCTTGGTTTTTTAACACAATGCAGTCCGGAAGTCCGTTTGACTTCTGCAATGTTCAAAGACCAAGGTGCGGCTTCCAATTGGCTGCAGGAGCATCCTGCAGCCAATTGGAAGCTGTGGAAGCCACACCAGACGTTCGGCTTCCAAGGCCAAGTTCGCAAACCGGAACACCTACTTCCGGTTTTATGGCGTTCGAGTTCCAAATTGTTCATGAACTAAGCTGTTCAAAAACCAAGGTACGGCTGTATTCCTCATCATTTGGCAGTCGCTTGAACCAAAATGGGTATTGAATCGTTTAAGTCTTATGATAGCTGATCAACTTTGATTATTAGCTGACATTTTAAATAGTCAGATTGGTTTTGACCTGTAATCTTTGGTTCTTGTGTGGCGTCTTTAACTTGTTTCCCTTGCATTTTGCTCCTGCTCCTTAGTTAACAGCAACTCCTTCTTATAGTTCATAGGTAGTGGATATTGGCTTTTGGTTTTCTTATATTTCTAATGTGACTTTGTTTGCTTGTTTGTCTTGCATCTAGTAGATACTGCAGGCATCTCCCCACTCATGTGGGGGTTACGTTCCCAGGTATTGCATATATACATGAAATCACGTATAGTGGGGGACACCATTTAGAAAGCCTGTAAACATCTTCTAAACCCCTGGAAATTCTTGAAAACCCTTTAAAAACCAGCTGCACTTACCAGACTGGCATAAATGGTGGCTCTCAGTCTTCCTCATCTCTGGAGGACGATGTGGAAATGACAACAAGGGGGGTAGACCGGTACCCTGAAGTGCTTGGCTGTGATTTAGAGGTACCTCCTTTCTCAAACTTCAACTCTCCACCAGGTCAGTGCAAAGGCTCATGGGATTGCAGTTTTCCTACTCTTTGTGGCTGTTTTTGCCCTTTGGGCACCTTTTGGCAGCTTAAAGCAAACACGTGTAAGTGTGGAGATGCCTGTATTTGTTTTTAAAAATCCAGCTGCTGTTCTCAGTTTAGTTTAATGTCAGAAACCCTGCACTGCATTTCTTGCAAAAGCAGATGTCTCAAGGCTCCCAATCTTGTATTTTACTTGTTTTGTCAGGGCTGCCCTCAACACCGTATTTGACACAGTGGTGGATGTGAATGAAATTGACAGCAATGACTCTATGCACTTGGCTTTGCTGGAGAGACTGGAACTGGGTGTAACCTTTACCAAACTTCATTGCTGGACTCTTACTCAGTATAGCAAATGTGTCTTCATGGATGCAGACACACTGGTAAGGGAAGCACCAGTTAGAAAAAGAAAGTTTTGCCATGTTGCTTTCAGTAACTGGCGACCTTTCTGCTGATTGTTGTGGGGTTTCAATGGAAGAGGTTTATATGTGGGTTGAGGGAAATCCTTGACATCTGTGTAGGTTTGTAAATACCATATTGGCCCGAATATAAGCAGCACCTTTAAAACGGGCGGGGGTGGGTGGGTGATACCTGAATATAAGCTGCTCCATTCCTCACTGCTCCTGGCTGCATACTGGGTGGGTGTGGGAAGCCTTTCCCCTTCCTCACTTTCTCCCTTCCCAGCCTTGGGGGAGAGGACGGGGGACTACGCATGGGGCGGGCGCCTCTTTGCCGCGCTCCTGGCACTGTTTGCCCCGCGCTCCTGGCTGCATACAGTAAGGTCATGAATATAAGCCACACTTTAACTTTTCACGGTCGGAAATTGGGGGGAAAGTGTGGGTTATATTCAGGCTAATACGGTATGTGTGCATAGCACATACATATGAACAATATATGTACACTGTAGGTGCAAATCTGTACTTTGTTGTTCAGTGCAGAATGTCAGTACAGTTATAAAACACCAGCTATCTATAACTATATCTACACACTTTAGAGTGTAGAATGTTGTATTCTGTTATTGAGACGGGAAACCACGAATGCTTAGCAGTCCTGTAGTACGTTTTAAAGTGCCTCCCATCATTTCCAATGTGAGAAGCAACACACTGGTGTGTTCATATTGATGCTGATTGCGGGGCTGAAGGGGAGTGGTGAATGGTAGGAGATGACATAGCCAGTTGATAAAGACAAAACTGCCAAGAAAGAGTTTTGAACCCCCGAAATTTGTATAATAGGGGGATTGGCTATGATTCCAATATGCCACATCTTTTCTAGGTACTGTGCAATATTGACGAGCTGTTTGACCGGGAAGAACTCTCAGCAGCTCCAGATTCTGGCTGGCCAGACTGCTTTAACAGTGGTGTGTTTGTTTTCAAACCTTCTTTGAAAACCTACAACCTCCTCCTGCAGTTTGCAAATGAACATGGCAGCTTTGATGGTAAGTTCACCCGCTCCCCTTCCTGGTTCTGCTTGAGTGAGGTCCACGTTGGTGAAGTTCTTTGACGTTGTGAACTTTTGATGGAGCTGGACCCTTACTACAGCCAATGTGTTTTCATGGATGCAGACACTTTAGTAAGGCCACTGATCTCTGAAATGGCAAGCTAGGATGAAAGTTCAGAAGTAGATGCTACCAAAAAGAGAGAGGAAAGTACGTCAAACAGCAATTGCTACTGTAAATGGCTTTCATATATACAACTTTCCCCATTTCCTGTATCATCTAGCAGTTCATATTAGATTGTGTCATGGTGTCTCAAGTACCTTTCCTCACTTTGGCTTCACCGGCTACTATTTGCTGGGTGGGGAAGTTGGCTAAATAAATCCACCCCATAAACTGTTGGCATTTTCAGTGCTGGCTGTGGTTTTCGTTATCTCATAGCTCTAGTATTCCATAAAGAGGAATGTACAGGGATGGAGAACTTGTGGTCCTCCAGATATTGCTGGACTCCAACTCCCATCATCCTCAGCAAGCATGGTCAATTGTCAGGAATAATGGAAGTTGGAGTCAGGCATCAGCTGGAAGCCCACAAGTTCCTCTTGCTGATGTCTTTTTTCCAAATATAGCATGCCATGTAAAAATGGGAATGAGAAACATCAGTTTCAGAATAAAAATTTGGGCAGGTGGTCAAAACCAATTGTCAGTACTGTTTGGCATGAGTAAGTTTGTGTTTGAAGATTAAATGGTTGTTTATGTTATATGTTCTTTAATACTTTAGGAGGTGATCAGGGATTGTTAAACAGTTTCTTCAACAACTGGGCAACAACAGACATTAACAAACACTTGCCATTTCTCTATAATCTAAGCAGCAGTGTTGTCTACACCTATGCCCCTGCTTTTCAATAGTAAGTACAGAAATATACCTCTCTATAATACATTGGTGAATGTCTACCTTACTCTAGGGCTGAAATCTCAGTGGCAGACCCTTGCGTGGGCAAAAATATCTCTTCTAAAGACATATGCTCACAGGTTTCTCTTTGTCATAGCTGATAATGGGATGTATGTACACACATGCAACACAAGATTGTTCACAACCAAGATCATACATAGGTGTTGAACCTCTCATACAATCGTAGAATTGGAAAGGGCCCTGAGGATCATCTGGTCCAACGCCTTGCAATGTGTCAAAACAGTTTCAAAAGCAAGCCTGATTTAGGAAATCAGTAATTGGCTATTCTGAAGTTACTGATCACCTTGTGTCATACATAGCATTGCTATCAGTATATATATGTAGGTCCTAAATATGGTGATCAACTGGTGAATTTATTTATATGGCAAAAACATTCAGCTTGCTGTTTCTGACCATTATGTTTATGCAAAAACAGTGATCAGGTTGGAATAGTTTGACTGCCGTGTTTGTGTAATCTGGAAGAAGCAATGGCACACCCAAGCATGCAAAACTATGAACACCTAATTATGCACCAGAGCAAAAACTATTTGCTTGATAAGCAACAGAAAAGCAAATGAGACAGCCCATGCAATGCTCAACTGGAAAACCAAAATTCTCTACCAGGTACTGATGGGATGCTTTCGCTTTAAATGTGCAAGAATCCCTCCTTGTTGATGTGTAATGGAATGGAAGGCCTTTTACACTTAGAAGAGGCCATAGGTGATGGAACAGGATGAGTGAGACTGATGTGTTTCCAGGGCCACTACAAAACAATGGCATCTTGCTAAACAGCATTCTGTCCATCCTGCCTTCATCATCAGCCATGGCTTCCAGCCATAATTTAAAATCCCCCTCCCATGTTGAACATGGTGACACCTTCTAGTTCTTCCTTGCCCTCCCAAGTGCATTGTCAAGTTCATGCTCCTGTTGTCTAATGAGCAGTTTGCAAGGAGTTTACTTTCTCCCCCCGCCTCCGCACAACCAGCAAGGACATTATTCCTGCTGTCCATTGGCCTATGACTGCAGAGATGAAGGGAAGGGCACTCTGACCCTTGTCACTAGCCACTGGAAGGCTGCACATCTCCTTCCCAAGAGGCCACTTTCTGGCAAGGGTGACTTCAGCCATTGGTTCAATGACAGATGGCTACAATGAGCTTCTTTCAGTCTCCCACCCAACAAGAGCACTGCTGCTGGTGTGACAATAGAGGCCTTTCCCACCAAGCAGAGGAACAAGGCCTGATGAGTGCTTGCACCACCTCCATCTCAGCAAGAACACTAGCAAAGGAAGATCATTCTGGCCCCAGCTAGATGCAAATGCCTGTTATCAACTCACAACTTAGTACTGGAATTATCAACCTGATTTCCCTCCTCTACACTTATGTATTTGTTTGTTTGTAAGCCAGGGCCTGTTTTATTTTCACTTATGTTTAGCTCCTGCAGTGGTACTGTGTATTGAATTTTAATTGCTGTGAGTCGCTGGATTTTTTTTAATAAAAAAACTGTATACCCATGAATGAATGAATAAATAAATAAATAGTTCTGCAATGCCTTGGCAGAGATGAACCATCTTACATCTGCTTTTTAAAAAATGGGGCTTAATATAAACTCATGTTTAAGGTTACATGTGTCCTTTTTGTAGTTTTGGCAAAGATGCAAAGGTAGTCCACTTCTTGGGACCATCAAAGCCATGGAACTATAAATACAATCCTCAAACAGGAACAGTGATAGAAGATGGTTCATCCTCATTATCTAACAGTCAGCTCTGTTTCCTTCAACTCTGGTGGACAACATACAGTTCTGATGTATTGCCATTACTGGAAAAAACACAGGAGTCTTCTGAGCCACAAATCCAGAGAGAAGAGGTAAAATTTTTGGAAGGGAAGCTTTTTGGTTCGGTTTCCTTGCTTTGTGAAAAATGGCTTTTGAACCCGCAATAACTTTTGTTATATACCACAGGGGTGTGTTCAAAGAAAAAGGGGAGGAATATAGGCAAACATCACCTCCCGCACCACCATGCATCCCTGAGGCACACCTAAAGCACTTCTGGGGATATGTGTTTGAATGTGCATTGCCATTCCCTGCCTGGCAAAACTATTCACATTTTAAAGGAGAATTTGAGCTACATTAGAACAGCGATCTTCATATAATATAGTTGTTAGCAGTGATAATAGAATGACAATTGTCAAAATAAATAAAAAGTGAAATGTAGCGGAAAGGGAGACAGAATATTTAAAATGCATGGAGTACAAACATAGGAACTTTCATGGATGAAGAACTTCCAAAATTACATTAATTTTTGTTGTTATTAGCCAAACTTGAGTGGAGATGAAAGTAAATTGGAAAGAGGAAATCCTGCCATTAGCAGTTCTTTGCGAGCAAATGAGGAACATGCATCTGAAACAGTTGTAAGCTCACCTGATGAGTTATTTGCCAAAAAGGTAAGTACTTTTTATTTCTGCTAATTAGTTACAGTAAACTTAATTCTAAAAATTTCATGATGCTTCCAAGTATTTAAAATTGATTTAAAGTATTGTGCCAGCTTATCTCCCAACTATATATGACGTGAGTGTGCTTAAAATCTGAGGGGGGGGGGATTCCATTGGAAAAGCAATGAAATTAGAATTTCAATTGTAAATAACTTACTATAATGTTATTTTCTGTTTTAAAATGAGTGGCTTTGGATCAGACAGAGAGCAGCAGCATTTGTATGATTCTGGTTTCCTCTCATCAGTTTTCTGCTTCTTGTTTGAGCCTTGTAGATGCACATATCTGAGTGGGGAGGGATCTCCTTAAAGGATTTAGGAAAAGACATAGAAGCCTGGTGATACTAACAGCATGCTTATACCTCATTGAGTTCACTTGGGGTTTTCTTCCCAGTAGGATCGCAGCCTCAGAATGAGACACTCCATTTCTGACTACTTTTGGGAACAGTGTCTTCTCTCCAGAGCAGAGATGGGGCTTATTAAACTATATTCAGTTTGATCCTTAATACTTTTACTTGACAACATGCTATGTTGCAGTCAGTGGAACTGCAGTCCTATCTTGGTTCTCAAACGAAATCCATTCTGGAAGTCCGTTCGACTTCTGAAAACATCTGAAAACCAAGGTGCGGCTTCCAATTGGCTGCAGGAGCTTTCTGCACTCAATCAGAAGCCATGTAAGCTGCGTCGGACGTTTGGCTTCCCAAAAAGTTTGCAAACTGGAACACTTGCTTCCAGGTATGTTGCATGCTAAGTAAGTTTGAGGAACCCCATTTAAAAATGAGGATTTTTTAAGGTGACTCTGGCTGGAATCTTAAGCAATCCAAACCCAAGAACGTCCTCGATGAGGGATTGGAACCAGTGGATCTCTGGCTCAGCCAGGCTGTACCAGTTGAAATCCTGCATCCTGCCTCAGCCAGGGCTCAGCCAAAGAAGTGTAAGCCAAGACCAAACTAAGTCCCCCCAAAGTGGTGTGGTAGGATGGGCAAGGGGAGAAATACCCCACCCCAAACTTCATTCAGCTCAGTCACATGACTTATCAACTCTATTTTAAAGGCTTGTTTTCCCTCTGCCAGGCTCAGGCCAGCTCAAATGACACGTTCAGCCCTGCCGCTGAAGGGAGTTTGGAATGGGAGTGTTTACCTTGGCTTAACTTCAGTTGGTTTCCTATATTTCAGATTGCTTTGCCAGGGAGCAATACAAACCCAAGGTCTACCAGGACAAACTGAGTTTGGAGTAGATGTATCTCTGGCTGATCTGGCTAAAGTCTTGGCTCAGCCTGGAGATGCCCCATTTTAAGTCTTCTACTCCAGCTCAGCCAGCTCAGCAACGGGATGTTATGGATGGGAGAGCAGAGGACAGGGCAGGTGGAGACTTATCCCTGTTCCAAACTCAGTTCAGCTTGGTCATGTGATCTAGCAACTGAAAGGAAGTTATGCTGGTGAAAAGGGTCATGTAAATCAACTTCTTTTTTAAAGGCTTGCTTTCCCTCTGCCAGGCTTGGGCTGGCTCAACCAGCAGTGACCCCACTCTTGAATGGAGTTTGGAATAGGGGTAAGTTACACCAGCATAATTTACCCCTGTGTATATTGGCTTCCTATAATTTAAATTGCTGTGTTAGTTAGGGTTACCATACGTCTGGAATTTCTCAGTCATAGCCCGGTTTCTGGGCAGGAATTGCTTTAATGTCTGGGAAAATCTGGCCGTATGGCAAGCTCAACAACTTTTGTGTCCAGATGTTCACTTTTTGAAATATGGCAACCCTAGAGTTAGTGAGATACCACCCATTCATTGTATATAAGTATGGTAGAGTGGATGTTAGTTAGTGGTCACTACACGTTAGTGGTCACTACACATCTCTGTGGGTTGTGGCATACCGTACTGATATTCTGAATAGCTGAATCACAACAGAAGAGGCTAGTTGCTCCTATTCCGTTTTTCTTTTGCAGCTTATTTTGAACCTGTAAGTTACTTCTACTTCAAAAGAAATGACTGATCAAGTGATGATGTATGGGCCAGGCTCCGTAATGGCTCTGATAAAAACTGATCTCTTATTTTCTGAATGAGCAGTAAAACAGGCACTTTATTTTTATCAGTCTGTACAGAAAGCTGAGGGCAGTCTTGAGGTCCACATTGCTGAGCCAAGTGAATCTTCTCCAGATCCCACTTTTAACCCAACTCCTCAGGAAACTGTGAAAATGGTAAATATGAGTATATGCCTTTTGGGGGCAACGTTTATTTCTGCATTCTGATCTGAGAGCAGTGATTTTGGAATGGGCATCTTCATAAGATAATCTGTACAGACAAATAGCGACATGATCTGCTAATTTTGTTTTGTTTTTAAAGGCATTCTGAGCCTTGGGAGCAAGGGAAGAGCCAATAACCTGAAAATGTCTGAATGGGAAACATTCACTCTTTGCACTCATCCCTTCCATACCTTGAGGACTGAACTTGTGCAACACTGAGCATTCTCCACTGTGCAATTTCTACTCATATACAAGCCCTACCAAGTTCTAAATAGCACAGGGAGTCTCCTTGAGAGGGTGGGGGACTAGGGAGCACCCCCCCTCCACTCCCTCACATTGTTAGAATCCTAGTGTGGGGAAATGCTTCAGTTTTGCTACTCAGACCAAACAATCTGTGCACATCTCTATTCCCATGCAGCACTGTAATAATGTCCCTCAAGTAACCTGAGCTACTCTATTCTCTGTATTAATAGAAAAGTCACTGAAAAGTCAACTGTTTGCACTATTATCAGAATCTTGAAACTAGCTTTCAGGCTTTTATGTGTTGCCTGAAAATGGTACAAATGGCATTTCTTGATCTCCCTTTTCGCAGGACGACGTTACCAGCTCTGTTTCAGAGCTATGTATTCAGCCAAATCCAGAGGTGCTAAGTGCAGAAGATGAACGAAGAAAATGGGAGGAAGGCCACATTGACTATCTGGGGAAAGATGCTTTTGAAAACATTAAAAAGAAGTTAGATTCCTTTTTATTATAGATCTTGCTCGTATACGCTTACAGGGACCGACTGCTGTTTAAATTTACAACATCTGTGGAATCTCCAGGGCCCTTTCTGTTTTGCAGGGGGGAATGCAAACAAAAATAGCACCGTGAAAATGGTTGTGCTTGCTAAATGCACCTGTGTATACATTGTGACAGTATGCATTGCTTCCAGAGAATGAAACACAATGGGCTTCTAAAACTGCCTTACATGAGTCAGAACATTGGGTCAGCTTAGCCAGTACTGATTATTCTGCCTGGCAGCATCTTCTAGGCTTGTATAGTAAAGCTACTTGAGAAATGCTTAACTGAAAATGCCAGGGGACCTTCCGTCTGCATTTCTTGTGTGGTTTTTGGTGGGACAATCCACAGTGCCTAGTTGCACAGTCTACTGGTACTGCAGCTATTTAATCTTCATTCATTTTTGCAGCTCATTGTGTTTTGTCGGACCAATGTTGTTTTCTTTTGGATTTATTTACTTTTGTTTTGGACCAACTTCTATAGATAAGCATGATAAAGACTTTGGAATCCATTAGATCTCTCTCTCTCTCTCTCCCTCCCCCCTTTCTCTTTCTCTCATGCAGATGGGTGCTGTACACTCTGCTAAAAACAAACCCCTGTTTTTATTACTGATCTATAGTGCCTCATGAAATATTCTCACCTTCATCTGAGAGCATGAAAAATGGCTTTATACTAATGAACCAAATATGGCATCCTATTTGATTCTTCGGTTTGGCAGGTACAAATATTGGAAATAAAAAGTCCAAAGACTTCTAAGGCAGGACTGATGTACACACAGCGGACTCTGTGTTTTAACACCCATCCATAGAGGATTTCTGTGTGTTCAGTAAACTTGTCTTTCTCCCTTCCCTCTGCCCTCAGGGCTGAGGAACCAGTGGCCCTCCAGACATTGTTGGACTCAAAATCCCATCAGCCCCAGCCAGCCCCAGATGATCAGGAATGATGGGCATTGTAGTATAGCAACTTCTGGAGAGCCACTGGTTCCCCACTCCTGATTTACCTGTGGTGTGCTCTCAAGCAGTTCAGTAGATGGCTAAGGTGGTCTCTGCCTACTTTCTGTATCCCCACCCAATCCTGCTTGTTGTAAGTTGGGCATACTCTGAAGCATAAATTACCTCAAGATGCTAGGGTGGAACTGGAAGTGCTGGTCTCCTCCTAAGGCCTAGCATAGTGGCCATATGTGCAAACTTGTGGGGGGGGTAGAGCTACATCGAGCCTATAGGAATCTCTAGTATATTCCATGATTTCATGGACCATGGCCATAGTTTTCTGTTTTTAGGAATTACCAGGATGTGTGTGTTTTGGGGAAAGAAGTTTCTTTTCTGTTTTTGGTTCTTGGGTAACTAAAAGTCTGTTTAATTTTTTTCCTGTTGAGAACAATTGAAGTACATCTTTCTTCAGAGCTTACCATAGCTTACAAGGTGAGGAGGTGGATAGTTTATTAGATGGTTGACACGTGGAATCAAACACCTTCTACAATGGTGCTAATATAGGACTTTTGTACTGCTTTATACCGTATTTTTCGCTCTCTAAGACGCACCAGACCACATGACGCACCTAGTTTTTGGAGGAGGAAAACAAGAAAAAAAAATTCTGAATCTCAGAAGCCAGAACAGCAAGAGGAATCGCTGCGCAGTGAAAGCAGCAATCCCTCTTGCTGTTCTGGCTTCTGGGATAGCTGTGCAGCCTGCATTCGCTCCATAAGACGCACACACATTTCCCCTTTTTAGGAGGGGAAAAATGAGTCTTATAGAGCAAAAAATACGGTAATTGCCTTGGAACTTGATGTACGTAGGTACGTAGGCTTTGTACTAAGTCAGACATTTGGTTCATCTAGCTCAGCGTTGTCTAGAACTGACTGGTTCTCCAGGGTTTTAGATGGAGATATGCCCAGCCCTACTTGGAGACACTAGGAATTGAACCTGCAACCTTCTTCATGAAGTGCAGCCCTTATGTTCCCATGTATTTGGACAGCCCCAGGACAGAAGGCACTCAGTCTATTTATATGCACCTATCAATATTGTGTGAAAGTTTCAATATATTGGGGACAGTTAGGGAAAGAGTTTGCTAAACTTTAGGAAGCTGAATGCTGAATAACACTGGGGAACAAATTTTTTGTTGCATTGACACCTACAGTTGTTCTAACCTAATTTTGACGTGCTGATTTCATATCTGAAGTTGGTTTTGTTCTGTAAGCTCTAGTTATTTTTGCAATTCATGTTTTTCACTTTTCACCATAATCTTTGTTTTTCACAATGCAAGAATTCAATATTTTATTAAACACATAGCCAAAGTAGTACAATATGAGTATAAATGTAAGTGACTTGTATAACATTGAACCTGACACGTATAGCATTGAAGATGACATGTATATCTATGTACAGTTGGAGGTATGCAAAGAAAGTATTCCCTTGGGATACAGTCTACTTGAAGAAGCCATGGTCCAATCTGAAAAATACAAATATTTAGGTTACAAAACTACAAAAATTAAATTTGCAAAACAATATTTACCATGTGGTTAGGGTAGATCAATGTGTCAGTGTCCACTTATTCCCAGTGTAAATATGACATATCGGCAAAAGTCGGAAATTGAAAGATAACTATAGCATGTACACGAAAATCTATTTCAGATTTGAAATCAGCATTGAAAGAACATATAAGAACAGTTGAAAAACCTCATGCAACAGAAAACGATTTTTTTTTTGTTCCCCGGTGTAATTAGACTTTGTATCTAATCCTGCAAAGATCTGGTGCAGCCCTGGGGTTTCTCTGCCCATTTGATGCTCCTTGATCCAAATTTTAAGTATAGTACAGACAATACAAACCAAGACAGTGAGAACGGAGGTCTCCCTGTATAATTTTAGCTGCTTCCTCTCAATTAAGGTTTGAGCAAAGCAGGGATGGAGAGACACTGAGGGGCTGCTGTTTTTAAGAAAACAAGCCAGTAACAAGGAAAAGTGGCACATATGGGTATAACACGGAAACTAACCAACAACAACAAAAACCTCCCACTTCCGATCCCCAGCTGCTTTATGAGAGAAAGCTAAGAATGTCTTGGCTCGTGTTGTCTGTACTAAGAACAGTGTTTCATTGCAAGAGGATTCTTTTTGCTAGCCCACTTTATATGAATGGGTATCACTTTCTTCATTGTCACACCAACAGAACGGGAAGGTCCCACAGCATGGCTGCAGCCATGGTTTCCACATATTGTTTCCAGAAGAGAGCTGCTGTGGGACAGGTGTGAGGGAGCTGCGATGCTCCTCCATAGCTCTGCCTATGTGCTTTAGGACTGTGTGGAACAAGGGCTCCATGTCTGGTGAAAGAGGCATGGCCTCTGATGGGTCTCTTGAGAGATCAAACAGCAGAGGAGGATCGTGATGTGTTACACCTTCTCCGGAACATGGGCACATCCCCTTTTCATAACAGGCTCCTGCGCCTTCGGGGTTGAATATTGGTGTTGTGTAATGAACTTTCCATACTGGACCACCTGGAAGGGAAAGCAAAGCAAAAACACCATGATACAATAACTGTGAAAGTGATGGAACATGACGTTCTCTGGAGATTCGGTTTAAATATAATAATTCAAATAGATTTTATTGATTTGTTCTATGTACAAGGGGAGTCAAGAAAAGTAAGGAGGAAGGGGGTGGGGGAAAAGGGTTGAGTGTGAAAATGAGGGTGCAAAGGGAATTGCAAAAATAAAAGGAGGGAGTAGGAGGCATGGGAATGGGGGTGAAAATGAAACTAGGGACATCAAAATCTATGCAGAATAGGAGGGCATGTTGGCTTCATAATGTACTGGAGGCGAAAAGGGTGCTTAGTAGTTGCAAGTTCCCATCATCAAATGCATGAACTAAGATGATTTCATCTCATTATGTGGACTCCACAAACATGGATGCCATAATAAAAATCCTTATAAAATTATATTTGGCCTGGATAATTCTCTTTACAAGTTTCTAAATGAGCCACTAATGGGCAATATGATTATTTTAATTAACTATAACTGCAACTTGAGACTACTGCAAAAAAGAAGAAGTATACAACATTCTATAATTTGAGATGCATTAGAATAGTTTTCACAGATTTCTGCACCCTTCCTGTATTTTACTGTGAACATCCCTGTTTCATAGTGGGAAAGGACAAGTCCTAAACTGACTACTTGTGCTCTTCCTAAGTAGAGTTCCTTGATAACCGTTGCTGCAGGAGGGAACTGCTTTTGCCAACACAATCAGCAGTTTCTCACCCATATTTGTTACTTTGTAATTCTTTACTTTCTGGTTTTGTAAATAGAGAAATCCTGCTTTTTTTCTTTATTTTTGTAACTTTGTTCATTATCAAATAAACATTTTATATTCTTGATTTCTATATCTGTCTTTCATTATATTAATTAGTTTGGGAATTGTGTGTAGCATCTGTAGATGTTATTGTCAATGTGACTTGTAAGAGCTGGTTCTTTCTTGGGAGAAATTTACAAGATGCATTTTTTTAAGGGAAAAGCATTTGAGTGCTCTGGAAATCCTGTTAATGAATGTGTGTGTGTAGTATGAACTAGAGATGTGAAGACAGGAGAAGAATTGGAATATCCCCCACCCATTTTTTCTTCATTTTTTCCATTCCACCCCCTCTGCCTTCATATCACATTTCAGTATAAAGCAGCCTTTGCTGTTTTAATCACACATTCACTTGCACCAGAGTTGTTGCACCAACTCTGATGTGATACATGCTAATTTTTATACCTGACACAATACTGATTTTTTTTTTTAAAAAAATCACAAACACATCAAATGTGAAGTGTGCCTGCTTGAGCTTTTAGGCATTGGCAAAAAAAACTGACTAAAATTCATGCTCATTCGAAGAGTGAGGGCTATACAAATGTTGCAAAAGATGTAATACACTGCGGATATGATCAATGAGAGCCAGACAAGAGAAGCAAAGGTGGTGGCCTTTTAAAAATATATTTTGGGTGCCCTAGGCACTTTAACATGACCAAGGGAAAGTAATGAAATGATGTGGTGTTTTTTTTTTTTTTGTAATTTAAACCAAAAGGCTATCTTTCAAAAAACAAAGAATTAGACTGAAAGAATGCAGTTGTCTCATCTAAGGAACAGCATGGAACTAAGTAACTGAGTATCCTTTGTTGTATTTTACACACTGCTCAAATATCCCCACAGCATCCCCCTTCCCTTGTACTTTTCTTCACCATACCAGGAAAAACAAGCCTTGGCTTGCCATTATCAACAAACCATTGATGCCGGTTTGTGCATAATGGCAACCTATCTGCTGGTTGGTTTCCTCCCATCATGCTAGTTCATTGTAAACTATAGCTTATTTTAAACCACAGTTCAATGCAGTGGTGGGGAACTCCTAGTCCATGGGACTAATTAGAATAATCAGGCCTGGCAGACCCCCTCATTTGGCCCATGCCATACTGTCTTATCAGACGTCCGTCATGGCATCAAACTCAAAAGAAGAGGAAATGTACTCATACGTGAACTCCTGATCCTTTGCAGCTGTGGGCTGAATTCTTTTTTTAATTCATGCCAGGGCTGCAAAGGAAGAATTGGGTGTACACTCTGAAGCAGCCCATGGAGAGCTGTCCACTTCTCATTTAATGCTACATGCAAAGTAGCGTAATGGCCATGGGATGAATAAACTTGCAATTCATCTCTGGATTATCTCTTTCAACACTTAGATGGATTGCTGTAGGAAAGAAGCCCTATAACATGGCGCAGTATCCAGCCTGTAAATTTCCAAAGAGCTCAGCTCAGTAGGGGTCTGCATAATCTCACCTTCACACTGGGAAGCTGGTAGTTTATTTTAGGTGCCTAGCAATTCAGTCAACATAACAGCTAAAAAACGGCATAGATAGGACCAAGCTCCTTTAGCTCCATCGCTCTCAATGAAAATTAATCTGCTTAAATCCAAGTTCTCTGCATTAGCAGTGTGGAAGATTGGTCTGTTTATAAGGTTAGAGCTGATGCTTGTAGGTGTAACTGAGTTCATAGTTTGGTGCTGAAGTCCCATTCCAATGGGGTTTAACTATGATTAAATTATGTACATGATTTAAAAATGTGACCACTTCTTTCTGGATTGAGAGGAACAAGCAGAATTCACGACCATGGGCAGAATTATTTCCGCTACAAATGTAAGATTCTGCCTTATACCCAATCAGATGAATGGTCCATCTACTTCAGTTTTTGTCTGATAAGTCATGGTTTTGTCTGATCATCTTCAAGTCAACTTGGTTCTTTAAGCAAACCATTACTTAGCATTACACATGAACTAGGCCAGTAAGAAGGGAGTTCTATAAAAGTCATCGGAGTCTACAATTTATTTGTTTAAATAAGTGCATCTTCATTATCACTTCATTATTATTATTTTTGGAGATCTATCGGGATCACACGATCGACAAGGATCGACCAGGAATGCCCGCGATCGACCAGTAGATCACGGTCGACCGGTTGGACATCACTGTTCTAGTGTGTTGAAAAGTGGCTCAGAATTTGGTGGAAAAGGACTGGTTTCAGAAGGATGATGTGAGGTCAAAAAGCAAGGGAGGATTGTGGTGAATTACTCGCTCTCCAGAACACGGACACAGTCTTCTTCCATAACAAGCACCACCCCCCTCTGGGTGAAATTTTGGAGTCACATAATAGGCCTTCCAGAGAGCACCACCTTAGAGAAAAGAAACTAAAGATATTCAGTTTCTAGTTGATGAATATGTGGTCCTCCAAACACTTTTTGGAATTCTCACTGGAATGGATGTCAAATTTGTTCACAATAGTTAAACCACTTGGTTCTTCCAACAGAAGATTTTCCAGGACAAGGTATTTGGAGCTGCTTCAGAAGCCTTTACCCTCATACAGCTCTGTCAAAAATGATGAATTGCTAGTTGCCATGGGAGAACGCTTCTCCACAGGATAGATATGGAATTCTGTTTTTCCGCTCCACAAAACTGTTAGCTCTAAAAATAGCCCTGGTGAGCAGCTATCAGGAAGAGGGAGCCATTTTTGGGAGGTGTTCAACTGTAGCATCAGGATACCTTATAAGGGGCTGAGCCTACCTCATAGAAAAATCTCATCTCCAATATTAAAGATAGATTTTTTAAAAAAATGTGTTTATACTGATTAATTGTATCGAGTTTAAGAATGGAAGATAAGAAAGCCCACTGATTCCAGGAGAGGGTCTTTAAAACAGTGGCCTGCTAGCTTCTCTCAGGTGGTCTGTAGTGTGTCTGTGGATGTATGGTTGCATTAAGGACTCAAACTGATTTTTAACTGTTGCTTTCCTTTTTATTTCTTATCTTGTATGCATTTTATTGTATTACAATTTGATTTCTGTGGCATGCAAACTACAATGCAATAAATTACAATAGGTAAGAAATACAAATATAATTTTAAAAAAATCACACAGCACCTAATGGTCTGATTAGAATATTTTTTAAAAAAATCAGTGACTTGAAAAAAGAAGAGTAAAGATTAAGGGTGGTATTCAACTAAGCATTCAACTACATTTTTGCACTTGTGTAAAAGAATTTCCACCCTTTCTGAAAACACTGTGTTTTTGCATATGGGGGTTATAATACCTGCAGCTGAATCACTTTCAAAATCTGGCATCAAAAGCACTTCGCAATTCTGTGGCTGTGAAGATAGCTACTTTTCAGAAAAATAAGCATTGGAAAAGGAAAGAATAAAATGCATGTTTGTTCAAAGAAAGCTTGGATATCTTTGCCCTCTAGTGGAATATCTTATAATACACATATTCAGCATCTAGTTACCGTATATTCCAACAAACTGGTGAAAAGGACGCTGAATGATGCACACTTCCAGATTAATGCAAGAAGAAGAAGAAGAAGAAGAAGAAGAAGAAGCAGAAGCAGCAGCAGCAGCAGCCTATTTCTTTATTTGTTTGATATTCTCTAGTTTGGTACAAAGATTAAGCTTGGTACTATTGATTTCTTAATTTTGTTGAATTCCAGACCTGTACTGCCGAAAGAAACCCGTCAAAATTATCAAACCCAACTCCTTCAAAACAGACAAGATCCATCAGGCACAAAATTGTTGTATTCTTGTCATCAGTGCTCAACCCTTACTGCAAGCAAGAGCAATGCTGTGCATGTTTAATCATATGAAAATCCCACCCTGTTCAATGGAGCTTCCTTCAGAGAAGTGTGCATATCTTACTCACCAGCCTGCAGGCGAATAACATTAGCAAGTAATGTTGTTGGTACCCCATGGCCAACTGTGGCTGACTCAACATGTTACCTGACTCAACTTTTGAGAAAGACTTCAGGAGAGAGACATTGTTTTGCCCCCTTTGTGACCCCCCAGACAGTCAGTTCATAGAGAATGGATATACACAGATATAGAATGTCTCGCACATTATTTTGTGTACATTGTGGTTAGTGCGTGAAGATACTCAATGCTCTGATACAGGTTAGCGAGTGTGTGAGCTTGCTATTGGCAACTCACAGGTAGAATCCATTCCAGCTTTTGAGATTTCACCAAGCATTTCCAAAATGTTTTCAGTCTCGACCTAGCAGTCATAATAGACAGAAATGGATACTCGATCCAGAAATGGATAATAGGCTACCCAGTACCAAATCCTCATGTTTCTAATAGTGAAATCCATACAGCACAACCTATAGCTTTGAGTGCAGTTGTGTGGACACACCATACATTTAGAGCACATTTAAATTGCATGGCTTGCCCCCAAAGAATCTTGGGAACTGTAGTTTACCCTTCACAGAGCAAAAATCTCCAGCACCTTAATAAACTACAGTTCCCATGATGCACTTTAAATGTATGGTGTGCACACAGTCTGAGAAGCAAGCAAGTTGGTGTCAAGATGCCACACTGAATCATGAGCTACGCATTTTATTTCAGTGACCCAATACCTGATATAAGGAGAATATTTTCTACTCACTCTCTTTCTGGTACCAGCGCACCGCATGCAAGTACGACCCACAGTAGTGAAACATGAATTCATGCTCTGAGTGCTGCACTGCTCCCTGTAGCAAAGCTATCTGGTTCCTTCCATCAATCACCCTAAGAAAAGTAATAATACATTTAGTAAAGTAGTACTGTACAGCATAGGCCGATGACTGATTCTTTAGCTCATACCTAAGGAACCGCCTCTCCTGGTATGCCCCGTGGAGGACTTTAAGGTCCATAAATAACAACACTTTGGCGGTCCTGAGTCTCAAGGAGGTTAGATTGGTCTCAACTAGAGCCAGGGTCTTTTCAGCACTGGCCCTGACTTGGTGGAACGCTCTGTCACAAGAGACCAGGGCCCTACGGGATTTGACATCTTTCTACAGGGCCTGCAAGATGGAGCTGTTCCGCCTGGCCTTTGGCTTGGACTCAGTCTGACCCTTTGTATGGGATTTGGTATATAAATTTTCCCTTGGCTTTTTTGCTGGCCCATGTAGGACCAGCATGGATAGCTGGCTCAGGTGAATATCTGATGTTTCCTTCCTTTATGTCCTTGATTTATGGGCTACTATTAGAATGAGGCTGCATTTTCAGCTGCGTATTTTAAGTAACTGTTTTTTCTTTTTTTCTATTATGTTTTATTGTAATTTATATTTGGTGTTAGCCACCCTGAGCCTGGCCCTCTACTACTACATACAGCTCAGGGCAAAATGTGCCAGGATAGAAGGAAGGGGGGAAAGAAAGAGGATACAGGATTTGCAGGATCTTCTCTGTGCCGCCATATTTCCTGTAAGAGTCCTTATTCTGCCTTAGGAGTTGCGCTAGTCTTGGCACTATTAATTTTTCCATTTAATTGAATGAACAGTTTTCAGTCAGGCAAATGCATAAGGTAATACTCATCAACAGATGAGCCAACTTCCACTCACATAAGACACTTCCCCCTTGTATTGCCCCCTTCTCCTACCAACTGCAGCTTTCTATCCATCCTCCAGAATCCAATCTGGATGGTTGGTGGACCCACTGGAGTAGAGGTGGTGAGCTTCTGAGGTAGTCAGGCAAGCAGAAGTCCATTGTGCAATTGATCAGGCATAACGATGTCAACCATATGTCCCAAATTCCTACCTATTGGGCAGCTTCCAACAAATTTAAACACAATACGACATCAAGCATTAAAAACATCTCTGAGCAGGGCTGCCTTCAGATGTCTTCTAAAAGTCAGATAGTTGTTTATTTCCTTGACGAGAGCGAGTTCCACAGGGTGGGCACCACTACCAATAAAGCCCCCTGCCTTCTATTTAAATATGTGGTCTTGTAATAAAAAGAAAGATTTACATTTGATTTTGTATTTTACAAAGTCTGGGATAGCTCAGTTGGTAGAGCATAAGATTCTTAATCTCAAGGTCATGGGTTTGAGCCCATTTGAAATGGAGAAAAGGGGTGGGGAATCCTAAAATATTAAATGCTGTTGAGAAAATAAAAAAGCACATGATGTGGAATAATATTCCAGCATTGCAGGGGGGTTGAACTAGATGATCCTTTCAACTCTACAATTCTATTATTCAACAGGCTTTTGCCCTTATATGGAGAAATCCATTTGAATTTAACAGGCCAGCATATTTTTAAAATGCAATCTTTACAGAATACCTGTAGATGAAATCACTTAAGATGTTTCTGGATTAAAACATGTCAAAAAGCCAAGCAAATGGATGATGCTATGGATTATATACACATTTTTGCAAATTTTAATGGCTAAAATCCAAATCGTCTTGAGCTACTTTCAGACCGGTATTCTGTACCTGTCTTGTGGGATGGATGCCCCAGCCAAGTGAGCCACTGTGGGGAAAATATCCAGAAGACTTATTGGTTCATCAATAACACTGCCAGCAGGGACTATCCCTGGCCACCGAACTATTCCAGGCACACGGATTCCTCCTTCCCAGCCTCCCATACCTTTTCCACCTGCCAAAGAAGAAGTAATAGAAGAGAAAGATAATTACAATTCATGAGCTGAATGTCATAGTTCAGTGTGGAGATCGTCAGAGTGGAGATCAGCTGTTAAATGCAATTTAAAAAACCTAGAGCCCAGCATGAATAATGAAGGAACGCACATATTGATAAAGAGGATGCACAGGCTCTTGACATAAATAAGTTCGTATATATAACTGCCCAAGCTTTAAGACTGATATCCAAGGCACTGTTTTGTGATCCACCTATGAAAGCAGTAAGCTTGGCGAATATCAGGGACCTCCCATATCTGTGATGGTCAAGATGAATTCATAAGTCCCCCACTCTTTGGCCATTTAAGAAATCTTAAAGACTTGGGGGATGGGGATCCAGGTGGTTTTATGGATGTTCTATTTAAGAACAGTTTTAATCCACTGATGCTATTATTTTTTAACCACTATTTTAAATTTTGTTATGTCATAATAATTTGTTGCAACCCACTTTGGGAGCCATGGGACACGGGTGGCGCTGTGGGTTAAACCACTGAGCCTCTTGGGCTTGCCGATCGAAAGATCGGCGGTTTGAATCCCCGCGACGGGGTGAGCTCCCGTTGCTCGGTCCCTGCTCCTGCCAACCTAGCAATTTGAAAGCACGTCAAAGTGCAAGTAGATAAATAGGTACCGCTCCAGCGGGAAGGTAAACAGCATTTCCGTGTGCTGCTCTGGTTCGCCTGATGCGGCTTAATCATGCTGGCCACATGATGTATGCTGGCTCCCTCGGCCAATAAAGTGAGATGATCGCCACAACCCCAGAGTCAGTCACGACTGGACCTAATGGTCAGGGATCCCTTTACCTTACTTTGGGAGCCAGTCAACGTGCCTTTCTAGTAGCATTATATGTTTGTAATTCAGAAGCCCAGTTTGTCCTCTCAAAGCTTTGTTCTGTACGCATGGAAGTTTCCAGACACACAGGCACATTGAAGTACAGTAATCTATACAAGGGCATGGAGAATTGAAGGAAAGCTGCCTTACCTTTGTATATACCGTTCCAGCCACCTAGCTGGGTAATACCCTCTCTAGCCTCCAAAAAGCCGCCGTGGTCAGAAGTAAAGTAAGTAAAAGTGTTGTTCCTCAAGCCCTCTTTGTCAACAGCAGCAAGAATTTCCCCTGCAGAGTTGGATGAACCACAAGAGTTAATTTTAAGCCAAATACTTGGGTCCAGGATACCTCAAGGATTGCAGAATCCTTTATATCCCTGCCCAATCACAGGTGTCTTTTGGGATTCAAGGCTCATATCCCTCAGAAGATATGAACTTAATATTGTGGGCCCAGTTTTATGGTGCCCCCTTCCATCTGAGGTCAGGCAGGCCTCCTCCCTGTTGCACTTCCAGCATCTAATGAAGATTTAATAATAATAATAATTCCAGATAGTATTTTAACTGGTGATTTGATTTCATAGTTTTAACTGGTTTTTATTTTTTGCATTGTATCTTTGTAAACTGCTTTTAGATACTATTGTAGTTAAGCAGCATATAAGTTGTTTCAATAAAATATAAATAAATAAGCTTGTAAAATCAATATAGAGAGGATTATCTGTCATTTCCAGATGTTGAAATGACATTGCCACAGTTTCAGGAAGTGTTTCAAGGAACTGATGACAGGGAAGGGGAGTTATCAGATTTATGAATCTCTGTTCTCCAGTGCTAAGCTGAACGCTACAGTCAGTTGAAAGACAACAAGGAAGTTACAAATTCAGGAAAAAGAAGAAGAAAAGGTCTAAGGAAGGCTACTACTTTGGTTCTTAGAAAAATATCAATAACCACAAGTGCTACTCACCCACCATCCAGTCCATTTCCTCTACATTGTCTCCATATAAACCATGCCTGCTTTTTCCATGAAACATCTTTGTGGTGAAACAGGGTGTGTGGACGTGTAACAAAGAAACAAAGAGGAGGAACGGTCCTTGTTTGTTTCTGGGGGAAAAAAAGTTTTAAAATGTTGTTTTAAAACAACAACAAAAGTATCCATTAGCTATGTGGAATTCATAGCTGAGCAAAGATCTGAACAGATACAGACACAGAGATCTTTCCATACACACTAATGAGATTGAAATGTTACAAAAGGAGTAGGTTTTAGCCCATTCAGCCAGTCATTATTATCACCACCATTACCATGCTTCATGGTCATTGTTATGATAAGCAGTGCCTGCCAGACTGAAATGCTGTGAGCTGCTGAGTTTCCTATTGACTGCCACCCTAAAACTCTGAGCAACTGTATTTGGCAAAGCTTATGAGTTGCATACTTAAAGCATGGGAATTGCTGATCCTAAATTTGTTGTGTTGGCTGTACCACATGCTCACATTTACACACATAGTCAGGCACTTCAGCACATGTGAACATCAATGAAGCTGTAAGAGCCTTTTCAGATACCCAATAGGTAAGAACTTTGTAATCGATCTCGATATTCTAGGAGCGTTGCAGCTCCACTGCTTTTCCCCTTGTGGATTATATTGTTTTCTTTCTTTAGACTAGTATGTATGTAATAAGATATTGGTTTAAATGCACCCTTGATGCTATATTTGTGCTGCACCATATTAGTCAACCTACAACTTACTATTAATTTTCTTTGCAATTTTATCATACATGGATGCTTCTCTTAAGTGTCCAGAGAAATTTCTGATGTGGTGGGAAGAAACTATTTAAAGACATTTTCTGTAACAAAGTGCTCAGTCTGGCTCCTGCCAAACTTCCCACCTTCAATAAGCATCTTTTAGGGTCATGTATGAAGTACACACAAGCTCCTACATGTATAATAATGGGAGCTATAGTCCAACAACATCTTGAGGGCACATTGACAATCCTTCTACAATACCAGATTGTTTATTTTATTTACATTGAAGGTCAAAATAGATGATGATGATATATTCAACTACTTTATACATAGTTGTTGTGAAAGAGTCACAACAAGAATAATGTACACTCAACACTCTGAACACACAATAGGACTTTATGGGTATTATTACCCTTATGCTTGCTGCCAGTGGTTCAGCCCAAATTAGTGAAGAACTTTGGGTAGAATTCAAATCACACTCTTTAAATTGTTCTGTCTGCGCAAGCATTTCATCTTGCCAGATGGAACAATCGCCCCTTTCCTCCCCATGCCCTGTTCTGAGTTCTCCAGATTCCTGAGCCAATTTTGGGGGGCATCTAAGAGAAGGGGGGGGGGAATCCTGTTGCACAAGCATAGAGAAATCCTTGCAGAGGATTTTGGTTGATGAAGTTTCTTAGGGGAATCCAACCCAGCATGTTTACAAGTTGCACACTTCTCTCTTATACACTTAATTTAATCAATGTCTGAGCCCAATCAAAGCACAAAGGAAAATTCACATTTCACACACATAGTTTCCTTTACCACATGCACACAGTTGAACATGTGGACACCTTGGCTGAGATGTACCAATACTTCAGCAAGGTACCCAGATCCTAAATCAGAGCTTTGCAAACTGTGTGTCATGATACGTTAGTACAGGGGTCAGCAAACTTTTTCAGTCCCTCAGACCTTGTGGGGGGGTGGACTATATTTTGAAGGGGGGGAAATGAACAAATTCCTATGTCCCACAAATAACCCGGAGATGCATTATAAATAAAAGCACTCATGTAAAAACACGCTGATCCCCGACCATCCATAGGCCAGATTTAGAAGGTGATTGGGCTGGATCCGGCCCCCGGACCTTAGTTTTCCTACCCATGTGTTAGTGTGTCGGCTGCAGTGTGCAGGTGTGTCATGTGAACACTCCTCACTCTCCTCCCGGGGCTGGAAAGGGGTTAGTTTAACCTCCCGTTTGCTAGTAAAACTAAATTACTGTGTCGCAAAATGATGCAAAACTGAATTACTGTGTCACAAAATGAAGCATAAAAAGTTTGGAAAGCTCTGTCCTAAAAGTTTGTATCAATGCAACATCATCTGAAAAACATGCCACTGAGCAATGCAGTGATTTGACACACTAGTAAAGGTAGTCTTAGCTCCATCCTAAGCACGGACGACAAAGGTTTCAAAATCAGTCCACTCCTCTCAAAATCTGAAAAGCAGTTAAATAATTTTAATGGGTTACCGTTTAATAAATGAGGTTGACTCTTTCAATATCCTGGAGGCAGCATTTTCCAGCTTTATTGGCTGCTGAGTAATGATGTGATCTCTCAACATGATGCAGTTCCAGTATCTTACAAATCCATAATTGGCAAACCAGGAGATGAAAAATAGGATACCACATGAAGCAGTGAAGGCAATTATTTTCCATTTCACATAGAACAAACCAGTAGTTCTTCCCAACACAAGAGTGAACACCAAAAGAGCTGCCATCTGGGTGTAAAACCAATACATAGCTTGCAGCTGGACGTTCATCTCAGGGTCCTTATTAGCCTGGCATTCATTCACAAGTGTAAAAGGGGTGCCATAGAAGTAATCAAAGCCATGGTTTAAAGGGTGGTGGCAGTGGTCATTGTGGGATTCACAGTTCATGCCTTGGTGCCATTTTCCTGAAAAGATAAACAATGATAGCTAAAGAAACCATGAATCCTGTAAATTACCAATAAGCAACTTAATACACTTAATATTTATACTGGAAAAATATAGGCAAACCCTGTCCTCCGTTCAAAATAGCTTGCCCCCTTGATTCTGCCTGCTCACCCTCTAATTTATTTTATTAATTTTAAAAAAAGTTTTTATTTATACTTTTCAAGTTTATACATTTCATTAATTTTACAATCAATTTGACATTTCAAAATTTAACTTCCTTCCCCCTCTTTCTGCGGTTCCTTAAATTTATTTTTCAGTATCTTCTGTATATCCAAATTCATGTAACTTCCCCATTTAATTATCTACTGTAAATATATACTCTTATAAAAATTCAGGTTACAGTGGTGCCTCGCAAGACGAAAAGAATCCGTTTTGTGATTCTCTTCATCTAGCGTTTTTTTCGTCTTGCGAAGCAAGCCCATTGACGGATTAGCGGATTAGTGCTATTAGCGGCTTTTAGCGGCTTATCGGCTTATCGGATCAGCTGATAAGCGGCTTAGTGGCTTAGAAAAAGGGGGGGGGGAGGGAAAAACCCCCGCAGGAACTCGCAAGACATTTTCGTCTTGCGAAGCAAGCCCATAGGAGATTCGTTTTGCAAAGCACCTCCAAAACGGAAAACTCTTTCGTCTAGCGAGTTTTCCGTCTTGCGAGGCATTCGTCTTGCGGGGCACCACTGTATTACAACAATCCTGCTAATGTTTTTATCTGTTTACAATTTATCTTTAATATTCAATAAAACGTTTCCATTCTTTTATAAACAGTTTGTTATCTTGATTTCTTATTCTTCTGGTACGTTTCGCCATTGCTGCATATTCCGTAAGTTTTTGTATCCATTCTTCCTTTAGTGGGACTTCTGCTTCTTTCCACTTTTGGGCATTGTTGCTGCTGTAGTAGCATACAGTGGTACTTCGGGTTACATACGCTTCAGGTTACATACGCTTCAGGTTACAGACTCCAATAACCCAGAGATAGTACCTCGGGTTGAGAACTTTGCTTCAGGATGAGAACAGAAATCGCGTGGCGGCAGCGCGGCAACAGTGGGAGGCCCCATTAGCTAAAGTGGTGCTTCAGGTTAAGAACAGTTTCAGGTTAAGAACAGACCTCTGGAATGAATTAAGTACGTGACCAAAGGTACCACTGTACATAAATAAATTTCTATACGATTTAGGTAGTTCTGTCCCAATAATTTCTTTTGCTTACCCTCTAATTTAACTTCGTCAGCTGGAGACCCCAAGAAGGCAGTGACAGCCATGAAATTTTTGATCAAACTGAAGCTCAGATGTGTCAGTGAAAAATGGAAGGAATATGTCAGTGTGATACTGTACCTACAAGGCCCGTGGTGTAGCCCTGTTGCTGTAATAACTTAGCAAATGTTGTTTCATTCGTGGGGAGTCCTCCAGAAGCACCAGTACGCGCGATGACACGGGGATCATGTCTGGACACCATACCTAACATGTAAAAGGAATTGGGGGCGAGAGCCTTAGTATGAGTGGCAGCTGCTATCACATTGACTTGCCTGGGCTGCAGTTAATAAAACCTTCAGGTCAGGCAGGGTTCCCTCCCAGCCCAACCAGGAAGAAGAAGAAGAAGAAGAAGAAGAGGAGTTTGGATTTGATATCTCGCCTTTCACTCCCCTTCAGGAGTCTCAAAGCGGCTAACATTCTCCTTTCCCTTCCTCCCCCACAACAAACACTCTGTGAGGTGAGTGGGGCTGAGAGACTTCACAGAAGTGTGACTGGCCCAGGGCAGCTGCATGTGGCCCAGCAGCTGCATGTGGAGGAGCGGAGACATGAACCCGGTTTCCCAGATTACGTGACTACCGCTCTTAACCACTACACCACACAGGAGATGATGGGGATTGAACCTGGAAACTTCTGCATGCAACACCGTTGTGCTACCACTGGGTACAGACTTGTGCCTGTGTGAAAAGACTTCTGGAGTCTTGTGCTGCATGACAGCTGGCCAGGAGGTGTGACTGACAGGAATCTTGTCATGCTAGGTCCAGCTATGCCAAAAATGCATGCACAACTGCAGAGCCCTGAAAGAGGTCTATGTATGTGTGTGCATATGCTCCCCCCTCCCCCCGATCTGCATCAGGGCTGGTTATCGCTTAGGGTAATCCTCTGTGCACCCAAACACCAGCCAACCATTTAAAGAGAGTGCCAAACCTGATCTGATGGGGTATCTGCCAGTCAGAAAAGCTGCTCTGCTTGGGGTACAAAGCGAAGCTGCAGCAATCTGCTGAGTAAGCTTCACTCCTTCCCTTGCTAGCTGGTCAATATTAGGAGTCCTAATAGGTAGAACAAAGAGATACTTTAGTTTGGGAATACTGTATGGTCCCCTGTCATTTGCAGAAACCTTTTCGTGAAGCCTTTCTTGGGTCGCAGCTCCATCTTGAGGGCTGCAGAGGCAACAAAGGGTTTATTTAGAAATTGTATCAAACACTTACTAAAAAATTTCTCTAGGCTGTAGAGATGAAACCATAGAAGCAATATGGTTAAATTGCATGACCCAAATCATCAGGCTCTCGTTATGCAGTGACACTGTACAAAACTGTGATTTACACTGTGGTGGTTAATTGAACAAGGAGCCATCGGGGTGAATAGGAGCTGCCCCCAAAAGCAAAAGGTGAGCCTGGGGAGGAACAGGACGAGTGGTGCAACTTTGTGGGTGGGGCTGAGTGCATGATTTCAAGTCACAAAATGACACTTACTTGAGTGTGTCGTTACCAAAGCATCCCAAATCACCATAGCCAAGGTCATCCGCCATTATCAACAAAACGTTGGGTCTTGACACGGCTGCATCACACATTTGGGGAAATAGGGAGGAAACTAGCAAAATAGCTAGACTGCATCTACATAAACAACCACCAAAACATCAGGATCAGAATTTTCTAAGGTTGGATTATCTGCGATTGTGGTGGGGGAGAGAGATAATTTTTAGTGGAAGGGTTGTAGGAGCAAAATAACAGAGTAAATGGTTTCTGTGCTAATGGTTCCAGGTTTGGGTCACATCCACATCATACATGCAAAATACATGGCTTCTCCCAAAGAATTCTGGGAAGGCAGTTCCTGGCATCTCCAGCTGGTGCTAAGAAAGACTCCTGTCTGAAACCCTTAAGAACAGCTGGCTGTAAAAGAAAACACACAAGAAGCAAAGAATGCTTCACCACCTTTTCACTGAAAGTCCTGCCTTTCGATTTGAATGGGTATAAACTTTATATTGCTTGATATGAGTTTGGATAGGAATGCTTATGCCCTTGCAAAGTAGAGAAAATAGATACTGTGGGACATGTCTTATTGTGTTGTTCCTTCTACTGTGAAATCCACCACCATTTTATTAATCCACTTTTACAAAGTATACCAGGAAGATCTGAAGTGTTTTATATCAATTATCTTTTGCCTGATCAGTTTCCCGAGATCACCACCAAGGTAGCTAGTTTTTGTGCAGCAGCAATAGCTTGTCAGCACAGGATCTTGTCTTAATTTTAGAATTATTAACACCTTACCCTGTTGTTGTTTTTTTTGTTTTTTTTAAAATATAATTACTTTATATTTCCCCTTGCTTTTTAATATCTTACATTGTTTTAAACTTCACATGTAACAGTATACGTAATTTATTTTATTGTGGTTTGCTGTCTTCTTATCTTCTGTACTGGTCATTGACTGAAATAAAAAAAGTTTTGACGAGAGAGAGAGAGAGAGAGAGAGAGAGAATCTTGCTTTAGGTTTCTTGTACGTGACCTGAATGTCCCTGACCTGAAGGAACAGGTTTTGAGTTCCTCCAACTTACGGCATGGTGGGGTGTGTGATGATGATGTAAAGTTTGTTTTAAAGTCATGCCCTTTACCCCTGATACTAAGGAATAGGTTTTTAGTCTTTATCATGAGGTAAGGCACCTGCAGACCCTGTAGTAGGTGATCATATTTAAAATTCCCCCATGTTTTTAGTTTGAATCCTGACAAGACAGAAGTACTGTTTTTGGGGGACAGGAGGCAGGCAGGTGTGGGGGATTCCCTGGTCCTGAATGGGGTAACCGTGCCCCTGAAGGACCAGGTGCGCAGCCTGGGAGTCATTTTGGACTCACAGCTGTCCATGGAGGCACAGGTTAAATCCGTGTCCAGGGCAGCTGTGTACCAACTCCATCTGGTACGTAGGCTGAGACCCTATCTGCCCGCGGACTGCCTCGCCAGAGTGGTGCATGCTCTGGTTATCTCCCGCTTGGACTACTGCAATGCGCTCTACGTGGGGCTACCTTTGAAGGTGACCCAGAAACTACAACTAATCCAGAATGCAGCAGCCAGACTGGTGACTGGGAACGGCTGCCGAGACCATATAACACCGGTCTTGAAAGACCTACATTGGCTCCCAGTACGTTTCCGAGCACAATTCAAAGTGTTGGTGCTGACCTTTAAAGCCCTAAACGGCCTCGGTCCAGTATACCTGAAGGAGCGTCTCCACCTCCATCGTTCTGCCCGGACACTGAGGTCCAGCACCGAGGGCCTTCTGGCGGTTCCCTCACTGCGAGAAGCCAAGTTACAGGAAACCAGGCAGAGGGCCTTCTCGGTAGTGGCGCCCTCCCTGTGGAACGCCCTCCCACCAGATGTCAAAGAGAACAACAACTACCAGACTTTTAGAAGACATCTGAAGGCAGCCCTGTTTAGGGAAGCTTTTAATGTTTGATGTATCATAGTATTTTAATATTCTTTTGGAAGCCGCCCAGAGTGGCTGGGGAAACCCAGCCAGATGGGCGGGGTATAAATAATAAATTATTATTATTATTATTATTATTATTATTATTATTATTATTATTAGTTATAGCTACTAATTTTCCTTATAGTTACTGTTTTTAACATTTGATTGGGAGCCGCCCAGAGTGGCTGGGGAAACTCAGCCAGATGGGCGAGGTATAAATAAATTATTATTATTATTATTATTATTATTATTATTATTATTATTATTATATTTCCATACCGCTGCCCACTACCCAAACAGTAGGAATAAAGGATAGACATGACCCACCATTATCAGGCCACATTATGGTGCTGTGGGGTCTGTTTTGCTCAGGTATACAAGGCATACCATTCCCCACTTACCACCCCAATGTGATTGTTCCCCGACCTCAACCAATAAATAAATGCATTACAACTTCACTAAGAAATACACTTTATCGTACATTGTGTATGCACATGTTTGTCCCCATTTTAGCTACCCCCAATTTCTGTGATGTGTCAATTTCCCACCACCATAAATTTCTTCTACGAATCAAATGACAGACATCTATAGAATAAATCTGGCATGTCCAGCACAATGAACTTTAACAAAAAAAGTTGCAACCACTGACACATTTAAAAAGTACTCAACACAAGTAGTATTTTCGCTGTGTTATTTACTGATTTGCATGTTTAAAGAGAGGCATTTTTAGAGCCGTTGCAGCGTTATTTATGTATTCAAGTGCATACAATCCCATCCCCCTCAGACGCAACGAAACTTACTTGAATAGGGTGTGGCGTTTGCCCTCCTAGGCAGTGGCGTAGCGTGGGGGGTGCAAGGGGGGCCGGCCGCACCGGGCGCAACATCTGGGGGGGCGCGCTCGCTGCCTCCGGAGTCGCCGAAGAGCCTCGGGCGCAGGCTGTAGCAGAGCCGCATGTCTCGCGGAACCAACAAGCTGTGCGCGCGTCCGGGCTGAAGGCGTCCGGCAGGCGGTGGCTCTCAGCGCTTGCCGCGGAGGACGCGCCAGGCAGCCCCTCCTCACAGCACCGCCTCCGCCGCTGCTGCTGCAGCTGCTGGGCCATGTTGCATTTTCCTCGCCTCTCTGCCCCCCTCCTCCTCCGGGCAAGCGGCGTCGTTTGGGCGGCAGCGCCAGCGGCAACTCGCCTCAGATCACCTGACGCGGCAGGTTAGGGGTTAGGGGGGGGTGCAAATTACTTGCCTTGCCCCGGGTTAGGGGGCGCAAATTACTTGCCTTGCCCCTGGTGCTGACAACTCACGCTACGCCGCTGCTCCTAGGTTAGGAAAGGGTTAAATGAGTGTGAAGTGATTGGCCAGTGGGAACCCCAGGGGAGGAGTTAGAGTTAGAGTTGGAGTTGTTTGGAAGTCAGTTGGGAGTTGGAGAAGGAAGAGGGAAGATAAGTCTGTGGGTTGGTCGTTTTTGATGTGAGAGAGTGAGATAAACTGATAGGAGGAGTCAGATAGACAGTTGGGATAATCAGTTAGCAGTTTTTAGGAAGCTATAGGCCGGTATAGAAACTAAGGATAAGAAACTGACAAGAAAAATTATCTGAAACCATAAACTTGTTCATGCTTATAAAATAAACTTGATTATATGTTTTAATGTTAACAACTGTCTGGACTCAGTGTGTACCTGAGAGAAATGGGTTGGTGGCAGCGCGGAAGTGATCATAGTGGTGGCACAGGGATCAATAGACAGTCAAATGTCCGGGGACTCTGTGTGATCGCCACATAGGGCTTCAATGGGACACAGTACTGAAGAAATCTTAGAAGTTAACCACTTGCTACATTCCCTTAGTGTTTCAAAAATATAGCTCAGTCTTGGTCAGAAAAATTCCCTGCATACTGGAGTTACTTCCAGATTCACCACCAATCAACCGGACATCAGGGAACAGAGAGATTATTTTAATTCTGTCTGGGTTTGCCTGCACAGAGTGCAGGGTCACAATGGGAAATATGCTGTCTAGCCATTGCTACAAATACCAGAAAGCACTGGAAAAACTAATTGGCAAGGATCAGCATTAGTTGCTATTTAAAAGATATAAAGAGAATGATTCCTTTTTCAAAAAGGAATGCTTTCCACTTACCTGGAGAGCCTAATGTTCAATTTGTGATCCATCCCCAGTCCTCTAGGTGTTTGGAGGTGATATAGCGAGAACGACTGTCAGGCTTTGTCTTCTTTTTTGACAGCTCGCAAGGCTGTTTTCCCAACCATCTGCTTACTTAATAGCTTGCCAAGTAAATCGGTGGATTGTGAAACAAGATGGCTATTACAAAATGACACGAACCCTTGAGCAGCTACAGACAAAGTCCACTCTTGGAAAGCAATCACTGTTATGCTTTTCAACTGCTCTAGTGGCCTTTATAGCAGCTTCTGTTGCACCCAATCACTCAGAGAAAAACCTTCACCGTGCCAACAGGAAGTTTTGTTCCTGAAGCAAGTAGGATTTTGTTGTATTTTGTTTCCTCTCGTTTTTGCTCACGACCCCAAATTTCCAGACAGCTGAGAAATATATATATATATTTCTCAGTTCACATTACATTCTAAGCAGTGCTCTTTTTTTTTTAAGGGAAAAAAGGTGCTGGTACACACCATGAAGTTGTTACAGTAAGTGCCAATTTTTTGGGGGGGGGGAGTGCCGGTACTACATATCCTTGAGTACCCCCAGGGGAAAAGGCACTGATTCTAAGAAAGGTGCAATCACTAAAGGAGAAATAGGGATGCCTATGGCAACCTACAAAAAAAAATTATTTATTTATTGGTGTCATGGGCTTTTGTGGGCCAGTATAACCACAGAGCCTAGGGCTTGCTGATCAAGTCGGCGATTTGAATCCCAGCAACGGGGTGAGCTCCCGTTGCTCAGTCCCTGTTCCTGCCCACCTAGCAGTTCGAAAGCACATCAAAGTGCAAGTTGATAAATAGGTACTTCTCTGGTGGGAAGATAAACGGCGTTTCCATGCGCTGCTCTGGTTCGCCAGAAGCGGCTTAGTCATGCTGGCCACATGACCCGGAAGCTGTACGCCGGCTCCCTTGGCCAGTAAAGCGAGATGAGCGCCCCAGCCCCAGAGTCATCTGTGACTGGACCTAATGGTCAGGGGTCCCTTTACCGTTTTAAGGAGTCTCAAAGCGGCTAACATTCTCCTTTCCCTTCCTCCCCCACAACAAACACTCTGTGAGGTGAGTGAGGCTGAGGAAAAGAGGAAGTGTGAATAAGCCCAGAGCCCCACAATTTGTGGAAGGACAAACAAATATTGTATACCCTTGACCGAAGAACGGTACACTCCTTCTATCTGGGATGGTCGTCCTCTTCCACCGAGCGCGCAGCTTCGGGAGGGACGCACATGGAGTGGTGAGGGAGGAAGGGGACACCTGCCTAGCCAGCCAGATCAGCCGAATCAACCCTGGCTATCAATGGGGTGACAGATGTCGCAGCCAGATCGCAGCCAGATGAGGGGGGATGGAGAATAAAATGGGAGTATCCTGGGAGAAGGAATCTTGTGCAACAGAATCTTCTCCTCCCATGCACCCACTAAATCTGTTTTAGGGATTCTCCAAACTCTCTGGAGCAGGTTTGGGGAAGGTGCAGGGCATGGGCAGAGGAAGAAGCAGGAGGAACTGTCCTATTGCACAAGCAGAAATGGGTTGGGTGAACATAGGACATTGTGTCAAGTTCCACTTGTGAATGGATGAGTGCACCATCTGTGGAAAAATCCATTTTTTCCTTTACAATTAGAAATATGCCCCCCTGCCAGCCACTATACTGCTTCTAAGAGCCTCCCATAGTCAAAGGGAATACAGAAGCTATGAAAAGTTTACACAGAGAGTTGTTAGGAACATAAATATGACAAGGAAATGCTTTGTGGCTTGAGCCTGAATGAATGAGGTTGGCTATCAATCTCAATAAATACAGCCAACAACTCTGGCTTCTAAAACCAGAGTATTGCTTTTTCCTTTGCCAAGTAATTTGCTAAAGGATATATAAGTCACAGCAGTAAAGGAACAGAAGCGAAAGTTGGCAGGCCTATAGAGGTTGGTAGAAGCATACAGGAAATGTCATCTATGTCACACTCCAATCAGAAACAAGATTTTTCATTCTTTTGCAACAGCCATATTTTGGAGACATACTTTCTCATTTTTCTCTCCAAACCTTTAAAATGCAACTACGTGTTCTCTCCATGTTTTCAAAGGAAAGCATGTTCTAACCAGTGCTAAATCTCATTATACAGTCCTAAAAACAGTGAAATTAACTGAAACATATATTTTATTCAGTTTAATTCATGAACAAATACCCCAAAAGCAAAATATGAGTCATTATTAGTACTGCAAAAATGGACACTAATCTCCCAAAGCCTTACTTCCAGCATAATCATGAGTATGTCTGCTCACAAGCCAGTCACATTCTGTTCAAGGGAGCGTGCTGCCATGTAAATATGTATAGGATTGCAGCCTAATTTTATTTTTAATTTTAAAAATCATAATCCAAAAAAGTTTGAGGTTTATATGACTGTTAAAGGTAAAGGGACCCCTGACCGTTAGGCCCAGTCGCAGATGACTCTGGGGTTGCGGCGCTCATCTCGCTTTACTGGCTGAGGGAGCTGTATTACAGTTTCTGAGTCACGTGACCAGCATGACTAAGCCGCTTCTAGTGAACCAGAGCAGCGCATGGAAATGCTGTTTGCCTTCCCACCTATTTATCTACTTGCACTGCGTGTTTTCAAACTGCTAGGTTGGCAGGAGCAGGGACTAAGCAGTGGGAGCTCACCCCGTCGTGGGGATTCGAACCACCAAACTTCTGATCGGCAAGCCCTAGGCTCTGTGGTTTAACCCACAGCGCCACCCGCGTCCCTTATATGACTATTAGTTGACTCCAAACCCAAGCCACAAATTTTAGTAAGCTGGTTTGCAGATGCTTACATGGAAAAGAGATAGCATACTTGTATTTTATAGGAAGGGAGAATACAGAACCAAGGTCAGCAGTGATTGTGTGCTCACTATTTGAGAGTCTTACCTTTTAAGTGGTATTTCAAGTTCTGTTTGGAGACCTGATCAGAAATGTCATCAGCTGTCCAGCCCCTCCTTATAATTTCTGCACATTCCTTTTAGCTCTCCCTCTTTTGCTATTTACCTCTTCATGATTTTGCTTATTTTGCTTCATTTTAAACACTTTGCCATACGTATATTTTTTTGTGCTTGCAAGATTTCTCATCAGATTTCTGTTCTGTCCACCCCACCAAAATATCTATGGATTGTGCACCACAGAGCATTACATCTCATTTATACATGAAAAGGCATGTGGGCAAGCAGAAGAGGGACATCTCTTATTGATCCTTCTTTCTTAAAAACAAATAAACCCAGAAGCCTCGTATTTTAAACATGGATCAAAATCTTGTAACATGTACCAGATCAGCACACAATGAGAAAATAGTGACATGGTTTCCTTTTTCTTCCTCTTCTAGTGTGACTCTTAGATTTTGCTTGCTAGTTTAATAAGAACTTTTGAAAGGCAAGAGCTAGTTTATGATGTTTAGATGCTGCCTTCCTCTAAGTGCTTGGAGTTGCCAATTATTGCATGGAAATAGTCCGGGCAGAATTATTGTCAGTTCTCATTTCAGGTATAATTATCACTGGTAAAGTTAACATAGAAATCCTTTTCTCTCTCATTATCAGCCCTGTAGCCATGAGCGTAGAACTGCTCTGCAGTCCTACTCAGGCTTATCCACACACCCTGCACCCCATCCTGTGTTGTGCAAAGTCTAGCAGGTAAGAAGGGAGAACAGCTGACAGTAATGGGAGATGTGAAGGGCAGTGTCAGGGGCTGGCCTGAGGAGGAATGGTGTGGGCCACTCCCCTTCTACACAACCTTCCCAAGAACAGGAGGACAACATAGAATTACAACAGTGGTTTGCAGAAGGTTCAGAGAATGTAGAGGGGGAAAGCTGGGAAATATTGGAAGAGCAAGTAGAAACAGCTGACAAGACAGTGTGTCTTTGGTGAGCATTCCTGAGCCCCCCTCCCCCAGGACTAGGCGGGCAGTGTGAGTAGCTGAACAGAAAGCTCAGAGACAGAAAAATTTGACCAACCAGTGCAGGGATGACATGGCATAACAGAGACAAAGGAGGGCAGGACTTTATTTGGAGCCATTTCTAGAGAGAGATACATTCCTTTGTCTCTCGCTGTGATTATTGAATAAACTAAATGGTAAGAACTCTTTTTTTATCAGCTTCTTTACTGCCACCGGGGGAGGGACCTGATTCCCCGAGCCTGACAGGCAGGAAATGATGTGGCTGCATCCTCCTTCAAGCCTGGGGACTCCTTGAGAAACAGGAGAAAGCAACCTTAACTGACAGGAAGCAGCTAAAATCACACAGTAAACCTCCTGAATGATGTTCTCTGCCATAAAAGGATTCTTTGGTCAGCCGACTTTATATGAATGGGTATCACTTTCTTCATTGTCACACCAACAGAACGGGAAGGTCCCACAGCATGGCTGCAGCCATGGTTTCCACATAATGTTTCCAAGAGAGAGCTGCTGTGGGACAGGTGTGAGGGTCCCGCGATGCTCCTCCACAGCTCTGCCTATGTGCTTTAGGACTGTGTGGAACAAGGGCTCCGTGTCCGGTGAAAGAGGCACAGCCTCTGATGGGTCTCTCGAGAGATCAAACAGCAGAGGAGGATCGTGATGTGTTACACCTTCTCCAGAACATGGGCAAATCCCTTTTCCATAACAGGCTCCTGCGCCTTTGGGGTGAAAGATCGGCGTTATGTAATGAGCCTTCCATAATGCACCACCTGGGAGGAAAAAGAAAGCACAAACAAAAACACCCTGAAACAATAATCATGAAGGTGATGATATTCCCTGGAGATCTGGCTGAAATCTGAAAATTCAAATAAATTTATTTGCCAACAGAAGGAAATGCACAAGAACAACTCTCCAATAGCCCAGTGCATTAGGTGTAATCTATTCCTCTCACTTTCCTTCTGGCCACTTGACCTGATTTTGTCAAGTTCCGTTGACAATGAACTTTAGGCCCAGCAGTCTTGGGAACACTGCTTTCTATGGCAATGATTACCAGGCATGTTCTCCCCCCACCCCTGCAAAATAGTAGTAAATTTAAGTACACCTGCATCTTATTATTTTTAATAGCAGGAGGTTTGTTTTCACATTCTGGGGAATTTGTTGTACTCACTGTCTTTCTGATGCCACCGTACTGCATGTAAGTATGATCCACAGTAATGAAACATGAATTCATGTTCTGAATGCTTGACTTCTTGTTGTAGCAAAGGCAATAGATTCCTTCCGTCAATTATTCTATAGCGACAAAGAAAGAATACGTCATCAGGCAGAAGACTGAAATGAAAAGGCCATGTTTTTGCAGTGCTTTCTTGTAAAGAGAGCCCCCCATGCATTTACATCAATTTTGAACAACATCCTGAAAAGTTTGTTTTCAATATTTCCCCCCAGCATTTGATTAAACACAGATTTGGCCACAAGGGATGCAATTACATTATGTCCAAAGATATTATAACAAAGAAGAAAGATGAGTGTATACACTATTCAAATAACTAATTATTAGGAAAGAAGTCATGAAGTAGTGCAGTTATTTAGATATTTGCTTCTTCTTCTTTTAAGTCTTATGTGCTCATGCTTAAGCTTCAATGCTGCAGAGAGGGAGCAGCCAAAATTATAAACAAAACCTAACTAAGGAAACATTTCCAACATTCACAAAATAATATAGGCCATAAATGGAGGAACCATGGTCATCAGTTACGTCACAAATGCTGTGCAGTAGATGCTTACAACACCAACACAACCATATTCCACACAGCATTAATGATCGCACTGATGCACCAGGTGGGCTGGGAATTTTCTCTTTCTTTCATTTCAAAAGATAGCAAAAGTGCTGGAAAAGTGTACGTTGCCTACAAAAAGGTATTACTTAATACCTTAATTCAGATGACTGAATCTTGCAGAAGAATACTGGATAACCCGCCCCACCCCCAAAAGGAAGGAGGGAGGGATGGAGGGAAGGAAGGAAGGAAGGAAAAGTGTATGCTTGAACAAAGAACCTACACTGACTATCAATGTCCACTGCTCCCAGGCTACATTATATATTGCATGATGAATTCTGCTTATTTCAAGATGCCTTCAAGTAGAGCATGCACAATATGAGCAAGGATACAGGCTCTATACCTGTCTTGTGGTACAGTCCCTCCAGCCACATGAGCCACCGTAGGGTAAATATCCATAAGGCTTGTTGGTTCGTCAACAACAGTGTTGGCAGGGAGCATTCCAGGCCACCTTAAGATGCCTGGCACCCGAATGCCTCCTTCCCAACCTCCCATGCCTTTGCCCCCTACATTGGGAACACAATAGCAGAAACAGACATGTTTATTATACTTACTTTCCTAAGCAAAAGAACATTCCAAGTCTCTTGTGGGTGGTGGAACCACATGGCCTTTCTATTTTCTTTGAAACTATCAATATGCACTAAAGGGCTGAGAATCAGTGGGATTGCTTTCATTTCAAACAAAAGCAGATCACAGGTTTTAGAATATATTGCAACCTTCCATATTTGTATTTGTATTATTATTTTATTTATGCCCCACCCATCTGTCTGGGTTTCCCCAGCCACTCTGGGTGGCTTACAGCATATATAAAACATAGTAAAATATCAAACATTAAAAACTTCCCGAAATAGGGCAGATGTCTTGTAAAAAGTTATGTAGTTCTTTATCTTCTTGACCTCTGAAGGGAGGGCATTCCATAGAGAGGGCACCACTTCTGAGAAGGCCCTCTGCCTGGTTCCCTGTAACTTTGTTTCTTGCAGCGAGGGAACCAGCAGAAGACTCTCAGAGGAGGACCTCAGTGTCTGGGCTGAATGATAGGGGTGGAGACCTTCAGGTATACTGGCCCAAGGCTGTTTAGGGCTTTAAATGTCAGCACCAACACTTTGCTCAGAAATGTACTGGGAGCCAGTGGAAATCCTTTAACACCAGTGTTATTTGGTCCCGGGGGCCATTCCCAGTCACCAGTCTAGCTGCCACATTCTGGATTAGTTGTAGTTTCTGAGTCACCTTCAAAGGTAGCCCCACACAGAGCTCAGTGCAGTAGTCCAAGTGGAGTATGCACCACTCTGGCAACACAGTCCATGAGTAGGTAGGGCCTCAGACAGCATACCAGATGGAGCTGGTAGACAGCTGCCCTGGACACAGAAGTGACCTGCGCCTCCATGGACAGCTGTGGGTTACCCAATAATATTTATCAGCAATATGCAACTCAAAAGAGTTCCCATAGACATATGTATACAGGGGGTGGTCAATAAAAGACCACATGCCTCCTAATTTCATAGCACAGGAAAAGAGATCAATTTATCCTGGAAAACAACCCAAAGCAAAATTATCCAAACTTCCAGATAGGCAAAGCAACTATATTGCTGCACTGTTTACCTTTATATATGCCATTCCAGCCACCCAGCTGTATTGTTCCTTCCTGAGCTTCCAGTTGCCCTCCATGGTCTGAGGCAAAATAGGTCAATGTGTTGTTTCTCAAGCCTTCCTTGTCAATAGCATCTAGAATTTGACCTACAGAGTTAACCCCCCCCCCCACCAAAAACAAATATTTACTATGGAGACAATAGCACACAAGGAATTTGTCTTATCTTATCCTCAAAACAGTCCTGTGGTACAAGTTAAGCTTGGCTTCTAAAACTGCTCATGAAACAGGGATAACCTATCTCTCCCTCCTGACTTTGAAAGAGGCTAGCTGTTCCTTAGATGCACATCAAATTATTGCATAAAGGTGTACGTTGTAGAATTGACAGTAGCCATGCAGGAACCTTTCTCCTCCTCCTCTCCATCCTAACAGGACGTGTCTGTGATCCCACCAAAATTGTAATAAACTGCAGTACTGAGGGCAGGATGTTCTATATTTCACCTTTGTACTACAAGAAAGGGTAGCTGATTTTTAAATCATTCACTCAATCCTTGCAGCCCATAAACAAGGCAGTGTTCAAGACAGCCACAGAATCATAGTTCATGCCTCACCACCACTTGGGGTGATCAGTGTCCATTAACAAGAGAAGAATGCTTACAGAAAGCCAACACACCTACTAACCAGTCCATTTCTTCTACGTTGTCTCCATATATCCCATGCCTGCTTTTCCCAAGAAAAGCTTCTGTTGTAAACAGGGGCGTGTGGACGTGCAAAAAAGAAACAAAGAGGAGGAATGGCCCATGCTTGTTGCTTAAAAGAAATGAATAGAACACATTTAGTAAATTGCAGCATCTTTGCAGTTTGATATTTCAGGGAAAGTGTTCAATTACCTCTGAATAAATGAAACTGCTTCCTTTAGGACGAGAGAAGCCGTTCTTTCCAGCTTCATTGGTTGTTCAGTGATGTTGTGGTTGCGCATCAAGATGCAATTCCAGTATTTCACAAAGCCATAACTGGAGTACCAGGAAGCAAAAAACAGGAACCCAAGCAAAGCAAAAAAGGTGACCACCTTCCAAGTAACAAAGACCAGTCCTGTTGTCTTTCCTACAAGAGCTGTGAGAACTGCAAGGGCAATAAGTTGGGTATAAAACCACAGCTTAGCCTGCAACGCTGCATCCAACTCTGGAGGCTTGTGGTCCTGGCAGTTGTTGAGAAGAGTGAAAGGCATGCCATAAAAGTAATCAAAGCCGTGACTCAAAGGATGGTGGCAGTGATCATGGACAGAGTCACAGTTTACCCCTTGATGCCACTTCCCTGGAAATTAAAGCAGAAAACAGTCTGTTACTATGACTTGGAGTGGATTCTGCTGCCCACCCCTTCAAAGTTTGATAACTAAAGTTATCTTCCAGGAAGGTCTTCCTTTCAAACACAGTCGCAATGAATGGCACTGTACAACCGTGCAGTTTCATGGGACTATAGCAGCACTAAAGCACTCTTGTAGCATTTTAGCATGTCATGGCTTCCCCTAAAGAATCCTGGGAACTGGAAGGGTTAAGTGTGCTCACCTAACATACCTACTATTCCCAGTACCCTCAAGAAACTAGTTTGTAAGCTTCTCCATAACGTGTAAATCTGGTATCAGTGTGCTTTAAAAGTATGGCGTGTTTGTCCACTCAAATCCTTATTTCCCTCCCTATAATGATCCTTTAAGCGGAGATTTCAGAATGATCCTTTAAGTGGCATTACCTGACCATCTGTGCCAGACAGTGTTAATCTTCATGTTTAATACATGAACCATTTCTCAAAAGGACCTCTGTGACTGTGAATCTTTAGAAGTACTGTGAACGTTTAGATTTACAGGGAAACTGCAACACAGCAGATTTAGTGGAGTCTCTTGACCTACTAACCTCCACTGTGAAATCAATCGACAATTTGTTGCACTTGGCTTCCTTTCCAGTTGATGGTCTAATCATTTGACTCTTAACTCTCACGCGCGAGCCCAGCATGTAGTCTGAGAAAGACTCCCACAGAAGGCAGCAATGAGCATGAATCACTTCAGGAGCACTCCTAATCCACACAGAAAAAGTCCTAAACATCTAACCCGGTCCTGAATCTCAAGATGACCTTAAGATACAGTCATTACTGTCCCTGCACACTGTTTACACAATTGCAGCCAGGTGTTTAGGTACTGATGCATACATGCAACTATAAATGGAAATCTAGTTACAGTATTATTTCTTTTCTCTCTTTTTACAGTCATTTGGTATTTCTGATTTTTCTTTTCACTTTACTTCCGCCATCTTAAATCATGAATGTTACCAAGTGGGTATACAAGTCAGAAAACAAAGACATACTTGCCCACACACTTGGTAACATATTTGCCTCGCTCAAATGCTTGCTACAGTACAGGCAGGTTATTGTGTAACACCGTTAGTATAAGCCACGTAAAAGTAGGTCATGTTAATGTAGCACATTCTGACCCAGTCATACCAAATACCCCAGATTTATTCTCAACACACACCCAGAGAGAGAGAGGGGGGGGGCAGACAGACAGGTTAAAGAGGGCAAATTCTAGGTAAGCATGGGGACACTTAGCTTTAACAAACAAACAGAGGATCTTATGGGAACAGGGAATTAAGTCAATGTCAAAGCTGCCTTCATTCCACAGACCTTATGATGAGGAAAGGTCAGGCAACAAACATTTTCTTATCCGCTGGAACCAGTAATTTTTCATCATCTTCACATCCAAGATTTAATAAGCATTTGTTTTTATATGAAGACCTGAAGATCTATAGACACCTATGATCATGAGGAGGTCATAGGATTTCTCCGTACCTACAAGTCCCGTGGCATAACCCTGCTGCTGCAAGACCTTGGCAAAAGTGGTTTCATTGGCAGGGAGTCCTCCTGAGCCAGCGTTCCACTGCAGAGCCCGATATGAACCACCTGAAGCCATGCCTGTATTACCAAGGATAAAGGCCACAAGTAAACCAACCACCAATACATTTATCAAGTTCAGTTTACATGGATCTGCATCACTTTTTACACTCAAACCTTATCAAGACATCAATATAACCCAGCTGTACAAATTCATCCGGCTGGATCCAAAGGTTGCTGCTGTCACAAAAACACCATATCCTTCCTTTAAATAATACTATCACAGGAATGAGCTCCTGTCCTGGGACACAACATAATAATGCTAAAACCATTTCATTGATGGGGAAAGTATTACAGAAGCTGTAAAAACAAATACAAAGCTTAGTCATTTAAATATGGTTCCTTGCGTCATCAGCCTGGTGAAACTTCAACAAATCCCAGTGCCATCCAACCTAATGCCATGTACAACGACAATTCTCAACAGATAATTAAATCGACAATTTAAGTAATTGTCATTATTTAAACTCAGGAAATACATCACTGAATTACACTTCACTGATAGTAGATTCAAGACAAGACAGATAGTTAACTTTCAGAACTCATAGCCACAATAGGCTATGGCCACTAGCTTAGATAGTTGTAAAAAAGGTTTAGATAAATTTATCAGCACCTGAGTATCATGCTAAAAAATGCAGTCAGGAATGAAGTACTGGTTTTTCATGTGGAACAAAACTGTACTACTTTCAGCATGCTTCTTTTGTTCAATTTTGCACATTGTCTCAGCTGCACATCAAACCAAACATTCCAAATATACTCGACCTGATCTGATGGGGTATCTGCCAGTCAGAAAAGCTGCTCTGCTTGGGGTACAAAGCGAAGCTGCAGCAATGTGCTGAGTAAGCTTCACTCCTTCCTTTGCCAGCCGGTCAATATTGGGGGTGCTGAGATAGAAAGGTGATATATTAATAGAATGAAATAGCAGGAGACGAAAGAAGGAGGCAATATATGGCAATTTATCTTGACAGTCCAAGCAACCTGCATCACATAGGTGACGCTCCTTTGTAGTGACAAGCGACAGTGAAGTAAAATCAACTGGAAGATGGCCCAAAGCTGTTCAAGAAACCTTTTAGCCAGTGTCATATTCACAACAATACAACAGTAACCTGAGAATCCCTTACTTGATAGTGTCGTTGCCATAGCAGCCTAGATCTCCAATCCCGAGGTCATCGGCCAACATCAGAACAATATTAGGTTTCATGTTCAGAGCTGCATTTGTCCCACGGGCATCAAGTGATATAAGTAAAGCCAACAGAGTAGTTAGATAGATTCTGAAATCAAAAATCACCAAACAATGGTTTACTTGTATGAAGCTGACAGGAGAGAGGAAAGACCTAGACCATATGACAGTGCAGTGGTACCTCGGTTCTAGAACCTCTCTGTTGACAAACGTTTTGGAACACAAATGCCAAAGACCCGGAAGTAAATGCTTCCATTTTTGAACACGCCTCAAAAGTCGAACGGCTTCTGCTGCGTGTTTTTCAATTTTCTCAATTGAATGTGCAAACAGTCCTTCGTGCCTCAGTTTCTGAACCTTTTGGAACCTGAACGGTCTTTCAGAACAGATTACGTTTGAGAACTGAGGTACTACTGTATTTTTAGTATGCCAGTGATAAAACTGTTATAACGGACTACGACAGTGGAGTAAAATGGAGCGACGCTTTCAGGACTGCTTTAGATGTTAATTATTATGATGCAATTTTAATTATTATAATTTATTAAATTTCTGTTCCGCCCTTCTTTCCTAAGGAGCCCAGAGTGGTAGAGCAATATGATTGAAATGAACATTTTTAAAAGTTAAAACATCTAAAAACAACAAGCACAATACTGTAAGCCTAAGTATTGGATGGATCCCCACTTTACCCCCACCTCAAGTTGAGAACTATGCATCTCTGCTATAACAGGTCCCCATGTGTTGGGAGAAATGTCTGTAGAGGGAAGATTGTCCTATGCATGGAGGCCTCAGGGTACCAAGAG